>NW_023601322.1:17707819-18307819 GCF_014898055.3 Talpa occidentalis
TGCAAATGACTTTTTTCATAGTTTCTTTTTCAATGCAAAGTTTATGTCATTTATGCATCTGATTTTATATTTCTCTTTCTAAAATAGGGACTTACATGGTCTAATAACATAGACCTCATGTAAGTGACTCCTGCTAATGGCTGTCTGCTAGGCAAAGGGCAAAGTCCTTTTTATCATGGAGACATAGCTGAAGTACAATCTGGACAGACGAATCATAATTTTCTGGCCTGTTCATCCCACCTTACAGGTCTGATTTACAGAGAAATGCTGTTGAATTGGAGATCTTGAGAATGGAAAGAACCACATGGGCCAATTCTAGGCCACGTAATTAAAACTAGTCAAGAACTCTGGTTTTGAGTTACTAGTAGGTGGGATTGACTGGATATACACTAGAAATCTGTTCAACAGTAAAAAAGATTTATTGCCCCCCAAATTCCAGAACTGGTTAGACAATCTAGGTCAACCCTCATAGTGCTTACAGAGAATGGGTTGCTAAACCTATAGGATCCCCCCATATTCTCTGCAATTATCTAAATTGTGAAATTCCTTCTTTCCAATATCTACCTAAGAAGTGACCATGGAGGATAAGCTACAATAAATACACAAATGATTTAATCTATAGTTGGCAACGTGGAAGTTTTTTCAAGACATGTAAGGAAGAAAATTCTCTTCCACATGGAATAATCTACACAGCTAGGATAATGGGAAGATGTGAGCCATTAAGCTGCATGTCCTGCTGCAACTTCATCCTACCTGGGAAAAGTAGAGGTGAGGCAAGCTTAACCAACACCCAGGTACCACCCAAACCAGGATGGATAGGGAAGTGGCACTGTCATGAGGTGACAGTGGAGGGTGAGGTGCCAGAATACAAAGAGAAGGGTTAATGCTGTGCATACCTAATGGTACAAAATGCAACATAACAGGAAGCAGCTAAGGCAAAAACCCTGGAAGTAAAAATCTGTAAGTTATGTAAAATGATGGTGATAAAGTTGAAAATTGTCCTAGAAGGAACAGAAGGGAAGTAGAGACAAGATAAATGACTATCCCAGAAGGGTGACATCTATCTAATAGCCACTCCAGAAACACAGAACAGAAAAAAACAGGTAGCAGGAATTTATTAAACAGTGCAAGAGTATTTACCAGATTGTCAGATTAAAAGGGCCCACCAAGTGCCCAGCACAATAAATGGGGAGGAAAATCCATATCAGGGCCTGTCACTGTAAAATATTATAACAGCAGGGATAAAAAGATAATCCTGAAAGCTACCAGGGAGAGGAAGAGGAAAAATACAACCAGGGCAACAAAGAAAAACAAGCCAGGCTTCTCTACAGCAATGCTGGGTGCTAAGAGCAAGGGAGATGTTTTCTTCAAAATTCTGGGAGAAAATGATTTCCAAACTTGAGGTCTCTTCCAGGATATTATCAATTGAATAGATACAATAAAGACATTTGGGATGTGCAAATCATTAAAAAAAAAAAAAAACTCCTGTAGACTTGTCAACCAGTAATTCCATTCTCCTCTTGCAAACTCCTCTTTCCCCTTTGAGTTGGTTGGGCCATGTGAGAGAGTACACCCTCCTAGTGGTTCACAGTCCTTGAATGCTCTATTCTGTTTTGGTTTTTCAGTCTTTGTTCTCTCTCTCTCTTTTTTTTTAAAGATTTATTTATTTATGCATATAAGAGCAGGGGTACAGGCCAGAGGTGCAAGGGGTGAGAGGATCCACCAGAGACAGAGTGGGGAACAGAACAGGCAGACTGAAGAAATACACTGCTGAGGGGAGCAGCGGGCAAGGCAGGAGAGGTCTGCTGTGCCATGTGGGTTTCTCCCTGTCCGCCCAGGGATCAAACTCACACTGCAGAGGCTGCAGATTGCTTCATAGTGCGGTGCTTCACCCCCTGCACCACCAGGGAGTCCCAGTCTTTGTTCTCTTTGCTTGTCAACTGTGGAGGTTTTTATTGAGGTATCTTCTAGCTCAGAGATTCTTTTCCCAGTCATGTCTAGTCTACTAATAAGCCCATTAAAGTCAGTCTTCATTTCTGCTGCAGTGTTTTTGATCTCTAGCATTTCTTTCTTCCCCCTCCTTAGGATTACCATCTCTCTGCATTGCCCATCTGTTTTCGCCTGCTGTCTACTTTATCCATGAGGGTCCTTAGCAGGTTAATTATAGTTGTTTCAAATTCTTGTCTGATAATTTCAACATCCTACATATCTTGTTCTGGTGCTTGTTCTGTCTCTTCAAATTGTGGGGTTTTTTGATTGCTTTTTTTTTTTTTTTTTTTTGCCTTTCGGTAGAGCTTGTAATTTTTTCTCAATAGCTGGACATGATGTTTTGGTAGAAAGAATTATTACTGGAAACGGTGTTTCCCTCTCCTCACTGCAGCACTAGTGATGATGATGCATCCATAGCTCAGAGTTGGCCATGAGGAGAAGGGGAAACTTGCCTCCAGTTAGGCGTCTCCAACCATCATTTAAGGGAGCAAGAAACAAACCTTCATTGTTAAGGGGCTAAGACCTTAACGCTGTGTATTACTGCAGGATAACCTAGTTTAACCTGACTGATATACCTCCCCACAATTCTTTATAAGAAGCTCCTAGAGGATATATTCCCCAAAATTAGAAAGTTAAAATAAGGCAGATGATATTCCAGTAAAGCTGGGATCTAACTCAAGAGAGAGGAGAGGATTGGTATGTAAAGTTGACAGCTCAGCAGAGGCCTGGAGTCAGGAATGTCAGGCCAGAATGGAGAGGAGCATGGAGAGCTCTAGGAGGGATCTCCCAAGGGGAAAATGGAACAGATCATCTGATGAAACAGCTTGACTGTATAGGATTTTAATTGAGATGTATTTTAGAGGATTGGAGGTTGTGGGAAGATCTTCCCATAGGTTTGAAGAAAATGATTAAATTTAAAAAGAGACAATTATTACTCCAGCAAAAAACAGAATACAAGAAAAGAATCACAGAACATGACTTAGCTCAGCAATAAACACTGCCGAGCAATAAATTCTGAATATGGGCTTAATTCAAGATCATTATTTCACCGGGATGAAGGCAACAGAAGGAGGTGTGTATAAGATAAAAAAAAAATGTTATATATGGTGATTGGAATTCAACAGATAATGGTGACAGTTGCTAATCCGAAAAAAATGTGTGAAACTCTGTTAGATGCTGTTGATGGGCAATGAATGATGGCTGCAATTTTTTCTTGCTTGTAGTTCTATAAATTAATAACTGTCTTATTATAGCATGTTGCTCATATGTTATCAAGTGTTTATTTCATCTCTGTCGCCATCCGGCTTCCCTATGCTCATCTGCCCGGAGGGCTCAACAGGGCGTAGTGGTGTTGCTGTTATGATTATTCTCCCCATTGACTAAGCAAGGTCACAGGAACAGTTGATCCAGTGGCCCCGATGGTCGGGAAAAAGATGGAACAAGGCTCCTCCACAATCATGGCAATGCCTGAGTGTGGTTGTGTTGTAACTCATAAGGATGTGACTTTTTGCAGTATTTCCCAAGGTGAAGAGGATGAAGACCTGTTCTCTTATTTCAAAATCTTGAGATATCCTTCAAACAGTTGAGAGCCTCAGGGATCCCATTTGTTGGGCAGAAATGAAACTAAAGGCAGAGATGAATATCTTCTTATACCACCTATTTCTGACATCCGAGGGTCATGCATGTGCATGAGTTAGCCTAGAGAGCAGAACAGAAGAGTGACAGAGAGAATCCTGAAAAGGTGTGACAATTTGTAACTCCCAGCAGGCTTAACAAGTACTTGAATGAGTCCTGAAAGCAGATAATGCACTAGCCTCAAGCCCTGTTCAGCTGTCAACAGTGGTACATGCAAAAGAGTAGGAAAAATTTTAGCTGAGAAGGAACAGAATTAGGATGTGACAGGAAGAGGGCAATGATGGTTGTGTTGGGCCTAGGTTGAGCCCGCCACCAGGAACAAGAAGGGTTGGGAGTAGGGGAGCTTGGGCAGCCTGAGAGCTGTGCTCCCTGTTGAGAGGTAAGTTGAGTGCTATCTGACGTGGAGGGCCTGGAGGGCCTTTGGTTAGTTTGGGGATGAAACCCAAGTACTCTGAGAAGCCTCCAGAACTGACCAAATTAGTAGATGTTCTGTACCAAACTCAAGAATGTGGTTTCCACTCCCAAGCCTGGAGCCTTAGGGACCTCTCAATCCAGACTCCACCTGCTGACAGCCCGCATGGAGGGGCTGTGGGCTCCATGCTTGGAAGGATGGGAAAAAAGGTGAACCAAAGACTGAGCAAGCAGGATCGAGAGGCCTGAAGAGAGGTGTCTGCTCCCCTTTACCTTCCTGCACTTTCACCTGTACCTATTTAGATTCTGCAGAATTCCAAAGAAAGAAAGGTGGATTAGTCCTCTTTACTGACCACCTGCTTATTTACCCACGTCCTCCAGCTGTGGATTCCCCTCATAGCTTATCGTCTATGTCTTGAAAGTGCCCAATTTTGTCCCTGCTTGACCTTTTGACTAGTTTAGATTCATGTCAGAAACTAAGAGGTATTTTGCTGTTGAAGATAAAGCAGAGGCTGGAAGCCTTCACTGGCAGCACACAGGTCAAAGGATCATTTGGGGCAGCCCAGATAACTCACACTGACTTAGCAAGACTTTTCACTGCTCAACCAGAACATAACAAGCAGCTTCTTTGCTTTATCACTTCCCAAAGACCAGACAGAGTCCTTTGGTCCAAAGTACTCTGAAAGCATGGAACACTTTGTTACTTTTAATAAAATTTATTCTGATATAATTTAATATGCTTCCCTCTTAATCTAAATAGGACTGGAATCCATAATGTTTGCCAAAGATCCACTGATTTTCTTGAAGGGGTTTTAACTATTCATTGTAAAGACCAGAATTCTCAGTTTGTTACTTATTTTTCACTGGGAAATTTCTTACAGAAACCATAAAAGTGGGTACTCATCTGATAATATTTCTTTGTGCAGCTGACCTCTCTCCTGTCACTCACATGACCTTGGAGTTTATGACTATTGAGCTAGACAAAGAGATTTGTAGAATCCAATCAATTGTCATTTTGATGGATTCAAATGGATTCATGGGTTGGAGGAACACTGTGAATAGGACAGAATTCATAATAAAGTCAAGTAAATAGTCAGATCCCACCCAGTGCCTGCCAGCCTGGTTTTGGGCTAGGTGCACAATCATTAGACTTAAGAGTGAGGTAATATGTAATTTAAACTCAAACAACTTAATCAGTAAGATCACGCTGTCAAATTGTGGTTAAAGTTAATCCTTTAGAGTCACTTTACCAATAAATGCTTACTGCAAGAAGAAATTTTCCTTCAGCTATGTTTCAAATGTCAAGAAAACCAGTTCATTCCTTTTCCATGGTTTGAGTTAATTTGAGCCAGACAAGTGATGTCATAGTGAATTAATTTGTCATCAAGGTTATTGGGAAAAATCAATTTCCTATGACAAATTTAGCTTGTAACTGCTCCAAGTGAACAAGCACCGTGTTCTACAATAAACATTCTTTCATATGTAGTTACATACAACAAACATGTTAGTCTTAAGATTATGAGTCAAAATACTAGAAAGCATAAGAATAAATCTTTCAATCTAACAGCAAAGCTCTTGGCATTTTTAAAAGCCAACTAGATGGGATTTCAACTCTGATGACAAGATACAGAATGTGGATAGAATTAGCTTACATTATTTGTTCACAGGTGTGTAAATATTCACTATTATTTTCTTTTCAACCCTAATAAGATGTAATGACTACTTCAGGACTTGTTTTTACAGAACACCTGTATCAACAATCTCTCTCTCTCTCTTTTTTTTTTTTTCAGGATACTTCTTTAGCAACAGCTAACTGGGTCTTGGAAATTCTGTTCCACATTCTCTAGCCAAAGCTGAATGAAAGAATTTGTAGTTTATAATTCATGTTTCACCACTCCATTCAGCTTCCCACTGGCCTGGTGATGGTGGACAAGGCTCTGTGTCCTGGAGACCCACAGTTTATGTCCTCAAATCCTGCCAGAATCTCTGGTCAATTGACCAACTGAAAGGAAATCTCAAAGTTTACTGGAAATTCTGTAATTAATTGCTCCCTTAGTGGGTGTTATGGATTGAATTTTGTTTTCCAAAAAAGAGAAATTGAAATCCTAATCTCCAGGACCTCAGAATGTGACCTTATTTGGAAATAGGGTCTTTGCAGATTTAACCAAGTTAAATGAGGTCATTAGGGTGGGCCCTAATCCAATGTGAGGAAAATCTGGACAAGATACATACGGAGGGAAGACAGTGTGAAGACACACAGGGAGAACACCATGTGGAAGTAGAGGCAGAGTTTGCACCACTGCAGCTGCAAGCCAGAGAACACTGAGGGCTCTGGCTGCAACCTGAAGCCAGGAGGGGCAAGGAGGGACTCTTGCTATCTCAGGAAGCTTGGCCCTGCCAGCTCCTGTGGGAGAATAAATGCTAATTGGTTTAAGACACCACCACCCCCCAGTTGGTGATACTTTATTATGGCAACCCTAGTGCATCTTTAAACCTGAGGAAGATTTGGATTTGAGAACAGAGATTATAAAGCACATCAAACCCATGGTGTTACTATTTTGCGAAATCTAAGATTAGCCTGTGCATATTGGTATTGGTCGTAGGCTGCATTCCCTCTTGAAAGTGGAGCTACCATGATGGCTTTGGGCCAGGTTGTTTATTTTGATAAGAATCCCAGGGAACAGGAGTAAAACAATAAAAGTGGGCGTTCAATTGAGTTGGTCATTGCTGTGGGCAACTGGGGCTCCATCCTGCTGGTCCCTCAGAGGAGCCTTGTGGAATGTAGCAGAGAATTGTCTGGCCAAGGAATGGTAGGGGAGAGCACTGGATTTTGCCTATGGGGTGTCAAGCTGCTTAACCTTCAAGGTCTGTGCATAAATGAACACAGAGCAGTTCCTGAGGGGTCCTTTGCCAGGAGTCTGAAAAGCAAGATAAGTGTAAAAAGCAAGAGATGGAGGATGAGAGGCGCTGTTAGTCCTCGCCTGTGTGAAGCTGGTGGCTACAGCGGACATTAGGATAGGCAGAGAGGGTGTGAGTGGGACATGGAGTTATCCAAAAGGATTTGGAGAATTTGTATTACTAGAGTCATGAGCAATTTAGATTTTAAAATGAAAGTCTAATGGTATCTGCAAACACCATTGGAACATTTACAAAAAATCAATCATCCTACCAGTAATTTATTAGCTTTATAAAAATTATTTAAGTCCCGGGCCTCCCCGGTAGCGCAGCGGTTGAGCCCTGGGTTGCGAAGCTGCCCATAGCCTCTGCAGCACCGGTTCCATCCCCTGCCACTGGATGAGGGTCCTACATGGCGCACAGACCTCTCCTGCCCACCCGCTGCTCCCTTCAGCAGTGTATCTCGTTAGTCTGCCTGTTCTGTTCCCCGCTCTGTCTCTGGTGAATTCTCTCACCCTCCCATGCTTCTGACTATACCCAGTGCTTGTATAAATAAATAAATAAAATCTTAAAAAAAAAATTATTTAAGTCCTTGGGGAAGTTGACTAGTCAAGCAACTGTATCACTTTAAAAAGGAAATTGAATATATGGGCTTTATCAATACAGTTAAAACACTTAAATGAATTTAAAAGTCTGCTGAAAAATTGTCATGGAAACTTGCAAGATTGATAAATAGAATGTTGCTTCTAAATCAAACTTAAAAATTTAAGGGAAACCAGGCCTTTGCATAATTTGAATATTAAGTTTAAATTTCAAAGTGACTCTTGAATATTCGTGTCTGTACAAAAAAGCCAATTCTAAAGACTGAAAAAATTCATTACACCTTTCAACCCTGTGCAAACCAGCACTCTTACCTATACTGTTCATTTAAAAAACTGGGTTCTTCAAAAGAGGGATATGTATGTTATCCATTTAATTTGCAGCTTTCGCATTCTATCAGTTGGGGGTCTTTGGTTGCAAACAACAGAGACCAATTTTGGCAAAGCAAAGGGGATTTACTGAAAGGACTGAGTAGCTGAGAGAATCACTGGGAAGGAATCCAGTGTGTGAAACGGACAGAAGTCGGCTCTGGGAGACTAAGCAGGGTGCGCAGACTCTGTTGCAGGTGGCTTTAGTGGCAGTTGTCCGAAGTCACTCTGGCTCTTGTCTGCAGCAGAGAACTTAATGCTGCTCGTGGGGTGCACACACAATCCATGGAAATGCTGGAGGACTGAGCTCTAGAATGTGCAAGACTGAACTGCCAAGGGAAAGCTAACTTTGCCACTGTCAGGAGGGTCTAACCAGGTGTCCTTACTCCTCCACTACCCTTAGAGCTTCTTGGTTTCTCACAGGCTAGAGGGACTAGAACTTTGTCCCGACATGCATCAGAGTCTTCCTTACCACTAGGACCAACCTCAGCCCAGATGCCTGAGTTGGATCTGATTGTTCCATTGCTGCTGAAATCTGCCTCAATACCTATCAGTGTGGAACTGACCGTATTATGTCATGGATCTTGCCATGTTCTAGAGCTTTTCTGGTTTTGACTTGCACCCAGAGACTTGGAAGAGACCTGCAGAGACACTTGGAAGAGATGTGGGTGAGAAGCACATGGGGAGGTGGCTCCTGGTCCTTGGAAGAGACAATGGCAGCCATTACCTTGATTATTATATTTTGCATTTTCTCCCTTGTCTTCTGTCCTAGCACCCTGGGACATGCCTAATCCCTTTCTTGTGGCTCCTGCCAGAAGTTACCTTAGACTAGTGGCAAGTTTTCAGGGCCCCTCTTCAGGCTGACCCTATTTGGCTGGGCATTTGCCCATGAGGGCATGGGTGATTTTTGGAGAGTTAATTGGAATAGCCTTTCTTCTTTTCTCTCTCTGTGCACACCAATTCTATTTTTTAAAAAGCTGTCACACTCAGAATCTGCTATTTTTTGCCTTTGTGCACACAGATGGGGGTTTTAGAGCATGTACCCCTTAGAGTATGTACCCCTTAACAGATTGGGGTATCTGGATACCCTTTGGTTGTGCACTGAGTTTCGCAGGTCGGGAGATGGCAGTTTGGGAGGATGAAGGGCATGACATCAATTTTGAGTGATGGGAGAGCTTCAGACTGACACTCGCTGAATTGCCAATTGTCTTTTGGCCTCCAGATGTCCTCATTTCTTATTGTCTGTGTCAGCTGGAACAACAAAGCCTGAGGATCAAATTTAAATTGTGACAGCAACAGAGCACAACCTCTCTCCCCTATAATCAGTTCCTGCTCATTTAACTTCTTCCCTAATTCTCATGAAGTTTGACTCCAGGTGCCGGGTCTGCAAGTCGGAGTCTTGGAGGCTGAACAGTGCAGGAAGCTAGCGACCAACCTGCTGGAGAAAGTGCTGAAGTGAGGGATGAGCAGCACAGATATCTGCAGGGACCTAATTCCAAGGGCAAGGGAGCCGCACGCAGCTTCCCTCACAGCCTCTGGCTTTCCCTCTCGGTGGGCGCCTTCTGCTCATGTCCAGATACAGGCCTGCTCTTGGCCTCCAGAAGGGCAGATTGTGAATTAGGGGAGCTAGCTGGGAGCATGCACTTAGAGATGCTTATTAGGACAAATGGTTTGTGGGGGTAAATACACAAAACCTAAATAGAGCAACATTCTAATTCATAAGAAAACAAGCGCCTGGTTGGTTTGTGCTGGGTGAGATAAATGGAAAAACACAATGTCATTCTAGCAGGGCTTGGTCTCTCTGCCACCCCTCCCCCACGGCGCCCCTTTCCCCTGTGTCTCCCTTCATCACCCTTCACTGGTTCCTTCCCTCTCTCCACTCCTTTGAGCCCAGGGTAAGTTCCCTCCCTGCTGTCATCACTCTTGGGGGCAGCTTCTGTCTTTTCCCAGGGTCCTCCTGGAGACCCAGGCCTGCAGAGTATTTCCTTAACTCTAAGGTGCATTCATTATCACTGAAGTGCAGACAGCTGGTAAGGCATGAAATCTTCTGGTTTCCAAGGCACTAACTGCACTGACTTTTTGGCAGGTGACGAGCATCTCAAATCTCCCTCCGCAAAGAGGAAAGGGTGCTTAATAGTGGCACTTTCTTCGCCTCTTTCTGGGCGGGTGTGGTGCTTTTTGTGTTTGGCTCTAACGTAGAGCCCTTGAAGTCATATTCTCTAGGTCCATGCAAGGCCAGCGAGTTCAGAAGTCAGCTGAGCAGAAAAGCAGCTGAGGCGCGGAAGCAGGGATGGGGTTAACCCCTGAGCGAGTGGCTGTGCGGTGGGCCTGTGTACTGCCCCTCCCAGCCTGGAGCAGGTGGTCAGCAGACATGGGGCAGGACTCTCCAGCCTGATCCTTTGTCCTTGCTCCATTGACTCAGGTCTCATTGTTCTGTCCTCAGGCTTTGCAGCTGCTGCTGACTTTCTCACCTCTTCCCTGCCCCTGCCCCTCCCCTCCTCCATCCTCCTTGCATTTTTCTGGTAATTCCATCACCAGGCATTTGATCCAATTTTGGGTGCATGGCTTCCTGGGAATGGCAGGTGGAAGGCACCAAAGCCCCCAAATGAAGGGCTGACTTGGGACTTAGCCTGTGTCAGACCGTGACGCTGGACGCAGAGGAGGAGCCATAGCAGAAAAGCTGCCCTTGCTCACCTGCAAGTCCCTTCGGGGCGGGAGCGGGCCAGTTCTGTTCTGCTGTGTCCCCAGAACTCAGTGCTGTACCTGGAGCAGAGGGGACACTTTATTATCTGTGCTGGTGTGTCAACCACTGTCCCCTCCTATCCAGGCTCTTGTTACCATGGAAACTTTCCCAGAGAAAACCCTGTGGGCACTAGAGCCATCCATCAGGTGTGTGTGCACCTTAGCTCCTGCTTTTTAAGGATCTCTTCAGAGTAGAATATGTTGCACTTCGCGGCCCATCATCTCAGTGGGTCACCTCCATTGGGCCACGCTGGGTGGGGTCCAAGCTCTTCACAATGCAGGTGGCCAGGTGAAGGGTCCAGGATCCTCTCTCCAGGCTGCCTGTACCAGTACAGGGCTTCCAATGGGAGGCGCTATTTGAGGAATTCCAAGTCCATTGCATGCACTGTCTTCAAGACAGACTAGCTTACCCCAAATAGGGACCTGTGCATGATTGATACAAGATTTGTGGCCCCTGCTCACTTGTTTCATGAACAGTCTGTGTTTTGGAGGGAAATGAATAGATTCTCTAATGATTTTCAAGCCTTTGAGAGTCAGTGAAGGTAGATGTCCACCTGTCTCGTCTCCTGCATCTTAATGAACCAGGGTCTCTGATGCAGGAGAAGAACCTACCACTAAAATCTCGTGTCTCCTTGCTTTGGGTCCACTTCTGTTCCCAAAACCTTCACCACATTTCTGCAGGCCTGCAGTCCGCCTCACCACCCCTGTCCTGACCCACCCCTTCAAGTTCCAAGCTGACTATTAGTGTAGTCCTGTGTCTTATGACCCAAATGAAAACCAAGCCCTGCTTATCTTACGCAAATCCCTGGGGTTTCACAGCTTCCTGCACCCCCCGTGCTGCGTAGGACCAAAGCAGAAGCAAAGCTGAGGCTTGTGGTTTCCTAAAGAGTGGGCTTTGTTTCTTCCATGTGCTGCCTTCCCCCCACCCCAGAAGAAGGGAGCTGGGGGCCAGGGGAATGGGGCATGGGTGTGTGAAGAGGGGCGGCTGCCTCCTGGCATGGTTTGGTGAAAAGTCTCCCCTCTCAGTAGTGAAGGAGATCAGAATGTGCCACCCCCAAATATGCCACTATGGCCTGAAGGTTATTTTGAGCTGAAGGCAATTGAGAATCAAGAGATGTAGAAAAAAGCCTCTTTCCTTCATGTAAGAGCAGCAAGTCCTGGGAACTAAGGCTGCCATAACTCCCTTCTTCAGGACAGATCTAGCCCCAGAAGGGAGAATGCGAGTAAAACCTAGGCCATGTTCCCACTCGGGGCGGTGGGGGGGGGGGCTTTTATTTAAAGCCCTGAAAGAGACAGAAAGTTCACTCAGTCCTGTAGATAAATGATACCAAACTTTTATCACTTGATTACTCTCTGAAAAGCTCATTTATTTTTCCTAAAGCTCATGAAAGCTAGGCCTCCCCAGTGGAGCAGCGGTTGAGTGCTGGGTTGCGAAGCTGCCCGCAGCCTCTGCAGCGCCGGTTCAATCCCCGGCCGCCAGGTGAGTGTCCCACATGGCGCGCAGACCTCTCCTGCCGCCCGCTGCTCCCCTCCACAGTGTGCTTCGGTCCTTCTGCCTGCTCTGCTCCCCGCTCTGGCTCTGGTGAATTCTCTCACCCTCCCGCGCTTCTGACTGTACTCAGTGCTTGTATAAATAAATAAATAAATAAATAAATAAATAAGTAACATCTTTAAAAAAAGAAAAGCTCATGAAAGCCTTTTTCTCCCTCCTCTCTTCCCCTATTAAGTCAGGAATGGAATCCCCTACCTTCAGTGCTGTAATGGGCCGGCTCCTTCTCTTGGGGGCCCCAGCACATATCGCCTTGGCATGGCTGTATGACAGGGCTATATTCTTTTTTTTTTAAATTTTTATTTATTTATTTATTTACACAAGAGCCAGGGTACAGGCCAGATTTGCAGGAGGGTAAGAGGATTCGCCAGAGACAGAGGGGACAGCAGAGCATGCAGACTGACGAAGTACACTGCTGAGGGGAGCAGCGGGTGAGACAGGAGAGGTCTGCCTCACAATGTGGACCCTCCCCGGCCGGCCGGGATCAAACCCGCGCTACAGAGACTGTGGACAGCTTCACAGCGCTGTGCTCAACAGCCTGCGCCACCAGGGGAGGCCCTACAGGGCTATATTCTGAGCCAAGTGTCATCCCATCATCGTGCCAACTTCACAGAGTGTGATTACACGGACCGGGATGGGATGCCTACTCCACACCCAGGCTGTGTGGCCCAGACTACTGGATTGCCACAGAGAATGTGGCCCTTCTTGACCGAGACATCATTAAGTGATACATGATGGGCAAATAAGCCTTTTCTTCCCGCTAATGTGTCCTTTGTCAGTTTAATTTACAGGCCCCTGGTAAAGAACCTAAAAGGGGAGAGGAAATGATTTCCCTCCCTGCAGCTGCCTGTCATGACGTGGAGAACGAGAGCCAGCCGTCCCCAGAGCTGCGGTCTGTAATAGGCCGTGTCCTCCTGCATGGACACCCACTCACCTTCTCTTGGCTACTGCAGATGATTGCCGCTGAGCAGAGCACCATTTTCTCAGCCCTCAACGTGTATCCAGTGTTCGGTGTTTTACAGAGATGAATTTATATAAAATATAAAAAACCTTCTGCGTTGTGATCTTCGCATACAACAATCCATACTCAGTCCTTATTTCTCACAGCATCCCTGAACTGCAAGAACAGCTGTTAAAAACACGGTCTCTGACAAATAAGGGTTTGTCAACAAATCCCAGTCTGATTGCGTTTAACCCATCACTTGTTGGTTCTTTTAAAACCCCTGTAATGCTTTGGGCCTATAATCGGTTAAAAAACAAACAAACAGTGTCTCACTTTCCTGGGGAGGTCAAGGCCTGGCCCTGTTACAGCAAGTAGGTGGTGTATGTCTCGGGGAGGGGGAGACACTGAAGGCAGCTGTTGGCTTCCAGCTGTTCTGCGTGGCTATCATTTTTGCCTTTAGTTCAAGAATGAGACTGAAGTCAAATCAGGGGCCTGGACGTAGAACTCCCTCCTGAGATGATGCCAGGGCTATTTACCTCGTAAATTCCCTCAAGGGGAATTCCTACAGGTGCCCAGACTCTCCGCCGTCCCACCTACTCCTCCTGGCTCCTGCCCCATGTTATTCACCTGCTCATACATCAGGAAGTGGAAGTCCTTTCTCCTGTCGCTCTTTCTCAAGTTGGCTGCACCTGGGCACTCGCTGGAATTTGTGGTTGGCACTGAGATGTGACTGGCAGAGGTGGGGCTGGGTTGGCACTTGAGAGCAGAGAATTCTGAGCCTGATTCTGATCTGTCAGCCCAACCAACCCAAGAAACCTCCCCCTACAAGAGCCCATTCCTAGGACCCCAGGGCATGAATTTTGGAGGCTGCTGTGTGACCCCACTGCTTTGTGCAAAGGAAATGTCTCCCCCATCTGGGCTGAAGCAGGTGGGAGAGTGACAGGAAGACAATGAAATGATTGATTTTGCCAGTGGCCACCACAGAGGGAGGGTGTGAAAAGAGAAAGCAAACTGAAAATTACACAGAGCAAGTGGGAGGTTTTCCCTGCAAGCAGCCAGAGGTGTCAGCAGTGAGGGCTCTCTGCTCAGAACAGGGCTTGGGGCTTGGGACTCGGCTCTGCTTTTCAGAAGCAGATTGGTGTGGGGGAGGCTGGAGAGGACAGAGAACAGCTAGTGGCTGCTGCGGAATAATCGCCCTCACAGCTAGGCTGGGAGTTCATAAAACTTTAATAGTGGCTTCACACAGCCTAATTCTATAACCCTAGCAGGCTCCCCGCTCCCTCTTTAAGTCAATAGACTTTCTCCCTTGCACAGCAGGAGCTATGCAGAGGCTGGAGGGCTGGGTTCTGCTTGGAACACTTTTGCCTCAGGGGATCCAGGCCTGTCTAGTCATCCTGCTCCCTCAGTCCAATGCAAGGGACTCTCAAAGTAAAGAGGCAGTGTAGGGTAAAGAAAATGTCAGGCTTTTCTGCCCTTCCGCCATCAGGATAGATGATGGATCCTTGTCCTGAATGCATGCCTGATGGCGGGCACCTGGAATAGGGTGTGGGCATAGGTAGATGGGATTCAGCTGAGTTAAGACTGTGCTTTTAAGGGCGGCGTCACGGGGGGACGCCAGCAGCCCCAGCCAGCAGCAGCAGAACCGAAAGAGAAGCCGAGAAGCAGCAGAACGAACGCTAGAGAGCCCAGATAGAGTGAAGACTTGCTGGGGGCTGGGAGGCCTGCCAGCCTCCCAGCCCCCAAGCCAGCACCCCTGCCTGCCATATGCCTGGTGAACCCCAAATAAAAAACCTGCAAAACTACTGAGGACTCTGACTCCTCCTTTACCCGATCTGCATGGGATCAGAAAACCTGCACTGTGCCCGTTCCTGCCCTTACAATTGGCGTAAGTCGGCAAGATCCATGCAGACGGGTATTGGAGCCCTCCGAAGACCTGGAGGGACTAAGGAGAACAGACTGTTTGCCTGTGATGACGCTGGAGGCGCCATGGCGGCACAGAAGGTGAACAACGCCCACGAGCTACAGGACGAGACCTGGCATGAAGGAGACGCCCAAAAGGACCAGCCAACGACACCGGAAAGGACCAGCCACCAACACCGGAAAGGACCAGCCAATGACCCCTGAGGCAGCAGGCCGTTGCTGACGCAGGGAGAGGCCAATGGACATGGACTGATAAACTTGGACTGACAATGCCGCCAGAAGGCGGAGGACCTTGCAGGTTGATATGTTTTGGGACCCTGGGGGGTGGAACAGTTTTGTTTGTAAACCCCAGGAGATGGGAATCTGGGGGTGGCCAGTGGGCCTTGATGGCCAAAAGCAGCCTGTGCATGCCCAGCAGCCAGGTGGAGGAGAAAAGCCAACTAAGAAGGCAAAAGCTGGTACTGATGATAAGTTGAGAAGCCCTGAGCGGCTGTTAAGCAGCCTGGGTATGCTGAAGAACTGTGAGTCTCGTAAAATCACCTATGGGTGATGCCCTGCTCATTCTTGAGCGAGGGTGAGGAGCTGAGGAACCTGTCCTTGGGGGACGGGTGGGGAATGTGGCTTGGGGTGGAGCCCAAGCCAAATGCAGAGTTTGGATCCCCGACCCATGTGCTTGTGCAGTGGGTTGGCTTGAGTGCAGGGGTCTGCGAGTCGCATGGGTGGCCATGAAGGCCGAGTGTTGGAGCGACTGCAGACAGAAACCCTGAGGGTTGGCGATTACCCCCAACAGAATAAAATTGCCAATCCCAGAGCTAGTGCATCCTGGGGGTGGATGCTGTGTGTGCCTTGTAGCCTAGACTACAGCCGGAGAAGGCCAGGAAGCCTGACGGCTCCTGGTATGTTATAGTAGATGCCGTGAGTGATTCCCCTCCCTTATATGAGCAGTGCCTTCGGCAGCAGATTTGGTGGCTCATCTGCTGGTACCAATAATTGTCTTTTGCACTTGGTTGGTGCCCTGCCTGGACTTATTTGTGTTCTGTTGTATTTTGTTATATTGTATTTTGTTATATTTGATGTATTTGCTTTTGTGGGCCATGGCTGCATTGTTTGTTTGCTTAGAAAATTGTATATACTGTATAGACTGTATAGACTATTGTATAGACTGTATGGCAGAAAACCCTGAGGTGGTGGACTGTAGGGTAAAGAAAATGTCAGGCTTTTCTGCCCTTCCGCCATCAGGATAGATGATGGATCCTTGTCCTGAATGCATGCCTGATGGCGGGCACCTGGAATAGGGTGTGGGCATAGGTAGATGGGATTCAGCTGAGTTAAGACTGTGCTTTTAAGGGCGGCGTCACGGGGGGACGCCAGCAGCCCCAGCCAGCAGCAGCAGAACCGAAAGAGAAGCCGAGAAGCAGCAGAACGAACGCTAGAGAGCCCAGATAGAGTGAAGACTTGCTGGGGGCTGGGAGGCCTGCCAGCCTCCCAGCCCCCAAGCCAGCACCCCTGCCTGCCATATGCCTGGTGAACCCCAAATAAAAAACCTGCAAAACTACTGAGGACTCTGACTCCTCCTTTACCCGATCTGCATGGGATCAGAAAACCTGCACTGTGCCCGTTCCTGCCCTTACAGGCAGGAACCATAACATCCCTACAGCCCCCACACAGCACCAGTTGACATTAGGCCCTAGTGGCCTCACAACTAACATGACCTTTCAGAGCCTGAGCTGAAGAGGGAGGACATGGTAGTAGACACAGGGTGGCAAAGATGTCTTCTTTGGTGCACACATGACTATGAAATTGGCCAAGGCAAAGTCCTTACTACTAGGCTAGAAAAGAAATAAGAAATGCCCTCCTGTTTGTTGTTCTTGTTACCACAAAGCCAGCCTAGCTCTCAGGCAACTGGGCCTGGACACATAGCAACCTTGTTTTTAGAAGGAGAAATAATCTGGGCTTCACCACTAAGGGAACAGCCACTTCAGGGCTTCAGATTAGTAATGAGGCCAACCTGAGGAGGCAACACCTGTGATACTAGTTGTTTCAGGTGAGGGAGAAATGAAGGTCAAGCTCTGACACCCCACAGTTCGTGAGGTTTCCAATCTGAATGCACTTCCTCCCCCATTTAACACCATTGTCTGCTTTCTATGCGGCTCCACGTCAAGGCAGGCCTTGCTCTTGGCCTGACCTGGCTCTCTCTCCCCTGGAAAGGATTTTAGATTCTATCCCTTTTCTTTTCTTTTCTTTTCTTTTTTTTAAGATTAATTTATTTACTTATACAAGCACTGGGTACAGTCAGAAGCGCGGGAGGGTGAGAGAATTCACCAGAGCCAGAGCGGGGAGCAGAGCAGGCAGAAGGACCGAAGCACACTGCGGAGGGGAGCAGCGGGCGGCAGGAGAGGTCTGCGCGCCATGTGGGACCCTCGCTGGTAGCCGGGGATCGAACCAGTGCTGCAGAGTCTGCGGGCAGCTTCGCAGCCCAGCGCTCAACCGCTGCGCCCGAGAGGGGGCGGGGGGCCTGTATCCCTTTTCTTTAGGGACATTCCCGTTTGTTTTCAGTCCAGCTCAGCCTCTAGCTCCCCCACCAATTGATCCATTATTCCTCCACCTGGTTTTCATCTTTTTTTGTAAAAAGGTTCCTATAAGGGAGGCAAAACATTACCTTATCCCTCTTAGGTTTTCACCTAGGATTCTAACACAAAAAGACAGATTAACAAGAGCAAAAGGAATAATTTATGATGTGCGTAGTGCCCATCCAAGAGAGAAACCTAAGGCAAGATGTAGGGTAAAGAAAATGTCAGGCTTTTCTGCCCTCCCGCCATCAGGATAGATGATGGATCCTTGTCCTGAATGCATGCCTGATGGCGGGCACCTGGAATAGGGTGTGGGCATAGGTAGATGGGATTCAGCTGAGCTAAGACTGTGCTTTTTTAAGGGCGGCGTCACGGGGACGCCAGCAGCAGCAGTAGCAGCAGTAGCAGTAGCAGCAGCAGCAGCAGCAGCAGCAGCAGCAGCAGCAGCAGCAGCAGCAGCAGCAGCAGCAGCAGTAGCAGTAGTAGAAGCCGAAGCAGAAGCCGAAAGAGAAGCCCAGAAGCAGCAGAACGAACGCTAAAGAGCCCAGATAGAGTAAAGACTTGCTGGGGGCTGGGAGGCCTGCCAGCCTCCCAGCCCCCCAGCCAGCACCCCTGCCTTGCACGTACCCGCTGAACCCCAATAAAAAACCTGCAAAACTACTGAGGACTCTGACTTCTCCTTTACCCGGTCTGCATGGGATCAGAAAACCTGCACTGTGGCCCAGTTCTGCCCTTTACACAAGAGTAACTCAAGTTGGAGGCTTAGACCTCCTGTTTATACAGTATCTTCAACGAGGAACAATATAGAGAAATGACAGGACAAGGGAAAGTAGTTTGGGACCGGCAAGAACAGCAAAAAGAGGGACGGGAAATGCGTGGAGGAACGAGGAGAGAGTGAGGTCTGTTCGTGGATTCCCCAGGTGCCTTCTCCGGTGTCTGTGCGTCTGCCCCCAGAAAAGGAGAATTTACATCCTGTCTTTGGGCAGAAGAGGGGAAAGGCAGAGCTTTCCTGCATCTGCTGTTCTCAATTGCCTTCAGCTGAAAGTAATCATGACACCAAAGCGGCATATTTTGGGCTGGCATAGTTTGCATCCCTTCATTCTGTTCCAGGCTCTTCTTTTCTTGCCCATTTCATCCATACTGGTCTGACCTCTGTGCCTATTTCTAGGGCTTGCCCTCAACCTAGCCAAGCCAGTTGGGGTCCCAAGCTAGTACATTGTATTGTTTTTTGCAGGATGCATGTGAAAATGGAATGACTGTGAAGCTGGAGGTGTTGGCATGGTGAGGCACACAAGAGCAGGAGGGGAGGTTGGGGTCCTCTTTGCAGAGCTGTGTTGATCCATTTTTTTTGGCGGGGGCATCTGCCACTCTCACAAGAGGACTAACCCTGGCTGCTTTTCTTTTATATCTGATCAGGTTCCTTTAGCTTTTTAAGGAATGAAGTTCTGCTTCCACAATCCCTCATATATGCAAATTTTTATAATTATCAGTTATCCTACTATTCAATTCCTTTCTGCCCTAATTTCTCAAGCTCCCTGAGAATTAGAAAGCTTGCGCTCCATTAAATCAATGGCCAGTGCTTGACTCAGCTTCTTCCACTCTCAGATTTACACTGAACATTTCCTCTGTGTGCACAAAGCAGTCTCCTCTCATTGTCAACTCCAATAAATCACAGCTCAGAGCCACGGGACCCAAATGTAAAATGCAATGTCTGGCACCACTGGAGATAAAGTAAATTACCTGTAATCTGGGAAGCAGGTCATTTTGATCCTCCACCCTCTTTTGGTGACTTCAGTGATTGATTTTGCTAAATTCAGATGAGGCAGAAGGGCGTTCATCTGCAGGGCGTTCATCTGGTTGGGACAAGAGATGAGATAATAGCACCTTTTGCAAAGGGAGGTGAAGAGAACCTTGATTCTTGGCTTCCCAAGGGCTTATGTTTAGTTCCTCATGGGGCTTGCTGGACACTTCTTGCTTCCAGATTTAGAGAGACTATTGCATCTGTTTAAGAGACACGCTTTTTAGTTCACGGAAGTTTAAGTGAGATTGTAAATAAACTTTAAGAGGCCAACACACTTAACGATTTAACTTGAAAGAGACCTGACCACCCCCCCTGCCCCCTGCCAAGAACTGCACGTTCTTCTTTAGTTTGAGAAGATGAAGACCTTGCTGAAGTGAAACATTACTGTAAAAGGGTTAATAATTATGGGCCATGATCAACATTCTAGAACTGTGCTGTCCAACAGAAGTCACCCACGTAATTTAAAACTTTTATATTAGCCAGCTATATTTTAAAAAGTAAAAAGAAACAGGTGAAGTTAGCTTTACAATATTTAATATATTTAACAAGACATCAAAATGGCAATTTCAGAATGTAATCATCATCCAAGAATTATGAATGAAAACTTTTACATTCTTTTGGGAGGGTACTAAGCCTTTGAAATCTGTGTGTATTGACACTGGAAGTGTTTCAGGGCAATCCCAATATGAAACGGGTTGCCTGACCGTGGGTCCTCACCCGTGCACTTTAAAGGGATTTATTAATACTCAACTGCAGACACACACAAAAGAAAGGGAAATGAATATCTCAGGGAGAAAAAGAGGGAGATAAATTCGTGAATGTGTCCTACCAGTTCCACTGACCTGGAATCCCAATGGCACGCCGAGAGCCGTGAGGCCAAGAGAGCCCCAAGGCCCACATGTCTGATTTTATACCAAACCTGGCTGCTTAACTCCACCCTCAGGTCCCAGCAACCCTCCCTTTGGTGATCATGGGATTTGTAGTTCCCGGTGTCTTGATGGCTTTGGTCTGGAGTGGGGGTGGCGTCCACAAAACCTGTATGGAGTTTGCTCAGGACATCCTTTCCCCCTAACAGAAGCACGTCTCAATTGCAGGTGACCACGTTCCACGTGCTCAGTAGCCCCTGTGGCCAGTGGCTACTGGTCTGGACAGTACAGACTGGGAACATCAGCCCACTGGATTTCAAAAGGGCTCTACAGATGCCTTGTGATGGGAGAACAAAGAAGCCAAAAACCTCGTTAAAGCAATGACGGAAAAAGGGGTCCTTCTTCATCTTGGGTGGTTCTTAGCCCTCCTCCCCACCTGCTGGATGGGCAGTGTGCTTTGGGGCAGGAGCACAGAATGAGTCTGTGGGCGGGACCTTGCTGTGTCCTCCTGTTCTGTGTCACCAGGCTGCTCCTCGCTGCTCAACTTGAAGGAGAATTATAATGGACTCATGAGAGACTGGATGTTGCATGTGGGAGTTTCTCTGGATAGATGTTTATCTTCTCCCAGCAAATGCAAGAAGGGAGACAAGCACAGAAATGAAAGTCAGGAGGAGAATTTGAAAAAAAGGGTGTTGTATCACCTCCCCCTCCCCCAGAGGAGCTAAGTAAACATCTCAAAAAATAGGCTGGGGAGACAACAGGGCTAGGAACGATGAGGCTTCGCTGGGTGGCGGAGGTGGTGAAAACCAACACATGACTGTTTAGCCTGCAGGAGAGCTCAGAGGCTCAAGGGATTTGGAGCTGTTACTCATATTGGTCATGGGGCAAATCGGGGAGCGGGGAGAGGGTTTGCGAGGCCTCACCTGCATACTTAAGAATCCAGGACAAGAAAAGCAGATGCAGAGAGAATCAAGGAAAAAAGTATCAAAAAGGATTTATTTACACCTGGAGTGAGGAAAGGGAGAGCTTAGAGAGAGAAGAAAATGTACTGGCCGGCACATGGCCGAGGCCCTCTGTCCTACTCCTAGGTAGCAGGCTCGGAGCAGAGACCCAGGTATACTCGGAAGAGATTTGAAAATACCTGTGCTACGAAGAGTAAGCTCCATTCACTGGGTTCCTTTTGAAGTCCGAATGGCAGCCCTGCTCCACCCTCGCCCCCCCCCATTCCCAGCAGCCCCTGTTCAGGAAGGAAGGGGGTGGAGTCCAGAAAGCTCCAACTTTCACCATAGAGTTGGCTTTTAGCAACCCTCTCTGACATAGTGTAGGGTAAGGTAAAAGGTATCAGGCTTTTCTGCCCTCCCGCCATCAGGATAGATGAGGGAACCCTGTGATCCTGAATGCATGCCTGATGGCGGGCGCCTGAAGTGGGTACACCTGGGCTGAGACTGTGCTTTTTAAGGGCGGCGTCACAAGGACGCCAGAAGCCGAGAAAGCAGCAGCAGAAGCCGAAGAGAAGCCGAGATCACCAGAGAGCCCAGATAGAGTGAGGATTTGCTGGGGCCTGGGAGGCCTGCCAGTCTCTCAGCCCCCCAGCACCCCTGCCTGCCATATGCCTGGTGAACCCCAATAAAAGACCTGCAAAAAACCCACTGAGGACTCTGACTCCTTTACCCGGTCTGCTGGATCAGAAAACCTGCACTGTGGTCCAGTCCTGACCTTTACACCTGGAGATTGTTCTTCATGGTCCCTCTTACCATATGTTCTAGGAAAGGCCAGGTTCTTTGCAAGCACAGACATGATCTGGGCAGACATATGCCCCTGGGCTTAATGATGTGGTCACAAGACATGCAGCAAAGTTTACTAACTGGAGGTGTTGGAGAACAAGACTGCACCAAAAGCCTTCCAGGCTGGGAGCCCAGACTACAATGGTGACAGGAATAAGGCAGTGTAGTGGCTGGAAGACACGGAGCAGGAGCTCTATGATCCGAGCAGAAGGGGTAAGGAGGAGAGAGTCCTGGAACCCTTAGTGGCTTTTGCAGGCTTTTATTGGGATTACCAGGTACACGGCAGGCAGTGGTCCTGGCAGACTGGCAGGCCTCCCAGCCCTCACAAAGTCTTCACTCTTTCTGGGCGCTCTCTCTCTCTTGTGGTTCTCTACTTTTGTTTCTCTGCTTCTCTTCTCTCCTGTTTCTGCTGGAGCCCCCGTGATGCCGCCCTTAAAAGCCCAGTCTTAGCCCTGGTGAACCCCATCTACATAGGCCCACACCCCACTCCAGGTGCCCGCCATCAGGCCTGCATTCAGGACCGCAGGGTTTGTCATCTAGCCTAATGGCGGGAGGGCAGAAAAACCTGATGCTTTTACCTTACCCTACGGTGTCCAAATTCAAAAGCAGGAAGCAGCAGGTAAAAGGTTTTTCTTTTCTGATGTCCTTTGAGGTACTGAGAAGCGTCTCAGGAAACATGCCTTCATAGCTCATTGGTCAGAATTGGGCCACTTGGCTATGGATTTTTCTTTCTGGGAAGGTTGGGAAAACAAGATTTTCAGCCACCTCAGGATAGACAGGTGAAAAGGTCTGGAAATGGTTCTAGAATAGTCAATCACGGTGAATACCTCAAGTCTCAAGATAAGGAATCAGCTGTAAAAGGAAGAGCAATAGTTACTGAGCCAGGAGCCACCAGGCTGCTATGTGCCCTTCTCACCTACCTCCCTGACCCTATCACATTATTTCTAGCCGAGGGTTGTACCCATTAGATATTCTCTTTCTGCTCTAATAACCCTGATTTTATTAAGATTCCTTGAGGGTGTTGAATGAGCTGTCCAGTGTAATGTAATTAATTTAATGAGATCCATTTGGTAAAGGCAGCTGTGGCCCATCTCCTTTTCATGGTTAGCGGACATTTGTTGGCTGGGTAAACTCTCATGCTCACAGATTTTGATGGAAGTTTAATTACAACAGTAAACTGGTGTCCTTGGTCTCTCCATGTCTGTTCCCAGCGAGCGTGCCAGAGCCTCCGTATGTGCTAAAACAAAGGGACTTCTTGACAAGGACTGACATCGCCCTGCTCGGGTCATCAGCCCAAGGCAGAAATGTGGAGAAAATGAAATTGGCCCCCTGAGGTCTTTCCACCTCTTCCTCTCCCCCGGTGTTCATTACTCCCCGCTTTAGGCTCCCCTGACGCTGGCCCAGCTTCAGGCCAAATCACTGCTCAAATCACTGCTCACAGAGGGCTGAACTACCTGTGCTAAAATGTGAATGGATGCTGGGGGACATGGCCCCCCACTGCCAGTCAGGTGTGGGTGTTCAATGCAGGCTCCTGAGGGCCAGGCCAGGCTCAGGAGGGAACTAAGTAAAGGCTCCTCCCAGTTGCAAGTAACAGAGTCCCCTCCGAGGAGCTGCACATCGAGGGGCTTCATGGCTCTATTCCAAGGTCACAGGCTCTGGTGGGAAGGAAGGGGAGAGGGTGAACTTGGTCCTGGCAAGGGACTGACCAGCAACACGAGGGGCAGTTTCCTCTCTCTCTCTCTCTCCCTCTCCTTTCTGCAAAGGACCAGATAATAAACATTTAGGTTTTGGGCTCTTTAAAAAAATCAAAATTATTATGGCAACTCTGGATCAACAGCAACATTTTACTTTTTTATTTTTTACTATGCAAAATGTTTTAATTTTTCTCATAGAAGAACTAAAGACTTAACTGTCTGCATATCCCACCATAGAATATAAAGTCCATAAGATGGGCCTTTGTTTGTGAGGCTCCCCTAGGTTTCGCACTGACATGTGCCCTGCCCTGTTCTGGGAGACACAGCAGCTAATCCACTGAACAAGGCCTCTCTTCTCGTGGAGCTGATAACTTAGTGAGGATGTCAGCAAGCAAGAGGCAAGCGCACCCAGTTTAGAAGTCCAAGCTTCCGCGAAGAGATGAGAACTTCTAAGAGTTGCTGGCTGCCCCAGAGCCAGAAGTCCAAGAGCACAAAGCATAAAAATTTTAAACAGACAGTGCGATATTGTGATATAATAAGAAATATTTGGACTTTGTCCCTGGATCCTCATACAGGAGCTTCTAAAACCCTTGAATTTCCTGTTAGGGATGCAGGGAGCTTACTTTGGTACAATCTCCATCTTAGTCCTGGGTTCTGATATAGAGCTTCTAAGAACCTTGGAATCTTGGACTGAGAAGAATGTCTTTTTGGATGCTAATGAGGTGACTTTGATGGGCCCCTAGATAACTTCTGGATGGGGGCTGGTTGCAGAGAAACCAACCAGGTGCTGGGAGGTGGGGGGTTGTAACTTCCAGCCCACTCCCTGCTCCAGGGAGGGGAGAGTGTTGGAGGTTGAATCAGTTGCCAATGGCAAATGATTTCATCACTTGTGCCTGCATAATGGAATCCCCCCCACCGCCTCCACTAAGGTAACAGGACATTCCTGGACAAGGGTAATAAAAAAAGTAAGTTAAGTGCTGAGATGCAAGATGTAATTCTGGGCACAGAGACTCTAAGACAGGGCGAGTGAGACCACTGAGAACTAACCCATCACAAAGAGACTTGAAGGGGCTTTAGAATAACTAGGGAAAGAAGGTATATACTCCCTGAGGCATGACATGCGGGCTTCCCTGCCCCTCCCTGGCCTGCTCCATGGGCCTGGATTCCCATTTTGTTTCTGTTCCTTTTCTCAATAAACCTTTCCTAATCTCTAAATAAATTTGCCTCTTTTTACTTGCTTGCCTGAGAGTCAGCAAGTTCCTGCTGCAGCTTTGCTGGACACCAACCTGTCGTGGCCTAGTGGTGGGTGTGGAACCAAGCTTAGCTGAGGTTTCGCCATTTGGTATATCCTCCACCTTGATATGTTAGTCCTTGTCCTGCCACATTCCGGAGATAGTTTCAGCAGTCACAACCCTCACTCCACTTGGTGACGAAAAAGCAGACCACCCCAGCCGCCAATGAGGGCAGTCCTGTCCATAAATGGGACAGCATCTCTAACCGTCCAATCAGTTTGAAACTGTAACCGCGCGCGCCAAAATGCCTTTGTAGTAGCCAATGAATAATTGCCAACTTCTTTCAAAGTTCCCGCCACTCGCGACCCTATAAGATGTCCCAGCTTCCTCTGTTCGGGGCTCTCGACCTCTGCCGTTGCATCGGTGCGTGTCGAGGGCCCGGTCTCGAGCCCGTATTAAACTCCTTTGTGCCCTTGCATCGGTTGTCTGTGTCCTTGGGGGCTGCACTGGTCGACGTGGGCACAACAGTGGGAACTCAGTGCTGCCCCTGCAGCCTGGGATCCATTCCTGCCTGGGAGACTAGGCCTGAAAACCTGAAATTACAGTATCAACAGGAGACAGAGACAAATGAGTGAGGGAGCTGCCTTCGCTCCTCTCGCTCCCCCCCTTAGTTGTTTGCTGTTGGAAGTGTCTCCACTGCTGCCCCAAACCCCACTTCCCATATTCTAGCAGCTGGGCCTTCAGGCCTCTCTGGTATCACCCCACCCCAGCCCCCGCAATCCACCCTCCCCCCCAACCTGCCCTCTGCCCCCTCCTGCCTCCACAGCCCTGCTCCAGTCACTTTTCACTCATGTTCCCCAACAGGGAGACAGTTACTCTCAGCTGGCCCTTTGGAGGGAAACCTGGAGGGAATCCTGTCTTAACAGCATGCTCCTTCTGACCCAGATGCATTTCCAAATGCAGTGGAGCAACCAGGCCCAGGGCGGGCAGGGAGGCCAGGGGGCTGGGGAGCCTGGCAAGTCCCCCCCAACCCCCATTAAATTTTTGGGCTCTTTCTCTGGGCTCTCTGGCATCCTCTGCCCTGTCAAAAAGGGTCTCACCTTTTCTGTAGTCAAGCCGCTTGTCGTCATTGCTGCCACTGCCGTGGCTTTTAGCCTGACTCTAGGCTCAGGTGTGCACACTTGCACATGCGTTGCACACCCATACTCCAGGTGTCCATAATCAGGCACGCACGCCCCATACCCACGCTCCCAAGCGCCTTCTGCACTAACACTATTAAGGCAGCAAGTGATAGCCACAGAGGCCAGTGGCACAAAAAGCCTGATTAAATCATTTTCCCTACACCAAAGTAGAAAGTGTTTTTAATCAAAAGACCTTTCAGGGAAATAAACTCAAACAAAAAATTAAAACACTCTCTATTGCCTTTATTTATAATTGCTGAATAGTGCATGAAATTAAGGTGACTACTTTGACTTAGGTGTTACAAAGAGTGAATGAACCTCAGGTATCTGGGAGGTGTGGCTCAGGCAGGTATTTTTTTCTGGCTGACTTCCCCAAAATGCACGATGCCGGCACCTTCTGTGAATGCAGGGAAGGGCCAGCCTTGGTCAGGTTGGAATTGGGTCTAAGGTCTGGTCTGAAATCTACAGTATGGACACCAGGCCTATCCAGGTGCTTCTGCAGCTACTTCCCTGATGACCAGTTGGTGTAGCGTGTCCCCTGCTTGACCCTCTTTCCTCTGGACTGTAATCCCTCAAACACTGGCTTCTAGAAGCAGGGAGAAGCCAGCCAGGCTGTGATGAATCAATTGCCAGAGACAAGATCAGGTAACGCATAATACTGAAATGAATACATGAATCTATGTTCCAATAAAACTTTATTTGGCCGGTCCTGATCAAGTTTAATAGATTTTTTTTTTAAACGTGAGTAGTAATAACAATTCCTCTGCAATAACAATTATACATGACCTCCCGGTCAAGGTCAGCAGCTTGTTCCTTTACCACAAAAGTAAAGCCGCCCTCCGAGGACAATGGCACATGAGGAGCGGGGTACATATTTCCTTTTCTTCAATTAAAAAAACCCCAAACGCTTTATATTTACATATTTTTCCATTGAAAAACTGGTCAGTGTGATTACTTGTTTTTAAATAAGTTTCTAATGTGTTGCAAGTTTCAATGTACAAATCCTAGTTAGCGGATTAGGTTTAAGGTGCTGTTGAGGTGAGGATGAACACAGCCCAGGTCCAAGCCTGGCGAATCCCCTGCTTACAAACTGGACTGACTTTCTGGGAGGACCTCTGGGGGTGTTGGGAGAACAGCTTAACACAGGTGGCAGAAAGGGCAAAGTATTTCAGGGGACTCGATTTTGCTTTCAGAGAGCCTGCTGGGCGCCCACACCACCCCCAGGCAGTGTGAGGGCACCTCTGGGTTTGCATGCTTCAAGCTCCTACTGGCCTAAACTATGAAGGGGCATGGCTGCTCTGAGTCCCCTCCTTTGTTGTGGGGTCCCCATGCTGGTGTCTGATTCCTAAAGGCCCTCACTATTGGCTCCCCACTTCGCAAGACCTTCCAACCTTTCTGGATTCTTGGTCCCTAGGTCACACTTGCAAGGCTTTGCTTTAGTGCCCGCTCCTGGCCAGGGCTACATGGACGGTCAAGGGCCAGGGCGGCATCAGTGGCATGTGATGGGTCCCAGGGGGAGATCTTCTCTTCTGACACACTTGCTCTGCGGTGGCAGCACCTGTGGGAGTGTTCCTGAGGTGGGCTTGAAGAGGAGCTGTGGGTGGGGATGGGGCGGGTTGAAGGCATTCTTGGGGTTGCTGTCTTCAAACTCTCCAGTGCACAACGTCCCCTGGGGAACGCAGGCTGTGTCTGCATCAGTGGGGGCATCAGGAAAGTGCATAGGGCATTATTCTGGAGGAGGTATGCGCATGGGCCTGGGAGAATGAGCTGTTTTACCCACGATCCCAAACTGGTCAGATCTGAAACCAAGAAGTCCGGAGTCCGGTGGAGGGGGGGGGTAGGGTGGGGTTTGGGGGGGAAACAGGCTTGGTGACTAGGGGGAAGGAAACCGGCTGTTTCCAAGTGCTCTGAACTGAAAGACATCGAATGGGTCAGACGGTAATGGACGGGGAAGAAACGTTCTTAGACCAAGTGTTGTGCCAGAACCACCAGGGGAAGGCTTTAGGTAGTGGACAGACAGTGCCTTGGGGCCCGGAGGCTAGAGTTCAAGGCTGGCCCATCCTGATTAAGAGTCTTATTTGCATCCCTGGCCCTCACTGAACTTCCTTATGTCTCAGTGGAGGCTGGGTGGGCCAGGGCATTTCAACACTATGCCTGCAAGATTCCTCTGCACCCAGACACCCCTGCAGGGAGGGCACTGCAGTCTAACACTCATTTCTTCCCTGGGCACCACCCATCACGAACCTCCTCTTTGCTGGGAAAGTGACCAATCCCCAACTAGGCTCCTGTTCAGACCCTCTCCCAGAGGTTAAAGGCTAGTTATTAAGGCAGTTTAAGAAATGGACATTCCTCTCGCTCCTCGGATCCTTCCTGTCTTCTGCTAGCGCCAACGCAGCAGAGAAGGGCTGAAGGGGTGCTGGAGGTGCAGGGACAGGTGGCCCCTCCTGTCAGGCCCGGTTTTTCGCGGGAGGCCTTCCACTCGGCCCCCCTCCACCCTCACCACCTCTCTTTGGAAAAGGCCTCAGTCTGCACGAGATCGCCAGGGTGCTCAGTGATGCACGCGCCGTTGAGGTCGCCCAGTTTATTGTCCGGCAGGTCTTCGGGCTTGGTGCACAGTTTCAGGGCGCGGGAGATGAACACGTCCAGGTCGAACTGGGGGCTGGCGCCCCCGTCGATGGGGGCCAGGCGGCCGGGCGGAGAGGCTGACAGGCGGTGCTCCGGGCCGTCCGGGGGCGGGCTGGCGCGCTCCGGGCCGCCCTGCGTGCTCTTGACCCACTGCGCGATCTCTAGGAAGAGGCTGGCCGGCTCCTCCTCGCGCGCGCCGGGCTCGGCCGCCACCGCGGCGCTGGGGGCGCGCCGGCCGCCTGCTTCCAGTGCGACAGGTCCAGGATGAGCTTGGGCTCCGAGTAGTGGTGAGGCTTGTTGTCGCGCCACAGCAGCTTGTCCAGGTAGGAGGGCGACCCCACCTTGTAGTCGCAGGAGCGCCCGTAGTCGGCCTCGAAGGCGCGCTCCATGGACGAGTGTGACTGCTCCAAGAAGCGCTCGGAGCTGCTCTGCGAGTCCTTGCCCGGGTCCACCTGCACGTCCTCGGCCAGGGGCGCGGAGCCCGCGCGCGGGTCGCGCTGCACCTCGCTCACGTCCTGGCACCGATCAGGTCGCCACTCTAGGTCCGACGACAGGCTCACCGGGTACCTGCAAGGGGACAGACGTAAGGGAGATTGGATTTCCCAAGCCCAGTGGCTTCGCAGAGTGAGCTAAGCCCCCTCACCCCGTCTGCCACCCAGAAGGGGTGGTGGAGGTGCAGGGACAGGTGGTTGGATTAACCCTTGGATTAACAGGGACTGCTTGGATTAACCCTTGTGTCTCTTAGCATTCAATCAATACCCTACACACGTTTCTTGTGCGCTTACTATGTGCCCAGCACTTTTCTAGGCATCACCCAACACAACAATGAACTAAGCAACAAAATCTCTGCCCTGGTGGAACTTACTTTCTAAGGCGCACCTATGCAGAGCTCCTCAAACTTTGATGTACACACAAATCACCTGGGGGTGGGGGTGTCTTGCTACAATATGGATCTTACTAAAAAGCAGATCTTGATCCAGGAGATCTGAGATGGGGTGTGGGACTTTGCATTTGTAACAGGCTCGCAGGCGATGTTGATGCCGCTGGTCCTTAGCCCACATTTTGAGGAGCAAGGCCCTAATGAATGCTTCTCAGCTCTGCCTCAGGTTAGAATCACCTGGGGGAGTTAAAAATAAAATTCCACGCCTGCCCCACACCCCCAATTCTGATTCAATAGGTCGGGGCCTGAGGTCTGGGCAGGAGGGAGATGACCCCTTCAGTAGAGACCAGAGGTCCTTGGAATTCTGCTTTCAATCAACTGTCCTGCAGCCTCAGAGGATGAAGTCAGGTAGCAAAGAGCAAGAAGGGCAAGCGGGTAGCTGTCAACTCAGGGTGAGCGCTCCGTCCTGTGCCATGTGCTTCCTGCAGAACCACTGACAGGGACACAGGGAGCACAGAGGCGCAGCAGTCAGCTGTTCCCAGAACAGCAGGCCCGGTGCTCACACATGGAAACTGACACAGCAAGGACAGGCAGGTTTGGCTGTGAAGGGGCAGGTGGCCAGCGGCAGTTCCATAATGTGGTTTGTAAGGTGGGCACTGCCGCCCTCCCAGAGCAGGGGTCACTCCAAGAGGTGAACTCTGTCTCTTCCCATGAGGGTCCTCGAAACTGCTGAGACTTAACCTTGGATGCCACACACCACCTTGATAGCAATTGTGTGAGTTTGTAGTACAGAAGAGGACACTGGTGTTCAGGGGTTGAGCAGTTTGCCCAAAGCAACAGAGGTTTGTCATCACCCTTGTCATCCTCCCTGTGCAGGTGTGATGGGGAAGGGCAGGGGTGGACTTGTGCCAGGTTTGGAAGTGGTCAGAGTTGCTGGGCAGCAACCAAGGAACCCCTGCCATGGTTCTTCATGGCACCAATCCTATGCCACAGCCTTAGTAAGCACAGGATGGACTTTGCTGAGCTAATGCTCTGTACCCCCAAATGCTGTGGAATGGATGGGGAGAGGCTGCAGGGACCACAGTCGAGGGCAGACTGAGCAAGGAGGAAGCAGAAGAGAGTTTCATTAATTTCTATTTGCTGACAACTCTTGATAACCACAATCGACAACAAACCAACAAACCAGTCCAAAAATAGCCACAATGCACTGGCCCTCCTCCTTTGGTGCTTCATTAATCTGAAGCCCATCATCTGTCATATGACTAAAAAAGGAGAAATTGCTCATCTGCCACTTATATAACTAGCTGTCACATTCCCACAACAGCGGGGCTCCCACTTATGCCCCTGAGAACCCTAGTTGCTAAGTCCTTGACTCCTATTTCTAAACTGAGCAGCTATCAGCCTCCCCTCCAAGGATTAGCAGATGGTGCTGTCCAAATGTTTAGCTGTCTGATCTAAGAACATCAAAGCAGGAAGGGACCGAATTATGTGCCTACATGGATATTGTTAAAAAAGCATATCTTCATCCAACTCTGATCCACTGGTAGTAACTTCCAGGGACACTGTTGGGCTTGAGCCCAGTTTAGCAGAAATGAGTGTTTTGATTGTTCAGCAGTATGTGATGTGGATACAGATCAGGGAAGGATCCACATGGGCTGGGTGTTAGCTGTGTGACTCAATGCCCCATCTCTAACCTCTCTGAGCTGTAGCTTCCTCATGTGAGTGGCAATAGTAATAGTAGTAGTGATACTAATAATGGCTCCTCCTTTAACAGCACTCTCAGGAGGTACAAATGATGAGAATCATAGCAAAGTATTGTGTTGTGGTAAATTCTGCATTGTTTTCTTGCTTTGCATTGCTGCAGTTTATTTTTCAAGGGCAAATTCCCAGCCTGCTAGAACAGCACTCCTGCAGTAGGTCCTCATTAAATGTTTTTCCAGCATTGTATAGTCTGTGTTCAGTACACTCAGGTGGGGAGGAAGCCTGGTGGAGGCTGGATTGCACAAAGGACCCACACGTGCAAGACATGGCTGGTCATACTGCGAGTGCGTGGGGACAGGAGAGAGACAGGCAGGGAGCTAAGTTGTGGATTGTGCCCAGAGACAGAGGGAAGGGGCATGGAGGATCTGAGGCAGCACAGAAGTGGAAGGACAAGCATGTGGGCTCTGGATGGCAGGGCTGGGTGCCCCTGAAGCCACACCTGTCCCAGTTGGAGAGCTGGCTCTGGTTGGCGGCCATCAGCAGGATGTCGTCAATCTCATCCTCAATGCGGAAGGGGTGCTGCGAGGTGGGCTCGTCCTCGGGGCAGGAGTAAGGGCTCATGTAGGGGTGCTGCAGCGCCATCTCGGCTGTCAGACGATCCATGGGGTTAAAGGTCAGGATTTTCTCCAGAAAGTCAATGGCTGTGGGAGCAGAGCAGACAGGAAGGTCATTTGTTGCCCCTGCCAAGCTGAGAACACGTCTCCCTGCACAGTGACATTCCCAGGTGTTTGTACTTCTCTGTCTGACAAAGGGTCATAGCCGTTTCTCTCCCATAACACTCACTGCAATCCAGTGACAAGTGCAGAGCAGCGACTGCCTCTTGACTTCACAAGTGAGCAGAGGCCCAGAGGTTGCTATGGGTTACTCTACTGTAGGTTGGATTTCTCCAGAACAAGGATTGGGGTGTAGGTGGTTTATGTGGCAGTGACCCCAGGAAGCACAGGTAGGGGAGTGGGGAAGAAGCCACCAGAAAATGTGCCAATGAGCTGGCTCCTCTTGTGGGTACCTGGGGTTCAGTCCATTGGGGTTCCCCAGGAGACAGTGTGGGGCAAACACTAGAGGTGGTTCTACTTGGTGGGAGGGAACCTGGGATGTCTCCACACTCACCCCCATTCGTCATCAGTTGAGTGCTGCTGGGGTGGGCAGGGGAATCTGTCCTTCCAGGAGCTGGCAGTAAGAAGACTCAGTGAGACCCTCCCCCGGAGGTGAGGGTGTGGGGCAGGGCCTGACAGCCCAGGGCTCTCCTACCATCCTTGGTCCCCGAAAGTTTGACAAACAAAGGCAGGCAGGCTTGTTATTCAAAATACCAAACAGGCTGTGCTCCCCTGCTGTGTGGGGCAGTGACCACTTAGTGGCTAAGTGGGCAGTCCTGGGCAGCTAGGTCCTGGGGATGGGCAGGGACACCTGGAGGCCTTGGGCAGTGGCTCTGTGCTAAGCAGCAGGAAAGCACGTCAAGACTTCAGCTGCAGTCGGGTTTTATGGATATGTGCTAGCTGGACAGCAGTTCTGCCAACAGGTAACGGTGCCCTTTTCCTGAGGAGGGGTGGGGGCACCCTTTGAGCTCAGCCTTGGGTTATCTCAGGGCAAGGTCCAGCCTGGAGATTTTTATTACTTCTCAGCACTGGGGGTTCCTCTTTTAAATCGTGACTTGACTAATCCTGGACAGCCCCATGCAGCTGACTTTCTCCTCGGAGGGACTCTGGGTGAAACCCAGCATGCACCATTTCCTTGCTCCTCACACCGCCCTGGACCTCTTTGCAGGAAAATTCATCAATGATTCAAGAAATCAATGGATTTTGAAGGTTAGTGCCTCCCAGGAGGACACGGTGATGCTTCGTAATCTTAGACAGAAAGATCAGTTGAGTAGAGTTACTCTGATCATCCCCCAAAGCTCCGGGAGCTTAGAGGGTGCTTCTGGGCTGCAGACTTGAAAGAGTTTCAGCCTCCCAGATCCCAGGACTGGGGAGCACTCTGGTGCGGGGGGAGCTCTGCATGGCTGCCAAGCCTTTCCCTCCTCGGGCCTGGCCCCTGCCCCCCCATCAGCCCCACCTAGTATACTGAACCCGCTGACAAGGGAACGAGAGCATGAGCGCTCTAAACACTGGCGGGCAGCATCGGCATTATCGTCATTATTAAGAAATGACCCAGTGAAACTGGAAGTCAGAAACAGCCAACACCCAGGGGCCCTGACCCCAATAAGGATAAGAATGTCCTCCACCCGAGCCGGGCTCTGCCCTCTGGGCCCCCCACTTAGCCTGCTCTCCCTTCTCCATGATTGCCACTGTCATGTCCCAGGCAGCTGTCATGTCCCTGCAAGCCCCTGTCTGCTGGCACCAACATCCCCCAGCCTCTCTTGCACTTAGATGTGGCTGTGTGACTGGTGCCAGTGGAAGTGGGGGTGGAAGTGATGTGTGTACCCCACTTCCAGGCCTGACCCATAAAATCCTCCTGCAAGGGCCTCTGCTCTCTTCTCCTGGCTTGGTTGCCAGTTGGTGCCCAGGGGGACCCTGAAAGCTATGTGTTGAAGATGGCAGACCCTCTGACACCCAGAGCCCAGGGCAGATCCCCCAGGTTACCCCATTTTGTTGGGACTTGAGGAGTGAGTACACTGCTAGTGGGGTAAGCCTGGAGATTCCAAGTTTTTCTGCCACAGTACTAGCTTTATTTTAACTCATAAAATCACCTTACACCCCCGACCCCCAAGTCCTTTTCTCTGGGCTCAACCTCCTCGGTTGTTTTTAAGGCATTTCTAATACAATGAGGCTTCTGTGTAACCTCATCACCTTCCTGTGGCCCAGTGGATTCCAAGCTGGACTCCTCTGGTGCCCAGGGGTTCTGGGGTCAAAGGCCTGGGATAAATGGTCATTTCACAGCCTCTCTGCAGCATGGTGGGGGTGCATGACCAGGTTCTGGCCAACAGGGAGCAGAAAGAGATGCACGAATTCTGGCTCATGACCTTAAGGGCAAGGGGCCCTGTGCTCCTCCCCCACCTTCCTCCAGAGGTGAGGACAACACCCTAAGATGGCAGAACAGACTGAAGGGGCTTGGCCCCCACACAGCTTTGCAGAGCAGGCCACCCTTGTCAGGTGACTGTCTGCTTTGGGATGGTCAGATGAGCGAGAAAGAAATGTCTTGCTTCTTTCTTAAATAACAAACCTTATTGGCGCCATCGAGAATTTGGCTGAACCTAAATTTGACCACATGGATTTGTTTCCTAAGGAAGTTTCTGGGAGGTAGGCGGCCTGGGGAGCAGATACCACCTAAGATGAAGGAGCAACTCTCCCAGGCCAAGGTTAGTTCTGTTTTACTTACTCCTCACAATGACATGTGTTACTACACCCATCATATAGTTAGGGAAACTGAGGCAGAGGGAAGGCAGGAACTGTGTTCACAGCCAAACGGCCAGCCAGGTGGAACTGGGCACAGAAGCTGAGTCTGGCTTTGCACAATAAACCTCCCATCCTCTATCTACACCAGGCCCGCCAAGGGCCAAAAAGTAAAGGAAGGCAAAGGAGGACAGGGAGGAAGATGATAGGGAAAAGGAAGCAAAACTGGGGGCTAGAATATGGGGGCCAATAAGGACCGCCCTGAGGGCTCTCTGATGGGCAGACTCCAGAGGCCTGGCGGTAACCAGGGCAAATGAGTTGAGGGACGACGCTTGGTGCTTGGTCCTTTTGAAAGGAGGTGGCCTACGGAGCTCTCCTGCCCCTCCCCCGCACAGCCGAGGTGACGCCAAGGGCCAGCTCCGGGTGCTGGCCTGCCTCGCAGGCTCGGGTACCTTCGCTGTTCACTTCGGGGAGCAGCTTGCGCAGTGGCCTCTTCACCTCCCAGGTGCTGCTGACGAAGGACGGCATCACCCTGAGCAGCTCGTCCTTGTCCTCCTCCCGGATCACAGGGATGGTCTCGAGGATGAGCTGCATCTGCTCCAGCTCGTGAGCCCCTGGGAAGGCAGACGCCAGATGGTTTAGTGTGTTGCCCAAGTGACTGGGGTGTGCGAAGGCCTGACAGTAGCATCAGGAGGCCTGGGAAGGGTGACCGAGACAAAGACACAGCAGAGTGGGGACACCCTGGGCTGGGAGTCAGGGGACCAGTTTGCTGGTTTCACTCACTCGCTGTGTGACTGTGGGCAGGTTGCCTGCCATGTCTGGGGCTTGGCTTTGTCAGTGTCTCTGCCTCGGGCTTGGACCAGCGTGACGTAGATTAAAGTGATCACTAAAGTAATGGGAACAGCCTGAGACTCAGACTTTCCAAGCGCTTCTCCCATGTGCCCTCTGCACGTTCTTTACCAGGCTGGGAAGGAAGTGTTCTGAGGGGCAGGAAGAGCCTTCCTTTGTGATTCCAAATTAGGAAGATTCCAATTAGGAGGGAAAAGTCAGGACGGACAAGTTGGGTCTGGGGTGTCTTGAGCACACTGCCTCTGTGCGCCTGCCGGCAGAGGCAGCAGGACGGATATGCCAGGTCTGCGGGAGCAGCGTGGCAGCGCAGCGTGGAGAGAGGCATTCATTCATTCATTCATTCATTCAGTCATTCATTCAGTCACGCATTCATTCTCAACAGTCCTTCACTGCGCGGCTTCTCCCTGCCAAGTATCATGCCGGAGGCTGGTGGAAGCAGCGCTCTCACCCCGCTGTGTTAGGCTGACCTCCGCGGTTTCCCAGCCTCGTTACCTCCATCTTCCCTTGCAGCTGCCATGACCAGGTTAAGTTCTCGTCCGACTCACTCCTTCGTCCAGACGTGCCCGGACTCACCCAGCTACCCCGCCTGCTCTCCCCTTCCCTCTGGTGCCCCCGGGGTTCCAGCCTTAGAGCGTGTCCCCCGGGTCCCTTTCACCAAGGTCCCTTTCACCTCTCCCTGCACTGGGCTCTTGGAGGGGCGTTCCAGGACTATGGGAGCCCCTTGAGAGGTCCCCTTTCCAACTGAGCACAGGACTAACTGCCCCCAGTGGCAGGGAGAGAGAAGGAAGAGGCTGAAAATGTGGGGTGGGCGTTTGCAATGATGAATGTGTTGGAATGCAAGGGGTGACTTGATTTTCGGGTTCTGTGCTCCAAAGGCTACTCTTAGCCTTGCCAGTATTTTCCAAGAGATGGTAATAAAGTACTTCCCAAGAGATGATAATAAAGGGCTTCCAAGTGGTGCTGTGAAAGCACAGGAGTAATTTCGAGGGAAAGACGAGCACGCTTCGCGGTTAGCACGCGTCTCTGCGCCCAGCCCTCCCCTTGCACAGAACATCAGCGGAGAAGGAGGACGGCGTGACAGACACTCACCTGCAAAGAGCATCCTGCCTGTCAGCATCTCCGCCAGGATGCAGCCAGCGGCCCACATGTCGATGGCTTTGGTGTAGTTGTTAGGGGACAGGAGCAGGCGCGGTGAGCGGTACCACTTTGTTACCAAGCCTTCAGACAGATAACCCTGGAAGACAGAACCCCTGGTTCTGATGAGCAGCCATCTGCAGAGCGCCTCCCTCCCGTGCCTCTTCACGTGGAGACAGAGCCCCCTTCTGGACCCCTTTCACCGTCCATCCTTACCCGTTGATCATGCAGGCGCATAACAGCGGTCTGGCTAGAGAGGCTAGAGAGGGTTGTGGAGCTCAAAGGCTCTGGTGGGGGAATCTTATGAGGTCTGGGAATTCTGTATAGAAAGAGATAAAGGATTCAAGGATCCACTATTTTTGAAGGAATGCTTTCCCACTCCACTGGCGGTAGTAAGAAGGTGGGTAACTAGGAGTCAAACCCAAGCTCACCACCTCCACCAACAGAGTAATGCCGAGACACTGGACCTGCATTTATCCAGTGACCGCATTGCAGAAATAGCTGTACATTTGCAACTAGCCAGTTGTGCCGGTGCTGGTGAGGTGAATGAATGCTCGATGCCAGGCTCCGAGCCTGTGCTAAGAACAGGTAAGCCCGGCTTCCTAATGAGTGCAGGTCAGGGGTCCAGGGAAGCAGTTGTCATGACAGAGTGGACACAGCTTTGGTTGGCCTGGAGGATTCTTTTTGGGAGATCAATGCTTTAGCTGATTCCAGCTACTGTTCAATGATTTGTGCTCTGGGATGGAATCCCTTGCTGTAGCATATGGTGGAGGCTGGGGTGAGGTTGGCGGACTATCAGGTAGACAGGGAGGGGTGGGCGGGTGAGTGGGCATGGGCAGGGCAAGCTGTCTGCAGGATGGCAGGCCCCGTGTAAGGCTCTCTGCTCTGAGGACACGGGCACCGCAGCTCCCCGGGGCCACACTCTGCGCAAGAGGAGAGTGGAGTTGCCCCTCCCCGAGTGTCCCTGTGCCGCTGCCCCCTGTCCTGTGGTGTTCCTATTCAGGTGGGTCCAGAGGCACCCCTGGGAGGCATTTACTATGGTTTCCTGTCTAGACCTTATAGTAGGCGCCTTCAGGCCTTGTTCAGCCGTTGCTCCAACCCATTTTGTTACCTTTCAGATTCAGGTACAGCCAACTTTGAAAGCTTCCAAGGTGTTTGGGAAATAATCTAGCAGCAGCTGCCCCAGGAAGAGGATTATTAGGGGACCCCAAATGCAGAGGGAAGAAAGTATAATGAAAGCTCTGTGTGTTCTCTTTGCAGAGGGAGCAGGGGAGCCCACACTCAGCCCGGCTCTCTGCCAGGGAGCTCAGAGAAGCCTTGTTCAGACTCACCCCAGAGTGGGGCACCCATGGCCGCTCCAGCGGCCGGCACCTGGGGGTCGGGGAGGTCCAGTTGTATTCGGCCTGCCCTCTCCATGACTCTGCCCATCCTGAGTCTGGTTGGTTGTGTCTGGGAGTCAGGAGGCTGGGGAGGAGGTGTGACTCCATAAACCTTCTACTCACCCTTTACTGGCAATGTGCTCCTGGACCCTCGCAGGGATGGGGTGAATTTAAATGCAGACAACATTTAAAGTCCAGTCAGCTGTAGCCCTGTGCTCCTGTTGTTGTTGTTGGTGGTAAGGGTGTTGCTGGGGGTTGTTGTTGGGGGTGCGGTGATGGTGGCCTTGGTAGGGATATTGTGGTTATTGTCAGTGTTGTTGGGGGTGTTGGGGGATGCGGTGGTGTTAGTGCTTGTGTTATTGGCATTGGTGGAGGTGTGTTGGTGCGGGGGGTTTTGGTGGGGGATGACAGAGTGGAAAGGGTTGTTTCTTGCCTCCCACTAAATGGCTGTTCTAGGCCAGGGTTGGCGGGGCTCAGACAGGCTCACTGTCTGGATCAGAAGTATCTGGCTTGTATCCCAAAGCCCAACACATGTCTCCTCTATGTGACAAAAATGAGGATGGATAAGATCTTCAAAGAGCAAGTAACAAGGTTAGAGATGAAATGTTCACTACGCAACGATGATTACGATCAGTACTTATGCAGGGTTTGCTCTGTGCTGGGCCCTGTGTTCGCACTTTCCATGAATCCACTCAGGCATCCTTCCATCAGCCTTTGTGTGCAGGCTCTTCGAGGGCAGTAACGTGGCTTGCCCAAGGTCACAAGGCTGGGAGTGGTGGAGGGTGTCCAGCCCACAGCCATACTAGAGTATGTCCGCTGCTGACCTCCACCGTCATGCCTTGCGCCACAGTGGACGGTAAGCAGCCAGGAGCAGGCAGGGAAATTTGCACAGAATGTGGATGGGAGATATTTTGTCCTGAGGTGGGTCGGCAAAGGCTTCATGGAGGTGAGGTCTGAGTTGGTCTTAATGGAAGGGGACACCTTAGAGAGCTGGACTGGGGGACATTCAAGGTAGAGGTGGTGCTAGGAAGCCAGAGTGAGTGAAGTCAGGGGGGTAGGATTGTGCTTAGGGGACAGAGAGATGCCTGAGCATACAAAGGGAAGGGGCTGTGAGTCAGTGGTCCCTAAGAACCCCCTGCAGCAGAATCAGGGAAAGTGCTTGTGAAAAGTGCAGACTGCCCAAATTTATGGGCCTGGAGGCCTCTGACCTTCATCTTGAAGGAGCTTGTACCTATACCCGCTCCCAGTTTGAGGAGCCCAGGAAGAACACAGGAGTTTGGAGAGTTGCCCAGTGGGGAAGGAGGGGTGGTAGGGAGCCCGGGATTAGGAAGGGCCACCTGCCTCTCTGCTTTTCTCCTTAGTCCAGGGCAGGCCTGCATCTGTGGGGAGCCCTGCTGATTCCTCCTAGTGGGTGGGGTGTGCCTGGAACAAAGTGATTGCAGGCTCTGCACTCCTCGTCACTCCCGCCTGGAGACGCTTGCAAGCTGGACTGGCAGCAAACACGCTGCTGCTCTCTGGACAACAGGGGTTCATGGGCTCAGGAAGGCCTTGGGAAGGCCCCTGGGCAGCATGTGTCCTTGGAAGGGAGTAGGATGCCCAGATGCACCCCTGCCCAAAGTTGGAGGAATTAGGTCAAGGGCAAAGGAAAGCGGGCTATGGAGAAGTGACACATTCAGCCTTCGGCGGGAGTGGGGCTATTGTGTAGATGCTGTGATCTTGCGGAGGTGCAAGTCCCCAGGAACCCTCCTGCTGCACGTGTCCTGGCGTCAACGGCATGTCACAGAGAAAGGGAAAGGCCAGGCACGTTTAGTCTGCACAACATGGGCACTGGGCTTCTGAGAGTTGCCTGCAGGCTACTGCAAGGCTGTCGGGTGGACGGGGACTGAGCTTGTTCTTGGAGGCTCTGGGCACAGAGGAGAGCCAAAGAAGGAGCCGGATTCTGTGCCTGTGGTGATGGCTCACACTCACCGACTACTCAAACTGCTCTACCCTATGCTGATTAACTCATTTCATCCTCACAACGCCGCGAGGTAGGAATTCTCATTATAGTAATTTTCCAGTAAGGAAATGGAGGCACAGCAAGGGTTAGCAACCCCTCCAGGGTCACACAGGCTTAAATGGCGTAAGTGGGACGCAGCTTCAGGCGGTGCAACGCAGCACCTTGGGTCTGAACAGGAGGCTCAGCTGCCTTTCACCACAGAGCCCTCTAAAGCCACCAGGGCTGTCCAAAAGGGGACTGGGCTCTCAGACAGGCAGACACATCCAAGCACAGACTGGATAACCTCATGGAGAGATGTGCCAACACCACCTCCCCTCCTGGGAGGTGCCCCAGAGCCCAGGATCATAAATCTTGGCATGCACTCCAACACTGGGGCACCCAACATCTTATTTCAATCTGATTTAATGCAGATTTCATTTCACCAGGGAACAAGGTGACACCAGTGTGCAGGCCACAGCACCGCACTTGCGCCAGCAACGCCCAAGGTGGTATTTACTATCCTGCACTGTCCTGAAGGTTTGTGATTTGCCTTGTTCACAGTCCAGGCAGTTTTCTCCACCTGAACAGGAGCCTGACCTATAACAGGGGTTAATTCTTTGTGTTACAGACACTCATCAAAAGCTCACTTAGAAAAGCAACACCCTCCTAGAGGCCCAGTTTAAGCAGAAATAATATGGCCTCCCTCAGCAGTCTTCTCCCTCTGAAGGTATAATTCCTGTCTGTGCCAATATCTGTATCAGGCATTTTAGAAGCCTTTTTAAAAAAGAAATAACACCACAGCCAAATAGCCTTTCTCATTGCTGACTCCAAGCTCATTCTATTAAACTCATTTCCATGAAAATACGCAGCAGGGAATCTCTCAAGCTGAGGGAAGGAACACAATCTTAAAAGCCCAGCACACTCCACAATCTTTGGCAAGTCATTGGTACATTCCATTTATGCAGCTGAAACACACACGGTGAAGAAAGAGTACAGTTAAATGAGCTGTGCTGGGTTTTCAGTAAATTTTCAGACAGCCTAAATGCTGCTAATGCTGCCCCCTTCCCCAGGGTTGCCTCTTCCCCAGCCCATGCTCCTGGGGATCCTGTCCAGTGAAACCCACCCACTTGTCCCTGGTTTCCATGGAAATCAACCAAAAGCTCAGTTAAGTTCCTATAGCCTACAGATTCCATGTGTTCACTTTTAACTTTAAAAAATGATGATAGAACAGCTTTTTAAAAAATAATTTACTGTCATCCCTTAGTATCCAGGGGGACTGGTTCCAAGCGCCCCAACCCCATGAGCCATGAGAATATTAATCCAAAGTCCCTTATACAGAATGGCAAAGTATTGCATGTAACCTCCACACAGCCTCCCACAAGCTTTAAATCATCGCTGGATTACTGATAGCCTCTAGTACCATGTGCATGCTATGCAAATAGTTGTTACATGGCATTGTCTGGCAGTGATGCCAAGGAAAGATGTCTGTCTTTGCTCAGGACAGAATAAGCACCACAGGCCTGACTGTGCAGTATGGGTTTTCTCTGTGGTTGGTTGAATCAGGCCACATGAGACTTGGGGATACAGTGGAATGGTTAGATTTTTAATTGTGATAAAATAGGCATAACATAAAATTCACCATCTTCAGTGTACAGTTTAGTGGCATTAAGTACATTCATATTGTTGTGTAATCATCACCACATCTGTCTCCAGACTCTTCATCTTGCAAGACGGAGGCTGTACCCATGAAACAAGTCCCCAGGACCCCAACCCCTCCCCAGTAGCCACCCTCTGCTTTCTGTCTCAATGAATTTGCTACTCCAGGTCGCTGGCATAAGTGAGTCATATGGTACATGTCTACTTGTGACCGGCTTATTTCACTCAGCATAAATATACTTCCTCTTTCTTTTAAAAAGCAGGAAAGTGGAAGTGATGGAGTTGGCCCTTTTTTTTTTTAAAGCTCTTTCTTGAAATGAGGTTGTTTTCTATTTCAACTGGAGCACACATTCACAGATGAGAGCTTTGGATATTATCCTCAGGGGATCCAATCTGGAGCTCTGCATTCCTCTACAGTTCAAAGTCATGGCAGAATGGTTTGCTTGTTAGGAGTTGCAACAGGATCACCAGCACTGTTACCACCATCCTTGCCAGGACCTGGTGTTGGATGGTTAGAGACATGAATAAAGGAAGGCTCTGGCCTCAGTTTCCCCATCTGTTTGAGCTGGCGCTCTCCAAGTTTCCCTCTGTGGGGCACTAGTGTCCAAGGATACGGCACCACACCAACAGCCATCCTTTAAGTGAAAGGCCCTGCTGGGCCACAGTGATTAATTTTTAATGGGCTGCTCTGTGAGCAAGTGGCTCTTTTTAGGAAGATGCATTAACTGCCAGGACATAAATAGACATTTGTCTCGCTAACTCTGGCACCAAGAAATCTGGAGGCACCCTGGAGAGGCAGGTCACAAAACTGCTACATATCAGAAGCTCCTGGGCAACTTAAGAAAATCCCCATGCTCAGACCACCCGCCTAAGCAATTACATCTGAGTCTCTGTGAGTGGGAGCCAGGCATTGGCCATTTTTTTAAAAATTATTTTATATATTTTTTACATCATTTTTCATTTTTGCACAATGTATGCATTTTCATCTTGGTTATATTCCCCATACAATTCCCACCCCTCTTATTTTGACCCTAATCCCTTCTCCCCTCCACCCCCGCAGTGTGTCTCTGGTTTATAGTGCTTGTTGATTTTGATTTTTTCTTTATTATAATTAGTTTTTTTCCTGGTCCCTTATTTAAGTTTTCTAAATTCCTGTTATGTGTGAGACCATCCAGTATTTTTCTTTTTCTTTCTGGCTTATTTCGCTGAGCATGATCCCTTCCAGCGCCATCCATGTTGCTGCAAATTGCATGTGTTTATCTTTTTTGATTGCTGAGTAATATTCCATGGTGTATATGCACCACATCTTCTTGATCCAGTCATCTATTTTTGGGCATTTGGGTTGTCTCCATAGCTTAGCTATTGTAAATAGTGCTGCTGTAAACATAGGGGTGCAGGTGCCCTTTGGAATTAATGATTCTGTGTCCTTTGGGTAAATACCTAGGAGTGGAAATGCTGGGTCATATGGAAGCTCCATCTTTAGCAGGTTGAGGAATCTCCACACAGCTTCCACCAGCAGTGCAGGAGAGTTCCTTTTCCTCTGCATCCTCACCAGCATTTGTTGTAGTTTTTTTAATCTGTGCCATTCTCACTGGTGTAAGATGGTATCTCATTGTAGTTTTGATTTGCATTTCCTTGGCCATTTTTAAATCTCCCTAGGTAACCCCAACATGCAGCCATATTTGAGAGCCAGTGTCCTAAAATTCTCTGGCTCACTGGTTTTGGAAGGGTGATACTTTCACGGCCCCCAGTTAGTTCAGGCTTCTGTTTCCAGCTCCGCTCAAGATGCGATGAATCCTGAGTAGCCACAGGGGTCTTCCCCAGAGGCTGACTCATGGGAAATAAAAACTTACTGGCAAATAATCAATAACAATAAAGCTGCCATTTGCTGGGAACTTAATGATATGCAAGGCACTGTGCCAAGTGCTGCTTTATTATTAGTGCATTTAATTATCAGAACGAGCCTACGAACAAAGGATAGAGAGGCGAACAACCTGCCCAAGGGCAAATTAGCTAGTAACTGGCAGAGCTGTGAGCAAAACGGTCCCTGTGATCCGGGACCATGCATTTTAGTAGGAAAGACAGCGGAAGGTATTAGTGCATAACGCGTCTGGTGCAGACAGTGACAGGAGTAAAAATAAAGAGGGGAAGCAGAGCTGATGGTTTGGGTGGGTGATCTGGGGGGGCCTCTGAGATAAGATGGCATTGAGCAGAGACCAGAGAAAATCAAGGGAGTGACCCCAGTGGCCGTGTGGGTGAAGAACTTCAGAGAGGTTGGCCTCTGAGCCCCAGTGTCCCCCAAATGAGGCTACACTCACCTTTCTCCTCCCACAGAGCCAACCTTCACTCTGCTCCCTCATTAATATCCAGGTATAAATAGCTGAGAACATCTTACAGGGGGAGGAACTAACACTTGTTGACTACCCATCACGCACAAGGGATTTTGCCAGCACTGGCTCAGCTGACATCATCACAACCCTGTAAGACAAGTATTTATTTTTCCATTTTCTATCTGGGGAAATTATTGCAGGTCCCCTACCCACCTTGGTTTGGCTAACCTGGCAAGCCTTTGTGTTCCTTCACCCCCTCACCTCTAAATTTACAACTTGAGTAGGGGAGGCCCTACTGGGGGATTGATCTCTCTGCGGTGAGCAGAGCTGGTGCTCACTTAAATAGGCTGCATGAATGGAATAAAAACCTTCAGCTAAAGGAATGACTGATAGGCCCATGCGGGATTTCAGAAACAGCCACCACTAGTCCAGAGGAGATTATCTGGCACTGTGGTGGCCCTGGGAGAATCACAGGCCACAGGACAAGCCTCTAAGATCAAGACAGCTCTCTGAAATCTAGGGGCTTTCTCCGAGGTGGGGTGTGGCTATAGAATCTATTTGGCATTATCTTGATGCACCATTGTGGTAACTTGGGGCTAATCTTGCCCAGGGCCAATCTGGAGGTCAGGCCTGGTGTCTATGGCACCCCCTCCCTCTCTACTCCTCCAAAGAAAGAATATGGATCCCAAAAAACTTCTGAATAATGTACATACTAATCACGAGTATTTGCCAGGTGCTGTCCATAGGCGAGGGAGCAGCTGAGCTCGCCCTGTTTCTTCACGTGATTATGGGGTGGGGAAGTCTACAACACAATGTCTGCAAGTCCCCCAGGAGACAGTTCAGTCCCCAAAGTTCCTCTGCTCCCACACCATCCCCCTAACCAGAGGACCAGAATTCCACCCACCCACCATTCAGCAAAACATGTTCTGAAGAATAAAAGGACCTCCCTTGGGTGTCCCCTGCTCAGAAGGCTCAGGGGTACAAGCCACCAAGTTGCTGAAGATGACTAAGATGGAATCAATAGACTAAGAAAAGTACAGAAAGTACGTTTCTCTACACGTCATTGTCTTGCATTTTCCCATTGATGCAGGGTCAGGTGTAACTTAGAAGGGTGTGGCAGGTGTTAGAGGTTCCAGGTGGCTTAATTACACAATGGCACTGGGAGGGGCTGGCACTGGGCCCAAGAGAGCTTACCAAGAGTTAGCGTCCCACTCTCACAGGGCAGGGGCAGATTCCCGATGAAGTCCAGGAGTCTGGGAAAGAGGCACTGGTCCCTGTGGGGCCCCTGCAGTGGGAAGCCTCTGGACCAGGGCCTGTGGACGCAGCTGCCTACAGACAGTGGTAGAAGGAGGCAGGCAATCCCTGCTACCTCTGACCTTGGCTGGCTGCCTCTCCTGGAGTTGGCAATCGCACCTAGAGTCACTGCCTTTCGTTAAAGCAGTTTTTCTGAAATGGGTTCATGTCGCAAAGATACTAATGGGGGAGGTAAGGGTGAATGGACAAACACCCTTGGGACAGGTTGGCAGCCACCAACATGTTTACTTATACAGACCCAGGGCCTCCTAGACCCTGATTTAGGATGCAAGGCTCCCACACGTCTGGTCCCCAAAGTTCCTCTGCTCACACACACGTCTGTGTCCACCTAACAATATTTTTCCCCAGGAGACCCAATGTTTCTCTGGGGACAGTGACCTGTTGGCCCACTGTCTTCTGTTAGATCAGCCAGGCTGTGTGTCATTAAGGCTCAGCTGAAGCTGCTCTGTCGGTCACAAGCTTCCCCGCTGATCTCTGAGGCCCCTCTGGGCAGGGTATTTGGACCTAATGTGTCTTCTGGGGCCTGGAGGCTTGAAGAAGCTGAAGACTACAAAAGCCTTTAGCAAAGTCAGTTACCCTCAATTTAGAGGCTCCGGTCCAGAGAATAAGAAACAGGGACATTTGGGCAGGGGAAGGGCATCTGGGCAAGGTAGGTAGGGCGGTAAGAAGCTCTGAGGCCCCCTCGCACCAGGCAAGCCTGCAGAGATAGAGGGGGCTGCAGGGATAGAGAGGAGCATGACAGAAAGGCTCGGAGACCAGCCCCAACCCCTTCCAGTGCTGCTTCTGTCGAGTTGGAACTCAGCTCTTGGCTCAGTAACCCTTTTCCACCTTCACAGTGAGAAAGGTCTTCTTTCCCCAGGGGCTGGATAGCTTTTCCAGATTACATGATGAATCAGAGACTATCTATCTCTCTGAAAACACTTCTCTTCCTAGAAAAACTGCAGGTCCCCCGCCTGTGTCCTGCTTTTGAAGTCCCCACACACTGAGAAGTTGCTGGGGTCACCTGCTCCTGGGGTCCTGGCCCCCATTCAGAGACTTTGTTGACAGGCATTTCTTAGATGTTTCCTGCGGGTCTGGCTCTGGATGGGGGCTCTGAGCAGAGGACTGTCTTTGGGGCGCTTACAACCCAATTCTGGGCAGTGAGTTTGCTGTTTGTTTCAGTGCAAAGACAGTCATTCCAACAGGGACTGTCAGCGCCAGTCACTCTGAGAAGGGCAGCGCAGAAAGGGGGTCGGGGTGGATCCAAGGGTGGGAGCACCTCCTAAAATATGAAATTGTGAACACAAGACTAGGTATCAAAGTGAATATTCTGAATCTGGAAACTGCAGCAAATTTTAAAAAGCTGCCAAATACCACAAACATCACAAAATCCATCAACATAACATGTTTACTAATTGGCTGCTTGACAAACTGCAGGCAGCAAACACGTGAACGTGCTGAAGCATCTCTGATCCTCTCTTCTGTGACAATTTTGCAATAGAAGGTTTCACAGAATTTAAAGCTAATTCCGTCTTTGAAAAGAGAATTGAAAATATAATTCAAAAATTGGAAAGATTTCCTCTAATATGATTGCTATTTTAGAAGTTCTTCTCACCGTCAAAACTAGTTATTGAATGGATAGTGGGGGATTATTGGTGTTTTGGTGGTAACATATATTTGAAGAGGTGTGAACCTCTACCCCTAAATCATATACAGAGTGTATGCGATTACTTCAATAAGAAATAATTTCATAAAAAATAAAAATATTTTAAAGACATTTTATAAAAATAAACACAAAAAATGAAAATAGTTATTGGTGATGCCATATAAATTTTCAAGATTATTGTCAAATTGGGGGAAAACCCTAGTAATTATTCTTTTCTATATGAGTTGTTAGGTTTGAGGGTATTTCCAGTTTTCTTACATGGTGACTAAACTTCTCTTCTTTGAATTAATGACATTTATTAGCCAGGCTACCCATGATGTCCTAGTTGTAGTCGTGTATTAGGAGATGTAGGGAGTCTGTGTTTTCACTGGGTTGAGATATTCTATGTGTTAACTGGGTGGCCCTTGGGCTCCTATAAGTCATTCCTGTGGCAAGAGAGCTGTCAATAATTAACCTGTACATAGAAGTAAGCGTAAATCACATATCATATCCCACTAAACCTAAGCTCCCTTAGATCTGCCAAATACCAGGTCATGCCAACACCATCATGAGGGAAATATGGTAGAAGACACGTCAGCATGGTAACAGATCACACTACCTGGCTCTTTGCTCTCCTAGTATCTCAATATGCAAATATTACAAAAATACATAACCATTTCAATACACGGTTGGGTCCCTCCCAGGGGTGTACAAGGGAGGGCCCCTGAGGTTGAGCTTCATAAACTTGAAGGTCAAGTAGACTCTGACCAGGAGTAAAGAGGGTCCATGAAGAGGTTAGGATGGAGGAGGACAGGGAGGCATCTTGTCAGGATTTGCAAGTTGGAAAGTTGGTCTATATTCTAGGAAACTTCTTTGAAGTGAACCATGGTGGGGCCCATCTTCTCATGGGCTGAGGTGGACTGTCTGGAGAGACTGTGAAGAGGCCCTGGGGCGAGGGAGTGTGTATGCAGCACTGTTCACAACAGCTAAATCATGGAAACAACCTAAATGCCCCAAAACAGATGACTGGATCAAGAAGATGTGGTACATATACACAATGGAATTTTATGCAGCAATCAAAAAAGATAAACTCATGCCATTTGCAGCAACATGGATAGAGCTGGAAGGGATCATGTTCAGTGAACTAAGTCAGAAGGAAAAAGAAAAATATCCAATGGTTTCACTTATAAAAGGAATATAGAGAAAACTAAGAAGGGGTCCAAAAAAAATAAAAAGACAAAACTAGCAAGCAAACCATAAATCTCTAGCAGCAGGAGAGGGGAAGGATAGAGGTCAAAACAGGAGGGGAAGAGCACAAGAGATTGTGATGGTTCATGGGTGATGTGGTTGGAGGGAATTTTATGGGGACAGTGCCACTCTGGGCCTCCCCTGCACTCCTACAGCAGCCCAGGCTCCAAAGTTGAAAAAAGCTATGTTGGAAAAAGCACTGGACCTTTACCTGGAGTAAAACCCCACCTACCTCTTCCTAGATAACCAAGCCTATGCAATTCTCAGTTTCCTCATATATAAGATAGGAGAAAATAGCAGCCACACCTCTAGCACAAGATTTTCATGGGGATCAAATAATAATGCAGTAGGGAGCAAATCAAATGCTTGGAAGGTACATGTAGACTCAAAAGTGCTCCTCACCTAAGACTCTAGGGTCACATTAAACACACAACTGGCTACTTAAAATATACTGATTGTGGTATTTGGAATTTGCCACGCACTCCACTTAGTGCTCTTCAGCTGCAGGAGCTCAAGGGGGTCCTCCTAGAGGAGGACACTAGAACAAAGCTGGGTGGATTGAAACAGGTATCCTTGTCCCAAGTTCTCCAAGCCTGGGTTCAGTAGTCCCTCTGTTTCTTTTCGTCCCACATGCCCCAGCTCCTTTCCACCCAGTGGTAAAAAGAACTCCCTGCTAGGCAGTGGGAGATACACACTTTGCATTCTTTACTCCATTTAGACCTTAGAACAAGCCTATAAAGCAGATACTGTTAAGTCCCTTTAACAGGGAAGAAAACTGAGTACAGAGAGGGTAAATAACTTGCTGACACAATTTTTAAGGAATTGCCCCTTGATTGTTCCTCTCTGTAGGAACAGGAGAACCCTCTCTCCTGGGTTCTCAGCAGTGAATTCAAGGTCCTCTAGACACTGCTGTCCAGATTTTCTCCGAAAAAGGCACAGTGATCTGAACCAGAGGCTTCATAGGCACCATTTTGCACATGGAAGGCAGCTATGCTTACCGCTATACCACCAATGCCACACAGTGCAGCCCCATGGCACATGGCAAACAACAAATGATTTCCACCAGAGAAGCAGAGGGGGGCCCACTGAGAGAGGTGAGGCCCTGCACTGAGACTTTGGGTGAGAATGCCTAGGGCCTAGTCTACACGAAGACAGTAGTCAGGAGATGTGAATTCTGGAGCAATAGAAGGTTGCTTAAAAAATACTGCCTCCACCTGCTAGCTGGTGCCTGAAAATTTCTTTCCCCTTAACAATCAAAAGTAAATACTTAAAATATAATCACCACCACTGCCTGTGTGGCTTTGAGTTAAAATTCATACTAAAGTGTAAATGACTGATACAAACTCCCTTTTTAAGATCTATGGAGTTTTTTGAGGAGGAAGCACCCAATGGTGCTCCTCTGGGTGTGAGGGAGAATGGGAAGAGAGATAGGCGACAGTAAACTGTGGGTGGGAGCTCTAATTCAAAGAAAGGGGTACAGGGAGGGGAGGCTAGAGGATTGCAAGCCAAACTACCAGCTCTGCAGTTTTGTTTAAAATCAGTTCCATTTCTAGACATTCTCATTCTTTTAAGCCTGTGGAGCTGGTCTCTTCACAAAGGACCAGAGCCTGCTGGTAAAACCTGAGACTAATCAAAACCTATTTTGCAAAGGAATTCTTCAGGCTAAAATGTCTTTTTATATATGTATACTCTGACACAAGGCTGATTGGTTTTGGAAAACTGCCTCTCCTTGAATACCTCATGGGTATTAAACTGATAGTGTGAATGTGTGGGACATTCTGTTACACACAGAACAGCTTTTAACATAATAGGCCCCAGTATTTGTTAAGTTCTGTGGCACTGACCTTACATAATCTTTTTTTCTTTCCTCAGACATTAATAATAAAAAAGTCAAATTTCAAATGACCAGGAATCCTTTCCTTATAGAGTTAAATGCCACTCTTGCTCATCCCTTCCTCTCAGTACCCTGCCCTTCCTAGCTATGCTTTGTCTTCCTGCCCAATTCATTTCTGGAGTTTTCATTTTGCCATCAAGAAGGAGAGGCTTGGGTCTCCCCGGTGGCGCAGCGGTTGAGCGTTGGGTTGTGAAGCTACCCACAGCCTCTGCAGCGCCAGTTCGATCCCCAGCTGCTCCCCGGCCACCGGAGGAGGGTCCCACATGGCGCGCAGACCTCTCCTGCCGCCTGCTGCTCCCCTCAGCAGTGTACTTCGGTCCTTCTGCCTGCTCTGCTCCCCGCTCTGGCTCTGGTGAATTCTCTCACCCTCCCGCGCTTCTGACTGTACCCAGTGCTTGTATAAATAAATAAATAAATCTTTTTTTTCTTTTTTTTTTTTTTTTTAAAAAAGGAGAGGCTTGTATTTTTTTTTCCAGTTGCAGAAATGGTACAGGATCATTTTTTGAAAAGTTCAATCATGAAAGAAATCATTCCTTGACTCTCAGGATACCTCCGGCCCCATCTCCTAGAGGGAATCACAGCTCAGTATAACTTTCCACCTTCCTCCCTCCCTCCAAAATGAAAATCATTTCTACTACACTGTGCCTTAATCTGCTTTCCTTTGTTTAAAAATCTCTGTTCAATGTTCTTTAAATTGTTGTCCCAAATATCTTGTTCTCTATGTGAGACGGGACCCTCTGAATATCTTACCCTTTGGTCCCTCACCATGTCGTGGTGCTGTCAGCGGCAAGATGCTGTTCAGAGAAGGAAATCAGTATAGTTTGCATCAACTTGCACCTGATTCTAAAATAGTAGTGGGAGTGGATTAGAAATGTACACTCGGGCCTCCCCGGTGGCGCAGCCGGTTGAGCGCCTCTCTGTGAAGCTGTCCGCAGCCTCTGCAGCGCCGGTTCAATTCCCGGCCAGCCACGGAGAGTCCTACATGGCATGGCAGACCTCTCCTGTCTCGCCTGCTGCTCCCCTCAGCAGTGTCTTCAGTCCGTCTGCCTGTTTTGCTCCCTGCTCTGTCTCTGGTGAATTCTCTCATACACACCCCGCCCCCCCACGCCTCTGACCTGTACCCCAGTTCTTGTATAAATAAATCTTTTTTTTTAAACATTTATTTATTTATTTATACAAGCACTGGGTACAGTCAGAAGCGCGGGAGGGTGAGAGAATTCACCAGAGCCAGAGCGGGGAGCAGAGCAGGCAGAAGGACCGAAGTACACTGCTGAGGGGAACAGCAGGCGGCAGGAGAGGTCTGCGCGCCATGTGGGACCCTCCTCCGGTGGCCGGGGAGCAGCCGGGGGTGGAACCAGCGCTGCAGAGGCTGCGGGCAGCTTCGCAACCCAGCTCTCAACCGTGGTGCCACCAGGGAGGCCCTAAATAAATAAATCTTTAAAAAAAATTAAAATAAAATTAAAAAATAATGTACGCTCATCCTGACCTGTGTCACTTTAAAATGGAGGTTCAGTGACTAGGTCCCTTTTCTACTATTTATAAGGAAAAGACCATGGAGAAAAATCAGGTCAGAACTGCTGGCCAGAAGGTCACCTTAATGATGGGAAACAGCCAAGGCATGTGGAGCTATATGGAGCAGCGGGCAGGAGCCCCAGTTGGGGCTGGATGACACTTGTGGGGCCCTAACCCAGTTAGAGACAGGTCCTTCACCCTCTTTCTTTGGGCTTTGTGGAGAAGATATGGGGGGCACAGTCTTGCCTCTTGGACCTCCCTGCTCAGAATTTGGGATGTCGTTCCTACCCCTATATCCCTCTCTAATATGAGAAAGTGGAGCAGGAGGAACCAGCTTCTCTTTCTCCGATGGTCCTGGGCACCCTTGCGAATAAATAACCGAGATAGGCTGCAGGAATGTCTCAGTGCCTATTGCAACAGGAGCAGTGAAAACCTGGGCCCACGCTGGATGGAGGAAAATCTCTCTCTGCTTAAAATGCACAAGCTTAAAGGGAACTGCAGGAAGACCGTTTGCAATTTTTGGTTTTTGGATGCCAACCAACACGCCCTTATTTAGCACCCAACAAGCACAAAGTTGGGTGGATTTGTGGTGCTCACATCAGGAGCTACATCTAAGAAGAAAATTCACTGTTGGGAAAAAAAAGAAGAATGTTGCAAAGAATGTAATGTAGATAAAGTTTCATTGCTGTTGAGGAGGCTCTGGTATTCTGGCTGAATGAGGGTTAAATAGAAAAGACTGCTTCAACCCCAGTTGCTGGAAATATCGATAAAAGGTGCCCATTCAATTTCCTGCCTTGGTACACAGCACTCGGGGACCAGAATTCAATCTTTCATGACGGAATGACTTCTTCAGCTTCCAAGTCTTTCTGAATTTTAGATCCTTATGGTGCAAGGCCACAGACAGAAGCAGGGAAAACACGGAAGACATGTGGCACGGTCACGCTTGGTGTGTAACATCAGCACTAGAACTAGTCTTGGCCACATGGCAGGATTGAGAGGGGCTCCCTAGCTGGTATCCTTTGGGTTAAACACACTCCCTCAAGTCAGGACTTCCTAATCAATCCGTTTTGACCAGCTGATTCAAATAAAGTTTTCTGCCTTGTTCCCACTTGTCGCTCCTTCCATTTCTATTTCAGAAGAGAAACCAAAGCAGAGCCAATTGCCTCAATAAAATAGAGTTAGTGCTGGAGTTCCAGGTATCTGAGAACGCAGGAACCCCCTCCAACAGTAACAATCATAGTTTATAAAAGCCAATATTTACCGAGTGCTTCTCAGATGCCTGACACAGTGCTAAGAATTTCACACACATCATTTCAGTGACTCTTCCCACAGCCCATGAAGTAGAATCACAAGGGACCAAGCCAGCCCGAGGCAGGTTCAGTAACTTGTCCAGGGCCACCTGATACCAGTCTCCCTCCTCCCCCCTAAGGAGGGGCCTCCTGCCTCTCAGGGGAAGGGCACACCCAGGCCAGGCCCAGGGCACACCGGGGACCCGCAGGGGCAGCAGTGGAGGCAGGGCTGCCACTCTGGGTGGGGAGGCGAGAGTGGGCACCTGGGGCAGAATGGAGCTGTGGGCCAGGGTGCACGACCGCCTGGGCCAGGTGCCATGCATTTGATCTTGTCTCTTGGGAACCACATGATTTGGGTCTACCCTCTTTTTTGCAAGAAACACGTTCTTGGTAAACTCACTCTTGGAGCCAACTTTCCCAGCCTCTCATCTGAAAAGGTGATGGAAATAAAAGCAGACGTGTTCATGGTGAACAATTTTGAGAATTATAGAAATCTAAAAATGCAGGGAAGAAAGCATGTGTTGTCTAACTGTTGGTAATATTTGGGAGTTTTAATGTCAATGTGTCCTTTTTCTTCTTGTTTTAAACTACTGATCATACCATTGATATGATTTTGCCTTTTTTTTTTTTTTAAAGATTTATTTATTTATTTATACAAGCACTGGGTACAGTCAGAAGCGCGGGAGGGTGAGAGAATCCACCAGAGCCAGAGCGGGGAGCAGAGCAGGCAGAAGGACCCAAGTACACTGCTGAGGGGAGCAGCGGGCGGCAGGAGAGGTCTGCGCGCCATATGGGACCCTCCTCCGGTGGCCGGGGAGCAGCCGGGGATCGAACCGGCGCTGCAGAGGCTGCGGGCAGCTTCGCAACCCAGCGCTCAACCACTGCGCCACTGGGGAGGCCCATGATTTTGCTTTTTAAACCTAATCATTATTACATAAACATTTTCTATGTCATTGTAAATTCTTCAAAAACAGTGAGCTTAACAGAAGTTAACTGGTCACAAGCTCAATAATCGCCAACAGTATAATAAGGTTGTCCCCCCCAAATCAGCGGCAGCATGAAGAGTGGAGACTTCACACTCCCAGTCACCCTGCCCCACACGCTGTCTGTACTGGAAGACACACTTTTTTTTTTTAAATAGTGTTTCTTTCTTTAAAAAAAAATTATTTTATATAATTCTTACATCATTTTTCATTTTTGCACAATGTATGCATTTTCATTTTGTATGCATTACATTCCCCATACAATTGCACCCCCCTTATTTTGACCCTAATCCTTCCTCTCCTCCCCCCCAACCCCGTAGTGTGTCTCTGGTTTATAGTTCCTTGTTGATTTTGATTTTTACTTTGTATTAATTAGTCTTTTTCCTGGTCCCTCATTTAGGATTTTGGGTGGGAGGAGATCAGTGAAAGGACAGACAGGATAGAGTGAGCTCTGTGCACACTGTCAGTTAAACAGCCAGCAAGGCAAAATGCTCAGTGGCTAAAACATGGCCCCCAATGTCATGGGGGGAGGAGACAGACCCAATCGTTCCATTTCCTAGCTGGGTGACCTCGAACGAATTAATCTCTCTGCCTCAGCATCTTCCTCTGTAACATGGGGAGAACAGCACCCTTAAGTTAGAGTATGAAGCAGGTCCATACCACAAGCACTTAGAACAGCGCCTGAATATTACTGTGTGAAGACAAAGGGTCTCAGCTGAGGCGATCTGAAGGGGCAGATGGTTTCAAACATTTGAAAGCTTTATTCTGAGAGGTTCCTGAGGACTGTGCTTGGTTCAGTGGAAAGGCAGAGGTGTGACTTCTTTAGTGAGTAAGTATTTAATGTGCCTGTGTCATGGGTCTGATGCTGGGAGGCGTCCAGAGAGGAACGAGATTCATGCTGTAGGGAAAATGGAATGATTCAGGCTCTTTTTTGCCTCCCACCGCCAGCCTCTATGGCTGCCACCTGTGGCCTTATTTTCCTCCTAGGCTTGGCTGTCCACATATAATAACGTGTTACTGCAAAAAAGTGCTTGGAAGTGTGAGCACGGGGCACACACACCTATATAGACAGACGCCTGGGCAGGGAGATGCTGGAAGAGAGAGCAGAGAAGCCAGAGAGGGGAGGGAGGGGTGAAGGAAGAGGGAGGAGAGAGGGGGTGGCGGGCGGGAGGGTCTGTTGCTGCTCGCCTTCCTGCCCACTGGTCTGCCTGTATCTGGTTCCCTGCTTCAGCATTAAAGGCCTGTCAAATCTACCAAAGGCTCCAAGATTCTCTTTTTCTATTTGCCTGAATCCACAATGAACCTCCCACCCTGTGCATGGTCGCCCCTACCCATGCCCTTTGCTAAGGGCCCCACCATCTGTGCAGAGAGGGGTGATACACAGCCCCTCACAATCCGAGGAGAGAACCACCCTGGGCAGCAGAGGAAGGCATGATTCACTCTGCCTTAGGGGGCTGGGAGAGCTTTTGCAGAGAAGGGCTCTCCAGCCAAGTCTGCAGGAGTAAGTAGGAGCTACCGTGGGGGCAGAGGGAACAGTGTGTGGGACCAGAGCTGTTGCCTAGAGTTTATTTTCCATGGTACGGTGACTAGTTAGTGATTACACAGTAAAAGGTGAGTTCAGTGGCGGCAGAAGCAGCCAAAGATAAGAGCTGGCCTCTCGGTGCAAGAAGCATGGCTCATGTAGAAGATGGCTGGGCACATCGAGATAATAACAACAGGGCACTCAGCCTTGAACCTTCCATTTCTAGACTGCTGTCCTCTCAATGGGCTACCACAGCAAAGTCTGAATCAGGAGAAAATTGAAAAGGCTTTGCTTCAATTTTCCAATCACTCTTCTTCGGTATAAACACCGGAATAGCTGCCTATAAAATAAGACAATATCATGTTCCTGAGACATTTACAACCTGGGTGCACCTAAGGGGAAAGCCTGGAGCAAGGACTTGAAGTTAGCAAAACTAAATATATTATCTGAAAGGGAGTTCCCTCACTGACACATCTCAGGATGAAAGGGAACAAGGAGCACAGTTTGCTGCACCTGTCTCCCAGGTCTCCCACTTAATTCCATTTATTCAGATTATTAAGCCACAGGGGATGGTGAGGGAGGGGCTAAGCAGGTCATTAACACTTCCTTCCAGGTGCTTACAATCTAGCATGAAAGACCAGCCGCACAGAACTGGATCCCTAAATGTCAGGTCTGATCATGACAGAGTCACTGGTCCTGGCTTTGCCCTCCTGTTGCCAATGACTCTAAAGCGGGACAAAATACAGAGCAGATGTTTTCAGGCATCGGACAGCAGACCGGGCAGTCTCCCCAGCAATGGGTAAAGCACAGGAGTGAGCTTCACAGTGGCCCTTCCACTCTGCCTGGGTGGACTTCACTGTCACAGCACAACACGCTGGAGCAGAGGAGTTGAGAATGTGGAGACCGGGGCAGTGGAAGCCTCTGGAGTTGGTGGGACAGGTTGCTGGAGAGGAATATAGGGCAGAGGCCCACAGTTTGTGTGTGTGCGGTGGGGCTGGGGGGCTCCCTAAAGATCTCTGGCAGAAGATGGGGCTGCCCATAGACAGGGTGAGAGGCTGTGCATTATTTAAACAACTGCTCACCCCAAGTGGAGCAGCAGATCCACAGGCACTTGCACAGGGTCACCTCTGAGATGAAGCCGCAGTACAGCTGGCTGGCATGCACCGGGTGCACGGCCAGTTGTTAGAATTGTAGAATGCCGGCAGATAGGTGGGCAAATAGCCACTGCTCCGGGCACCAAGTTTCCTCGCTCATGAGATACTCAGTCCCAGATACTCCCAGGTCTTCCTGTGATCTGGCAATAAAGGGTCACTTTCTGGTAAGCAGGGCGCCTCTAGGCCCCTGGCTTATGACTCTGGCTGGCTTCCTTTCTTACTGGCTGTGCCTGATTCGTGCCAGTTGTTAAAGATTTATAACAGCACCTCCAAGTGGGATGTGTCCAGGAAGGGTGGTCTGGGAGTGGCTTGAGACCTTGGGCTAGAGTGAAGATTCTGGTCCTGGGGGCTGGGGCTGCAATGAGTTGAGGAGAGGAGGCTCTGACAGCCAACATTAGCTTTCCAAGTCCGCGTAAGTGTTCAGGGACACTTGACTCTCTGGTACAACCTCTGTCCTAATCCCCTAGGTCATATTGTTCCCTTTGAAAAAGGGATATTTCATAGCCTTTTAAATAAATATCTTCAGCTCCACTGATTTGGAATAACACACTTAGCAGCTTAAGAACTTCTAGCTGGGCCCTCAGTAAGCTGTTCTTCCATGAGCCCCTTTTCTCAAGAAATCCTGGCCTCTGAGCATAGCTGGGCCTCTCCCAGTGCCAGCACCGCAGACCCCAGCTCTATTCTGGGATCCCTGGACAGCCTTCCTTAGTCCCTGCACCGTGGGGCTTCCCTCTGCCCTGCAGAGGCCCCATCACACAGGCACGCAGAGCATCCAATGGACAGAGAAGAGCGCTCTCCTCACACCATTTCAGGGAGTTTGTGCTTTAGGGTGCTTTCTGTGAGTGTCCAGCCACAGGTGGAGGGAGTAACCGCGACCTCAACAGACAAGACACCATCAAGGATGGCCAGGAGAGGGAGGAGGTGAGGCTGAGCAACATGATTAAACCAGCCCCACCGCGCCGACCATGCTCCAGCAGAGCCTGTTCTGCACCATGTGCCTGTATCTCCTTCGACTTAGCCACGAGACTTCACAAACCACAGCAATTCACTGAGCCCCAAACACCGGCCTCGCTGAACTGTGAAACCATGGCCTCTGTTTTAAAATAACCTCTAGGGATGTACATTACCCCAGAACAAAAAAGGTATGGTGGCTAAAATCATTTTTCCAATCACCTAACTACTGTTGACATCAAATGGAAAGAGAAGTAGCACTCCTGGCGTGGGGTCCCTGGCCTGTGTCGCTCTGCACCAAACTTGAGTGACAGTGGCCGAGGTGCTTTCCAATATGATGTGGTTGAGGTTGGGCAGTCATCCTGCCTCTGGCAATCTTCACAATTCCCTGGCAGGCCTGACACCCCCACCATTTACGTCCCCTTTTAGTTGAGGTACCTGCTTCAAATACACCCGGGTTATCTGGGAGGGGTTCCTAGTTTTCTTACTGAGCCGATCACAGACCCCGCAGCAGCAAACATGACAGGGGCATTGGCCTTCTGTCCACAGACAAGTTACTAGTGCACGCCATCAAGCCAGTGCTTCTTAAAAGTTAGTGAGTTAAGTATCAGTCACCTGGAGGTTTATTAAAACAGCTTTTGGGGCCTTGCCCTGAGCATCGGACTTAGTTAAATGTGAGATGGGACCTGAGAATCTGCTTCTCTAATAAGTTTCCAGGTGATACTGATTCTGCTAGTCCAGTACCACACTCTGAGAGCCACTGGACCAGCTGATCGCCAAGGAACCATCATGAGATGCAGAGGCAAAGTGTAAAGCACTCTGGTCATGAAATAGGAGGGCAGAGGACCCAGACAGGAAGGGGTCAAGGGTCAGGGGCCCAAAGGCAGGCCAGCCTCAAAGAAGAGAGACTTGCTCACATGACCTGCCAAGACATAAGAGCCTCTGGTGGCCCATGTTCTCATGGGCCTCTTGTCCTTTCTTTTCTGGGTGTTCTCTGCCTACTGCCTGCCCAGAATGGACCACCTGCTGATCGCCTCCTGTGTTTTAGTAAGGGCGAGAGATGCTCCTTCCTGGAGGGAGGCATCCATGCAGCGGATCAGGCTGCCAATGGGCCGCCCGGGGCTCTGCACCCTCTCCCTGGGGCCCCTGACATTTCTGAGAATTTACACGGGGCTCAGAGAAGTCTTAGGCATCATTTCTTTTCTCTCTCTTGAGATCCTAATAGAATAAATTCAAAGGAAAACATGCTCTGATCTTTCAGCCACCTCTTCCTGACACAAACAAGGAACTAATTAGCAGGCCTGCTGAGGAGGCAGGCAGAACGGGCTCTTAGCAGACCACAGGCTGGGCATCCCCTCAGGTGGGGACTCTGGGCTCGCCCTCTGGCCATCTTGTCATTATAGGGGAGAGAGATATCCCGCGTCTGCCTGGCATTACCATGGCACTTACCCGGTGAATAGTTCTGTTCGTGGTTAGCCCTTGGTACATCTGAAAGCACGCTGACACCCCACTTTCACAGGACTCTGATAACAACCCTATGAACTCGGCAGAATAGGAACAATGCAAACATTTGGTAGATAAGATCACAGGGAGTTGTAACACCGGCCTGTATGCCTGGCTCAGGCACCCAAGTGAGACCTTGAGCCGGTTCCTTGCCTTCCCAAGCCTCGGTTTTATCATCTGTGGAACGAAGGAGATGGACAAGATAGCTGTGACCTCGTACTCTAGGAAGAAGCTACATAAGGAATAGGCCAGAGGTCTTGCAATTAGTGGGGTGAGTAATAGCATGAGACCAGCGCCCCCACCACCTCAACGGCACCCACTCCTTCTCCCGGTGGTGCGGGCTGGTGGTTACCCTCTGGACCTCACAAAGACCCAAACCACAAGGGGCTATGTAGTGGGGGATTCGTCCCCAGAACACTCCTTGATTGACTTGAAGCTGCTCATTAACAAAGAGAAGGCCAGTTCCTTTGGCACCTCCTTCACCAGACAAACACAATGGGCAGCTACTTTGTGCCAGGCGTCGTACCAGATGAGGGGATGTGGAAGTGAAGGAGACTGGGCAGAAGGTCACAGCAAGGATACTGAGAGTTCATCTGCACCATATGGCTGGAGGGAGAGGGGGTGCACTAGGGGCCGGTCCAGCCTCTGGACAGCTCACAGAGCCTGACCCTGGCACTGGGCAGAGCAGCCTGGAAAAAGGAGTGCCTTGTCTGTGCCCTGCACACAGGTGCTACCTATGGCCCAGCTGAGCACGCTCTTCCTCAAGGTGAGTGCAGAATCCCCAGATTTTAGAAGGGGTCAGGTTTAGAGCAGTTTGCATATAGAGACCTCTCTCCAAATACACTGTGGGGAGCAAATGCACACTTCTGACCCCAATTAATCTGTTGGCAGAAGGAATGACATGCTCTCTGTCTAGAGTCAAACCTTCTAATGGAATCGAAGAGGAAGCTGGCTCCTATTTGTAATGTGCTGGTAAACATTTTGCTCCCACCTGTTCCAGAAAATCACAGAGTCGACTGAGGGCTGTGGCCAGACTCCCTGGAGGAAGCAAGATGAACATGAGAAGTAAGGGGCTCTCAGCCCAGGAGAGCACAAAAGATGCAGAGTAGGGAGGGGTCGGTGCCAGCAGGCAGAGGGGGCGGGGTGCGTAGAAAGCCTCCACAGAATTTAGAGGAAGGCAAGGTTAATTCCAACTGGGCATCCAGAGAGCCTTCATGGAGGAGATGGCACATGGAAAGAGGACCCATCAAGACAGGAGAAGGCCTCAGTCCTAGTGTCCCTTCTGCCACAGTCAGCTGTGGCAGCTTGAGAAAACTATGTCTCTCCCTTTAAAAATGGGTGATTTGCCCTTAGCACTCCAAGCATTATGAGGATTAAATGAGAACTGATTTAAATGCACATCGGATAAATAAAAGCACCAAATTAAAGCCTTTCGTCATCAGTTGGGGAGGAGTGTGGAGGAAGCTAAAAGCAGAAAGTATACGAGGGAGGAACAGGGTGGGGGCGGGTGGTGCCTGCCAAACCCAGGGCTGATATAAACACCTACGGGCCTCATAACTGGCTCCTATGATTTTTTAAACTCCCACAGCTAATTTTATCGAAGAGAGCCCAAGAAGAGTAAGTCAGAACATGTAGTTTCTTCTACATGAGGAAAATAAAGTCCCTGCTAGAAAAGTGACCTCCTGCCCTGCGTAACAGGGAACCAGTCACTCGCAGTGGGTGGGCAGTGAACCTGGGTGTCCTGCCCACTCCAGTGCGGGGCCAGCACTCAGCAGGTGCTCATGAAGTGAACCGATGGAGCCTAGTGCCTTCTAAGGGACTTCATACCTGCAGGCAGGGCAGGTATTCCGGATGGGGAGACTGCGAGAGCAGTGACTGTCCGTGTCCCAAGCCAGCACTGACAGAAGGGAGCCTCTGCCTGCTCCTGTGGGGTCCCTTCCTCACACCATGCCACCAAGAAGTTTTACTAGAGCCAGTCTTTGCCCCAACAAATCCCCTTCCCTGACTTATGAGGTCGACAGATGGTGCTCTGCGCACTTTCTTGCAAGGCTGCACATGAGCAGACCCTCACAGAGGGAGCGCTGGCATCCCCAAGCCTGCCAGTTTATTCCAATTCAGAAAGTAGCCCTGTGCATCCTAGATGAAGGGATGTCATGAAATCTGTTTGTTTGTTTGTTTGTTTACCAAATAAGAAGTGATTTGAGTTAAAACCTTTGGGTCCATTTTTGGAGTCATGGCTCCTCACAAAAAAAAAAAAAAAAAAAAAAAGGTAGCTAGCAGAGGGCATCAAGGGCATCAGGAAGACAGGAGGCGTTCCCAGTGCTGTTTTATAACCTCGGACATTCCTACATTAACAGAGTTGGCACTGAGGTTTGACAGATGACCTGGCTGCAGGAGGGAAGAGCAGAGGTTAAGCTCCTGGTTAATGTCACCTAAGGGCTAGAGCCATCTGGGCTGATTTGGGGTCTGAAATCTGGGCAGGAGTTCAAGTTCCCACCAGTGAGGGTGGTACAGGGAGCCCTTCCCTCTCCCCCTCCCCCGCAAATGCCCTCCCACTGCAGCTACCTGACAGGTCAGTGTCTGTGATTCTTCTGCCATAGGCTAGCAGAATGGAAGGGAGAGCAGAGAAATGAGGCCTCAGAGGCAAGATGAAGCCTGTTCAAGGTCAGAGCTTGGCTCCCCTTTTATGACCCACCAGATCCTCAGCTGATAAACTAACAGTTGAGGGTTCACCTACTTCCTAGGGATGCTGTCATTCTACCAAAAACATGTAGTACAGAGGTTTGACAGGAGGCTGTAAATGGCACCTATCCCCAACTCTGTTGGAGCTCAGAGGCTCCCCTAAAGTGGCAGAAATTGGGGAGGGGAGAGAATTGAGGGCTCCCAGCTCTGGAGCTGAGCAATGGATTAGGCAGGAAGAAGTCTGAGCCTTGAGGACAAGTGTCAGTGTCTCTACCAATGTGGCCAGGTCAGCTCTGCCCTCTGCGGCTGTGGAGAACTGGGCCACCCTCCATGCCCCCGTGGGGATTCAACAGTACCATCGGCACCCATATCTTTAATATTACACGAGGGGCCAAGGCATCAGGGGACCTGGGAGAGCTGAGCCATTAGCTGGATAAGGTATACTGAGGATTCATGGATCAGATTCATCATTCACGTGCCCTGTCTAGTGATGGAGAGAATGGGACACTGATTGGGTGGGAGAAGTAAGACAAATCTGGGGGCATAGGTTTGTATGCTAGAAGCCTCCAAGAAGTCCTGAGCACACAGTAGGGAGAGGAGGCAGGGACAAAAGGATGCCAGAGGCAAATTCACCAACTGCATAATTTACAACCCTAGATTAGAGCTGGAGGAAATCTTAGAGATCATCTAATCCAAGCTCCTCTAATACAGCCCAGAACTATTGATCATGGTCATTCAGCAGAGTCAAGATTAAGAACCAGAATCTCCCCCCTGCCCTCCCACCAATACCAGTGACCCTTCTGGACGCTCTATCTTCCCCTGCTACTGACCCCAGGTCCCTGATTCCATGGCGCGAGGAATACCCTCTGCCACACTCAGTGTTCTTGAGGATGCCACACACCACGCCTTTCAGCCAGACCTACCTTGTGTGAATAATGCTGATCGACGATCCTCGCCAATCCGAAGTCCCCAATCTTGAGCACAAGGTCCTCTGTGCTGATGAAGATGTTGGCAGGCTTCAGGTCCCTGTGTAGCACGTTGGCCGAGTGGATGTACTTGAGCCCGCGGAGCAGCTGGTACATGAACAGCTTGGCGTGCTCCTCCGTCAGCGTGCCCTGCTCCAGCAGGCGGGCCAGGTCAGTCTCCATGTATTCCTGGACGATGTAGGCCACGCTGAACTTAAACAGCTCACCCTGCAGGTCGGTGCCCTTGGGCCCCAGCACCTCGTACACTTTCACGATGTTGTCATGGTCCAGGCGCCGGATGATCTTGATCTCCCGGAGCGCATGCTTCATGCTGCGGGCATCGCTCAGGGTGATCTTTTTCACGGCCACCTTCCGGCAGGCCCTGCTGTCCACGGCCGACAGCACCAGCCCATTGACACCGAAGCCCAGGGGTTGGAAGTCAATGAAGCGTCCACCAAGGTCATACCCATAGACACTGGCAATGGAGTCGCCCTTCTCAGCCATTGTTGGCTCAGTGGTCAGGGGCTGCCCGTGCGACGAAGGGGCAGACAGGAAAGTCCACGTCCCAGGTAGTGGCTTCCCCAGCACACTTCATTCTGTCAAGTCCCAAAGCAGAGAGATGCTGCTTCTCCTGGTGATTTTGCAGCCACCAGCTCTCTGGAGCCGGGAGTGGCCTATGTCCATACCCGCCAAGCTGCAGAAGTTGGAGGCTCAGGCTGTTTTCTGAACCTGCACGGGGAGAGCTGTCCACCACCTCCTCCATATCCCGAGCCCATCCCAAAGCTTAGGATGGCTCATGCTTCTTGCAAATACAGACTCTTGAAAGAAAAAACAGTGCTTTTCTCTAGGTGAACATAATGTTTTCTGTCACAATGGATCACAGTAAAGCAGCAGAAACTCTCCCCTTTAAATCCTTCGTTCAAAGACGTTCCTTTGGCTGAAATGTGGCGCTGTTGCTGAGCTAGATTCCTTACGATAGTCCAAAGCTCAGCTGAATCACAGCCTCCGGCAGCTTGCTACCTGCTCTCTGTTGCCCAACCAGTTTGGAGGGGTCCAGACAATTGCTTCTGGAGGCTTCTAGAGGTTTTTTCCTACCTCTGTCAGCTCCACTCAGATTCTGATATCCAAACCAGCCCAGTGAACATTGATTGGTGAAGAGGGCTGGAGAAACCCAAGTACTTTTCATGAGCTCCACACCGAGTTATACCTGAAGTCCCACATCCGAGCGGTGCTCAGCTGCCAGGTCAGGATCCTCCGGAGGCTTCAGATGTGGGCGGCATCCTCTGTCACCCCCTCATCCATGCCTCCTCCAATGAAGCTGTGTTCTGCCGGACTTCAGAGAGACTGCAGGAACTTGGCATCTCTCGGACTGAGTCTCCTTCCCTGTCAAAGAAATATAACGTTGGGTAAATTTCCACACTCAGCTTGCAACACCTTCCCACTTGCGTGTCTTTTGTTAACCAGCCCAAGTGTTATTTGATCTGTCCAGCCAAGTGAAACACTGCTTGCTCAGGGGATTCCAGGCTTTGCCCTGCCTGGCCACCCCTCCTGCTGTGTGCAAAACTCCCCTGAAAGAGAGAGAAGATGGATTGATTTGATAAGACCATCAAATGGTGTGCCTTTTATGTAAATGCCTGCTCCCCGAAGGTTAACATGTACAAATGTGGGTGGGAATGATCAGCTCTGACCTTTACAAAGTTCATTTGTTAAGTTCTCCAAACACACACATCAGCCCTAGCTGGGAACAGTGAGAGTAATAAGTAACTATTTACAGGCAGAAAATAAATGATCAATAATCTTGCTTTTCTACTTGGACCTCTTTCCTCTCTTCTTTTGCAAATGTCTTTGAATATTTTAAGAGAGAATTTGCATGCACTGAGATTTAATTACATTGTATCTCTTGCTCACCACCCAGATGACATAAGCACACATACCAAATTACAAGCACATTTTATTGCCACCCTAAATAAGGGACTCTGCCCAGCAAACCAGAACCAGGTCTGCAAGGTGAACTGTATTCTCTTGGAAGATGGGGAGCAAGTTCTTCAAAGCACTGGGTCAAATCCTAGTCTGAAGGCTTCCCGTTGACTGCTGACTCAAATTACAGGCATAGGACCGAAGTGGAGAGAAAAAGCTGCAAAACTAGCAATAGAATTCAGAGCTCTTGAATAAAGGCAGTATCATAGTTTCTAAGGGGTGTCATGTTTTATAAGTTTATTAAGTCAACAAGTGCAAAGAACAAACACTACCCAGCACAAAGAGGTCAACTTAGTGAAGGCTGCTTCTTCAATCTCATCCCTATAGGGATACTTTCATATCTAAACCCTGCTCTGTAAATGGTAAGTGACGCAGGACAGCAGTCCACTCAATGTTCTGAAATTAAGGGGAGAAGTTAGGTGACACAGATGATGTGGAGTAGGGAGTAATTAGATGCCCTCTAAAGACTTCAAGTGAAAGAAATTTTCCAAGGACCTGACATACAGTAATTTCTCAACAGATGTCACCTTTTGCTGCCATTGTTAAAAACTCCCTCACACTTGAGTGAGATTTACCTACCATTCTGTTTCATCTCATCTGGCACAATTCTACTCTGCAAGTTTCTTATTGGGCCCACAACAAAATAATCATAGACTTACAGAATTATAGATGGTGAAGCAACTGTAGCATGTGAGTCCAATGTGCCTTCATTGGGAAGGGCCCGGCCCTCCTTGGCGCTTTTGATGAGGTATCACTATTGGCCTTTAAAGAGCAGGGTCAGATTTGGAACCATCCCAGCAGCATCCCCAGCAGCGAGTAGCTGCCACCCACCCCCAAGTGCCAACAGCATGAGAGGCAATGACTCTAGTACAAGTTCTCACTTTGCAGACAAGGGCACGAAAGCTCAAAGAGCACCAGCTCAGTGCTTCCAGCATGGGCCAGTCAGTAAGCATCTGATGAACAGATAAATGAGTACCTTTTTCTGTTTGAGGATCCCGGCCAGTTGGAGGACAGTGCTGAGAGCACCCTTTGAGCCGCAGTCTATGGTCTGTGCTAGTGAAATCCCCTTGATACCTAACTAAGGGGAACAAAGAGTCACCCCTATACCCCTTTCCGTACCTCCTCTGACTCCTGCAGCCCAAGTCAGGAGACAAACTAAACTGGAGCTTCTATCACTTTCTATCCATATGTCAAGTCTGGTCCCAAGGGCACAGCAAACAGGCAATTATGTATTTTGCTTTATGAGAAGGGACACTTAAGCCGTCTTCCTTTTCAGCTCCCAATGGGTTGTAAACAGAGACAGGAATGAGCACCTGAGCAGGGAAGAGATGACATCACCAGCAAGCTGAAAGCAGGATTTGTTCAAGATCAACTGCAATGCAGATAGTCTGTGAACAATTAAGAGATGCTTTATTTATTTTTAAAACTCCTTTTCCTCTCACATGGGAGGGACTATCTCCCTTGTGTGTGTGCACGTTGGTGTGTGTGTCTGTGTGTGTGATCTTCCCAGTATGCTTGGGTAGGGTAGGTTCCACGCCCCCTTGGGAAGGCTCAATTCCAACCCCTGCACCTTCCTCACAGGCTCCTGAAAGCCTCCTTATTCCTGCAAATTTCTATTTGCTTGTTAATGCCCCACCAGTTCCAGAAATGTTCTCTTGCTTCCTCTCCACTTTTTGAAATTCCCATCATTTAATATGCACACAAAGACTTGCTTCCTCTCTGAAGTGACCTCAGCAACACTCCCCGGTTGCTAAACTGCTAAGGCATCTGTGTGTCTGCTGCATTTGACATTCACCACATACTAGCCAGAGCAGTTGCTGAACTTTCCATAGAGGCCCAACTTCCAACTAGACCCTAATAGTTGGAAGTACCTGAGGAACGTTAGCTATGGATACACAGTTGGGGGGGGGGCGTTCACATTTCTTAGGGGGCCAGTCTTCCCTCCCTGGGACTGCTGTTCTGACGCAAGCTTCCCACAGCAAATCAGCTACTCAGGCGGACCAGCACTTACGAACTTTAGTCCCTTTCTCTCATCTGAGGAGATGCCTCTCTCAGGGTTTCAACACTAACCAGGAGGGCCTCTTCTATTTCTCAGTGCCCCTTTGAGTTTACTATTATTCATCTCATCTCTAACCTCTTCATTTCCTATGTTTCCTTTTTAACCCCTGTGTCTGTTGTAAACCCTTTGCTTTTCTCCCCAGCTGAACTGATTATGAAACACCTATTATCTAAGAAGTCTCAGATTAGCGATTCAATTCTTGCATGATATACCAAGAGGTGCGGGCCCATTGATCCTGGGGCGGGGCAGACCTGGCATCTGAATGTGCCCACCTGGGCAGAGGAGTGGGCACAGCTGCCCTTGGCAGGATGCAGCTTCTCTGAGCAAAACAGTCACTTTTCATTTGGAGGAGTTGGCTCAGAGATGTTCTGAATCACAGGTGTGATTTCCAGCCAGGGAGCTGGCATTTTTCTTGCAAGAAGGAAAGGTCATCGGTTCAGCTGTGCTCGAATGACACCCAACAAGAAAAATGCACGTATCTCTCTGCAAGGGCAGACCAGGCACCCACACATCCAAGGTGAATGTCACAGTAAGAAACACAGGAATTGATAAATATACCCCCTAGGACTCCTAACAATGGAATTCATTCTCCCATTGATTTTTAATTGATTCTCCAGGAATATCTTATTTGAGGCCAATTAATTATTCTCTCATGCACCCACCTTTTAACACGTGGAAGGAAACCAGAGATGAGACGGTCTGTGCTGACGTCCTTTTCTGGGATTCCTGGGGCTCTGGTTTACAAAGCGGCTTTGCAAAGTCTAAATTTAGACTCACCTCCTCTGCCTGCTGAGATCCTCCCAAACCCCACGCTGTCAACTTTCAGCAGAAATTATGGCCCCTAGGGAGGTGCTGACATTTCATAGACACTGCTTTCTTCCCTCTCCTGAGCGCCCAAAAATTTGCAGAAAATCCTTCCTGGGAAGATGGGGTGGGGGAGGGTGTTATAGTCAAACAGGTTTTACACTGTGCAATTCTAGGTGGCACCGTTCAGATCTATCTCACCTGAAGCCTCAAGTTCTCTAGACCAGAGAAAGGTAATGTTTTTCTAACAAGAGAATAAATAACTTGGACTTTGCAGGACATACAGTCTCTGATGCAACTACTCAATCCTGCCTTTGTAACACACCTGACAATAGCTACATTTCAATAAAACTTTACTGATAAAAGTAAATAGGGGACTTGGCCTGGGGGCTAGAGTTAGCTGGTCCCTGCTCTAGCTGGTATAGGAATATCCCCCAACTTGTTCATGAGGAGGCATGAAGTTACAACCTACATTCCTTTCCAACTCTTCCCGCATTGTGTCCTCCCACCTGGACATCCTGCTGTCCCGCCTAGTGGCACAATCCCAGGCCTGCCCTCCCTGTAAGGTACCCTGGCCTTGGGACCCCACCCCAGGCTTAGGTGAGTTCATTGTAGGTTTCATGCCCTCTGGGCTCAACTGTTTACCACAAGCTACCTTTCAGTTCTGCGATTCCACTGCACTGTTGATGCACCTCACCCCTGAACCCCACTTGATCTAAACAAAAGCTTTCTGGAGAGGTGGCAAAGACGACATGAAAAAGATGGTGTAACCAATATTGATCTCTAATTTGGCATATATGGGAAATCTTTGTACTATCTTTGCAACTTTTTTTTTATAAATCTAAACTTTTCAAAAATGATAATTAGAGCCTCCCCGGTGGCGCAGCGGTTGAGCGCTGGGTTGCGAAGCTGCCCGTAGCCTCTGCAGTGCCGGTTCCATCCCCGACTGCTCCCCGGCCACCAGGTGAGGGTCCCACATGGCGCGCAGCAGTCCTACACTGCTGCCCGCTGCTCCCCTCAGCAGTGTACTTCGGACCTTCTGCCTGCTCTGCTCCCCGCTCTGGCTCTGGTGAATTCTCTCACCCTCCCGCGCTTCTGACTGTGCCCAGTGCTTGTATAAATAAATAAATAAATCTTTAAAAAAAAAAGATTAATTAAAAAAAGATGGTGTAACCACACTATTGAGAGTTCACCACAGGCCAAAATTTGGTCCATTAATTCAGTTATGTCTCAAAACAACCCTACGAGGTTAGTATTATTCTCCCATGAATCCCCAGAGGGAAGTGACTTGCCCCAAGTCACACCATTAGCTGGTAATGAACCTGGGACATAAATTCAGGTGAGTATGACTCCAAATCCCCCACTATCATCACAGGAATACTTATCTGAGCTCAGGTGAGTGATTCTCACCATGAACCATCAAGATCCAGTGTGATTTACTAGGTCCAGTGAAGGACAAATTTAGGGGAAGCACAGCCTGTGGTCCCTCTCAAATGACAGCACAAGGCAGTCACCTTTTTAGCCTGTGCTCAGCCCCAGTGCAGAGGCCACGGTTAACAAACCCAATTTAGGGAAGGAGAAACTGATAAATAGAGCATTGAAATGAGATTAAGTGTTGAGAAAACAAACAAATTCAACTTCAAACAATGCTAACCCACCCTCCCAACCAGTTCTTGACTCCCATCCTAACAGTAAACCTGAGACAGCTGAGCCTGTGGCTGCAGGGACTGGGCAACTTAGACGTGAGCTCCTCTGAACACTTGCCAGCTGGCTGACTCCCAGAGATCCTGCAGGTGACATTGGTCACCTACCCAGGAACCATTCCCAATTCCTCCAAATGAACAGAAACCAGGTCTGGGTCAGCCCCTGAGCAGCTGAGACTAACCCAAGGGTGACTTATGGTTGGAATAAAGCAGGCTTCTCAACCTCTGCAAGACTGACAGTTTGACTCAGATCATTCTTAGCTGTGGGACTGTCCTGTGTACTGTAGGATATTTAACAGCAGCCCTACACTAGATGCCAGTAAAAGTCCCAGTTGTGACAACCATAATGTCTCTAAACATTGAAAACTATCACGAATGGAAGAGGCACAAAACCACCTTCGGCTGAGATCCACTGGTCTAAGTCAGCAGGGACAGTACTGACATTTGAGCCAAAGAATTATTTTGTGGAGCTGGATGGTGTCTACTGTTGAAAGTTTGGCAACCCTGGCCCTGACCAACCACATGCCAGTAGCATTCCCTGATGCCTGTGACAGCTACTCTCCCCCACCTCTCCAATTTTCAGAAGCCTAGAGGACAATCTCTCACACCCATCCCTGTTGAGAACTTGTGCCTAAGCGAATCATGGTAATCCAATTCCTCTCTGGCAGTGGTTGACTTAGATGCATGGATGATCCAGTTCTGGACAATATATTGTAAAGGGAAGGTCCCGGTTGGGTGGGGGTAGAAGTCTGGGGAAAATTTTTCCTTTCCTAATTCTAGTCCTTGGGTGCAGTTGTGGGAGGAAGCGGTGCTGGTGCAGAGTAACCACCTAGATGCCATATGAGCACAAGTCTGGGGACAGAGGCCAACATGCTGGAGTTGGCCAATCAGTGTGGGGCCTTGTTGACATGGCTGAGAAGCTGAGCCAAGTTGGAAATGCCTACTCTAGCCTTGCCAAGTGAGATCTCCATATCCTATTGTTGAAGACATTTTTTATTGTCTTTTTTTTTCAACTTGAAGCTGAAATTATCTAACTGATAATAACTGGTTAGGTATGTGGTTGTGTAACAGGGTGATATCCATAGAGAGGGGAGGTTCCAGGTTCCCTGCCCCACCCAAGGGAGGGTGCAGCTAGGCGGGAGGAGAAGCTAGAGGACTGAGAGAAAGGAAGGAGATCAAGAAAAAGACCTGGAGGAGGCACAAGGAGCCTAGAGACATGTAAAGAAGCTGTGCTTACTTCCCTGCCTTGGGCTTGTAACAGCCACTTGAGACACAAAAAAGGAGACGCTTAAAGAGACAGATGTGGGTGAGAGACCCGGGGGAGGCTGACAATGGCAGCCTTTATCTTGATTTTGATTCTTTTATTTCCCTTCCAGACTTGCCTGGCCCCTTCTGCCCTTTCCTGTGGGTCCCCACCAGAAGGTGCCTTAGACTTGTGGCCAGCTTTCGGGGCTCAGTGGCCCCGCTTTGGGCCTATCCTGTTTGGCTGGGCGTTTACCCACTAGGGGATGGAAACTGGGTATTTCCTCGGGAAACTTTTAAACTCCTCTCTATCACACATTAATTGTATTAACGTTCTTTTCCACTGAAGGTCTTAGTAAATTTTTTGTCCTGATGCAGCAGATGACAAAATCCATTTAAAGGGGGCAGGTTGGGGGCCCCAGGGTACCCCTCCTTCTGCCCAATAACAGTTGTTCTAAGTGGGAGATAAAGAGATGTAGAGCACATACCTCCCGGCCGTGAGCAGCTGCTGGGAGAGAGCAGCCCACCCAAGTCAATCACAGAAGCAGTTGCACAAACCCTCGGGGGTGAGCTGCCCGAGCCCACCGCCCGAGTCACAGGAGTCCGACTAGGCAGATCCCTCAGAGGCAACGCTGGGAAGATGTGGCTTCTAAGTTGGCCACCGCAGATCGCACCTACCTCCTGGCTTCAGGTCCTGTGTAGTCCCCCACTTTAAGAGTGAGCTACATCCCTAGTGGGATTAGGGTCAAAATAAGGGAGGGGGGGAATTGCATGGGGACTATAACCAACACGAAAATGCATACATTGTGCAAAAATGAAAAAATGATGTAAAAATATATATATAATAAATAAAAAATAAAAATAAATAAAAAGAGCGAGCTAGACTTACTGACTCCTTCTAAGGAACAGAATATGGCAGAAGTAATGGGATGTCACTTCGGAAATCAGGCCCCATCTTGGCGGAGCGCCCTGGGGAAGCCAGGGCCATGGCAGGAGGCAGTGTTGTGGGGAGACCGCGGGCGAGTTCTCAGCAGCGGCTCTTGGGAGGTCTGCCGACCACCGTGTGAGGGGCTCTGGAAGCACATCTTCCCTGCTCACAGCCTGACTGCAGTCTCCCGGGGGCCCTCATGTCAGGTACCGGCTAAGCCGTCCCCAGATTCCTGACCCCCAGGAACTGTGTGACGAGACATGCCATGTAAGCCACTAAATTTGGGGATATTGGAGAGGAGGGACTAAGAGACTTGCGGTTCTTGGCAATTCCAAGATGGGGAACAGGCCAACTTGGCCTGAGGCCTGGAGAAATTCTAGGGTTGGGGTCCTGGTCCTCCTGGCCTGGATTCTCCTCCCCATCTACAGCCTCTCAAAGGGCAGAAACCTTACCAGCCATTTTCCATTGATGTAGCCCCAGCGTCTGGCTTATAGGAGGGACCCCGTAAACAAATGCCAGTTGACACAGAAATGGCTACATGTTTGCAGAAAGGTTTTAGTTACAATAAACAGGAAGACAAAATGTGCCCTTGAGATCTAGAAAACGAAAGCTTTTTGAGTGCCTCCAGGGTAAGCAGGAGGTAAAGATGGGGGTTCAATGAGGATGCCGTACTGGACCCAAAAGAGCACAGTGGCTGGAAGATACCTCGCCAAGGAAGGGACCGTGGCTGAGTCAGGAATCACTGTCTTAGCTCTGATTCTCAGCACTGAGCCCCATTGGGTCTGGGTTGTACCCTCGGCTGTGGCAGCAGTTTCCAGGATTAGAAGAAACAACTCTTCCTGGCCTTCCAGCATTTGAAATGAAGTCTGTTCCCTCCACCCAGGGAGTGAGGAGGCTGGAGCAGTTTGTGGAACTGACCTACCTGTGTGCAGGAAATAGGGTGCCCGGAGAGATGGAGGCCCCGAATGCTGCCACCTGTGATGTCCACTCAGACAGCACTTCCTTTGCCCCATGGCAGTCTCGGCCCGGGACACTCCCAGCTGGGTCCTGGGATAGCCCCTCCCACACCAGCTGGCAGGACGGCAACTGACCCAAGCCAAAAGCATTGCTTAGTCTAGAATAATATGTCTCCGACAAGGGCTGCTGATAGGCACTGATCCCCAGGCCAGGCCCCATGGGCACGCTCCCCTGGCACACGCAAAGGGCTTAGCGTCCCTCTGCGGCAGCAATACCACCCGCCCTTATAAGGTGTCCTCGAGAACATGCTGGTGGGGACACCTCCAAGCAAGAAACAGGAGACCCTGTTTCTACAGGTCCCCAAGGGGGTGACAGGAAAGCCCCAGTAGGGTTGGAAGGAAAATGTTAGCAGAGAGATCAGAACATCAGGTCCTGGTGGGGATACTCCTGCCCCAGAAGCAAACTCCGGGAGCTCGCAAAGTCTGTCTTTGCTCAGTTTTAACTCTTGAAAATTACATAATCAGCCAGGGAGCACGAAGACTTCCAGGCCTCCCAACAGCACCGTAAGGGTATGGAGAGAAATTCCAGAGGCCTTGCTGGACACTGTGCCCACATGGGCGCAAAGCTGGGGAGGGGGCAGACTGGGTCCCTGGTGTGAAGAGTGGGAGCTGGTCGCCATGGGAACAGCATGGGATGAGGCTACACCCGCCCAGGCTGGGAGCGCCAGGTCAGGATCGCAAGTGTGTGCAAGGGGGGTGGGGGTGGGGGGTTGCCAGCACTTACGTGGCTTCTGATTCAGAGGGCTCCTGCAATGTCTGACCTTTGTGGGTTTCAAGGAGAAACTTCTTATCCTCCGCTTTTTAAGGAAGGAAACCTGGGGTCACAGGAGATGTCGATCTCTTCCAAAAGCTAAATCAGGACAGTTATGACTTCAGTGGCTAAATAAGGTGAGGCCCCATTTGGAGCGGTTGTTGTTTGGACTGCCTTCTGAAGGGCAGTGATCCCAGCCACGGTCTGAGCTTCTCAAAGGCAGAGCCTCTGTCTTGGATTTCTCCCACAACTGCTTTAGAGCCCATGGAGCCGAGTCTGTCAGCCCCCAGGCCTTCCCTGAATTAGGAAATTTACTCTGTTAGTCCAGATTTAACCTGTCATCTCTGGAAAGCAAAAAGTCACTGGCCCTTGAGAAGCTCACTGCTCAGAACTGAATTCGCCTGCCAAAATTGGGGGTCCCTACATGGGCCCAGTTATGCCTGTAGTCAACCCATGGCCCGGACCCTGAATGATCTCTGGTTTGTTGGCTTAAGGATATGGCATTAAGTTCTCCTGCTTTTAGACTAGGAGTGGCAAATATACACCATATGAACTACTGTAGATCCATTTTGTACATGGCAGACACTGATAGCCAGTGATCACCCTCTTGTTCCTGATGAGCCCAGAAAATCAGCCTCTTCTCAAATGGCATCCGAGAACCCCAACACTGACGGTAGCTGGCCACACAGGAGACACCTCAGACATCCACACACAGCTCTCTCTGGCCTCACGTGCTATTATTACAACCATGCTCCTGCCTCAGGCACACAGTTCAACTTAGCTGGTATTTATTGAGGGTCTACTATGTGCTGGGGACAGTCACACACATTGGTTCTCAACACACTGTGAGGCAGGTATACCCTAAGTGAATAAACACAGCTTGGAGCCTTGTGCACAGGAGGCTCCTGTTTCCTCCTGGTCCTTCCATTATGCACAGAATTGGAGTGACTTCCTCAAGATCACACACTAAAAAGGGGTAGGGCCCAGGTCCTAATCCAGGCATGCTTCTAACACCAGTGCACTCTGTCATCTCCCACCAGGGAGTCTGGTTACAGAGGTCTGTCCTCCCACCCCCAAACCCTCTCACACTGCAGTGCTTGCTTTTGTTTTTCTAGTTTTCCCAGTTCCCTGGAGAAAAGAGATTTACCTTGCTCCCTTACGTCATGTTGGGAACCGACATCCTTTCTAAACATCTCTGGTCTCTGATTTCGTGATTTCCTTAACTCCACTCACCAGCCACACAAAATATCTTTCAGTTCATGGAAAATGTCATGTTCTCCCTCATCTGTGGACCTCCATGCACACTGTTCTCTTATTCTTACTCATCCTTGAGGTCTCAGTTTAATACCTCTTCATCCAGGAAGCCTTCCCTGATACTCCTTTCACTCTCCAGACTAACTAATCAGTCAGGCTGTGTCCCTTGCCCTTCTCCCCACCCATGCCACATTTTTCCCTTTTTGTAGCAGCTATAATTCTGATCTTCAGGATCTGACTAGCAGCTTGGTAAGATGCACATCACTCTATTCCCCAAGGTCTAATCCCTAATCTACCCAGCAGTAAACCAGCAATGCATTGAGAAGTCTCATACTCCAGACCACTGCTGACAAATTCAAATTTGTAATACTCACTTTACTCCCCTAGAAAGATGCCAACCAGATGTGAGAATTTCACAAGTCCTGTCTGATTTGAATCCTGCGTGCGGCCCCCGCAGGTTTCATAGAGTTCTTGACTTCCTCTCACCAGTCCTGCTTCTCACCCACTCACCTGGCCCATTAGCCAGTGAATGTGTGTGCACCGCCACCTCCTGCTATTCCCATGGAGACTAATCATTTATAAGGGTTGTGCTCAGAGGTACAAAGAAATCATTCTTGAGCAGGAAAAAAAATGTTCCCTATCCTGGGATTACCTCTCCCTGTTCACAACTGACAGAAGAAGTGGTATTTCAACAGCTCAGGTGACAGCAACAATCCCTGGGTCACATGGGGCTGTCAGAGCTGAGAAGGAAAGCCATTAGTGGGATGGGGTGGGAGACAGGAGCCAAGAGGCCCGGGTTCTAGTGCTGCCCCAGCCTGTCAGCTTTCCAACCAGGAATTTCAAATCTGTGAAGTGGGACTAACCACACTGCCGCCATCTACTTGAGTGGGTGGGGTAAGAACACAGGCCGGGTGACATGAACATACTTTGGAAAGCATAAAGCACAAATGGGAGGGGAGTTATGACCATGCTGACTGATATTAAAATGAACAGCCCACAGGACATAGCTGGGCTCTGGCGGGTTGGAAGTGCTCCCTCTCTCAACCCTCAGGCACATCCTTCACACTTCTTAAGAGTGAGAGCCTTATGTGGGGAGAGGTGAGTACTGATCCCTTAGCCATTGCACATATGTTTGGGGTCTCTTCTTTGGTAGAGGGCTGGTTGGGAGGGGGGTAAGCTAAATTAAGCTTATCTTCTCATATGACTGCACACATTCTGAGACATGAGCCCAGGATGGAGTATCTAGGAATGATTCTACTGTGAATCATTGCAATGGACTGAATATTTGTGTCCCCCTGAAATCCTATCCCCCAGCGTGACAATATTAGGAAGTGGTGCCTTTGGGAGATAACTAGGTCATGAGGGTGGGGCCTTCACAAATGGGATTAGTGCCTTTATCAAAGGGATCGTCTTGCCTTTTCCCCACCATGTGAAGCTATAAGAGAAGTTGGCTGCCTGCAACCCAAAAGAGGGTTCATACCAGCCTCCAGAAATAGGAGGAATGAATTTTCTGTTATTTGTAAGCCACATAGTCCATGGCACTTTGCTACAGCAGTCTGAACTGACCACGACACTCACCAATGGGCTGACTGGGTCCATTACAGCAATGCCATTTACACCCTCTCCCCTGCTTTCCTTGTGAACGCCTTCTCACTGAGAAGCTACTAAAGCCTAAGAGTCAGAACTACACACCACAGAGATCACATTATAGGACATGACCCACTGGAGAGGAACGTGTGCTGTGGGGTGCTTGCTTTTTCATTTTTCCTCTTTAGCAGGCGGTGCCAGGGAGTATCATTGGAATCATGAATCCCTTGCCTGCCTGGAAGGGATTCCACACACAAATAAGCTGCTTATGTGATGATCAGAGCCCCACGGAAGGCTATCAAACCTCACTGGACAAGGAAGGGGGAGGGAGGGAGGTGACCAGCCCTCAGACTGTGAGGTCCGCAGAAAGGAAGATGGATGGTGCCATTGCTGGGGAGGGACGTGGGGAAAGGCTGCAAAGAAAGCAATCGAGCAAGAGAAAGCAGGGAAGAGGGCAGCGAAAGGATGAGCCCGCCCCACCCCCACCCTGGGTCTCTTAGATAAATGAGGCAAAAAAAGAGAAGCCCAGAGGGTGACACTGGGTTTCGAGAGTGTAACTCACAGCTGGCATGTGCTTCTCAACTGGGATTGATTCCACTTGGAGCAAGGTGTCCACCCTGGCCTCTGGGTGCCAGATCAGCGTGAGGTCAGTTCATGTTTATTGCAGCAGGAACTGATGCTTCCTCCATTGCCAGAGCTTTGCAGAGTGTCTGTTCTTGGAATAGGCCCTTTTCAGTGTTTCCTGGATCTCAGGATGACTCTGAGGATCATCGGGCCTCCCTCCATCACATGAACCAGAGGATCCCAATCCAGCAGGCAAACAGCTAGGACTGGGCAGCTGCAAAGGAGCATCTCCTCCTCAGACAATTAAGTAATTATTCTGTGTTGGGGGCTGTGGGGGGTATCACAGAAGGACAAGCACTGTGAGCCAGACAGCCAAGCTGAGAGTCAGGCCACCAGTGGGTGGAAGATGGAAGACACTGTGCACTCGTCCCTGTCCCCACTGAGGATGCCGGGGCTAGTGCCCAACACCGTGCCTGGCCTCTGTAGGGGCCAAGCTAGTGTTTGCTGCTAAGGAGAGCTCCAATTTCATTTTAGTTTGAGGAGAGCAGGGCCCCCAAAAGGTCAAAAGCAGAAGACACCACTGTAACCAAGACAGTGAATGAATCACAGGGCTGTGACATCTTACATGCAGCTTATCTGCTCTGGTGAGAAAGCAAATCCTGACAATAGAAGGTAAGGCTGGGCCCACGGTAGGGGAGCAGCACTGAAGAGGAAGATCAAGGAGGGGCGGGGAGGGAGGGAGAGGAGATCAGGGAGGATGAATGAGGAGTGAGAAAGGGAGAGGGATGAGGGAGTCGTGGGAGGAAGAGGCACCACCCCTCCATCCCCAGAGACCACTGGGGATGAGCATCTCAGAGGTTGGCAGCACTTGGCACACAGACCATGCTCCCTGCCTGGGAGCCTGGGACTCACATCGATAAAAGTCCTCAATATAGAAAATGCTGGAAGCCTGAGAGCAGCAGCATGACCAGCACAATACAGCACATTAGCTTGACAAATGTAATCCTGCTGGCAGCCAAGAGTTCCAGTCTCCAAGGTTCAGGGAGTCTTAGGGCAAGAAGTGGATTTTACCTGCAGGGTGGAGTTAGTTGGAATCCGGGCCAGGGCTGGCACCCCAGCCAAGGCAGAGCGAGGGCTTGGCCGGAGCGGGCTGGCCAGTGATGCAGTAAAGCATTCCTATGGCCCTCCCTTTCTCTACACACTCCAGAGAAATGAGCCTCAAGATTGAACAAGTTTGGAAAAAAACAGCACAAACCAGGCTCTGTCTTACTATGACCTGGGGTCTCATGCGCTGTGAACAAGAGGAATGTCAGTGGGTCTCGACAGAGGGCTGCAGCCCAGGTCTCGGTCACCCCTGGCTTATCTGCAGACCCAGCCTCCAGTCCCTCTCTGGGAGGAAGGTTACTTGTAGACACTGCCTTTATCCATGCCACCCAGCCAGGGCAAGCGAGACTCAAAGGGCAGGTAAAGCAGTCAACTAGAGGCGCATCATGGCCAGAGCTCTAGAACATGGGAGGAGAGGAAGGAGTGGCTGAGTCAGATCCACGCAGGTGGGAAGGAGCTGCCTCCTCCAGCACCAGTCCCCTCTCTCATTTGGAATAAGTTCAGCCAGTTTAGTGCTCACAAGGGTGGTGGGAGGAAACAGCACCCCTGCCTTTCCAGTGAGAACCCCTTGGTAGGAAGGCGGTGGCTGTAACAGTAGAACAAAGCTTTATATTACCAATGACAAATCATTTTCATTTTACAACTGTAAATTGTTTGTTAGCTCTGAATCTATTTATGTTGCAAATCAGACCCCCAGAGGTGGGCAGACAAAATGTCCTGGGACAACTCAAGAGGCCTCGCAAAGCCTGAAGACAAACAGAACGTGGGCATCATCACGAGCTGCCAAGCCTTTGGCAGGTTGTGATCGACGGTTACTGAGACGGAGGGTTCCGGATCCAAGGCCTCTGTTCAGTTTTATAGGGCAAGTCTTTTCTTTAAAACAAAACAAAAAGCAAAACAAAACACTGTCTTTGATAGTGATCTCTTTGGACCCTGTGGCTCAATCTGTTCTTTGACATAACTGCATAAAGGGGCCCCTATTTCACTGCTACACTCACGCAAATCAAAGATTCGCTCTGATTTCTTTTGCCCTGTCCGAGAAGGTGTTGGGATTGAGGCTTAGAAAAACCTTGGTGACCTTTTACCCCTGTGCCTGCGCTCAGGAATTCTCTTCACCTGGCAAAACCTGCTCTTTCTCTTGTCCCCTTTCTAAGGCGTCACTAGGAGGCCACCTCCTGGGGGACTCATGGCCAGGGCTGTGCCCTGTGTGGGTGAAAGTGGTAAGGAGGGGAGTAAAACTGGTCTCTGCTTCATCCACACTGCCTTCGCTTACATTTTGGATGTCTCCCCGTATCCAGATTCTGCATCCTGCTACCGCTTAGTTTTTGCCCTCACTCTGGTAGCAAGTTCAAGAAGGATTCACTTTGCTTCCCTGCAGCTCTGAGCACTTTAGCATCTGTGGCATCACTCAGGTAATATGTTTAGAAGGAATGAACGAGCAAATGAATAAATGAAGTCCCAACAGCCCTCCAATACTCTCTCTGCCATTTTCCAGCATCCCCTCCAAACCCATCCTCTTTTCTGCTTCCAGTTATTTCTAAAACACATCTGATCCTTTCATCCTCCTGTTTAAAAACATTTTTTAATAGCTTTCCACAGTCCCGAGATTAAACCCAAGTTCCTCAGGAAGCCCCACATCAGACCTGCATCATTATGACCTCCTTGTGACCTCTTGTATTCTGACCAACCACTCTCCATGAACGGCACCCCACACTGCAGCCACACTGACTAGGTGATCGGCCTTGATTCACCAAGGCACATGTGCCCCGTCTGCTGTGATACAGTCTCAGAGCAGCCCTATTATGCCCAAATGCCACATGTCATCACCGGAGCACCCTCTTCCTTCTCCAAGACACAGTGCACACCCACGGCTGTCGCATGAGACCCTTTCTCTCTGTGGTCTTTCTTCCCACTCAGGTGGGAGTCCCAAGAGCAAAGCACGGTGCCTGGCTTGCCCTTATCTCCCCAGCCTGGTCAGTTCTCTGCAAATAGTAGATAAAACTTTGAGGAATAAACAGAGATGGGGAGGGCATGGGGCCAGGGTCTTGAGAGCAGAAAACATTTGGAAGAGGTACTGGGGAAGAGATTCATAAGGGTGCACTCCCCCAAGCATGTGACCTGCTGGTGGAACAGCTCTCCAGAACAAAAGGGGGGCATTTCGGCGGCCTGGCACTAAGGATGAAGACCAGGCTGGGTTTGCACACTGCAGTGGGCCAGTCCCTAGGAACTGTGCAGAGTCATGGATGGCCGTGAGGCTGGGTGGGAGCTGGGCAGAGGTGTGGAAACAGATTTAGAAGGCATGTTGGAGACAGTCCAGGAAAACTGAAAGAAGTAGGAATCAGAGAAGGAATTTTGCTGGTAGAATCCTGGTAACTGCATATTGTGCGGGGCATCACCCTGAAGTAGGATATCAAACAACACAGCGGAAACAGCCTATTTAAGCAAAAATAAACCCCAAGAGCAACTGCATGCCTTTCCCCCGGGGTGTTCGTTCCTTATTTTTTTCTTCTTCAGGCTTTCAGATCATCACACTGACAAGCTCAGGATGCAAAGTTCAGGGTGCTTACCAAGACTGAGCACAGCCACATCAAAAGATGTTGTGCAGAGACTTCTCCTTACAAACAGTTTTGCCTGATTCTCCTGTAAGCCCCAGCTGCTGTACACAATTCTTTTATAGTTTGGTAGTCCCATGGATAGCTATAAAATTAGATGAAAACACACAGGCTAAGCAACTTTCCACTGTTCAAAGTGCTTGCACGTGGTACTATTTAATATTTAATACTTACATAGAGTACTGACTGAGCATCTCTGTGCACCAGGCAGTGGGAATCCAGGGACAAATAAAACAACAAGCTCCCCGGCCACGTGGAATTGACAGCGGAAGTGGAGGGGCAGGTGTGACACATATAATAGCACAAATGGCAGGCGATGATGACAATTGTGATAGAAGCAGACAGGAAAGTACAGGATGTTATGAGTGGGGGAGAGGGGGTAACAATTACTTCAGGGAAAAATGGCAGATTCCCTGAAGAAGTGACATTTAAATTAAGAGCGATTAGTGCCTACCCAGGAAGTGAAGGAGGAGAAAAGGATAGCAGGAGTCAGCGCCAGGAGAGCCCTGAGAAGCCTGGTGTTGGTGGAAAAGAGGACTGGACGGATCCGCAGTCCCGTAGACGGACATGAGGAAGGACATGAGGTCCGGGAGGATGATCTCTCCCAAGCACTGCCTGGCCCCCTGACCGTGCTTGCCAAACCCTCACCTGCGGTTCTACCTTGTCGATGCCTATGGAGTCTGAGACAGGGGTGGGCGCGGGGCTGGGGCTCAAGAAGGTGGCTGGCAGACCCTGCTCATTCATGCTTCTGGGGGGATCCCTCACTCTGACTGGCCAGTTCCAGGTGTGCTCCCAGATGTGGAGGACACAGGTGCAGAGCAGAACAAAATCACTCTGACACCAGAAAATAACCACGGGCCATGGCCCTCACAGAGCTCACCTTTATTTTGTCTGAAGAGCCTTGTGTTGGATTCTGCCAGGAGGAGGCAGAGTCTCCCACAGAGGGAGGCTCAGGACCCTTGGGGCTTTGCTAGGAGAATGGCCCTCTGACAGAAGGTGAGAGTAAGGTGAGGCAGAATGGAGATCCTCTGGCCTATACAGGGTTCACGTCTGACCTCTCCACTAACAATTATGCGACTTTCAGTATCCATTTCCTCATCTGTTAGTCAGAACATGAATGCCTTCCATATTTATCCTTATTTATGCCATGGAGGTCTTGTGAGACCACTAAAATAATAACCATACAGACATTATACCTTCCCTAAATAAGGGAGAACATTAAGCAATAACAACAGGTAACAATGATCTCATTTGACTCCTCCATGATATTCCTAGGAACCTATCAGTATTGCTTGCATCTAACAAATGGGGTGGCTGAAGCACAGATTAACTGAGGAGCATGCCCAAGCTTTCCCAGCCAGGAATCTGTAGAGCTGGGCTTCAAACCCCAAGAGTCTGCCTCCCCAACTTCATCCTGATCATTCAGCTCGGCCACCAGACTGAACTAAATGCCCAGCACTTGCTTAGACCTGTCCAGCAGTCAGACCATGGGTCCATGCACCAAGTGATGCTACTAATTGTGGAAAGCTTACTGTGGGCCCCTAGTCCTGGACTAGGGCTGCCTTTTTCCTGCTTCCAATTCCTTTTGAGGCAGGAACAGTAATTGTGTTAATAGGCCTATTGTAGGAAAACCCAAAAAGGTAACTGGATCCTGCTGCTTATATCAAATGGTTATACATAGTGCCTAATCATCACACGGCAGCAAGACCCCATGCGAACTCTCACAGGCTCACCCATCTCCAACCGCAGCATAGCAAAACTCTTCTCTGCCAACTTTGAAAGCCCCTGGTGCTCTGCTAAATTCCAGGGCCATTTGGAGTGCCTGCTGGCATTGACCCCTCATCTTTATTCCTGCAGCTTTAACTGTTCAGCAGAAAGCCTCTTCGCCTTCTAGCTCTTTGCCTTGTTGCATATGATGATATCAATCATTCCTCTCTTTTGTTCTGTCCTGGCTACCCCATTCCCTTGGTGAACACCCTACTCCCCTGTTGCCCCCATCTGCCCCTTAAGTGGTTCTTCCCTGCTAATCTTCACCCCATCCCTTACTCTCCACTGCAACTCTGAACAGTAACACCTGAGAATGGCCACATGGGAATTCAGAGATGAGGGTGGAGGTGGGAGTGGGTTGGAGAATGGGAACAGCCAATCAGAGGAAAAATGGAGGAGAAACAGGTTCTGGATGGTTCTAAGATTGCTTTCTGTTTCTCTCCTTCCTCTGCACTGCCCTCACCACTTCCTTTACAGACACACAGGCTCTTCCTTATTAGCACCTACGTAAGATTTTAATCCAGGCATCTCTTCTGCATGACTAAGATATCAGCCCCTTCTCCCAGGGGAATCTAAATTTTAAGTTTTATCTCTGACAGAAGCTGCCAGCTTGCCTCACTAGGAGCAACCTCTGAGCCAATGGATGGTTCTCATAGTCAACTTGATGGTAGAAGGAGTTTTCCAGACTCTACTCCCTGAACAGGGGCTGATGGGAAAAGGTGGGGCTTTTGACATTTGAACTGCTGGTGAGGAGGGGTGTCTGTGGAGAAACTATCAACTTGCCACTTATGGCTTCAGTTTGGATGTTAGTTTCTGCTCAGTGGATGCTATTTGGGGTAGGACAGACAGCACCTGACCAGATGCTAGCCTATAAATTCTCTCTCCTTTTTTTTAAATTGTAAATTTTTTTAAAAAATTCTTTTTATAAATTTTTTATGTCATTGTTCATTTTTAAACAATGTTTACTCCCCCCAACTCAGGTGTAGTCCCCATAGAGTTTCCTTCACCAATGCACTCATGCACCATCACCTCAGTCCCCTGTGCTCCTCCCTCCCTCCCTCGGATCCCTCTCCCTCCTCCTCCCCTGCAGGATGGCTCTGGTTTATAATTCTCTCTCACTCTTGCTCTCAGCTCTCCCTTTTCTCACTCTTTGTGCAAATAAATTCTATTATTGTTGTTTCTCACTATGTGACAGCTTCTGGGTCATGTCCTGCGCTCGTAAGCCTGTGGGTGAAGACCCACCAACCAGGTCAACCTGGTTCCCATGGTTTGCTCAGTTTCACTTTACCCAATGTGGGCCAGACACCCATGGTGGACCAGCCCAGGACTGCTCCTTATGTTGGCTGCCACAAGCACATTGCAATTGTTGGAGATGTGGCAAGAGTTTTCTATCTCTAATTTGGAGGAGATTAGTGTTACTTCAGTAGAGTTCTGTGTATGTGTGTTTTGCTTTTGACACACATGGGTACTACTTTAATTTGTGGGTTGGGTGATCTGGTAAAGCCCGGTGAATGGCAGCTGACATTGGTCTTTTGGGCAGCTTTTTGGGCATACCTATGGGGCTGTTGAAAACCTCTAATTTAGGACTTAAATTCCTCGGGATCTTCTTGGGTGTGTGTTTAACATTTTCCCACAACTTTGTTTTTGGTTTGAGAGGGAGTGAGCCTTGTACTCCGGCTGACAGTCTGCTTGGATGAATTCTGGCTGACTGGAACAAGCTCAGTTGTAACTCAGTGTCTAGGAAGCATAGGGCTTTTTACTGAAGCACTGCTTGATCTTCACTAGCACTTCTTGGAACTCACTAGAGTTAGAGGGAAAATAGCCTTCTGATGGATCTTTGAACACTCAGATTATTTTGCAATTAGAGAAATTTTGAAGAAGATCAGGTAGATGGGAAGGATTCCCTTACATATGTGCTTTTAAGTCCTTCCATGCATTAGATTTAAATTTTTTTTTTATAGAGGCATGTTTTATTTATTTGTTTGTTTGTTTGTTTTGCTTGTTTGTTTATACAAGCACTGGGTACAGTCAGAAGCGCGGGAGGGTGAGAGAATTCACCAGAGCCAGAGCGGGCAGAAGGACCGAAGTACACTGTTGAGGGGAGCGGCGGGCGGCAGGAGAGGTCTGCGCGCCATGTGGGACCCTCCTCTGGTGGCCGGGGAGCAGCCGGGGATCGAACCGGCGCCGCAGAGGCTGCGGGCAGCTTCGCAACCCTGCGCTCAACCGCTGCGCCACTGGGGAGGCCCCATGCATTAGATTTAGAAAAGCCAGATACCCATTTGATGGCACAAAGAAGAGGAAAGCTGTCTTCCCCTTCCCCTGATAAGCAAATGAGAAGAACAGCAAGAAGAGGAACACCATTTACTGGAGACTTTGAACTCACCAGTGGAGAATCCCTTTCAAGAGGCCAATGCCCCTCCTGGGAAGGCTACAGCAGCTCCCCAGGCCTCAGTGCTTCTCCGGATAGCACTAGAATGGCTTCTCCTCATACCAGATGGGGCACCCAATTTGGCCAAAGAAGCTACCCTGGGAAAGGACAGTTCCTTCTTTGTCCTTTGCCAGTGGGTGGATTGAATGACAGGGGCAACCTGCCAGACACTATTGATTACACAACCCCCTTTTCACTAAGGAGCTCCTGAATTGGAGAAACTCTTTCCTTCCGTACTGGCAGGATCCTAAAAGGGTGGTTAATTCATTTGGCTCTACTTTTGACTCCCATCAGCCTACTTAGCTGAACATGCAATCCATATTCCATGTGCATGAATGTAAATGGTTTTAAGGAAAGCTAGTGAAGAGGCTCATCATCTCTACCAGGAGGAATGAGAAATCCTGGAACAAGAAGTTATCCAATGGTAGACCCTAATTGGAACCCTAATAATGGGGGATGGAAAGATTAGAACACTATGTAAGTTGCTTGTTAGTAGGGCTGAGGCAGGGGATGCCTAAGCAAACAAATTTGGGTAAGATACTGGAGCTTCAGGGGCCTCCCCGGTGGTGCAGCGGTTGAGCGCTGGGCTGTGAAGCTGCCCTCAGCCTCTGTAGTGCCGGTTCGATCCCCGGCCGCTGAGCGAGGGTCCCACATGGCGCCGCTGACCTCTCTTGCCACCCGCTGCTCCTCTCAGCAGTGTACTTCTTTGTCAATCTGCATGTTCTGCTCCCTGCTCTGGCGAATTCTCTCACCCTCCCGCACTTCTGACTGTACCCAGTGCTTGTATAAATAAATAAATAAATAAATAAATAAATAAATAAATAAATAAATAAATAAATAAATCTTTAAAAAAAAAAAAAGCTACTGGAGCTTCAGATGGTACACGGGTTAATTGGTGGTGGGATTTTCACGGGGACTATAACTGAGATGAGAAAGCATACATTGCAAAAGAAAAAAAATGAAGGATAATTTTAAAAAATATTTTAAAAATAAATAAAATTATTTTTAAAAAAGGCCAACGAGGAGCAGCATGAGTTTCTTGAAAGGAATACACAAACACAGTACTTACACAGACATGAATCCAGAAAATATTCAGATGATTAACAAGACATTGGGCAGACACAGGGCAGAGTAATCTGGATATAAGGAAAAATTAACCAAGGTAGAAAATGTTGTAGAGATGGCACCTTCCCAGTTGGCGAATATAGTCTTTAGAGTTTATAATGTCAGAGAGGAAAGGAGACCTACCCTACAACTCTTGTCATAGAGAGAAAAGACAGGACCGGGTTTAGAAGGAAGAAAGTACATGGAGAGGAAGTAGGAGAGGTAAACCCTTAAGGAAGAATCAGTGTGCTGATTGCAAGAGGAACCTTGTGTGATCTGTCATGAACATGTCTCTCCAGACACATTTGCCTTGTGCTCATAAATTCCACTCAGTGCATTAGACCTCAGTTAATGCAACAGGGGACAGGACCAACTTGCAGACTCCATATTTTGTTGCTCAGAGAATTTACTGGTCATCCCAGACAGCCAAGATCTATCAAAATCTAGCCAAGATCTGACTCAGGGCGTGACTATGCAAAATAAGTTCAATGTTTAGACTCCAGAATTGACTTTTGCCTTCTAGTATGAACTGATAATGTGGAATTCAATGCTTCTCACCCTGACCATTAAATCATAATTTTTAGGGGGTGGATCCCCAAGAAATTCCAATTTGCAGCCAAGTTTTAGACACATAACAGAAGATGAAGACTGGCTTGAAAAGCAGTTATTCTCCCAAACAGCACACACCTCAGAGAAGCTAATTTTTTCACTATTAAAGATGATCATAAAATGCCCTGGTAGATGGACAGAAGCCAATGTAAGGGATGAAAGCATTCCTGCTACTTCAGCAAGATCATCCTTATCATTTTTCACAAGCAAGAAGAGGACTCTCTGGAATAGGAGCCAAATGAAGTTAGGGTCTAATTCCTAACTTGGCCCCCTATGGCCACCCAGCCTGTGTGAGCCATTACCCAAAGTAGTGGTGCTCAAACTCGAGTGAGCATCAATCAGAACCCACCTGAAGGGCTCCTTCAAGCACTAATGACCGGCCCCACCCCCAGAGTTTCTGATTCAGGAAGGTCTGGGTGGCACTTAGGAATTTGCATTTCTCAACTCAAATGCCCCAACATACACGAATGGATCAAAAAGCTGTGGTATATCTACATAATGGAATATTACTCAGCAATTAAAAAAGACAAATCCATGCCATTTGCAGCAACATGGATGGAGCTGCAAGGGATTATACTAGCCTAAATTAGTCAGAAGGAAAAAGATATATACCAGATAGTCTCACTTACATGTGGAATATACAGAAACCAAACAAACATTCAAGAAAAAGCCAAAACTAGCAAGCTGACCCCAGAACTGAGGCAGGTGATGCTGATGCTACTAGTCCTGAGACCAGACTTTGAGAACCACCGATCTAGGGGGACTTGGAGGAAAGAAGGTGGGTAACATGTTTGTTAGCACAGACATCCCTTTCCCAAGGCAAAAGGGCAGCCAGCCAGACAACAGTGGCATAGAGCCCCTCCAGTCTCACTGGAAGCTCAAGACTGAGGTTGACCAATTACCAAACCCCAACAGGAGGTTAATGACAGGAAGGACCACTTGGACTTTGCACACTGCATGCTGAACCTATTTCAATATTCTATGGTTAGATTACATGCCTGGCATCACTTGACAACTGGGAGGTAAAAGGTAATCAAATGAGGAGCATCCATTCTGCCCATGGATGTCAGGCTTTGTTGTATTTATATTAGAGAGTAGAGCTGCTGCTGAAAATAACTTCCTAAAGTCCTGATCACCCAAGTGTAGGTCATTTCTTAGAATTTTTCTTCACTAAGTTTCATAAGATATTGTTTTATAAAATAAAATAAAGGAAGGAGGGCAAAATGTATATGCCAGCAAAGTTTTTTAAAATCAAGTCTGGAGTCAGTCCTTGGTAATTTAATTTAGAATGATCAATTGAGCAATCACCCAAAACCTAGTTTCTAAAATCCCCTGGAGTAGAATTCTTTAGCTCTGGTGTGTAGGCCAGTCTTTGCAGTCTTCAAGTAAATTTCCTCTTCCCAAATATACAATAATTTGTTTCAGCTGACAACCAAACAGCAGCCCGTGGAGAAAATAATTAGCAAATCCATTAATTAGGATACTGATTATATAATGCACTCACAATGTTATCATTTACTCATTTTAATATACTCTGCAGACTTTTATGGGCATTAATATATACTATTATATTTGGAAGACCAATGCAAGGTATGCAAGCAGTCCCAATTCCTGCTCCCATGGCAAGGTCATTCATGTATAAAAGGAGTGTCCTGGGAAGCATAACCAATTGAGATTCCTTGGTGTGACACCTGACACCTCGGATGCAGTGCATGCCTCCTGAACAGCCACACTGCCCATGTGGATCCCATGGGGGGGCGGCGATACCCATTTTGCAGTCTGTGATGGTCTGTTTCTTTCAAAACACCTCATTATTATAGGAACTTGTCTAGTCCCTGTGGTGGTTTAGCCACCTGCCCGATTTTTCTTTCATATGTTACATATAAAGACAATGTGTGTACATGGATGCATAGAAATAGCACTGGGCTTTGCCTGCAATTCCCAAGCTGAATCATCTTCTTCTAATATTCACTTCCAGAACAAAAAGTCTGTGACACAACTGAATTGTTTTTATTCGGAACACAAGAGAAGGTGAGGTGGCTATAAATACCAGGTACTGCCACTAGTTCAGACCTCTGTTAGACAGTAGAAATAATTATGAACAGAATGAACTGTATATAAACAGAATACATTTCCCAAAATAGGTACCCCATTCTGCATCTGGAGGTGCCTAGTGGGGTGTCCTACCAGGGGAGCTAATCAAGTGAAGAAATTCTCAACCACCCCAATGCCCAACAAGGAAGGCAGGACTAATTAAATTATGATACCCAATTAAATTATGCATCACCCAAGGGGAGAAAGTTAGGTTTGAAAAGGCCATTTAAAAACGTTGGAAAATGTGCACAATAGAGCCATGAGTGATAACGAGTTACCAAGTGATGTAAACTGAGATGTTTTTTGCTTTAAAGTCATAGGAAATACACTGGAAGGGCCGTCTTAAAAGTTTGATGGTTATCTGCAAGTGACAGATTACAGACATTTTTCCCTTTATAAATTTCCTTCTTTCTCCCTAATTTTCTGTAATGACCATAATTTTACAACCCCCCCCCAAAAAAAATTAATGGAAGTGGGCTAACATTAAGATGATAGCTTTTCCCACTTCCCCCCAATCTCCACACCCAATGGACCACCAAACTCTCAGTGTGGTTCAAAAGAACAACGATGGAACAGAGTCCCTTCAGGGCGCAATCCACACGCGGAAGAAGCAGATGACAAATCCCTGTCTAAAAACTGAGCGAATTTGGCTCAAGTCTACAGATTTCTGCTTTCCAGGTTCACTACCATTTCCAGTCATCATACTTGGCACCAGCCCTGGGGGAATTAGTCTCTTCAAGGCTGCTCACTCTACTCACAGGCCAAGGTTGAGCTGCACTCTTCCTTATTCCCCATGTATACAAAGGTGCAAGGCTTCATTTTGGGGGTGGGCCCCCAAGCATTCCCTTCTAACAAGGAAGGCAGCTGTTCTCCCCGTCCATCCAGTCATCTGTGCCCATGGGGGTCCCATCTCTATCCCATGAACAGAGCTGGTTTGGGATCCTGGCCCTGCTGGTCAGCTGGTCAGTGTTGCTGAAGAAGAGGGAGTGTTAACTCTACCCTCAGAGTGGTGTCAAGTTGTAGGTGCTTTCCCTGAGGAGTCCTACTAAGGTCTGGCAGGTGACAGCACTCAGTCAGACAACAGTGGCTGCTCTTGGGCGGTGGCTGCTGCTGATTCTCAGGTCTTCCTTCCAGAACTTCATCGTTCTCTGACAAGGCACCCACATTTTTTTTTAAAGATTTATTTATTCATACAAGCACTGGCCACAGTCAGAAGCGCAGGAGGGTGAGAGAATTCACCGAGCCAGAGCGGGGAGCAGAGCAGGCAGAAGGACTGAAGTACACTGCTGAGGGGAGCAGCGGGCGGCAGGAGAGGTCTGCGTACCATGTGGGACCCCCACTGGCGGCCGGGGTTCGAACTGGTGCTGCAGAGGCTGCGGGCAGCTTAGCAGCCCAGCACCCAACCGCTGCACCACCCGGAAGGCCCACCACATTTCTTTTTATCTTTTCTTCACACGCCAGAGCACCTCTGTTAACTCAACAGCACTAAATTCTATTCATAGTGCCCCGACTCCTCTTAGGAAGTTCACCTCTAACCTTCTGTGGCTTTGGAAAGGTGGGCTCGCAGGAGGGAAAGTGAGGCCAGAAGTAATCCAGGAGGGTGCGGGGCACAGCACTTGTCAGCTGTAAGAAGCCTGTTTGTGTGACAAGGGCTTGTGCCTCAGCTGTTCCGCTGCAAGGGGAAGGAGAGCTGCCTCACTTGGGGACAGAAGCATAAATTCACATTGGAAAGGCAGGTTACCTCCTTGGATAAAATAAGTCATGGAAGTTGGAAGGATTGTGATTTATCATAATATTTGTCTAAGACTCCAAGGTCTCCAGCATTAAGTCTCAGCTGTAAACCAGACCATAGCGATCTAAAATGAGGGAGCGATTCTTTCCACTCTAGAAATAGCTGCCAAACAGGCAGATTCCACCCAATGCTCGCTTACTTGCGTGTTGCCAACAGAGCGTCCCATCTCATCATTCTCCAGGAATAGAGGGATGGAGGCGATGTCAGAGCCGGCAGAGCGGGGGAAGGACCTCGCATTAACAGAGCACCTGCCTGGACCTGGCACTGCACACAATGTGTCTCTGAAGGTTGCAAACTCCCCTGCTGTGGGCTGAACTTTGCCTCCACTTCCTATGTTGAAGCCCTAACCCCAGGCCCTCAGGATGTGACTGTATTTGACATAGGATTCAAAACAAAGAAGAGCTACTCTTGACAATGCTTATGGGCCCAATGGCAAAACAGAGGATACGCCTTCGGTCAAGATCCCAAACACTAAGATTTGAGAAAGTTCCAAGGAGATTAAGAAATATCAAAAGATTGTTCATAGAAAAGCAATTGATGAACGTGGGTATTAACAGGTCGTTAGGAGGTTGCTGAAAATAGGGCACAGCAGACCTGCCATGTAGAATGTGTTAAGTAACTGTGCTGCTAGGAACCATCACAGGGGCTCAGCACAGGGGGCAGCCCCTGCCTGAGAGAAGAGGGGATGAGAGAGGTCGGCAGCTACGCCTGGCTGCAGGGTTCCAGGACCAGAGAGGCTGGTCTCCCGACACACTGGGCGGTTTGGTCACCGGGCACTTTCTGAATTTTAGCCGTTTGCTTGTAGTGGGGATAAAATAAGCAAAATCAGACATAGCCCCTGCCCTCATGGGGCTTCCCTGAGGCAGGGCAGAGAGACATGGTCAAACCACCACCCAGAGGGAAGGTGGCCACCCAGTGGAGAAGCATGACACCACAGGAGGCCATGAGGAAGGAAAGCCGGGCCAGGCCTGAGGAGGCACCACACAGACAAGAGCTCTGGAACTGAGAACTGAAGAATCAGCTGCTGTTAACGGGGCAAAGAGGGAGAAGGAGGTGGGAGAGAGTTCCAGACCCAGGGAAACGCATGTGCCCAGGCCTGTAGGCTGGGGGAGCATGGATTCAAGGAAGTGGAGGTGAGGGTGGTGGACTATGAAGAATGTGGGCAAGAACAGAGCAGACTGAGAGAGTAATTCACACTCTGGGCCCGCGGACCAGACCATGGAGCTGAAGACCAGACACAGGAACATGAGCAATGGGCCCTGGGGCCTTGTCAAGCAGATAATGGAGTTTAGTCTCATAACTGCACAGGGAAGTCATTGAAAGGTCTTGATCAACAGAGCACAAGGTCACCTTTGTATTTTGCAAAGATGATTCTGACTATGCAGTAGAGAAAGGATTGGTGCGGGTATGCAAGCAGCTGACTAGGGAGCTTTTGAGGTTACTCAGAGCATTGATGACTTTGGATGAAGATGGTGCCAGTGAGCAGGGAAACAAATGCACAGGTGTAAGAGAGAGATTTAGTATGTGGGGGATCACCAAGCCTACAGAAAGACTAGAAAACGGTTGGGGAGGTGGTCAAAGGTCTAAGAATCTGGCATGTACTACTAGATAGACAGGTGTACAGACACTGAAGCAGGGAACAATCCTACCTGGTCTCAGAATTTCACTGTTTGAAATTATTGGACATCCATGAGGAAATGTTGATAGGAGGCACTGACAATTGCTGAATACCCGGAATCTACAAGGCCCTGGAGATAAAATGATTAACAAAACTCATTCCTTGCTTTCAAATAGCTCATGAGCACCTGGCTACACTCTGGGATCACATGAGGGGGGTGTGACAACCATGCATGGATGCCTGTGTCCTGCTGGAGGGGAGTCTCAGCTAACGGATCTAGAGAGCCAGTGGGGTATCAGGGTGTTGAAGAGCTCCCGGATGACTCCACCATTCAGATAGGTACCCTGGTGCATGCAAGACCCAGCATGGCCTGTGTCTAATCACACACAACTGGGAAGCAGCAATGATCTGGCCTTAAGTTTAGAAAGAAATACTAATGTATACTAGAATGGTAATATTTGGATATTAATCTGAATCTGATATATTTTCATCCTTCCTAATTCCGTGCTCCCCTGACGCCTATTAAGAACTGGAACTGGTTGTCTGCAATCACATAGTTCCCTGTTGGAAAAAACACCTCTCGTGTCCATGGGGAGGATGGAAATAGGGGTGACAGATGATCCCTTCTCAAACAGAGCTGATGCTCTAATTCAAGATATAAGTCCAATGACACGAGGCAGGATGTGACCCATGCAATGATCCAGCAGCAAAATCAATGCCTAGTGATGCCCAGAAGCAAGAGACTGCCTGTGTTTATGGCGCTTTCCAAGTCACTAGCCCATGCAGATTTCTCCCTCTTGGAACTGAGCTCACCTTGCCCTTGAAATCAGTCTGAGAGCACATGTTCCTCAATATTCCTGGAAAGAAAACAACCTGACAGCCAGACTTAAAAAAGTAGCATGTGCCAGGCAAACCACACTTCCACCTCTGTGCCAGGTGCCCACCCCCGCTCTCTGCGGGAGCAGTGCCTCGCACCACTCAAAACACCCAGCTCCCCGCTACAGGCTGAGGGGAAGGGAGGAGCCAATTTTCATCACATCTACTTGGAAAGGAGAGAAATGATGCCCTGTGAGATATAAACAGGTGTGTCTGTCTGGGAATGACAGGGGCCTGAAAAAAAACAAATCCTGAACTCAACCTCTCACAAAACTGTTTCCCCATCCCCTGTCCCAAATTGCAACTGTATGCTTACTGCCCAAGCTCCCTGGGTACTTCCTAACGCCCCCACCAAATTATAAGCAAAGCAACTCCCTACAGTGCAGCCCTGAACCAGGAGCTTTCTACCTTAGGATCAGAGCTGGCTGACTGATGGGTGAGTCTGTAGTCTCTTAATTCTCAGAAACGACCACAGTTAAAACCAAACCAACACTTAATTCACCACAGACCACCTCAGCCATCCTAAGGAGACCACAGGAGAGTATCAGATGGAGTCCCTGTCCTCAAGGGCTTTACAGTAAAGATTTAAGGGGCTTAGATTTTATCCCTTAGTCAGTGTGAAGCCACTTAGGGCTTCTGAGCCATAGGATCAAGGTGTCTCAGTGAGATTAATCTGGCAGCATCGTGCCAAGTGGTTTAGTGTGGTAAGCCACTACGCAAAGGGAGGCTGCTGATAGAATCGAACACTCAGATAAACCCACCATGTTATCAAATACATTAGACAGTGTACTAGAACATTCTCTGAGTCAGTATGTGTTATGATTTAAGTCAACCGGGGGTACCCATTCACTGCTACAGGAAAAGGACCGCCACAAACCTTTGGGTCACAGCAGCCCAGGCCCAGATTGCTTGGCCCAGCCAGCCATGGCTACATGAGAACAGCTGTCCCTTTTCAGTCCAGCTTCTATTTCCAGGACACCATTCCAGATAGATGGATGTCACCTCTTCCTAAAGATTCCCCAGTGCTCCTGAGGAACTCCTAGACTCTAGAAGCACTCCCTCGTGTCCTACCTCTCTCACGCCAAGACCCAGCATGGCCTGTGTGTAATCACACACCACTGGAAAGCCATGACCAGTCTCTTTGCTCACCACGGAGCAGAAAGGAGCTAAGCTCATGCTTGTCTGCCACACAGATACCTGGGACGCGTGTGGAGTATGAGTCTGACACGCCTATGTCTTATTGCTCCAGAGACCCAGACCTGCAAACTTAGCCTTGCTTAAAGCATTCATTAAATTATTCCATCACTTCAAGAGATAATAATAATAATAATAAATCTATGAAACTGGGCATCGTACTAGGCATGACGGTACATTTATGGAAAAAGACAAAACCCAGTTTCTGTTCTCAAGGAAGTAAGTCCAGAAGGTACTTCACAAATTCCATTTGTTAGTGTAATTCACAAATAAGCAGAATGGAGACAGAATCTCACAGAATGTGAAAGAACCCTCAAGAAAAGGTTAACGGAAATACCATAGGCAGAGGGATGCCGAAATGACTCATTCCAACAGGACAGATTGGGGATGGTAGATTGTGACAAAACACAGAGAGAAACCTTGCAAATCTAATTATGTGCAAATCAAACAAGAAGGAGAAAAATTGGAGGGGAGAAAGCCCTGAGGCACCAAGGCCACCTGCTAGCTCTCCAGACTCCCTGCTGTAACTGGGGGGGGGGGGGGGGCGGGGGCTCACCCCTCACTGAGGGGCCCGTCACACAACCACCCACTTTCCAAACCCAGGAAGGCTCCCTGGAAAATGCATGGCCCCCAACACAGCAAAGGAGGCCATCCCAGCAGGCAGCTACCCAAGCACCTCTCCCTCAGGGCCACCCGAAGCTCCGCCTTCTCGCCTGGGCAGCATGAACTACTTGGGGTTGACAAGTCAGTTGTCAACTACACAGGCTGACACTGTGGAAGCCTTGCCAGGAAAAGGGCCGTGGTGCAGCCCCTCCTAGTCACACCGGAGCCCCAACTGCCTGCAGATCACAGCATCCACCTGGATCCCTTCCTCAAGACCAACCACAGATGTCAATGCAGAGAACAGCTGCTGCTCACATGACACTTCCAAAGTTCACTCTGTGCTTTTACAAGCACTTCTGATTCTCACATCACCCCTGAGCGGGTAGGCACCCTGAAGTTTTCCTTGCTGATAAAGGTTCTGTTATATTACTTCCTACTGAGGCTAGTGTTTATTCATAAGCACATTCCTTTCAAACAATTTCACCTTTGGCTTCAGCACGTCTTCACTGTCCAGCTCCCCAGGAAGGACACTGAAGGCCATGGTTTTCTGCCCTAAAAGGATTAAGTGTCCACTGAGGGCCACTTGCAGAGTTAAACTAACAATTAGGGGGCATCAGAAAGTAGCATTTTGGGTGAATATCAAATAAAATGGGCAGACCCTCAAGCATGATGAGCTTACAGAACCGAGAAAGCGTGAGCAGGAAGCTAGAAAGTACCAGAAGGATTTGAATGATGCCTGATACTTCATATACTTAGTAGAAACTCACCTTTGTTTTCCTTTTTGGGGACAACTGATCCTCATTATTCATAGTAGTTGTTCTATAAAGTCTCTATGAACAATGAATTAGCGGATACTGAACAATTGCTCCCACAGGGACTATAGGCTTGGTTCCTTTGAACCTCTGGTCAAAGGCAATGAAAAAGCCTCACATACATTTTGGTGAATTTCCTCTTCCTTTTCCTGGAGGTGCCATCTTGTTGATTCATTGGCCTTAGCGTCAAGAGCCCTCTAACCCCGGACGAAGCTTACCAACGATTGTATCCCCTCCTCCCCCGGCCCGAGCCACAGCACAGCCTTCTCATGCCGAGAAATACTAGACAGCACTTCTGCACTCTGCTCAGGGGCATTTTCAACAGCACAATCACCCACAAAAAGCACAGAAATACACAAACGTGGCATTAAGTAGGCCACCGAAAGGAGGCTTGTCACAGCTAGACCACAAACAAGAAGGCAGAGCAGCGCCTTGTTTAACTCAGCTGGGGAGGTGCACTTTGGACTTGAATATTTTTGCAGTTGTGCTCTGCATGTGTTTGCCAACAGCAGGGAAAACCCTGTGAGTTTGAACTTGGGGCTCACAAATAAATTTTAGCAAGAAGGCAAATTGCTGCACACAGAGTCAGTGAATAACGAGGTTGGCCCGCATCTTGTTCCAGAACTGGGACTCTCCAGTAAAGGACAGGCACTCGGGCCTCATTTATCGGCTTAAATTGAAGGTATAGACAGGCGTAGCTTGAAAGTAGGAAAATGAATGTGGGGGCTGAGGAGATGAGGGGGAGAAGCTGGTCCTCCTGTATTTTTTTTTAATATTGATTTATACAAGAACTGAGGTACAGTCAGAGGCGTGGGAGGGTGACAGAATTCACTAGAGACAGAGCGGGAAGCAGAACAGGCAGATGGACTGAAACACTGCTGAGGGGAGCAGCGGGTGTGGCAGTAGAGGTCTACAGGCCATGCAGGATTCTCGCCGGCTGGCAGGGATCGAACGGCGCTACAGAGGCTGCCGACAGCTTCACAGCGTGGTGCTCAACCTTCTGCACCACTGGGGAGGCCCATGGTCCTCCTGTATTATGGAGTGAGGGGGACAGAAGGCAGTGAGCAGAGAGGGGAGGGCTGGAGTAGTAGCGCAAAGAGTGCCAGTTTTACTTAGCAGATCACTGACAACCTGGCAAGGACAGGACTGGAGGGTGAGAGAAATTCGGCACCTTGAAGTGCCACGGACAAAGGGGACAGGTCAAGATAGCGCCTACATCCAGGATGGCAATGAGAGGTTGGCCTAGGGGCAGCCAGAGGAGGAAACATCTCTGTGGCTAAAGAACAACCCCCACACATACAACTCTCAGGATCCATGCAAAAGGAAGAGTCAGGAACTAGGCCAACCAAAAGCCCCCAGGGCAGATGTTCCCCAACCTCCAGGTCTGTGTCCTCAACCTGTCTCCTGTGTGTTCCCATCATGCACACAGGCTGCCTGCCTGGCTTCTCTATTAATGTTCATTAAAGCCCTGGGCATGTCAAGACACTTGCACAGGCCTGATAATGTACTTGGTCCTCACAACAGAGGAGGGCATTATAATTAATGAGCTCATTTACACAGGAAACAGTGTTAGGTGGAACGCTCTGAAATTCTGGTGCTAACCCTCAGCATAACGACCAGCTCATGATTGCTCATTGCTGTATCCCTGCTGCTTGGAATAGAGTTGGGGCATCGAGTGACTCCAGAAATATAAACGGAATCTCTGAAATATAACTTTCATCTTAGACCTTCCAGAAAGTGACAGAATCCCCGCCCCCTCCAGTCCCAGATTCATATCCTCCCTTCCCCGGTGGCTTCAACCAGAGCCAGCTTCAAGGGCACATGACCTAAGCACAGCGTCCCAATCACATTTAAACCACCTTGCACTTGGTTTAATGCTCTACAGGTGCCATCTTGAGGTTCTTAAATTTCCATCAAGGGGCCTTTACCATCTTGCACTATGTCCCTTGAACTCCAAAGCCAGCCCTGCTCCTGAATCCCCAATCTCCTCTCCCACCGAGCGTTTCGCTGTTTTCCAAACCTGAAGACAAGTCTGTGCATGCAGCAACTGCTTTTGCTGAAAACTTTCCATCCCAAATTAACACATACATTTCTATTCTGGTAACGGAGCCAACTAATGCGTGTAACTTAATCACACTGTTGTTTGCTCAATCTGGCTGTAAACCATGTAAACTCCATCCTCCCGGGAGTCTTCGCTACCGAGTGGGGAATTAAGAACACACGTCAAGCTCATTACATGAGTCTCTCAGGGGTCTGCTCTCAGAATTTCTAACCTTGAGTGGCTGCATGTCAGCCTGGAGCGATGCCTCCTTCAAATATGGAACACCAGCATCTACTCCTCTTCCAAACATCCCCACAGGTCAGAAAAGACAAACGATAAAATTCTTATCATAAAGTGATCCTACTCTCCACGCTACGTATATAACAAGACTTAAATCCTGAAGTTTTTTTTAATCAAAAGTTTCTAAAATGACCAGGAAAATGGATATTTTCCTCCTCCCCAGTCTAATTGGGATATAATTTGAAAATAAAGTCAACAAGTAACTAAGTGTGCCTGAGTTTTAGTTTATGAATCAAACAAATGGGGTGAATAACTTAGCTGAATGTAATAATACCACGGCCAGGCTGAGCAGCAGTTGGCTGTTAGCCGTGGGAATCAGGAGATCCAAGTGCCAGAGCCACTGCAGGTGCCATAGGCCAGAGGAAAGATGTGGTGGGAAGGGAGAGGTCGGAGGAGTGCCCGAGACCCTGTTCTGACCCCAGCTCTGCTTCTGACTAGCTCTTGGGGGTGGGTTTTTTGTTTTTTTTAAAAAGCAGAGCATATAACTTCTTTTTTTTTTTTTAAAGATTTATTTATTTATTTATACATGCACTGGGTACAGTCAGAAGCGCAGGAGGGTGAGAGAATTCACCAGAGCCAGAGCGGGGTGGGGGGGGGGGCAGAACAGGCAGAAGGACCGAAGTACACTGCTGAGGGGAGCAGCGGGCGGCAGGAGAGGTCTGTGCACCATGTGGGACCCTCGCCCAGCAGCCGGGGATCGAACTGGCGCTGCAGAGGCTGTGGGCAGCTTCGCAACCCAGCGTTCAACTGCTGCACCACGGGGGAGGCCCCTGGAGGTGAGTTTTTAATCACATCAGTCTCTGGACCTTGGGTTGCTCCTCTGAAAAACAATGACATACAAATATTTGGTGACAGTAGATTGTGTGAGACCATGCATCCAAAACCATGCTGTGAAACCTTAAGGTTTGACTCTAAAATGTAGCATGGAAGATGCTGGCCTTCAGAAGGTCCACACTGGATTGTAGGAGATCCCAAAGATGCCAGATCCCAAAAGGATTTCAAGGAACCCAGACTCCAGGGGGGTGAGATCAGAATGCAATGGAAAGAATTTCTGCTCCCATGGCCTGCCAGCTCTCAGTCTCCTAAAGCCAGTAGATGCTGGATGTGGAAGCAGCCAGCAGCCAACCTGATAGAATTCTTCGCACTTCTAATTACTTCACCATTTGTACACATTTTGGTTGTTGTTTCAGGGCTGTTTTATTAATTCATGGATTTTCACTATTTTTGCTTCTCGTTTTCTTGCCAATTAGCTGAGCTAGCAGCAACTTGGCATCCGGGAGAGTTTCAAGGGAAACCAGTCCTACCGTCCTCCGAACCCCCACTACTCCAGAGCCTTCCCTCAGAGTGAGGTTTACAGTCTTCACAGGGGACAGATAGGTGGGGTGTCTTTTGGGAATTCACTCCCCCGTGACTAATGTCTCCTCTCCTTCACGAAAACGCCCGGGGTCACCTCTCCTCTAGACTAGTGCTGGCACCACACACACTCCAGGCCCTGTGGCTCATGCTCAGTCCCGCACCTCAGGGAGAGTGGCGCTGTCACAGACCCATTTCATTAACCCTATGAAGATCTCCCATTAAGCCCAAGACCTCAGGAGGCAGCACCCTCTGTGCCCAGGTCCCTGGTGCAGCCTGTGAATAGCATCCAAACTCATGTTCAAGTGAGATGTGACCCTTTTGTCCTTCCTGGGCATACAGTACTGGGCAAGGTGGTGAGTTCAAGGCACTTTTGGGCCTCACCTCACCTCCTAGAATGGAGGTGACAACTTTTCCAGCCTCCTTATCAGGTGATGGTGTGGCATGTTGAACACTGCAAGTGCTGAACCACACAACCAGGAGATGTGGGTCTGAATGTGCCCTATGGACTCATTTGATTGCTTTCAAATCAGAAGGACGTCCAGGCTGGGCTTTGGCATGTACTAGGAAACGTAGCTGCAGTCTCTTCCACCTCCAGAGCTCAGGCCACTCAGAAGCTGGTGATGGAGCAGGAAGGAATGTTCTCAAAGAGAATGCCTGTGGCCTCAGTCGTTACTGTCTATTACTATCCAAAATCAGAGATTTTGTGAGCATCTTGCTTTATCTTTTCTACCCCAAAGGGTGGTCCATGCAGGTTCCAGCTGAGAGAACACAGAGGAGCTAAAATGCAGGTCATCTGCCCAAGAATAGGGGTGCAGGGAAGGGAAATGCAAAAGCAGGAGCTAGAATGGCAGTGCTCTCCCCTCCCTCCCTGAGTTACAAGGCCCAAAGAAAACACCCATTTATCACACACATCGATGGGGAGTCTGGGATAGCTTGGGGGCTGATTGCCCTGCGCAGGAAGCACAAAGGGGCGCCCTCGATAAATTACACCTACATGACGGATGACATGGCACACGGATTAACATCCACAAAGAGCCTCTTGGCACAGGGTCAGACAATTCAGGACTAAGCCTCCGACTGAGCATCAGAGACCTGGGTGCATGAGCCACACCACCAACAGACAGAGCCTGTGGTTGATTCTGAAGATGTGGAATGAAGTTCATTTGCTGGAGCCCTTGGTGGCTTCCAATGAGGCAGACAGGCCTTGTTTGGCCTGAGGTTTAACTACAGGAGGAAAGCAAAGACAGAAAGAGTAAGAGAACAGGGAGCGGCATGAGGACAAGAAAAGAAGAAAAACAGGTTCCCAGGGTAGGACCGTAGGGGTAAGTGGGCCACAGCAACAGTCTGATGGCCATTTGGATTGAAGGTCGCCAACACTTCTGCCCACACCAGAATCCTACTGGGATCTGGGGTGTTTGGTAGAGGATCACTGGACACAGGCTCCCCAGTCCATCCTGTAGCTTAATTAATATCCAAGGACAGCAAGCTCCATGAAACCCAATCCACTCACCAAGGCTGGCTGAGGTCCACCTCCCAAGAAGACTTCTTTGCCCACTCAGTCCATAGCATTGCTCCCTTCACTGACTTACATTCAGAGGCAGATATACCAGGTATGACGGTTAATTGTATGAACCAATTTGACTAGATCAGGATGCCCAGATATTTTGTTGAACATTGTTCCACATGTTTCTGTGAGGGTGTTTTCAGGTGAGATTTACATCTAGGGCCTCCCTGGTGGAGCAAGGGGTTAGCACAGCACTGTGAAGCTATCCGCAGCCTCTACAGCATGAGTTCGACCCCCAGCCAGGGAGCTACCCACATGACGCAGCAGACCTCTCCTGTTTCGCCCACTGCTCCCCTCAGCAGTGTATTTCAGTAGATCCACTTGTTCTGCTCCCCACTCTCTCTGGTGAATCCTCTTATCCACCGTACCTCTGGCCTGTACCCCAGTTCTTATATGCATAAATAAATATATATATATATTTTTTAAGAGAGAGGTTTACATTTAAATCAGTAGACTTTGAGTAAAGCATATTTCCTTCCTAATGTGGGTGGGCCTCATAAAGTCAGTTGAAGGTCTGCATGGAACAAAAGGTTGACCTCCCCAGGGCAATGGGAGATGGCCTTTGAACTTCAGCTGCAATAACAATTCTTTTCAGGGCCTCCTCCCTGGTGGCGCAAGAAGTCAAGACGCAACCTATGAAGCTGTCTGCAGCCTCTGCAGCACTAGTTCAATCCCCGGCTCCCCACCGGCCAAGGAGCAACCTATATGGTACAGCAGAGGTCTCCTGACTCACCTGCTGCTCCCCTCAGCAGTGTACTTCAGTCAATCTGCCAGTTCTGTTCCCCACTCTGTCTCTGGTGAATCCTCTCACCCCCTACACCTCTGGCCTGTACCCCAGCTCTTATATGCATAAATAAATCTTTAAAAAAAAAAAACCCAAAAACAATTCTTTTCAAGTCTCAGGTCTCCAGCCTGCCCACCCTCCCTGCAGACTGTGGGCTTCCAGCCTCCATAACTGTAGGAGTCAATTCCTTAAAACAAATCTCTTTCTATACATGTACTGCTGCTTCGTTCTGCTCCTCTCGAAAACCCTAACCCACCAGGAAACTAACGAAGCTTCAGCCAAGGGCTTCTCACGTGCGTGTGCCCTTTCCAGCGCTCTGGCAGGGGTCCTAGTAGTTCCTTATGTCTCTTTTTTTAAGAGGAACTCCTCAGATACGGTATAAGCTGAAACCTCACCAATCGTGGATCCAGCCTGTTTTTGGATGTGAGCTTTTACTGCCTCGTGGCTCCCCTGGTGTTTGTGCCCTGTCACAAAAGCACAGCTCCCTCTCTAATTCAAGGGTAAGTTCTATGAAGGAAGGGCCTGGCTTTCCCTGCTTGGCCTTCTCTCAGTCTGCGTCACAGTCTTGCGCACATTAGTAGCTTGATCACATTCGTTTGCAGAAGGTTTTTTCTTAGTTCCTGTTGGTCTTGGAGAGAGAAGGCTAATAGGAGCTTTCGGAGAATGATGCTGAGGGCCCAAGAAAGGGAAAGATTGGAGATAACAAAGTGAAAGAGGAAAAAAATCTTGCACATTTCATTCCTACACCTTCGCCCTCCCTTAGTATCCCAGGATTCCGGTCACCTGAGGCTTGGTCTCCTGTAGTGCAAGAGGCCAGCCATCCCTGATGCAGACTGTGCATTTTCCAGGGCCAATCCTGGCCCTTCTTAACTTGCACCCCCTCCAGCACCATCCCCTGTGCCCTGAGTCAGCTCAGGGAAGCACAAAGCCAGCTGAGGTTTCAAGGCAGCCTGAACTGCAGCTTCTGCTGGCAGAGAGGAGGGGGTGAGTGCAGTTGGCCAACATGGAGTTTCATTTCCATATATTTTTCATTTCCTAGGCACCCCAGAGAGTGAAATACAATGGAATTCAGTACCACAGGTGAGGGAGAAGATCAGGCTCTCTGGCAGAAGTTACAACTCAACACTCCTCTAGCAAGCCACAGGGAGGTCTCATGTCATTTTCTGAACACAGCAAGTTCTCTGAAGGCCCCAAGGCAGACAAAACTTCTCACAGGGGTGCACCAGCAGGGCCCTCCAGGAAGGGCACCTGCATATCTTAGAAGAGATTTGTCTTATATTACCACTACTAACACCAGCACTGGCTCCACACAACTCTTATCTGAGAGCTTATTTATTATAAAAATCAGCTAAACCAAGGTCTAAAAGGTTGAATTTAGGCAAAGACAAATATCTTGCTAATTCTTTACCACACAAAAAGATTCGCTATTGTTATTGCTGAAAAAGAAAGACAACAAAAACAAGTGCCATTTTAAAAAAATTACAAATTTACCATATAAAATCAGATAATAATAAGGAAAACAAAACACAAAGAATAACCCTAACAGCCAGATAACCTGGCTACTATCATTTTGTTAACATTGTTCTAGCCTCTCTTAATATACACAGACACAGATACAGAGAGATACAGATATGTCTGTCTATATATATATGTACAAGAGTGTATACATACATACATATATATATGTATATATATATATATATAAACTACATTATGTTTAAAAGAAAAGTAGGATCATCCAGTATATGTTGTTTTGGGATATATACTGAAAACAATTCTGTGGACAGGAGACTGTCACATCACTCAGCATCATGGTCGAGGGCCCAGCAATGTACTCATGTGTTGGTTTCCTTTAAATAGTGTACCCTTGGGGCCTCCCTTATGGTGCAAAGGGTTAAGCGTAGCACTATGAAGCTATCCACAGCTGCTGCAGCACGAGTTAGTTCCCCTGGCAGGGAGATAACCCACATATGGCGCAGCAGACCTCTCCTGACTCGCCCGCTGCTCCGTTCAGCAGTATATTTCAGTCAATCCGCCTGTTCTGCTCCCCTCTATCTCTGGTGAATCCTCTCACCCCCTGCACCTCTGGCCTACACCCCATCTCTTGTATGCATAAATAAATCTTTTAAAAATAACTAGTGTACTCTTCGAAGTCTTAAATAAAATATCTGCAAATTATACCTTAATGTGAAAATCTCTAGGAACCTAATTAGGAAGTCATAATTTGGCTGGGGTTTTTTTATCTTCTTTTCCCATTTGTATAACAGGCCCTAAAAGTCTCTCTACTCATACACTCGTGCAATCTCTCACCACACACCAACTTCATCTACTATGTTCCCATCATTGTGGGAGCACCGAGACACAGCAGAAAGCCAGCAGACAGGGCCCTGCTCTGGTGGCACACTGTGGTAAGAAAGCTAAGGAAACAGAGACAAAATAAAATCAGACTATGAAGCAAAGAACTAAAGACAGGGGATAAGGAACAACACATTCAGGGCAGAGGCTTATTTTAGAACACTCTTGAAAAGATACCATTTAGGTTGAGACCTGAAAGATAAGGAATCATCCACATACCAAGTCTGAAGAAGAGCAACCCAGGCAGAGAAAATAGCAAGTGCAAAGGCCCTGGGGCAGAAAAGAGATGAGTAAGGCTGAAGCAAGAAAAGCAGCGAGGGAGGTGGATGAAGAGGGAGCTCACACAGGGTCTTCTATGTCACAGTAAAGAGTAATGTGGTCTAATTTGCATGTTTACAATTCCTGGCTAATTCCTGAAATGTGGAGAATGTATTGAGGGGCAAGAGTCCAAACAGGCAAAACACTGAAGAGGCACTGAGGCGCTCCTGATGGAGATAGTGGTGGCTTGGACTTGGATGTCAGGGTGGAGGTGGAGAGGTAGTAAGAGATGCATGTGCATTTGGAAATGGAACTAGTAAAGTTTGCTGATGGGTTAGCTGTAAGGAATGATAGCAAGGACTAAAAAACACTTCTTGATTATTTTACTTGACTGGGTATTTATGGCGCCATTTACACTGCTGGAAATGCCAAGGGCAGAGGCCACTTTGGGAGGCACCTAAGTGGGTTTGTGAAAAAATCCACACTCTGCATAATGTTTGTAAGTCCTTTGAAATCCATTATGCCCGGACTTCAAGGAACCTGGCACTTCAGACACGGAAACCTTGTTGTCCAGGTTCAGTTCGGGCTGGATTAGCTACTTCCTGTCTTGAGACTGGGCTGTTTACTTCAATCCGTCTCTGACAAAATAAATAGAATAAATGCCCCCTTCCTAACTCCTACGGCTCTCTTAAAGGCTGAGAAATGAGGCCCAAAGAGCTATTTCAGCTCCTGGAAAGGAAGCATACAATGAATTATTTTGTTTCCTTAGCTGTCTCCTGAATTAACTAGCAGTGTGTACACAGGAGATATTTATCTTACTCCAACAGCTCTGTCTCTAAAAAAACAAAAGTCTTTTGGGGACGGTACCTGAAATGACACCATGTATCTGGCTGTACAGGTCACCAGTTCCTCGCCAACAATCACTAATTGCCTTGGGAACACGGGGCTCCCTCTCACTAAGAAGGATGCTCACATACTGAAGAAGCCCATATGCTTGGCAGTTTGTGGTGCTGCTTCCCACCCATTCACAAATGATTTTTTGTGGTCTGGTCAACTGTTGTTTGTAAACAAAGGCTGCAGTTGAAACTGGAGCCTTTGGCAGAGCCGTGGGCCAGAGACCCAGTGCAGCCACCAAGGAGCTGCCCTCAGCCACCTCTCATGTTTATGGGGAGTCTGCGTGATGGACCCAGCATGCACCCCCCCTCCCCCAGCCTCCACTCTGGGAATAAAGAACTTTCTGCCTTGGCTGCCGGGAATGCTGCCCCACTAGAATGGAGCAGAGTCACTTCACCAGAGGTCGTGTTCCCTTCCTGGAGCGGCCACACGCATGGACGAGTTGCCACAAGGCTTCCTGCACCGAGCAGCTCTGGAAGACCATCTCAGTTGCTGCAATGTCTGCCTGTCTGAGGAGGCCACCAAGGCCAGGTCCCCTCAATTCTGCTCCTTCCATTCCCAAGAGAACATCCCTGTGACGAAGGCCCTTTATACTAAGCCTCATGGCAGAGCCTGCTCCCCAGGGGACCCCACTGCATGTGACGTGTCAGGCACCAGGCAGGCCCTCAGGGGATACCCAGTAGGACCCTGCACCTACCCCTCCCAGAGGTTGTGCCCAGTGGGAGAGACAGACCTTCTTGAAGCATCCTCACTACTGCTCCTTGCAAAACTCCAGTCCACCCTGCATTGCCTCCTTCCAGGCTGGCCTTCGCCAGAAGACAAGTCCTCACAGCCCGGGCAACACCGCCAAGCGGTCTCCCGCCTCCCACTCTGGCCCAGTTATGATCAGTCCTCTTGCTTGTGGGCCTACATCCCGCCTCCCCTTGTAACCAAGTCCGTTGAGATCACAGTGATCTGTACGGGCTGCTAATTGGTAGGATGGGTGGATCCTGTCTCCCAAACGGGTCGTAAACATCCAATGTCCCAGACTAAGAAACCCCCAAGGCCAGCACAGCCTAGGGCACGAGGCAGTGAGTGCCAGCTGATGTCCCAGCAGTGCAGAGCAGCACATGAGAAGATGACGTGCCAGGGCCCAGGCCAAGTGAATGGTACAGAGAATAGCATGGATACTTGGACACTTGGAAAAGGGAGAGATTGAAGAAACCCCAGGGAAATCACAAGCAAAACTTTATCATAACTAACTCACTGGGGGCAGTAGAGATTACATTTCTGGGAAAAAATTCTGCTCCTGGTAGCACTTACCCCTGAATTATTAAGAGCTTGATTCTCCAGCTCCTCATCCCTCTTTCCTACTATTTAAGGTCCTGTTGGTGCTGATTAATGGTCACCCTCAAACCTTTACAGGCTCAGGCAAAGAGTCTGTTTGGGGAGCCAGCCAAAATTGATGGCTTTGTGAGAGAATCGGGCTCTCTGTGACTTTCCATTTCTCTGAATTTCACTCCTGCCCCAAAACCTACAATAACAGCTTCTGCCTTTCAGATAAAGGCCCACTTTGTCCCTTGCATTCCAGGCATCCCGCTCAAATAGATATTCCCTACTTGTACTCCCTACAGCATCGAGAGTCTTTGTATTTAAGTACACTTGTTATTTTCATCCTCTGGTTGTTTCTGGTTTGGGTCTCTTTTCTTCATGGAGACGGGGAGGGAAGATCGGACTTCTCTGTCTTGTCTGGAAGTCTGGAAGGCAGAGTGGAAGGAAGAGCATAAGTTTTGGAGCTGAAGGGTTTGAATCTCAGTTCAGCTGCTGATTGACCGGGAGACGTGGCACAAACTACTCAGTCTTCCCAGCCTCACCTTATCCAGCTGAGAAATGAGGCTAATTGGACTTCTTTCATACCGCTGATGTGATTCAGTGGGTGAATGTGGGTAAAACATTGAGCAGACCGCCCAGTAATGTATGATAGCAGACCCTCGATAAAATGAAATACTTTTTTTTAACCTTTTGAGGGTCCTATTTCTTAGCAAATCAAAAACAAAGAGGCTACTAGACTCTAAAGAATAAAGGTAATTTATTTCTTTTGAGAAGCAATTTTACCTATTTAAGAAGTATTTATATATTTACTTATTTATTAAGAAGATATTCTAATTATTAGGTTAGTAATCACCTAAATACAAGCATAATCTCTCCAAAGATATGAGGGAAAGTAGTGGTAGGATGGGAGGCTGGGCTATGGTGGATTTTTTGTCTTTCTGCAAGTTATTTTAATGCTGTTGCCATGTTCTCTGTGTCATAATTTTTTAATTGAGTAAGGGCACGCAACTGCCTTCATATTTCCCTCCACACATGAATATAAAAAGGTAAATAAATGTCAATAAGCCAGAGTGATCTAGTGCTTGCAGATGATTTCAGATCATGGAGCATGTGTTCAACAGGAAGGTTCTAGGTCAGAGTTTCTAAAGAGAAGACCTAAGAATCTGTGCTTTGTTAACAAGTTCCTCAGTCAATTATATGCTTCCCAATATTTGAGAGATTTGGAATCAGTCTTAGCATTGCTGCTGCCTCTTAAAAAAAAGTCTTGGGCCCTTGTGGGTCCCACTTTGCTTTTCTACTATCCTGCTTCCAATGCCATAATGGTTAAGGCTCCCTCTTAAAGGAGAAGGGGTCAGCCACATTTCCCACTGGGAAAAATCAATCCATGCCAAAGGAGAAAAGTTGGCCAGAGAACCTGAATTCCTGAGGATATCTAAATAATCTTTGGGACAAATAAATATTCAGTTACTGATCAGGCCTTAGTAACAGCGAAGTGCATGATGACTGCTGCCAACCCAAATAAAGAGCCTGCATGGTCTGCATTTCCTCAGGAGAGCCAGGACCCTTGTCCTTTCCAGGCTGGCAACTGTGTGGCACAGTCCAGCCTCCCCATGCCCTCTGAGCTCCTGGGGGTCGGACCAGGGGTCGGCCTCCTTTGACAATGCAGAACGTAAAGACTGGAGGGCAAAGGCAGAGAAACCTCAGCATGGTTTATGTTCTTAGTATCGACAGAAGGATGCAATGGTTAAAAATAATGCCTAAAAGGAAGCTTCTATGCACATGAATGTGCTCACTGCATTGGGGAAGGAAGCACTGATTACTGAAAAGATAAGAAGAAAGGAGCAGTCATCGATGGTGGTTGAGATTTGCCTGCCTCATTGGGTGTCAAGGATTTTACGTCCAGTTTAATGAAATCTCCTGAATTTTAATGAGCCAGTGCATATGCTAGGGACATATCATAATGACTCACAAAACACAAATCATGGTTGCTCATCACATTGTCTTCCGATAAAGGAATGACAGATATAATCGCAGATTAACACATATATTTTAGGGCCTCCCCTGGTGGCACAGCAGTTGAGTGCTGAGCTGCGAAGCTGCCCTCAGCCTCTGCAGCACCAGTTCAATCCCCGGCGCTGGCTAGGGTCCCACATGGCGCGAAAGACCTCTCCTGCCACACCCACTGCTCCCCTCAGCAGTGTATTTCATCGGTCTGTCTGTTCTGTTCCCCGCTCTGGCTCTGGTGAATTCTCTCACCCTCCCACGCTTCTGACTGTATCCAGTGCTTGTATAAATAAATAAATAAATATTTTAAAAAAAAAAAAAACCACACACATATATCTTATAGGCTTTCGTAGGCCTTAAGTTAGAAATCTCTACTTGGGGGCCTCCCCTGGTGGCGCAGCGGTTGAGCGCAGCCTCTGCAGCGCCAGTTCGTTCCCTGGCCACCGGCGAGGGTCCCACAAAAAAAAAAAAAGATCTCTAGTTGGGCCATTTTTATCCAAGTTTGCAGAAATCTGAGCCTTCACAAAGGATCCTTTAAATAGCTTTGTTTTGTTTTGTTTTTTGTAGGGGGCATCCTAATTAAAGTAATATATTCTACCATGTCTCAGCAGGCATTCACCTTCTTGCACAGGTAACATATAATGTCTTTGACCAGCCTGGATCACAGAAAGACATGCTGGAGATAAGCAGCTACTGAGGAAGGCGCCGAGGTCTTGGGTCCAACACACTGATGCCAAGACACTCCTTTGTAGGGCATGGTCTTTGCATTTTCTCTAGATATTTGGAATGGTCTTATTTATCCTAATGCCGCCCTTCAAACGCCTGTCCCAAGATGACGCTCTACCAATGGAGCAGACACCTTCTCCTTAGACGTGCGGATGGTTCCGGATGGCCTATGGTCTCTGACACCTGTGAAGCGTGCCTCACAGGTCTGCTCAATACATTTTAGAAATAATTTAAAAACACCAGCATTCTCAAAGTCAAAGGAAGTTTAGTGGGGATAAATAAAAGATGCAGTATTTGCCTGCCAGTTTTATGAAAATCTAAAATACAGGAATGGCCAATGGCAAAGGACCAGGGGAGGACTTCAGATTAACATCTCAATTACCATGGCAAAGTTATTTTTAAAGTGATCTTGATAAGGAAATATATATATAGAGAGAGACTTAAAAGCTTGCATATATTTCTTTTCTTATTTTCCCAACATCAGATCAGGCCTTATTTCCGGAAATGTACACAGTTTTAAAAGCAAAGTGGGAGAAAATGGAAAAACAACAAATGCAGGTTATGATAATTAGTTTGGTTAACTCACTCTAACAAAACCAAGGAAGCTGAGAGGTGAAGTCCAGGTAAGTGAGGGTATCATGACATGAGGGATGATGGAGAACTGAGCGTGTAAAGGCTAGAGGAGCAATGGGTTGGTTTCCAATGTTTGTAAGAGGATCCAGGGAGAGGAATCAAGTTTATATGGCGAGGACCTGGAGGGTAAAAAAGGATTATAACAGACCGGGTATACACTTGCATTTATGGCATCTATGATTTGTGTGTGTGTGTGTGTGTGTGTGTGTGTGTGTGTGTGTGTGTGTGTGTGTGTGAGTGTCAAGCAGAATGGCAAGTTTTGGGCCAAAAGAAAATGTTTTCGAATAAGGTGGCCCTCACCTCTATAAAAATGACTGACTCCTAATAAAGCAGTGACCTCCCTGCTATGGGATGTTTTCAAGAAGCAGCAGTGACAATCTGTCAGGATGATACGAAGACAGCTCTGGCACTGGATAAACTCAGAGCTAAGATGATAGAATTGCAGAACAATTACAGAGCTAAGAAAAGAAGATGGATGGGAAGTGGCAAAAGGTCTTATGGCTACAAGTGAAGATTGAACAGGCACGTCCAGGGAGGAGTTAAATCACAGGACAGGTGGGTGGTCAGAAGGCCTGTCACATTTCTTTCAATTCACTCTTGGGTCTAACATCTGGTTGCCCACAAGGGTAGTCTAATCAATAATCTCCAGGCCTTCTCTGCTCCATACCGTTCTGCAAAATAGCTACATTGGCTCTGCCTTGGAGACAATAACATGAGCCCTGATGTGGAGACACAGAGTGGAGCAGACCCGAGTTTTTCCAGGTTTGCCAAACTGGAATAAGCAGGGGTCTAACATCAAAGGAAGGTTTAATCCCTGGAAAGTCAAGTTGGACAAAAAGTAATATCATGGGCTTTTCCATGAGCTTATCCTTCTCTTTAACTCTTTTAAGCGCTTTAAACTCTGTACTTAACATCCCACCACGTGGAGGAAAAGTCAAATCACTTTCTCTTTGACTTAAAAGACTGAAATTGTTTTTCTCTCTGTTGAAAAAAAGTTATTTCAGTATTGCCTTTGAAAATCAGAGTCCTGCATACTGCCTGCTTAAATTGTTTCACCCAGCATGGACTAATTCCAACATGTCTCCTTTCCATAAAACCTGCAGAAATCCAAAAGCAAAGACAAAAAACCCACTGATAATTATTTAATTTATAAAAGGGCCCTTCATGTGGCATAAATCAAAGAAATACCGAAGCTGAAATCTGAGAGCTAAGACTGATGGTGGTGACATAATCATTTCCATTTATTAAATACACCTTTTATGCCAGACTCTCAAATATAAGCCCTCTCAAATGCATTATTTCATTTAAGCCTCAAGACAATTCTGAGAGGTGAATAATAATAATGATATTGCACAGATGAGGGGGCTATTATAGAGGTGAGGCTCAGGGAAGGTGAGTGCCTCAGCCTGCAGTGTCCCTGAGGTTAAAGAGCAGAGCTGGGGGTTTAATTTAGACAACCTGACTCCCTGTGATGTTACCCACACAGCACCACAGCATCCCAGCATTTTCAACATTTTTAATTATTTATTTTTTTACATCATTGTTCATTTTTAAACAATATTTGCTTCCCCCACCCCCTCAGGTGTAGTCCCCATAGAATTTCCTTCACCAATGCAACCCGTGCACCATCACCTCAGTCCCCTGTGTTCCTCCCTCTGATCCCTCTCCCTCCTCTTCCCCTGCAGGATATCTTTGGTTTATAATTGTCTGTTTTTGTTTTGTTGTGTTTTATACTGTTATTATCTTTTTTACACTGATGTCTTATTTGGTTCCCCAATATTCCTCTTATAAGCAAAACCATCTGATATTTTTCTTTTTCCTTCTGACATTTCACTGAGCATAATTTCTTCTAGCTCCATCCACGTTGCTGTGAATGGCATGAGTTTATCTTTTTTGATTGCTGAGTAATATTTTTAACAATAAAAGCTATCCTCTCTTTTTTTCTTTTCCACATAACCAATAAAAATAGAGCTGCCATGGCTAATACATAGAGAAGGAGAGCTCCGTATGTAGTACTAGCATCTACAGTGACACTGATAAACGCTGAGGTTCCTTGGAACCCAGTTTGGAAACCAGCACTCTGATCCAAAGCATTCATTTTCCTGAGAAGTGAACTGAGGTCAAAAGAATTAACGTAGCTGGTTCAAAGTCATTTTTGCTAATATGCTGCTAGTTACAATTCTGAACCTAGTTCAGTCCTTGCCCCCCATCCACAGGTGTCTTTGAAAGAGTCAGGAACCTCAGTCTAAGATTTCAGGAAGCATCTGACTTGAGATGTGCCTAAAACTATGCAAAGCTCTTTCCTGTGTATCTGTTGTTTTGACAAAGTAAAACTGAACTTGGACAAACTTGTATCCTTTCATCTAATTATCATCCTTCCCTCCAAATTTATATAAAAAAATAATACACTTATGGCTGAGATTACAGGTCATCACCCAAATTATGTTCTCCCCTTTTCTTATAGAAACACAATTTTTAGTTGGGCATGAGTTCACTAGTGGGAGACAACCCTTCTCTGCCACTTGCGGACATGGGATGTGTGCAGACTTGCACGCAACTTCAGGGTCAGACCCTAGAATGGGGGGCATGCCCAGCTTTTCATCCTTTTGCCTTCCTTCTATTGGATCAGAAAGTTGGTGGGAGGTCCTGGACCCATACAGAGCTTAGGAAAAGTGCAGCAAAAAGATAGAGGGAGCCTAACTCTATACTGTCTCAGCAACTTTTAGGGGGTAACCTCCCCATGTGGAGTCAGGTGAGCAGGACACAAGCAGTCAGCCCCTCACAATTCAGAAAGCCCAGGGCCTCACCCATATGTGCACACATGCATGCACACACTGGCACACAAGCATGAGGGCACACCTATCCACATGCATATATGGGTACATATGTGTACTCACATTCACTCGCACACTCACAAAGAACACGTGGGTGTCCCCGTCACTCAGGACCAAGTGCCGAGCAGTCACACAGCACAACCAGCTGGCACCTTGAACCAGCACCACGAGCGTCACTCAAGCCCCAGGGAAACATTTCTCCACATCTCTTGCCTTGGTCCCTAAAACAAAAGACCACTGTGTCCCAATGTTGTGAAAGGTTGGGGTTTTGCCACTGTCAGATCAGGGACAGATGCTTGGGAGTGTGTGGAGAAGTGAGCAGTGCCAGCACTTGGGCATTAACTCATCAAATCCTCCTTCTCAGACAACAGCCATGCAACAGCTTTCTGCATAATGAAGAAGTATTGTTTCCCAGAAGGGAGGAATATCTATTGGCTTTTTTAATTCCTTTTTTTTTTTTCCTCTGGCTTTGTTACAACTTCCAATTCTTGGCTCCACCAGTACACTGAATTAGTGGTATTTACAAGAGTTGCATATGGAAGTAGAACAGTGGTTTGCAATATTAAACAATTCCTGTAACTTTTAAATTGATACACATCTATGTAGGACTAGAGACAATAAATGTGAAATTAATCCAGCTTCTTTATACTGGCAATTAGGTGGATTCTCAAAAGTACAATGACAAATATCTTTAGTTTAATAAAAACGTTTACTAAGATTTAACTAAGTATTCAAGAAATATTGTTGCTGAATTTAAGCCCTGTAACCTGAATTTATGCCCTGTAAGAATTCACTCCTATTTAAATTATTTTAATTTAAAATCTGATGATTATAATTTGTTTTGCTTTTGGAATTTTAATAGATATTTTAATCTTTGGAAACATTTTAAATGATTTATTAATTTAAATTTACATTTTGATGAAAATACAAATTTGGCCTGCATTTGACTGCTTAATCCACTATATTTTTCCTGTTGCTTGAACACTAGCTATATAAAACAACATAAATGATGATTAGTGATTTTTTCTAAATGAAAGTGGGGATGTATTTTAAGGAATATATAATAATTTATAAATTAAAGGTCTGTTATCACTCCACTGAGGCATTTTCCATCAGCAGAAGACCGAAGTCAGCAAAATAATAATTATATTCCATTATCTTCAATATTTTGCCAACATTTAGTGATATAAAGAGCTGATGTACATATTTTATTAATATAAAAGCATACTTGTCGATGTAAAACATTCTAACGTAAGCATGACTTATAAATTTTCACTCTTTAGACCTACAGTAACACCATCCATTTTTATTCTTGCTTTGGACCCTTCAAATGTTAGAAAGGGGGTTGATTTCGGGTCTCTCTTAGTGTGACTAAAAACATGTCCTAAACAATATAGTGCCCTTGTTTACTATGTAGATAATTCAGGGCCCAGGATGGCATGGAATAATATATAAGTGGCAATCATTAAAGGAAGTCACTGACTACTTCTATATCCTCAGTATGGTATAAAGACTCAGAGTGTCTGCAGAGTCATGGGTCACTCAGTTGTTCTGACATGATCTCTATTTTCTGATAAATGTTATTATATTTTTATCTACTGTTGTGTAGCAAAATGCCACAAAATTAGCCACTTAAAATAACATACACTTATTATCTTATAGATTCTGTGGGTCAGGAGTCTAGACAGAGTTTAGTTCCTGTTCAAGGACTTCTCTGTTCAAGGTCACAAGCTGCAATCAGAGGGTGGAGTGGGCTGCATTCTCATCTGGAGGGCTGACTGGGGAAGAATCCAAACCCATTCAGGTTGTTGGCAGAATTCATTTCCTTGAATTAATAGGACTTAGGACTCCTGTTTCTTACTAGCTGTTGGCAAGAACCATGCAGATCCTAGAGGCCACCCTCAATTTCTCACCATGTGGTCCTCTTCATAGACTCTCTCTCAACACGGTAGTTCAAGTCAACAGTACCCTCCCTCCAGTCTGTTACAGCAGGGTTTTATATGACACAATTATGGGAGTGACAGCCTATCATCTTTGCCGTGTCCTATTGGATAGAAGCAAGTCATAGGTTCTGTTGAACTCAAGGAGAGGAGATTACACTGGAAGGTCATAAAGGGCTATACTCATTGGAGGTTACCTTAGGATGTGTCTGCTATGGTGTGTACTTATGTACTGGCAGAACAGAGAGACCTTGAACAAGCTCCAACCTACTGAGAGAGAAGCAGGTTGATAGACACAATTTTTAGAAATTTATACAACTACCTATGTTTACCAGAGATGAAAGGTTCCATCACAGGAATCTGGTAGAAATTGGCATTGCTCTTTTCCACAGAACTTTCTAGGTATCTAATGAAATCAAGGTGGTAACCTGTCACCTATGTTCTCTGTCTAATTAGGAAATCCGAGGTATATAACTCATGTTCCTAGGAAAATATTTTGTAGTGTTTGGAGATTATAGGGCATAAATTCAGCAACAATTTCCTGCTGGCTTCATGACTGCAGGGCTCTATAGGAAATACTTAGAACACAACCCCAACCATATCCATCTTCCTTGACCTTGTGGCCCTATGAATAAGAAAAGACAAGAAGATTGTCCAACAATAAAATTCTGTTCTTTCTCCTTCTCCTCCTCACCAGGCAGCCACATAAATACTCTGCCTCCTGAGCAGAGTCCTATAGCCTCACAGGTCTTGTGTAGTTATTTTCCTAAAGTTCTTATCTCTCACTATGCTGAGAGATCTTTGAGGGCAGTGATGTCCTGAAACCATCTCTCACATAGAGCCATCTCTCAATTTGGGTTTGAGGAAAGGAGGGAGGGCGGGAAGAGGGAGGGAGGGAATGTTGGATGGGTGATAAAGAATGAGCTAGGACTAGAGGTGCAAAATCTTGCTTGCAATATGCCACGTTTCTAAACTTGTTTCCAGTTTCTCCATTAATAAAAAAATGGAATTGCACAATATTCAGTAAAAGAACCAGACATCATCAAATGTTTTCCTAGGATTCCATTTATAAGAAATCCAAGTGCAGACAAATCTAATCTATAGTCAGAATAAGAGGGTGGAGAGAACTGCCTGGAAGGGGGATTGAAAAAGCCTTTAGGAAACTAGAAATAGTCTACAAAAAATAGTCTAGAGCAGAATATACACAGATGCTTAAAAAATCCATCAAGCTGTACATTTAAGATTCATGAGCTTTATCTTATATTGAAGTATAACTTATATTTCAAGTTTTTCAAAACTTAAATTGAGAGGCGGGGGGAGAGCCTGAAGACTCTGTGTAAAGGGCACAGCTTCTTTCCTGCACTAGGAGTCAGAGTTATCTGGGGAAAGTGGTGCTGAAGGTGTCATCGTCTCAAAGGGACCAGGCATCACAGTCCTCTTCAGTGGTTTAACCCAGTGCTCCCCCATCTTGCTGACGTGGGCAGATGTCTCTGGAGGAAGGCTACCTTTTCCTCTGGGCCACTTTATCCTTCTCTGTAGATGCTGAAGAGCAAATGCTGCTTCACTAAATGACTCCCTGAAGCCTTCTTTGAGGTCAGGGAACAATAGACTCAGCTGTCAGAGAGAGAGTCTCCCTGGGGCGACATCAGCCAGGCTACACTCTGGCCCAGGCTGGGGTAAGATGCTCAGCCCCCACACCTCCTGGCCAGATGTCTGTTCGGCTCACTAATTTGGTGGAGGTATGTGATGGTGAGTGCGGACCTGGACGTGCCTGTTGCAGATTTCCTGCAGTCACTAACAAGTACCTGTGCTGGATGTTCTCTTGATGATCTCCACGTTCATTTATAAAAGTGCAGTAAGTTGCACACTTGTGGCTCATTATGGAAAGAAGATTCCAAGGAAAAGGGCAATGCTACAGATGCCAGATCCCAGGGGAGACAAAATAAATAACTCCTCCCAACACACATGTGGAAGAAATGTGTCTCCAAGTTAATACATGGAAGATTGGTAAGAATCCATTTCCTCCTGAAAACCTACTCCAAAAAATGTGGATCCCTCTCTCTCCCTTTCCTGAACTCAAACTCCACCTGAACCTACTAAAACCTGAGACTTTTCATCACAGAGATAAAAACATACTCTTGGATACTGGATTCATCTCACCCCTACGATAAGACTGTAGGCTCATTCACAGCCTCACCAGTGTCCTTTTCCCCACAGTCCCCGGCCCAGGGCTGGGTATAGTCTGTGGTCTACTTGGAAATTTACAAACAAGCCAAAATCCAGTTACTAAATAATTCAAGCATGTACTGAGTGCCTCCTTCTCCAAACACTATCCTTCACACAGGACAAGTGCATAGCACCTCAACATACTCACTGCCAAATGGGGAGAGGATGAAAACGATCAGCTACATCTTCTTTCTGTGATAGAAGCCTAGGAGAGGGGAAAATGGGGTGCCATTCACCCTCCTGCCACTACCTTTTTACAAACACAGAATTGGAGGCAGCGGCACACCAGTGAAGTGCCTGTTACTCAGCTGAACACCACCACATTGGGCTGGAAATCAGCTCCTCTGAGAGCAGGTGCCCTGCCAGTTTCTGTCAACAGGGGGCACTAGAGGGAGGCGGCAAGGCTGTTCCAGGGAGTGTGGTCCCAGTAATGGCCCTGAATCTGGCTCTGGAAGTTGGTTCTAGTTTCCCATTTTCCCACCCTGCCAGAACCAGCTGCACCACACCCCCTCAGGGTACCAGCTGCATCTGGGCAGGCCCTTCCAACCTAGCGTCTCCATGCTGAGAAGCCTCCATAGACCTCAGATATATGCAGCTGTCAAGTGATGCCGTCCTCTGAAGCCTGAACCACATTCTGTGGGCATCCTTCTGCCGCTTCTTTCCTCTGCTCCTTCAGCCCTGGGTGGCCGCAATATCATTGCCACTCTGTTTCCTCCAGTTCCCTTTACCTTTGCTGCCGTGGGAGCACACCTGTTCAACCAGTTTCTTCTAGTAAATTTCATTAAGGACGTGTGTGGTATTTTTTTAACTGTGATCCTAGCTGGTACAGAAGGGAGATGAACTATCCAGTATTTATCTGCTGCTTAGTGGCATACAACTGGCATCAGGAATCAGGCTTCATGACCTCAAATCCTAATTTTCTGTCCACTACCTCTATCTGCAGACCAAGACAATCAAAAAGTACAGTGGAATAATCATGTGAGCTTCCAAGCCAAGCTATCTAGGCCTACCTCCATCTGCCTTACTAGCTAAGTTACTTCTCTGGCCTCAGCTTCCCATCCACAAAATATAAATGGTAACAGAACCCATCTCAGAGGTGATATCTTATGCATTAACATGTATCTAGTACTTAGAATAGCACCTGGATGTAGGAGAATGGAACCCGGCATTGCTGTCGTCATCATCAAGCAGCAAATAGACAGAGTGCAGTTTTCAGCACAAAGATCTGTTTAATCTTGGTTCTTCCGGGCCTCCCCTAGTGGTGCAGCGGTTGAGCACTGGGCTGTGAAGCTGCCTGCAGCCTCGGCAGCACCGGTTCGATCCCAGGCCACCAGCGAGGGTCCCACATGGCACGCAGACCTCTCCTGCCTCCCATTGCTCCCTTCAGCAGTGTACTTTGTCCGTCTGCCTGTTCTGTTCCCCGCTCTGGCTCTAGTGAATTCTCTCACCCTCCCGCGCTTCTGACTGTACCCAGTGCTTGTATAAATAAATAAATAAATCTTTAAAAAAAAAAAAAAATCTTGGTTCTTCCACTTACTCGTTGTGTGTCCTTGGCAAGCCACGGTACCCACCTGCGCCTGTCTCCCCATCCCTGTCTTAAGACAGACCTTTCAGGCTGGGCTGTAAACACAACAGAGCATTCAAAATGCTCAACTAGTTCCCATCATGCAAATAGTTAATGAACAATACCTCTGCTGTTACTAATTTTATCAAGTCTGATGATCCAAAACTCTTCTAGATCACTGGTACACACACGCAGTGTGTTGAGAACAAGAATACCTCAAGCTGTCACTGTGTAAAAGGAAGGTATCTCACACTCAGACGGGTCATCCTCTTAGCTGACACGCAACCAGAACCTCCAACTCAACTCACAACCAGCAGCTCACAGTGTTAACTCCACATCCCTTGCTGACTGCTATTGTGTGCCTGGTAATGTCTGATTTGTAATAACTTGCTGTTACAGGGCGGGCCAAGTGAAGTTTTAATTGCAATTTACATCTTAGCTACTTCCAAGAAGAGTAACCTACAGCAGAATGGTCACACAATTTAAAACTACAAGCCAGAAACAGAACTTAACCCAGCAGTGAGGGAGGATGGGAAAAGGGTGGAGAGACTCAACCACGATCCTGAGTCAAATGGTTATTATCTCTTAGTACCAAATAAATCCCTGTTTCCCAAAAGCCAAGAGGGAAATATAAATGGTTATGTAATTCTCATTCCTGATTAGGGAAAGGTATCTATTTAATGAGAGAAAATTTTTATGACACTAACTAGAGAAATTTAATTAAGTGGGACTTTAAATAAGGAATATTGAGTACCACAATGGGTCATATCTTCAATGGCAGATCTTCAGAAGTTGCAAGAACTCATTATGTGGCTTCTTAGTACTTGATCAAACAGAATTAGGCCATTGCGACACAAGATTGGTAAATTATCTGCAAAACCATCAAAGATGACACTCAGAGCTTGTGTGCAGGGTTTTATGACAGACCAGGAAAAGGAGTAACAATTTCTCAAGACAGTTCCAGAATATAAATTATTTTTTCCCTTTAAAAAAAGAGAAGAACATGGTTGGGAACGGAGATGACAACAGACCTTGGAGGTGACTGATGGAAATATACAAATACACGGCTGAGAGCCAGGGCCGAGACCCGCCAGTCTCCCGCGCGGCCCTCTCCCGGTACATGTCTGAACTGCCAACCCAGGACATGCCCCACCCCTGCTCCTCATTCTCGCCCTGCTGACAGGGCCGCAATGAGTCATGTCAGAATAGCACAGGCAGAGCAGTGATCAAGCAGCAAGTGGTGAGGGGACACAGAACTCAGGATCTTGAACTTGCAGACCTGGGCTCAAGTCCCAGCTCCATCACTTAACCATTTGTGAGATGGTGGACGAGGGATTTCGCCTTTCGACTCGCCACTTCTCTTTCTGTAAAAAGGGACGTAAAAACAGTACCCGGGGGGCCTCCCTGGTAGCCTAAGGGTTAAGTCTCAGTGCTATCACTGCATGGGTTCCATCCCCAGCCAGGGGGGCTAACCCACATGGCGTAGCAGACCTCTCCTGTCTTGCCCACTGCTCCCCTCAGCAGTGGATTTCAGTCGATCCACCTGTTCTGCTCCCCACTCTGTCTTTGGTGAATCCTCTCATCCACCTACCCCCGGCACCTCTGGCCTATACCCCAGTTCTTCTACACAAAAATAAATAAAAATCTTAAAAAACAAACAAAAAAAAAAACCAGTACCAGCACCTCCCTGGTGGTGCAAGAGGTTAAGTGTCAGCACTATGAAGCAGTCCGCAGCCTCTGCAGCACAAGTTTGATCCCCAGCCAGGGAGCTACCCACATGGTGCAGCAGACCTCTCCTGTCTCGCCCGCTGCTCCCCTCAGCAGTGTGTTTCAGTCAGTCTGCCTGTTCTGTTTCCCACTGTCTCCTCTCACCCCCACCCCCCGTACCTCTGGCCTGTACCCCAGTTCTTATATGCAATAATAAAGAAATCTTTAAAAAAAACAAAAACCAGTACCCAGGTGGCATGGCTGTGCGGGGAACTACTGACAGGAAGCTGGCAGAGGTGTTCCGCTGTGAGGACGAAGGGAACACGACTGCTCTGCAGGCAACGGTGGGATGTCACTCAGCCAGAGGAAAAGAGGAAATGTGGCATTGACGGCAACGCAGAGAGCGCGCCAGGGGCTTCTGTGCAGGGAAGCGAGTGAGGCGGGCAAAGGCAGACACTGGGTGCTGGCAGAGCGGACGAGCTGACCGCTGAGTACTGACAGAAACCTGGGGACGTTACTACTCAAGCGAGGGGTCGAAGGCTGAGAGGGAGGAGGGGAGAGGAATGGTGGTGGGGATGGTGGTGGGGAAGGAAAGAGGGAAGGAGACAGGAGAAAGGGAGGGAAGGAAGGAAGGAGGAAGGAGGAAGGCATGGAGGGAGGGGAAATACAGACAGGCCACCGCGCGGCAGACACAGGCCACATCACAACAAGCAACGACGTGAAGATGCCAACGGTGCCGCACCGCCCAGTGTCCCTCTCACCCCACACGCCCCCGGAGCCCCGGCTGGCAGAGGCGCCCCCCGCGTGCCCACACGCCACCCGAGCCCGCCAGAGCGCCGGCCCCGAGAGCACCCGGGCCAGGGTCAGCAGAACCCCGCGCGGGCCGGCGCCTGCTGCTGTAACCGTGTCCCCGGAACGGGCTGCGCCTCCTCCTCGTCGTCCGTGGCGCGTCCACACGACGGCGGCGCTGAGCGGTTGCTACAGAGATTCCAGGTCCATCAGCCACGCGTGTTCAGGACCCACGGCTTCGAGGGGCAGCTCGCCAGCCCGCAAGACTCGAAGCAGGTGCAGAGTCCCCCCTCATTTTAAAGCAGGGAGGAAACGCACCCCCGCCCCTGCTCCCAGAGGGCAGAGACCTAGAATGCCGACCCCGGCTGCCCCTCCAGCGCCAGCGTCCAGGCAGTGCTTCTCAAAGTTCTTTCCCAAGATGGGCTTGGATTTGATGGGCCCTAACGTGGCCCAGCTGACCTCAGTCCGCGGGTCGCCAGGGGACACCCCTGCTGGGGAACCCTGAATAGATCCCGAGGTTTCTGAAGATAAAGCCCCAAATCCTCTGCTTGACACTCGAGACCCTCAAAACCCTGGCCCCTTCGCCCTGCACTCCCCACCCTTCTCGCCAGAACTCCTTTGTTAACGCCTGTCCGGCCTCCCTCGAACACGAAGATGTCCACCCCACGCAGTCAGGGGCGGGCTCACACCTGTCCCTCCGCAGTGCTCCTGGGGGGCCTGGCACTTGTCCGGCCCCCCCTCTCCCCCTCCCTGCCTCCCCTGCCCCAGCCCCCTGCTTGCCGCCTTCCTAGGTTACCACGATACCTGTTACTTCTCTGGGGCCCTCCCTCCCTTGCCCTGGACTCTGCAAGAAACACAAGCTCTCATTTCCGGCTGTTGCCAGGATTCCTGTGCTCTGGAGGCCTCACAGAGCGCTGAGCCCAAGCCATGACCCCCCCTGCTTCTCTTCCCCTCGCAGGTGGCAGCCCCGGGCCACGCTCTGATCTTTCCCTGTCACTTACCAGAAGGACAAGAAGCCCTGGGGGGACTGAGACTGGGCTCGGGCAGTGACAGAGGCTGCCACGGTCCCTGGGGAAGGACAGCGGCCGCCAAGTCAGCCGGAAAGAAGGGAGCGGGCGGAAAGCCGGCCCGGCCTCCCAGGACAGCAGGCGTCTTTGCTTCTGGAAGGACGCTAGCACTGCTGCTCCTCTGCCTCTAACCCCCAGGGAGGAACAGCAGTTCAACTCACCCCGACAGATAACCCAAATACAGCCAACCTCAAGCCTGAACTGAATGTCCAGGAGATGGGACAGCGATTACACTGCCCAGGCAGAAGTGACCTGAAAAGGGCCTTGGGCGAGGACACACCGTCCATATCAGAAGCAGCTTCCCTTGCGTGGAGGGAGAGGTGGGGCGCCTGCAGCTCCCCCTCCTATGTTCCCGCCCCCGAGCAGGAGGTCCACGTTGGGAGAAGGGTTACAACCAGGCAGGTGGCTCCATTTCCTTGTTCTTTGGCAGGTCCCTCTCCCAGCAGCGCCTGCATACTCCCGGTTCCTTCTTCCACACAAAGACTACGGTTGGGCGGGCCCTGGCATAGGAGAGGCCCCTCATTGTTCCCCTGGAGGCTAAAAGCAGGGCCTGTGCAGTCAGATCTGGGTTTCCACTTCAGCTCCGTCTCTAGTTAGCTGTGTGTCTTTGGATAAGTCACTTTACCTCTCTGAGCCCCAATCTTCTCATTAGATAAGGCACATATAATACATGTGTGGGACAGAGCCCTGAGTGTTAATGTGTGCACAGCACAGAGTACATGCTTAATAAATGCCACTGGCTATGGTGTTCACGTCAGCCCGGAATTACCAACCTTCCCCTTAATGGGCAAACAGGGTCAGTAATTTACAGCTCTGTCTCTTGCTATAACATTGGCCACTCACCTTCAAATCCCTAACTTGTTTATCGACTCACACGCCTCTGTGGAAGACTCACGTCAGAGTCCAGACTGGTTCACTCCTGAGTCACTGGTGGGCTGAAGGCCCTGCTTCAAGCCACTCAATCCCCAAGACCCAAAAGGCCAGCACAAACCTGAGTTCAGTGACCCCATGACAGTCTTAGCCCTAAGTAAAATATTGCACAGGCTTTTCCCTGCAACCGCTAAAATATCTCTACTCCCAAATTTAGCAAAATGTCACAGTGGGTAAGGCCTTGTAGGGCAAGACTAGAAGCAGGAATTAAACACAGACCAGGACTTGCTTGTCACTTCCTCCACGCTCTGTGCTTCTCCTACAGGCTGAAAAGCTCCTTCGGATCTAGCAGGAGATTTGAGGGTTTCTCCAACAGAGTAAGCTAGCTTGCCACCCACCCATGGATCAGGGCTGTTTCATAAACATTAACTGCTATAACTCTATAAATTGATAACTCACTTAATCAGAATGATCTGGCTGCTGGGGTGTGCTATAAATTGCCTGACCAAATAACAGAAGGATGATTTATCCCTTTCAGCATCAAAACTTTTAACATTCCCCGCTTTGTTGGAAGTTCTAAAGTGTATCATATACTTCCCTGCCTCATTAAATGACGCACGTGAAAAATCGTTTAATCATCTCTCAATAACTCAGGGTCATCATTATAAACATCAACTTCAGAACAACTACACTATTCCAGAACTACGAAGGTGTGCAACTACGGTGGATTTTCTCCCACCTGAACAATGCCAGACTTTAGACACTCTTTTGTTTGATTTTTAAACATTTATGACTCTTCCTTCACTACAGCAGTCATTTCTTGCTGCTTTGGATATGCCCACACACATTCCTTCTAATTTTCTGTTTCTAATCTTCTGTGAAGCAGGATAGCAAAGCCACTGCACATTAGTACAAGGTCTTTGTGACATCTATCTTGGTTAATGGAAGACTATTAGAACTTCTTGGGTTCATCCATTCCAGACAAGGGTAATAAGCCTGTCTGTTAAAACAGAGCTTGGAAGGATAGAAGGAAGAAGACACAAGGGAGGGAAGGATGAAGAAAAGGAAGAATGAGCATTTATTAGTGCTCACAAGATAATGGAAAGTACTCCAGGGGCTTGCACACATGAGTTAATTCCCCCTGGGCAGCTGCATCAGGGGACACGTTATTACATCCGTTTGCACATGCAGATACTGGGGTACAGAGAAGTTAAGACTCACCACAGGGGCTGGAGTGGAAGACTGGGCTCTGGAGGAGTGACAGTAGTGGTATTTGCTGGTACAGATGTGACTCCTACAAGTACCCCAAGAATATGTGTGGGGGTGAGGGGAGTAGGAGGAGGAGGAGGGCAGGGCACTGGCAGGAAAATGGTATGTGGCTGCCCAGTCCAAGAGCCCCCCGTTTTGTGGGGGGTGCAATGAGAAAGGCAAAGTGTGTGTCCTTTATCCAAGTGCCCCAGATGCTCAGAGGGCCCGGAGCAAGCAAATTTACTCCGTGGAACAGGGAGAGATGGGAAATGAAGTTTCACTGGGCTGGCAGAGCTCTGAGGTGGCTGATGACTCCCGGCTCCGGCTCAGCATCACCTGGAGAACCAGAGGGGATGAGAACAGGGATGAAGCCTCCTGTCAGAGCCTGCAGGGTGCCGCTGCCAGGTTCTTCTGGCAAATACCCACAGCCTCCCGTCTAGCTGAGGGCTGAAAAGCCCCTCTCCACTACCTCCCTCAGCCTTAGATGAAGTTCAGCCATTTGTTTCAAATTCATTAGCAAGCCTGCAACTGTCACACAACAGTTCGTGGAGCCCAGAAAAGCCCCCAGTCTTGACCCTCTGATACCTCAGACTGCACTTATTTTCTAAGGAGGCTGTAATAATATTCCGGCCAGATCTGTTCTGGACACAAGTGACAGGGAACATATGTAGACTGGAAGGGCACCCTACACCTGGGCTCACAGATTCTTCTATGTCCTTCAGGCAATCTCCCTGAACAACCATTGATCTGGAGCTCCACTCATTACACCAATGAAAATTCATTCACACATACCTTATGCTAATTAGCAAACCCTCAGGTGTAAATTTCAAGGACCCTAAGAATGCTGCTTAATTCTCTCTGGAATGTGGATGCCTGATTAGGATATTTCAAATGCTAAACACTTAACCCTAGGATGTGGAGTGGAATTAAACTGTGTCCACACACCTGCGCTTAAATTCCTATAGGTACCTGCATGAAGAGCCTCGATAAGAGCCCTAAGTTATTGTCAGTAAGCAGCAAATAGGATGTCTGAGAAACTGTGGTGGAAGCTCAAAGTGAACTCTAGCAGTAAGGGGGTGCCTCTTCCCAAGGCCCAGGCAGGTTGGGGCAGATACCAGGCCTGCCTCTGGGAAAACAGCTCAGTGGACTCTTAACACACCTGAGGATGCCAGAAGAAATGGGACAAAGAGAAGGGACAAATCATGGAATGTGGGAGGATGGAGACAAAACTACTTTTGGTGAGAAAAGCGTGTTTCAGAGGACACTTCAATCTAGACCATATCCTGACCCCAGAATCTATGCTACTGTCACATCAGAACAAAACAGACCACCTTACTATACCCCAAACTCTTATTTTATTTCCTCAACCAAAACAGTACCAAAGCTTAAAACAACATGCAATGAATATGTTTATATAAAAAAGGAATGAATAGAAATTAAAATGATGCATTTTTCCTTAAATATTTTCTGACGTGGATGAAAATACTTTGCCAAAGTGATTAGTGCTTTTTACTCAATTTTAATATCTCCTTCCAAGGAGGTCATTTGACACTAAAATCAACCAAAGAAAAATATTTATTGATAACTGTGCATCATTCAGGATGCTTTGTGTTGCAAGTAAGGGGACATTTATCTCAACTGTCATAAGTGGTAAATACATTTATTGTTTCACAAAACTAGAAGCCACAGTCTTTTCCCCGGATTCTCCTGGCTTCAGTTCTAACAGGAGGTGGGTGCTCCTGCAACATGATCTCCACAGCTACCCTTGAACCTGACAGAGGGACCACCCATCTCTCTGTAGCTTTTTCTTAAGAAGGAGAAAGCTCCTCAGAAGTCCCCAGCATGCCCTCTGATGTGGGATATTTGGGGTCATATGCACATTTCTAAGCTAACCATAAGTGCCTTCACACCCTGAGCTAAGGGTGGGTCAGTTTCTCCCGAGATACCTGTTGAGGAAAGGGAGATTCGCTGGATAGAAGGAAAGACACAAAGGATATTAGACAACCAACAACATCTACTACAAACGCCACCAGCTAGTCACTATAAGGGACAAGCTATAAGCCACACACTATTCTAAAACACATAGAATGTGGTTGGGGAAAAGCATAGATGCATATAAGTGGAAAATAAATATAAAACACAGGTGATGTGCATTGAGGACCAAATACAATGCATTCTGGACAGAATCCAGACCGACTCATCCTAAACCAACTTCTATTCTCTTGGAAACCAAGTCATAAAAAGTTTGGAGTTTTTTGCAAATGCAGATATTACCTAATTATATATCATAATCAGCTTTGCACTCCTAAGAGAAAGGTGTTCCATTTAAAGACTGTAACATAATAAACAGATTAGAATCCAAGGCTATTTTTACAAACAAATTCTTTTAAATGACTTAGGAGAATGCGCCACAGGAAAGCAGAAAATACAAAGTGAAATATTTATGGAAACTTATTCATGCTGAGGTTCTGTAGATAAGCCACTTAGAAATACATTCATAGATGCAGGCTCCGTTGATACTGCCACTTCCAGCTATATTAACCTCAGCTCAGAAGTGAAGTAAAGACTGATGGGTTTTTAGAAAAACTGTTCTATTTACAGATCAGTGAAGTGAGAAGTAGTGAGATTCGCTATAATGTCTAATTAGGATTAATTAGCTAATGTTCTCAAAGCACAGAGCAAGGATATGAAATGTAGTGTAAGGCTGAATTACACTGCAGTAGAGACACTGAATATTAATTCTGTGCAAAAAGCATTCATCCAAATAATAGACACAGATATTCTCTGCTCTAGGAAGGGAAGTTGAGGGCATGCTAGCCTTAGGGACCTAATCCAAAGGAGAGAGAGAGCAATGAAACCTCAGAAGCACCTCCTTCACCAAGTGTTCAGGGTGAGCATGAGTGATGGCCTGTGGCGGTCATGTGCCCCCAAGGTGGCTGACAAGAGGGGCTCTTCACCTCTGTATGTTCTTTTCAAAAGTCCATCATTCCAGTTTAATCACAAGGAAGATATCAGACCAAGCTGAGGTCATGAGCAAAACAAGGAAGGACTGAAACTCACAGATCAGAGGAGACTGAGTGTGATGCTACTGTTTGGACTAAATCCTGGAAGAGAATGAGAATGTTCATGGAAAGGTGGTGAAATCCAAATGAAGTGTGGCATTTAGGTGGGTGTTTTTCTTTTTTTCTAAGTCAGTCTATGGCATGTATTATGAAGATAAAGGTATGTGGAAAAAATTTTTTTTTCTTTTATAGAGGCATGTTTTATTTATTTATTTATTTGTTTGTTCATTTGTTTTGTTTATACAAGCACTGGGTACAGTCAGAAGCGCGGGAGGGTGAGAGAATTCACCAGAGCCAGAGCGGGGAGCAGAGCAGGCAGAAGGACCGAAGTACACTGCTGAGGGGAGCAGCGGGCGGCAGGAGAGGTCTGCGCACCATGTGGGACCCTCCTCCAGTGGCCGGGGAGCAGCCGGGGATCGAACCGGCGCTGCAGAGGCTGAGGGCAGCTTCACAACCCAGCGCTCAACCGCTGCGCCACCGGGGAGGCCCGGTATGTGGAAAATTTTTAAATATAAGTTATAAATGGATTATTGATTCTGTGTCCTTTGGGTAAATACCTAGGAGTGGAACTGCTGGATCATATGGAAGCTCCATCTTTAGCAGGTTGAGGAATCTCCACACAGCTCTCCATAGTGGTTGTGTTATAGAGCAACCCCGATATTAAACGGGTTCCTGGCTGTGGGTCCTCACCTGCGCGCTTTAAAGGGACTTATGAATACTCTATTACAAACACACGCCAAAGGGTTAATAAAAGGTTTATTTACAAGAGAAAAGAAAATAAGAAAAATGTACAACTCAGGAAAAAAATAGGAAAATAAAGTCTTTAATGCGTCCTACCCAATCTGACGACCTGGAAACCCAAAGTCACTCTCAGAGCTGGCTGGACGCTGCTAACTGGTGGAGAGCCAAAATGGGGAAGGCCCCCAAAGCCCACGTGTCTGCCTTTATACCAACCTGGCTGCTTAACCCCACCCTCAGGTCCCAGCCACCTTCCCTTGGGTGGTGATGGGATTTGGAGTTCCCAGTGTCTTTGGCTTTGACCTGGGGTGGGGGTGGAGTCCACAAAGCCTATATGGAATTTGCTTTGGGACATCCTTTTCCCCCTAACAGTTGGACCAGTTTGCACTCCCACCAGCAGTGCAGGAGTGTTCCTTTTTCTCCACACCCTCGCCAACATTTGTTGTTGCTAGTTTTTTTTAATGTGCCATTCTCACTGGTGTAAGACGGTATCTCATTGTAGTTTTGATTTCCCTGATTACAAGTAACCAAGATGAAAATGCCTACATTGTGCAAAAATGAAAAATGATGTCAAAAATGTATAAAATTTTTTTAAAAAGTTATAAATAGAAAACATAACAGACCAAGTTTACTTATGACTCTTTCCAAAGATTCAGGAATTCTGGAGTTTTTGTTTGTCTGTTTTTTGCTCTTATCTTAGAAGTTCACGGAAGGGTCTAAATGATAATTACAACTCACACTTAGAACTTTCTAGTTAATTAAATGCTCTATGACAGCTTCTTGGGGATGTGAAACCAGACTCTTTCTTGGCTAGGATACTGATCGCTGCAGAGAGGAAATTCAGACATGAATTACCTATGGATGAACAAGCAGATACCCAGACAAATCAAGACAAACTGGTACAAAGACCAGTAATTGTGCCTAGAGAATGAACCAGAAGGGTATTACCTGGGGGTTTGTCTCCTGATGTAAGTGACCAAGTTATTCATTCCTGAAGGGCAAGGAGCTATTTCTTTCTTATTTTTATAATCTTCACAGTGCTTGGCAGTTAGTAGAGGTTTAATATTAAAGTCAGTTGAGTCGAGTGAGAAGCCCAAGTTTCAAAGTCTAACATTTTTCAGGAAGTTTCTGGTTGGAAGGACAGGGATCTTTAAGAATGAGTGACTAAGGGTGAATTTTCAAACACAGAGGGACTGAAAAGTGAGTTTTATGGTTGTATCCCCACCCCCACCACTTGGTTTTCTCTTTCCACAGCTCATTTTCTTCCAGGTATCATAGTGCTGGCTTTAACAGGTGATGCTCCCTAATTTCACATCACTTTTATATTTGCCAATAATCTTGAACTAGAAAACCAGCATTAATTCCAATTTTCAGATGAAGACTTTGCAGCTCAAAGAAGTGTCCACACTGAGCTGACCTAGACTGAGCCCCAGGGAAAACCTTAGGTAGGTCTTCTCAACAGTCACATACGAGACATCTCCCCACATAACCCCATCCTGTGGGTCTCCTAATCCAACATTTGCTCATTTTCTGTCTGACTTTAAGGTCAATTTGACAAAGACTATTAAGAAAGGAGATGATTAAAGGGTCTAAATAAAACTTACAACTCACCACCTAGACCTTTCCAGTTAATTAAATGCTCCATGACAGCTTCTTTTGGGATGTGAAACCAGAAACTTATGCTCTGATTTAGCAAGACTCCCTGGGGCCAATGATCTAGAAAGAAAATGAGCAGGATAGAGTCATGATTTGAGCAACAGGTGAGCACCATCCAGGATTGGCTGTTAGGGGTGGACATCAGCTTTCAGTGACTCCAGTAAAACCTCTAGATAGGCCTAGGCCTCTGCAATGAGCCTCCAGCCCGGGCCATCCACTTCCAAGGGACACTTCCCCTGAGAGTATGACTTGCACGGAGTGCTCTGTAAAGGTTGGTAAAGAGAAACCCCAGCGTGGCCTGGAACACCTTCTCTCTCCCCTTTGGCAATAGTGGATGGGAATTGATTGTAAGGGGATCTGAGGAAGCTTTCCTGGGGCAATAGAAACACCCTATATCTTAATTGGGGTGATGGTTACATGGGGGAATACAGTCATCAAAACCCATGAAAATGGACCCTGAAGGTTAAAAAAAAATTAACGACACCTGCAATCAAACTTGTAAAGATTGAGTCTAAACAGTGACGAGTGCTTGGGGGCTGTTAGTCCCATGATCTGACCATTCTGCTTCCATTACGTGTGGTTGAAGATTGGGTTTGCTTTTTTTTTTTTTTTTTTTTTTTCTTTCTTGTAGCAGTTTCATCAGACTTTTACCATTTATTGAATTTGTGGCTAGTGATAACTGCCAAGTCTCTCTTCCTTTTAGGATTGAATTGCTCCCAAGCAGTGCTTCCCCGATCTGACTCTGTGCCACCGATGTCTATCTGGGTGGATATACTGAGCAGCAACACATACTTCAAGGTTAATGGATGTCGCTGAAACTCTCTGAGCCCTGGTGTGCCAAGAGAGATTGCTACGGCTGGACTTGGACTGAGGTCAGGAGCTTGTCAGAGTTGCACCTCTTTCTGTGCCCAGTTGCTCCTTCGTAAACAGGCTCCCCTGCAAGAATCCAGATCAGGATTCATAAAGTGCTCTGGGTATGATGTTCTTGCTAAGTGACCTAGGCTTGAGCTGTTCTAAGAGGATTCACCACAGACAGGTCAAGTCCATTAAAGGTAAATCATTACAGAAGCAGCAAATCAGGGATCAGGCATAGTAGAACAGAGGAACTAAGAGCACAGATTTGAGCATTTGATCTACCAGAGTCTAAATCCCAGCAACCCCTCTCCTGGCTAGATGACCTTGGAAAAGTCGTTTAACATCACTATGCCTCAGATCAGCCCACCTGTAAAACGGGGATGAAGACGTGTAAAGCCTGAGAGGACTACCTGGCACTAAGTACCATTTAACTGTAAGCTCTCATTCTTACAAATTTACTGCTTTCTGAAATACTGCCTTTTTAAATCTAACTTCGAGTCATTCCTTCAAGGACTGCATATAGGCCCACTTACATAAACAAAGGAGGTATTTCAGAAAGGAACACTGCTTGGTAGAAATTCATGCTGAAAAGAGACTTGGCAGTTTTCACTGCCACAAATTCCATAAATGGCAAGAGTGTAATGAAGTTGCTAAAAAAAAGAAAAAAAGCCAATGCAATCTCAGGCCACATTAATAGCAGTAGAAAGTTTAAATCATGGGAATAACAGCCCCAATGCATATGCAATTTCTGACATCATTATTTTTTAACACTTAAATAGAATTTACACACATCTTAAACAATTAACTCAGTGAATTTTGATGATTGAGTCCTCCCATATAACCATTATCCCAATCAACACAGAGAATGTTTCTGTTATTCCCCAAATTTCCTCATGCCCATTTCCAGTTAATTCTCATCCATTCCCAACAAAAGCATCTGGTCTGATTTCTATCACCATATATTAATTTTGTCTGTTCTTGAACTTCATGTAGATAGAACCATTCAAGAAATCCTTTTTTTTTACTCTTTTCACTCACTGCTATGTTTTTCAGATTCTGTTGCACATGGCAATATTTCATTTCTTTTTAGTGCTGAGTATTATTCCATTTTCCATGCTGATACCATTTATTCATTTCCTGCTAATGGGGGGTTGAGGGGTCCTTGGATTGATTCCAGTTTGAGACAATAACAATTACAAATAAAGCTGCTATGAACACTCTAACAGGGTTTTTTTTGGGCATAATATTTTCATTTCTCCTGGATAAGGATCTAAGCATAAAATGAATAGTATATTTGACTTTTTAAGTTCTCCAAGGTGACCGTATCCTTTGACACTTCCACCAGTATGGGACAAGCATCCTGGTCATTCCATATTGCAGAAATATATGGTATTGCCAGTCTTTCAGATTTTACCTATTTTAGTATTTCATTGTGGTTTTAACATACACTTCCCTTATGACAAATGATGTAACCTCCTTACTGGCCATTTGCATATCTTCTTTAGTCAAATAGCTGTTCAAGTTTTTTGCCTATATTTTTCAGTGGGTTGTTTGTCCTTTTATTATTGATTTGTAGGCATTCTTAACTGCATTTTAAGTCCTGCTTAGTTATATGAGTTGCAAATATTTCCACCTAGCCGGTAGATTGCCTATTCATTTCCTAATAGCATCTCTTTTATGAACAGAAATATCTAATTTTGATAAAATCAAATACATCCTTTTTTTCCTTTTATGTATAGTGCGTTCAGTGTCATAATCTCTCATTCAAAATCAAAAAGATATTCTTGCATGTTTTCTTCTTAAATTTTTATGCTTAACTTTCACACTAATTTTATAATTTAGCTCAAATTCATTTTGATGTGTACAGTCAAGTCAGGGGTTAAGGTTTTTTTTATTTACAGACAGATTATCCATTTTTTCTAGCACCTTCTTGTTGAATTAACTTTGCATCAAAAATCAGTTGTAGATGTGAGGGTCTATTTCAAGACCCTAGTCTATTTCATTGATCTATTTTTTTCTTTTTATCAGTATCATGCTACCTTTGTTACTGCAAGTTGATAGCAAATCTTAAAATCAGGATGAGTCTTCCAACTTTGCTTTTCTTTGTCAATATTGTTTTTGCTATTTTAGATCTATTGCATTTTCATATAAATTTTCTATCAACTTTAGATCAATTTCTTCAAATTGCCCTGCTGATGTTTTTATTGGGGTTGAATGAATCTACAGATCTATTTGGAAAGAGTGAATGTGGATGTCACTGTAGTTCTCTTATTACAAGAGTAATAGCTATCCTTTATGGAGCTCATGCTATGAATCCTGCCCTCTGCTCACATTTACAGTGTCCCAAGGAGCTTAGAACTAGTCCCATTTCTCTAGGACCCTCTACTCAGAAATACTGACAAAGTATCTGCTCAAGTATATATGGCTCATAAGTAAGGAGGCCAAAGATCCCAGCCTAGGGGGTCTGACCTTCAGCTTCAGGTGCTTTTAACTAGGCTACCCAAAATCAGCATGCAACCAGAGGCACCAGGAGTCTAGAAGGAAGTCACATTTGTGCTAAATTGTTGGGAGAGCTAAGGATTGTCAGTCTAGAGAAGAAAAAATTATGGAAATCATGATAGAGTATCTGAAAATACTTGAATCATCACATGATGATGGAGTAGAAATTGCAAGGGGTCAACTTTGAAAAAAAGAAAAGAAAAAACCTTAATAATTACTAGAGATGTCTTATCAGAGAGTCAGCAACGCTGGTGTGACAGTGCATTCTAAAAGGGGGAGGTTCCATGTTCCCGGCCTCACCTAATGATGGGTGGAGATGAACATCGAGGGGAAGCAGAAGGGGACTAGGAGATAACCAGACCTGGAGGAGGTATGTAGAACAGAGACATGTGAAGAAGGCCTGGGTATGTTTTGTCTTGATGCAGTGATACCAGAACCCATTTAGACCGTGCAAGTTTGGGGGTCTGGAGGCCCCCTCACTCTGCCCGCTAACACTGGTGGTTGAGTGCACAGCCTATAGAGTCAGACTGCCTGGAGTCTAGTCCACCTCTGTTACTTATTAGTGGCCTTATCCAGTTCTTCATCTGTAAAACAGAGATAAAATTCATGTTGGATCATTGACTTAAAGGACTCACACCCGTGTTTGGTAAATAGGAAGTGCTATGTAAGAGTTAATGGGTAAAGAAAAATTCAAAATGGAACAGGTAATCTTGTGAGACCGAAAATGCTCTCTCTCCAAAAGTGCCATCTATTCATGTAGCTGCAGGAAACACTCCTGAGCTAGATGAAAAGCTGGACCACAACCTCAACAGTTCTCAATAGTTCTAAAATCCAATGATTCCAAGTCAACTTCTTCAAAAGTTATAAAACAAGCACACATAACGCCCTTCGTACCTCATTCAATCAATACATTCTCACTTCATTCAGTCAGTAAATCATCAACTTGCTTGGAAAAATAAGCCTTAGCTGGTGTGAGGAAATCTAAGTCACTGCATGCCTTCAGTCACACAAGGATGATAGAAAATAAAACCGAAAGAAAGAAAATAGAACTCTTTATAAATAATTTGCTCACAACATGAGCTGGTTGCTTCTCCTGGTCTGATGATCAGTGTTTTTGATTCTTTTATTGAGACTATCAAATTCTATTTGATTCTTCTATTTCAAGGCTACCAAAATCCATGGCAACTGGGAATGGCACTATTGTAACTCAGAGAAGGTGGGACTTGACCCCCATTCCATACCAGGCACTGTTTCTTCTCCAGCTTCAATCTTCACAGGTTTGTATTTGTCTAAAACTTCTTCTCCCACAGTTACTCCATACTCCAAATAAAGAAGCAAACACTGATTTCCTTTGGAAGGAGTGCTATGACATGTCCTTAAACCCTGGGCTTTCTTAAGCCCAGGTTATAAGAAAACTGACAACTTTCGTATATTCATCTAAGTCTTCTGGGCCTCTAGATTTTCCCAGTCCCATTCCTTACTCACTAACAGACAGGTTCTGTGAACCTTAAAAACACTTGCATCCTATATCCTTTGCCTTTCTCTGATCACCTTCCACTTGGCTTCATTTGGAAATAAGTTGCTTAATGAACTTCCTGGGCCTTTTTGGTTGATTAAAATCATCCATGCCATGGAGGAGGCTGTTGCATTTCTTACCGTTCGGTACCAGAGACCATACTTGCTCCTCTTCACAAAGAAGCGTCATTTCAGCATTTAAGGAAGTGGTATCATGAGCCACAGAGCCTGAAAATCAAACCACCTCCCCCAAGTCTGGAAACGTGCTGGAGAAGCCCCTTGAGATCAGGAATGCAGGGCCAGTGGAGGGCCAAACATCAGAAACACATGGGCTATGAAATATTCACAACTATTTACTAGATGTGTCACCTTCAGCTATTTGCTTAATCTTTCTGAGCCTCTTAGCTTCTCTGTTGGGAATAAACGGTGGGAGCGAGACCTCAAACATTTGTCTGTGCTTACATGCAACAAATAGATGCCACAAAGAGACATAGATGCTTTGTAAACCATAAAAGCACTAAAAAATAAATAAATAAATAAGGCATGCTTAATGATCCTGCCCTTTCACCACACTAGATGAATAAACTAGCAACAATTCATGGTCCAGAGACACCAAATTTTGCATTGTCACTGAGGTCAGCCTGCTATACCTTCATCAGTTTCACTGGACCCTTAATTTTACAGGGTGTAAAAGAAACATCTTAAGTCAACATGATTATAGACGGGTTCAGCTGTTGGGAACACTTATGAGGGGCAGATTAAGGAAGGATGCAGAATCCAAAGGTGGGAGACCTAGGTTCCAGTTTTTGTGGTATTATTAATTAGTAGTAAGATCCTTTCTGTATTTTAAGTTCCCCAGACTCACCCACTGAATGGGGTTACTATGAGTAAAGTCAGACATGAGAAATAATTTACTAAGTTACAGATATTTTTATGATGATTTGAACAATTCATCCATAAAGAACCAGAGACACCTTTTCCTATGTGTTCAGCCAAAGTCAGTGAATTATGTCAATGTGAATTTGAATAAGCATTATCACTTTAAAAAAAGATGAGCTTAATCAAGAAAAATGTCCTGATTTTGACTTCTAATGTCAAGAAGAATAGGTTCATTAAAAGCACAAAATACATACTGTTTATGTGGTTACTTCCCCACAGATGTTATGGCTTGTGAAAGAAGGGAACTGATCTTTCCTGAGTGCCTATGATATGCTCAGCTCCATGCTTTGGGAGCCACTCAGGAAAGTAAACGGAGACATATTAATAATTATGAGAGGACGATAAACTGTGTTGAGCCTGTCCCCAGCTAACTAGAAGGCATCATCCTTCTAGCTCCGCACAGCTCATAGCAGAGCTTCAAGAACTCTAACAGAATTTCCAACCCACACTAGAATTTTCCCGTATGATATAACGTTATTATTCCTCTGTCCTGACATATCAGTGTTTATGGTTCAGTTCTAATTTTAGCACCACAGGAAAGCCCCGTCATTGCTATTGAAAAAGTCTCCTCCTGTGTGAGAAGTTATGGGCTGGACTGAAGAGACCCCAGGACTGCGAACTTCCTGGTCACTTCTGACCCTGATCACAAAGTAAGTGCTCCAGCAGCTGACATAAGTGCCTTCCTACAAAATGTTCATGTCTACGGTCAAGGAGCTCAAAGCCCTCTCCAAGAGAGAAGGCCTCTATCAGGACTGGGTAAGAATATATTTTCTGGTGTCGCTCCACTGGCTGCAAATAGCAAGTTTTACACCATTAACTGAAATTCAATGAAAAATGCATGTCTTTGTACCTTAACTTCATCACCAAAGTCACTATTAAGCTATTCATGGATGCTTTAGACAGAAGAATTGCTGCTTTCTCATCACCACTGGTCACCTGCCCTGGGGATTAGGGTATTATATAAACCAGAAGTTTGGGATTGAGAGGAAACACTGAAAGAGAGATTACTTAGCCTGGCTTGACCACTGCTTGACCAAGTTCTAAACATGCCTAGACTTCCACTTCCTGCTTTCCAAAAGGGAGCAATCATACTCAGTGTTATGGAATTGTCATGAAATGTAATACTGCATCAGAAAACTCTTTGAAAAGAACAGAGAGCGCTAGAAATATATTAGCAATGCAAATCTGCAGGTGAGAGGACAACCATTCATAACAATAGAAGCTCCAGCTGTGAATATGTTCATTGCAAATTGAACTCCTGTACCCAGTTCTCTCAATGCAATTAGGAGCTAACAAAAAGCTACTCAGGAAGTATGAATGTGGCTGGAGGGATGAACTGAAACTAAAAAAGAGAACCATTTTCATAAGCAATTGGAGAAATGCATATTTGACCATATTACTTGGATTTGAACCATAATTTGGTTCTCAAAGGCTCTAAACACACCATTACCATGACATTTAAAATTCACATTTGTCTACCGTCTTTCAGGTCATTTCTCCACATTTTCCCCTCAGTCCATCAATGACTGTATGAATGAAGTGATCTTTAGAACTAACGCCATGATTCTGGAAGTTATGAGCAGTACAGAGAGGAGTCCATATTTCAGGTCTGTTCCTCCAACATATTTTCCCTTTTGGTGAACTTGCTATTCCCAAACATAAACAAATGCCTTGTGCACGCTTGCTGGATTTAACATAGTCTTTTTTGTATCTATGGATGGTAGATGGTAGTAAAAATGCCTTAGTTTCTCTTAGCAAGTAGAGACATGAATGTTCTTGTGATAGATAGACTTAGAATTCAGCCACCTCCAGCTCCTAGCATCACTGCCCTACACAGCAAGAGACACCTCTAGTCCACAGTCATGTGAGTGAACTTAGAAGCAGACCCTCCTGCCTGAGAGTTCATGTTTCTCATGAGTCTGGCTGGCCTTGTGATTTGCTTTGACCCATCAAAGATGGTGGGAATGATGCTCATTCTGGGAATTTTAAGCCCAGGTCTAAAAAGAACTGGCAACTTTTGCTTACTCCCTCAAAAGCCAGCCTCAACAGAAGCAGCCCAAAAACCCTGGAACCACCAAGAGGTAAGGAGGCTCAAGACAGACATAGAGATCACACAGAGGAGCATGGAGGCACGAGACATGAGCACGAAGATCTTCTTGGACCTTCTGGCCCACGTCAACCCAGTCAGCAGCTGAGGGCAGCTGAGTGACTAATCCCATTGGATGCCACATGGAGCAGAGACTCACCCAGCCAACTACTGCTCAAATGACAAAATTATGAGAAATAATGTCATAATGTCACCATAGTTTGTTACGTACCATTAAATAACTAAAACAACATCTTAATTCTACCTCAAAGAGAGCACTCAGAAATACTGATAGAAATGACATCATCAGTCATCTAGATAGATAATTCCAAATCCATCTGTGTAGCAAATAGCTAAAATCTTGTACTCAGTGGTAGGTTTGGGAAGTTAAATAGTCTTTAATGAGAAACACTCTTTGGAAGCACCAAACACTTTCATGAAGGGGCTATACTTAATGGGGTACTAGAAAAGATCAGATTTTACAGACTTGGGGGTGGGGGGCTAAGCTCCAGTTTGGATTCTTCTTGCCTTTTGATGCAAACTTTGGGCAAGACATTCAGTTCCTCCTACCTGTTTCCCATCTATATGATGGAAATAATAAGAGCTGTCCCATTTACTCTATAGACTTCTGGTAACTAAATGAGGTAGAGTGTGTTCATACTCTCTGAAAGGCCTGATGCAACTTTTCTACCAGCTGTCATTCCATAACTTCATTTTCTCTGATTGAAATGTTTTAAAAGATGTAGGCATGCCCCCAAAAAACCCTTCAACTCACAGGTATCATCACCAGATGGCAATAGCATGGAAACAGCCCACCATCACCACCAAGTAAGGATTAAATAAAAAAGATGAAGAATGAAGGATGAGTTTCATATTCTTAAGACTATATAGAAGAGGTCTTCCCTGGTGGTGCAAGAGGTTAAGATGCAACCTATGAAGCTATTTGCAGCCACTGCAGCATGAATTTGACCCCCCACCAGCGAGCTACTCACATGGCGCAGCAGACCTCTCCTGTCTCGCCCGCTGCTCCCCTCAGCAGTGTATTTCAGTCAATCTTTCTGTTCTGCTCCCCACTCTATATCTGGTGAATACTCTCACACCCTGCACCTCTGGCTTGTACCCCAGTTCTTGTATGCATAAATAAATCTTTAAAAAAAATGACTATATACACATTCATATATATCTATATATAGTTATATAGTTATTAGCTCTTGTCAGACTAACTCCAAATTCTATAACTAGAGGTCCCAACTCATCCACTCTCAATCCACAAGCTCATGGAGCTCCCCACAGCAAGCTCCACACGTGGAAGTGAGACCATAAGAGAGGATAGACTCCACTATCTCTGCTCATCCATTGATGGACAGATCCCAGATGGACAACAGATGAAGCCACACTTTATGTGGTCTGAAATAGCATCAAAAGTTATCTAACACTCCCTTTGAAAGACAGAATATAATTCCCTTCCCTCTGAATGTGGGCTGGACTCAGTGACTAACTTATTTATTTGAGGTAACATTGGTCTATGACGCTGTACACAATTTAGGGGAATTGGTTCACACATCCTCAGTGGTATGTCACACACCACACCCACCCCCAAAGCACCCCAGTAGTGACTGACTTCTAGTGAAGAGAAAGAAATGGGAGTGGCGTGTGCAATTGCAAGGTCCAAGTCATAAAGGGCAGCTTCCTGGCTGTTCTTGGGTCACTTGCTCTGGGGGAGGTCAGCAGCCATGTGTGGCCCTCTCCAGAGGGCAGGAGCAAAGGAGCCTCAAGCCAAGACCACGTGAGTGAACCTGGAAGCAGACCCTTCCATCCAAGACACACTTTCAAATGTCTTCCAGTCAACAACTTGACTGCAACCTCATGAGAGACCCTGAGCTAGAACCACCCTGTTAAACTACTCCAAATTGCTCACTCCTAGAAACCATCACAGTTAAGTGTTTGCTATTTTAAGCTTCTAAATTGTGGAGTTCTTTATAGCAATAGATACTAATACATCTTGCATCTTCATTCTTAAATAAAAATGCTGGTTCAGTTTAGGAATGTTAAAAGGACCTTGATGAATATGCAAATTATGACCTTTGTTGCTCATAGATGAAAAATGAGTAAGTGCATCAAGCAGTCTGACTGGGTGAGAATAAGGGGAGGGCACCAAGAACAGTGCTGGATGGATCCTAGAAAGGCAGGTGTGTTCAGAAAATGAGTTGACTCAGAACCAAAGGAAATTCACGCACCTTGATCAAGAATCTAGTCACACAACAGCTTCCACTAAACCCCAGATAAAGTGGAAAGAAAGGATGTTCTGGAATAGAAGAGAATGTTCTGGAATAGATTTACATTGCTGCCCTTCAAGTTCAGCAAGTATGTAAGGAGACAAGACCAGAGTAGTGGACCCCATTAGAGAATACATGTTTGTATTCTAGTGCTGGTCCACTGAGCAGGGCCAACAGCAGGAAGAGAGACTGCCCAGCAACAGACTTACAACATGGTACCCACTTATGGTGAGCTTTATTCAGAGACAAACAGCAGATGGAATCAAGGGAAAAGCAGCTCTTCCTCGGCCAGCCAAGTGTCAATGTAAGTTCCCCTGGACATGTGGTTAAACATTTTTAGCAGCTCACCAGCAAGGGAGTCCCATTTGGGCCATGCCCTTAGCAAAATGCCTGGGGCAGCCCTTAGTGAGAACTGAGCTTGTATCTCTTCAGACAGAGTCTCTGCCCACAGCCAAATGACCAGGGCAAACGAGGACAGTGGGTCATGCCCTTTGCTTTCTGCCCTCACCTGCCAGCTCCCTGACCTGATCTGTTCTCACATCCAGCGTGCTGCTTTGAAGCAGCAAAGGAAACAAAACCACCTTGACAGGGGTTACCTATAAATCTCAATGCCATTCCCTCTGAGCACGGACTAATCACTGGCGCTGGTCATCAGTCTACTCAGTGGGACCCCCGCCTCCCCCAACAGCAGCCAACTCAAGGTTTCTGCAGGACCCCATAACTCAGATAAAGGTGAAACCACCCAGCCTGGAGGAGGAAGGGGTGTGACAGGGAGACTGAGCCTGCAAAAATCCTTTGGATCTCTAGGTGCTGATAAGACCTGTCGAATCAGTTTCCTCAAGAGCCACTTGTGGAGATGTATCAATTACTGTGATGGAGAGCCCGATGAGAGGAAACCACAAATCAAATTTTCATTACCAGATGAAGTGAGAAGGCCCACAAGTAAAATCCATCCCTGTTGATTTTTTTAAGCTGGGCCAGGGCCAACTGAGCTTTCACTCCCCCAACTCCTTTTGCACTGTCTCCACAAAACAACAAGCTCACTGCAGCCCCCGCCCCTAGATTTTCTTCACTTGAAACTCATTCACACTAGGGGGGGAGGTGGGAAGGTAGGGAATAAAGAATGGGACAGGCCCATCCCCTCCACAATGCCCAGTCTTGAGCCATCTCGAGGTGACTCTGAACCTAGCTGGCTGTCCTTGGTTGACCTCCAAATGGAAGGCTTGGGAGGTGGGGAAATGCAGCCACCAGTGGGTGGCTGGACAACGACTGAAGGTTGCAATCTGTTCCCAAGCTAGAGCAGGCAGGAAGCCTGACTCCCAAATAGTACCAAAAAGGAAAATCCAGAGCTCCCAACAACACACAAATGCAGAAAATAACCCCTGCCTGCCCTAAGTGTGTGGGAATGCCCTACTCCAGGCCACACAGGCCCCTCACGTGGCTGCATTTCTGTGGTTCACCTGCTCCAAGGTTGACCTTGACATTCATTTTAACTTAATTTTCTTGGAAAAATTACCTGTGTATGGGGGAACACAGGAATGACAGCTTGGTATCACTTCTAAAAGCACACATAGGGCCTCCCTGGTGGCACAGAGGTTAAAGACATAGCGCTATCAAGCTATCACCAGCCACTGCAGCACAAGTTCGATCCCCAGCCGGCCAGGGAGCTACCCACATGGTGCAGCAGACCTCTCCTGTCTCGCCCGCTGCTCTACTCAGCAGTGTTTCAATCAGTCTGCCTGTTCTGTTCTCTACTGTCTCTGGTGATTCCTCTTCCCCACACACACACACCCCAGTTCTTGTATGCATAAATAAACAAACCTTTAAAAAAATAAAATAAAAGCATACATAAGAAGATGCTCAAAAGTCAGCTCACACCCCTGGAATTGCCTTTGAAAAATTTGAAATACTGCAGAGGCAGAGAGTGATGCAAGGGTAAGCTGATGTAAGGTCATGTCCACTGAGGCCTCATCACTTCCCAGAGGGATTCCTGTGACAGTCTCCTGTGTCTCCTGCGGGTGCACATTCCCTCCAAGCTATTTTCCAACTTGCATGTTGGAAGCTGATCATGTTGCTCATCTGCTGAAGACCCCTCAATCACCTCCCTTGCCTTTAGATCAGCCCAGGCTACTGCATGCATAGGGCAGGTCCCGGGACCAAGCCTCGGCCCTGACTAAGCTCCCTCTCCCATCCATGCTCTTACTCTGGTGGCCCTACGCCTATGTGGCTCCCCACACCGGGCTGCTCATGTTCTCACTCAGCTTCACCCATGCTGCTCCAAGGACTCTGCCCCAGCTTCTTCTCCTGGCAAATCCTCAGTCATCCTTCAAGATGCCACTCTGGCCTCACCTGCTTCTGAAAGCCATTGAGTCACACGCCCTCCTGCCCAGGTGTGTCCCAGAGACCCAGCGCTCCCTCTGCAGAACACTAGGGGAACAGCACGCTGGTGGTCCTCTCCCTGATCTATCTCCCAACACACCAGACGAGTGGCTTTGTGCAGTCACCACATCTTCCTCTTCCTTATAGCAGTGAAGCTTGCACCGCATGTGGCAGGTGTTTCGAATTTTTTTTTCTAAAACATCAATTAGTTTATCAATATCAGAGTTGGCTGGAAGGTCATTTTAATTCCTGATCTTATGACCATTAGATAGATTTCACAACAATCAAATAAAATCTTGCCCTAAATAATGCTGGTACCATCTCTGTCCTCACACCAAGACCTGTGGTTCTCAAAGGGCAGTCCCTGGGCCAGCAGCAGCAGCATCACCCAAGAGGTTATGAGACATGCAAATTCTTGGCCCTCACCCCAGCCCAACAGAATCAGGAACTCTGGGGGTTTCCCCAGCATGCTGTAGCTTAATGAGCCTCCAGGGGGGTCAGATGCACACTCAAGTTTGAGAACCTGCGCGCTAGTGCCCTGAAAGCTGGCTAGAAACAGCTCACATTCTGCTCACTGAGCAGCTGGGATGCGCACACTGCCTGGCGATTTCCCTGTTCCTGCACGGTGGAGCCTCTGCAGCTGAACGCAGCTGCACTCACGGGCCCAGGTGCGGAAACACTTCCCCTCCCAGCGCCCATTGGACTAAGCAAGAATCACCTCCGGGACAAAGGGAACCAGGCAACCCTTGCCTCCAAGCTCCCAGGGAGCTCTCAGTTCACACTGGGCAGCGGGTAGGCTTAGCAGTGGAGAGTTCAGCTCAGGCTAATCCTTGGCCGGAGCACCTCAATCTCACAGACTAAAGTTCCTGGTTATTTTTTTCTCTGAAGAACAATGCTACACACATCAGGAGTGTGATGGGCACGTCCTATCACCGGTAGATGCACAGAACAGGGCAGTTAAGCAGCTCACCGTGCAGGTTTCAGTTGAAAGTTCCACTGAAGGTCCTGAGCTGAATTTTTTTCAGTTTTGCCACCCACCCAGACCTAAATCATAGCAGAACATTCAGGCCTGAGGAAAATCCTAAAGAACCAGAAATGTTTTCAGCACATTTCTGACACACTTTTATTTCATACTTTATTGTGTCTATTGAACACCGACTCTGCACAGGGTAAGTCTGGTTTTGCTCACTAACTCAGTGGGTTGCAAGCTTGGCTACATATCAGAATCGTCAGGAACTTTGAAAAACTAGGGATGCCCAGATCAGACCCCAACACAGGCACCAGTATTATTTTAAACCCCCAGATGATTCTAATGTGCAGCCAATTTGGGAAACCATGGTTTTAAATAATAGTAATGGCTGGACCCCACCAAGTCACATAAATGAGAGTCTCTAGGACTGGAATCTGGGCATATAAGTGTAGCACATGTATGTGTTAAACATGTGTGTTTACATACATGTGCATATGTGTGCATGTGTGCACACTGCATAAACACACATGCACACACAGTCTCCAAGTTGAGAACCACTCCTAATTGGCTCCCAAATCTGTCTGAGCCCTAGAATTATTTTAATTTCTCAAGCTCAGGTCATGCCCCAAACCAATCAAATGACAAACTCTGGAGTGGGGGGCCGGGCCCAAGTATCAGTGTTTTTTGAGGGTCCCTAGATGATTTCAACGTGCAGACAAGTTTGGAGAGCACAGAGCAGACTCCAAGCTCCAGTAGAACAGGGCTGTCTTCCACTATGTTTTTATAACTGCCCTACAGCAACTACCTTAATATCTGCTGAGCCAAATTGGATTTTTAGAAGCACCCATTATCACAACATTGTTTACAACTGTGCCTTGTGGAATTAGTGCCTTCGAGGACTGTGTAAATCCAACAGGAGTTGGCACAACGGGTACGTAGTTCATAAAGCTGCATTCTGCCTCCTCAGAGGCAGAATCCTTAGTGAATCCTTTCCTCAGAACTCCAAGGTCCTCACACACTTTTGCTGCATCTCTCTTCTTGGAATTTCTTCCACCCTTTCTCCCTTGAGTGGCTTCAGACATAAAACAAACAAAACAAAAACAACAACAACAAAAACTCTACCACTCCCTCCTCTGCATGTTTGTAAACCAAGAATGGCTTTTGAGTGCTCAGGTGCCCAGAGTGAATTTAGGAATTGGAGGAACCTCCACTTCCTGCCAAGGAGGGGAGAAGCTGGCTCATTCACCGTGACAGAAATGACTTACATTTTAAGAAATCTGCAGGTGAGATAGAAAACACTACTAATTCCTTGTTCCACAACCATGATGCCATGCCCCTTAATTTGCACAACCAGTGAGGTTGATTTTACGCGATTATAAACGCACACAATTGGGTTACTTCTCACCTGAAGCATGCCTACTGTATATGCTGATGTTTCTATAGCAAGTTTGCTTTAAAAAGGGTACGCCTGCAAAGCTATTCATTAAAATTTGGGAAAATAAGCTCAAAATCTCCTCTTTTTGAAATTACCTCTTCACAGTTGGAGTTTTCATTTAGCATAACCTATTTTTTGCTATTATTGATCATTCATCTAAATTTGTCTGATGATCAAGAGAATTATTCTCTGTTATGATTATTGCAGCAAAAGGGGGGCTGGGCTGGAAGTGAAGCAAAACGCACACTGTGTACTATGTCACCTCTAATTCCCTGAGAGATCTTGAGCAAGTTATTTGATCTTCAGGTTTCTCATTTATAAAACAAGAGAATAAATACTCGCAAAGATGTTTTTCTTCCAGCTCAAACATCATGTGGTTCTAATTCTCTTGTGGACAATAACACCAGCCTTGTTGAAATGGCTACATTTATTACTTTGTTTTCCTAAAAATGGACAATTATTTGGGTGAAAGTATCCTGGGTATCCAGTTCCATAAAACAAAGATTAAGTAACTAATAAATGTACTAGACACAGTAAGGCTGCAAAAGGAAGAGAGACAGTCCAATTAATAAAATTAATGAAAAAAAATAGACATGGGATGATGATTTAAACTAAAATGAAACAGATGCTATGATACAAAAACAGAGAGGGAGCATCTTGGAGTGTTGAAAAAAAGGGTGTCCAGAATAAATAGCAAAGTCCTTTCCAGTAGGGTTAAAAGAACAATGAACTTGGCTTACAATCCTGGACCAACCTGGTCACGACAATGTCATTCCACAAAGCCATCCGGGTCTTCTCCAAACTTAAGTTTTCCCATCTGTAAAATGGGAGTGATACAATAGTGCCCCAAATGCCTGGACTAGGAGGCTCAAAGGCATGGCATGGAAGCTGGGGTTTATAAAATGCATAATGTAAGTTATGTAACATCATGGAGGCCATACATGATATAAACAGAACATATGTTCCTACAGATTTTGATCTGCTGATTTATAAAAAACAGAATTTCCATTGAGAAGGGAGTGCACAGGTTAAGTTCAGAAATGAGAGGATTTCCTCTCATTCAAAAAAGAAGCTTCTCTTCTTTTTTTCCACCTACTTAATTTCTCCCCTTATGTACTTAATTAAAAATACATGCTTATTTTAAAAATTAAGTTGTATAGAAAACTAAAAAATTAAAATTCCTTTCTCTCACCTTAACACCCAAATTATGTCCTACTTTACCACTACTAATAACAATGTCTTATGTGTCCTTCCAGGAAAAAAAAAAAACCATGATTACCCCATAACCACAAATGTATAGATAGGTGTCCCTGTACCTGCCTCTGGATCTACAGTTGTACACCTTCTTTTCAAGGTATCCATTACTAGAGAGGAAAGATCTCATTTCAAATAATCTCAGTTTAAGGCAAATAGTTTTAGATTACTGAAATCTGACATTGCTTTTAGTGAAGATAATTAAATAATAATGCTCTTATTATTTCTTACCAGTAGGAAAGGTGGAACAGAAGTCAAGAAGGTTATTTAATATATTATGGAGGCCAAATCCTGAATTCAGGATTGTAGAGCAAAAGACTGTATTGTTTGTTGGTTAAATAAGAGAAAAGTCAGCAGTTAAATGACTGATAGATTTTTTTTTTTTTTGGAGGATCTACTTCTGAATAAATGGAAGAAGCCAAAGGATTTTTCACTCCCTCTTGTTCCATCCATAAATGCATTTCAGGTTCACTCACAAAAACTGCCTAGGAAATGAGGTTTTCAGGATTAACAAACTCACTAAGTAAGTTTTAAAGAATGAAAGCATGTATAAAACTTTTAGCTAAAAGATTTTAACAAACTCAGAGCATTTGCAGGTCAGACTTAGGTTCCCTATCATCTTTTATCCGGAGACCCAACAAAGTTAATAAGGATATAAGCCTTCTATTTGCCCTTAACCTCCATTCAATTCAAGAAAATGGCACAGTATAGAAAAACAAACAGTTATTCAAACCACAACATGTCCAGGACAATTTACCTGAGCTATTATTCTCACTCACAGTATAAAAGATCATCTCTCTCTCTCTCTTGCTGTGTCCGTCCTAAAGTTCTGTCATTTTAATGGCACATGTTCCACTGGCTTTATTACACAGCAGGTAGTGGGTTGCTAAAGCCCTCTTCATCCTATACAATGGCTACTGGAACTCTATAATTGGTCAAGAAGTTTCCATTTTCCTGAAAGCTCCAAGCCATTCAATGTAGTTTCTCCATTGTTGTAAATTCCTCACCAACTCTTGTTAAGTGCTCACTGCAATCATTTTCCTTACCATCTTCTTACAAATAAAACCATTTCAGGTTTCTGAACTTCTCTCCTTTTTTCTCTAGACAGACTATAACACCTTACTGTTCTGACTGCACTAAAAAGTTCCCCATATTTAGTAAAACTGTGGCATGAAGGTGATGTTCTGGTCTCTATAACAAACAGGAATTTGCTCAGCTAACTCTGCCTGAACTCTCTGTGGTGCCCACATGTGCTACTAAAACCACAGCACATTACCTCTTATTAGCAGATAAAGACTAATCTCAAATTGACTAGGAAAAACCTCTATTCAAATAAGTGGAAAATTTGACAAGAGAAATATAGAAAAGGACCTTGATCTAGAAATAATTATACCTCTTTAGAAAAATCAGCTTCAGAGCCTAAGTTACTGATAACTACAAGAAATGTGGTTTGTACCTAAAGTGAATCATGCTGGAGGAATTCATTTACTTCATTTCAGGCTGAGTTTTCAGACGTCATGGCTTATAAATTCCTGTGGTGGGGCTTTCTAGTAATTCTGCCTCCAAAAATAATCATGGAAGGCCACATTTTGGGGGAGAATAGAAAATGTGCTCTTTCAATTAATTAAGTCATTTATCACTTCTTCCAGAGGAATCAGTCACAGTCTAGAACCACCTGGGAGAGGAAGGACAGATTTATTCCTCTAAGGACAGCAACTAAACCTAACTAGGGGATTTCTAATTCTGGTAATAGATGGACTAAGTTACATGTAGTCTTACTTATGTGTGAGATACTGTACAATTAAAGTAAAAACAGGGCTTTCCTAGTGGTTCAGGGTTAAAGTCTCAGCTCTTGCAAGTTATCACCAGCCACTGTGCCATGAGTTTGATCCCCCGCCATGTAAGTGACCCACAAGGTGCAACAGGCCTCTCCTGTCTCACCCGCTGCTCCCCTCAACAGTGTATTTCAGTAGATCCACCTATTCTACTCCCCACTCTATTTCTGGTGAATCCTCCCTCAATCCTGCACCTCTGGCCTGCACTCCAGTTATTATATGCATAAATAAAATAAAAATGAAACTTTTTTAAAAATGTAAAAATAAGATGGACAAAATTATCACGAAATACACAAAGGCTCCACGTAGGAGGAGTCGCCAACCAGTTGGCAAAATACTCCCTCCCCCCACACCGCCCTCAATGAGCCCTTTCCAGAAGGGGCTTTCCCCTGCCTTCTGTCTATGACTACACACTTGCAGGCAGAAAGTGGACCTGTGGTCCCTGGGCAGACAGCAACTTCCTGACTCTACCCAATACCCAAGATCTGCTTGGGTATTTTGGGTCAAATCTACACATAATTGCAGAGAACAGACTAACCTTTTGGGGATCTGTGAGCCTTTTTTTTTTTTTTTTTTTGCCCCATTGTATAAATGGGGAAACAGAGGTTCAGCTTGTCAAGGTTACACAGAAGTCAGTTCCAAGGCTGGGCCAAAAGTCTGTTGGTTCCATTCCTTTTGGCACTCAGTGTTACTGAGATACTGTTCCATCTTGCTGGTTGTGAGAGTGTGTAGATGGGGAAGGGGGTCCAAGCAGGAAAAAGTTTGGTAACTAGTCTCATTACCAGATCATTTAGTCCTGAATTAACTAATCATTAATTCACAGTGATTATATCTGTGTCAAAGGCACAGGTGTGAGTGTCACTGGCCTCTCGTGGGTAGAGGTGACGGATGCTGATAAACATTCTACAATGCACAGGACAGCACCCCTCCCCTGGATAACAAAGAATTACCCAGCCCACAACATCAATAATGCCCAGGTTGAGAATTCCTGCCTTAAAATAATAGGTGAATGTAGGTGAGGAAGCAAGATTCCCTGGAAACTGATTAACATTTAACTTCGGAGTGCAGGGTGTAAAGACCAGGCCAACAGGTAGTTCATCTTCAACCATCAAGGCCAAGACTATTATGGGTCATGGGACTGCAAGGACCCCACGTGACGGGTTGGTAGCATAATTTCAAGAAGCACTGGCAAAGGCACTTTGTCTTTCCAATTATCTCCAACACCCTGTATTCACACTTGAAATCCTGCCATGGGGAACAAAGCATTTCATTCCATAATGAGGCTTAAAGAGCAAAGACCCCAGCAAGAGAGAACAGTGACCTATATTCATATGCAAGAGAAAGTGACTGACAGGATGGCTTTCCCCTGCGTTTTTTATAGAGTGAAAGTTTCAGAGTAGCTAATAGTGGTGAGGAGGAAGAGAAGGGGGGGGGGAGCAGGGAAGGGTGAAGAAATGGACAGCACAGAGGACTGAAACAGGTGTCATCTACACCACAGACTGCTGCTGAGCCAGCAGGGACGGAAGGATGCAGGAGGAAAAAAGAAGTCACATTCTTGGCCTTGAAGAAGATTACAATCAAGTTCAGCTCAGGTGAAAAAAACTCCAGGAATGCCTGAAAGAATGGTAGGGATGCAGCTGGAACAGTAGACAGGGTCCTCGCCAGCTGCCGGGACAGTGAACCCCCACTGTGCTGGGTGAAGGCCCCACCTGACACCTACCCCACTATCAAGGACAGATAGTTAAATACTCAGGCAGCGTTTGCTGAATGAATGGAAAGTATTTCAGATGAAAAGCTATGGAATTCCTGGCGCATTCTAAAGAGGGTTTGTTTTCCTTCACACCTTGGATTACAGGATTTCCCTCAACTTGGGAGGGAAGCCTTTGTTTGTCTTCTTCCCCTGGCTGGATTCTACTCCATCTGGCAAGGCCAGTCTGTGTGTTCACTGTGCATTCCTGCTTATGCCCTCCGTTGTTTTTTCCTACCTCCTCTTCTAAGCAAAGGGCCTCGAGTCATTTATTGAGGGCTGCACCTGCTTCCTAGGTCAATGAACTCACTTTCAGAAAAGATGTGAGGGGGGCTTTCAAGTCCACAGCAAAAGAAAAAAATTAGAGTTTAAAAAAAAATAATTTAAAAAGGAGATGAGAAATAATTTAGAAAGAAAAGGGTCACCCTCCCCAGGACTGGGATAAGGCAGTTACTAGGAACTGCTGGAGGCCAAGGTAAAAAGATAAACACACTAGACACAAAGCAAGTTCTTGCTCCCTGATAAAAGGGAAGCCACAAATGCATGACACAGAAGTTTTTCTTTCTGATATGAAATTCCAGGAGGAATCTGTTCCTGGATTTTCACATGTAATTCCCAAGGAGTCATTTTCTGTGTTTATCATGAGAACATGCTATGACCTTTAGTGCAAGGACTATCTCAGACTACATTTTCTGATAACAGGCTATATATAGCAATACAATGATATCTGCTGATCGAATGAGGACCCCCGTTTTCTTGCCCATCTGATATTCCAGTGTGTCTCGGGGGTCCCAAAATTATCAGAATAATCGATTTATCCATTCTCTCAGCAAGAAGGAGCCTCAAGCCATTTGATTCTGCCTTGGGTTCCCGGTCATGGGCAATGCTGGGATTTTGAAGCCATCCTCCTGCCCACACCACTGTCATCAGTTTGGAACTAGGGGCAGGAAGGTCCCTGCTGGCCCCATCTTCGTAGTTCTCCGTCCCCACCCCTACTTCAGTTTGATTGTCCTTTTGTCTGTCTGTCTGTTTCCACCACAGATTCTCCATCCCCTTTGAATGTCAGGGCTTTGCTGTCTTAACCTTTGATCCCCTGCCATAACTGGGATCCTTCTTTGCACAGGGGAACTTTTTGTTTTCCATTGTAAAGAAACCAAATAGAAGAAGTTCCAAAGTAAGCCTTTTCATTATTCTGCCCTGTCCCCCTCTGATAAAGCCTCAAGCTATAGTGCAAAAAGGAGAGAGCTCTTCCTGCCTCACACAACAAGCAGTCCAGACAGGTGCAAGTGAAAATTACCAAAGGAACTGAAGCCTCCAGGGTGAGAGAGCAGCTCTCTCTCCTGCACCTCCATACCTCCCCCAAAAGTACACAGATGAAAGCAACACCTCAGATTTAAAAAAAAAAAAACTCTGCATTTAGTAGGCACTCAGGAAATATCTATGAAAATAAGGTCATAACACAGCCACCCTGAACGCAGTTAAGTACTCACCAAATATCTGCTAAATTCAAAAGTTTGCAACACATCTTCTCTGCACATAGTAGGAGCTTAATAAGTACCTTTCACATTGAGATGACTGGAGGACGGCCGCGCGGCCCACAGTAGGGCCCTGGGAAAGGCTATTCCGTGGAACAGCCGCAGACTCTCTCTTTAGAGAACCGGCGGCGATGACATTAATCAAATCCCAGGCTCAGATCCATGAATGGAAATGCGCGTCTCGAGGCAGCGCTTTCCCGAGGGCCGGCGGGGCGCGTGACAGGCGCCGCCGCGCGGACCCCGCGGACTCCGGGCCCGCTCCCCGGCACTGAGGAGCGGTCAGGACCCCCTCCCCAACCGGGGCGCGGGGGCGGCCCTGTCCAGGGGTCCCCTAGGAGCTGCGCCCGAGCTCCCCGCACGGCCCCCTCCGCGGCATCCGCCCACCCCGGCTCTCCAGGATCCCAGAGAGTAGCGGACCGAACAAAAGCCAGAGCCAGTCCGGCTCGCGACTGCTTTTCTCCGGGAGCGCAGCCCGGGCAGCGGCGGGGGGCGCGGACCCGCCGAGCCGGACCGAGCTGCGGTGTCGGCGGCAGCCGCCCGCGCGCCCCAGCGGACCCGGCTGGACTCGCCGGGCCGGGGGACGCGGTCCCCGCCCGGGGGGCAGAGGGGCAGAGCGCGCGCCTCGGCGGGGCGGGGAGTGGGGGCGCCCTGGGAACCCCAGAACAGGGCAGGGAGGAGGCTCCAGGGAAGAACCCCAGGGGGCTGGGGCAGACACCGCAACCGCCGTGCCCCGCACGCGCCCGAGGGTGGGGTCTCCCCACGGCGCCCCTTCCTTTCTCGCCCTCCGCCGCACGCACCCCGGGGGCCCACCAGCAACCTCCCCAAGCAAGTCGCCGTTCCCGGGGCGCCGCCGCGCGCGCAGCCGTCCGCGCCGGGGGTCACCGAGGCGGCCGCGCCAGCCCCGCGGGGCGCCCGCCGCGGGGAACTCGCGAGTTTGGAACCGGCTTGATCTCCGGCTTGGGGCTGGCCGTGGTTCTGTGCCAGCGGGGGTGGAGCAGCGGGGAGCGGGGGGTACCAGTTCTCCCTTTCGCCCCGGCTCCTCCGAGCCCGCGGAACTCCGAGAGGACCCGGCAGCGGGGAGAAGAAAGGAGAAAAGGGGGAGCCACTTACCCGAGGCAGCGCCCCCAGCGCCGCGGCCCCGACGCGAGCGGCGCCTTTGTCTGCGGCTCGGCGCCCGCGCGCTCGGCCAGGCCGGTCCGGCCCGCAGCTCGCGCGCTCCACGGGCGCCCGGCCCGCGCGGCTCCCGCTCCCGCCCCGCCCGCGCGCCCCGGCCCGCCCCGCCCGCGCGCCCCGCGCCGGCCCCCGCGCGGCTCCGCCCCGCGCCCGCCCCGCCCCGGCCGGCCCCACCTGCTGCGGCGGCGGCGCGGGGCGCGCGGGTCCGGGCAGCCGGGGGCGCCGGGGGCGCCGCCTGCCCCGCGCGGCCCGCGCCTCCCGCACGGGGCCCGGCCGCCGGCTCCGGCCGAGCGCGCGCGGTGTAGACAGGCCTGCTCCGACCCAGCCTCCCCCGAGCCCACCTCACCTGGGGGGCCGGGCGCCCGCGTTCCCGGAGGGGAGCCCGCTGCGGGGGGCTCCTGGCTCCCGGCCTGGGCGCCAGCTCCCCAGAGCCCCGTCGCCCGGAACGCCCGTCCTCACTCCAGCCGGGGGCGGGGTTGGCGGGAAGCGGCTCCTCCGGAGTCCCCGCGGGGTCAGCCCCGCGCTACCGCAGCGGCGGGGGCGGGGGCGGGGAGAGAGGGGGCGCAGGAGCCCCACCAGGCCGCGGGGCTGCCTTGGAGGGAGCCGAGCCGGCGCGCGCCTGGCGGGCAGACCCGGTGGGCGGGAAGGAAGTCGGGGCGAGGGGCGCTGAGCGCGCGCCCCGCTCCCGGGTTGACTCGGTACAGAGCGGGCCGCCCAGGCTGTGAGTCAGGACTCGTTTGCTCGTCCGGAATAAAAGTAACAGAAGGGAGACGACACTTCGGGAGCCAGAAAAGGAAAAGGGAGAAACCACCAGCCCCACACGCTGGTAATAACTGGCGTCTAGGTGGTGCCTTCCCGCAAATCCGAAATGATCCACACGGATTAGGTGCGTCGCTGAACGCGTGCACCGCGGGGGAATGAATGGTCGAGGAGCCGCTTTTCTGGGCAGAGAAAAATATGATAACCTAAATATTGTATAATGAGGTCACCAGTGGCTTCAGCTGCCCACGAGGCCTCCCTTCCTCCAGCTCGTCAAGCCTTGGGAGCGAGAGACTCACTTTGACACTTCGAGGGTCTGCTGTGTGTTAGGGTTATTTCTGCTTCATCCTCCACATCTACCTCCTGGGCCTAGTACAATTCCAGGCACATAATGGGCACTCAGTATTACTGAAGGAATTTCTGTGTGAATCATCTACCTGGTGTTTGTAATGTGAGAAGAAACGTAAGAAATGTATTGTGGGATCATTTTGGAAAAGGCATTAAGTGGTTAAAACAGTGATGGCCTTAGGAAGGGTAATAAATGTTTGCTGTAACTATAGATACAATTGCTGTTAATCATCTATATGTAGATAATAGGTTAAGGATTCCTTGCTAAGTGAGAGTAGACAATTATCTGGACCTTCATTAACCTAAAAGAATAGGTAAGGCTAAAGAGAATATTGTAACAAGCAAATGTGTGTGCATCAGTGGTAAGACATTCTAATGCATCTTCCCCCAAGAAAACATTTCTAAAAAAAAAAACATTTCTAACATTTTGCTTCTTTAATTTTCATTACAAATAAGTATTATCAATTCAGTGGCTGTGCATGCATATGAAACATTCTGTGTTGGTTTATTCATGTTTATAACATCTAGAATAATAGATATTCAAAGATGTTCATTTTATCCCAAAAAAATAAAGCCTGAACAGAAAATTCTGACCATATTAAGGCCACTAGGGTGAGAGTCCAGTGGGTCCAAATGAGGACACTGCCCTAGGATGACACCAGCCAAGCTCAGAGTCTACCCCTGGGGTGTCCTAGATCAGTGTCTTGGGTCTATGAACCTGCTCTTGGGAGCTGTGTGCTTGCCCACGTGAGATAATTTATCTCTTCCATTTGGCAACTGGGAAAATGTAATTTTCTCTGTGTGATGAGCATGAGTGAATGGCTCATACATAGTGAATGGCCGTCCTCCAAATTATGGGACAAGGATGTAAAATATGCATTTTAATATTGGAGTCCATTACCGCTCAATGCCAGGGGAATGAATAGGATCTGGGATATTTATCTAGACACCGTTCGTCACATTTATATCACCCGGTCTCATTCTTCTGTGGATGCTGCTACCAGGAAAGAGATGAGTCCTTATTTTTACCCCAAGGGCAGGATCCAAAAGAAATGATTGTCCTGAGTAGGGCTAAGTAAGTAGAAAATAACCACCCAGAACCATGGACTAGGGAAGTTACCAGATCATTCTAGGACTCTTTTTTTTTTTCCTGGAGGAAAATGTACCAGCATTTCAATCCCTATGACTAGATACCACAAGTTGTACTTGGTGGCCAGGCTAGGAGTGAGGACACAGGATCAGGAAATTACAACATGGAGCAGGAAAGTGCCAGGTGTGCCTTGTTGGAGATATTTAGACAGACACACACACACACACACACACACACCTCTCTCATATATATATAGAGAGAGATACATATGTGTCTATATCTATATATGTGTGTATAGATACATATATACATATACATATATATATGTATGTATGTATATACATACATACATATATGTATCTATACACACATATATAGATATAGACACATATATCTATATGTACATATATACATGTGTATTTATACATATATGTGTATGCACACACATATATAGATACACATACACACACATATATATATGCACGCATATCAAGAACAGAAGTTCTTGATGGGCTTGGACCACCCCAGTAGTCCCTTCTTCCGATCTGTGATAAGACCTCACTGAAATTGAAACTATGTGTTCCCTGCCTTACCTCTGTAATACAGTTTTTCAAATTAGAGCTCATAATCCACAATGAATTGTTAAATCAATTTAACAGAGCTTGCTAGCATATTTTTCAAAACAATAAAATAAAAAAGAAAATATCAGAGTTCATTGTAAGTGATGAAAGCATTGCTTGATTACACTTTAATTTCAAATATACCTGAATCGAATATATTTGTATGAGGGTGAGGATGTGCGGGGACATTCACCAAGTATTTAAGATTCACCACCCTATTTCTGCCATATTCTGCAGAAACTTACATTTACTGAGAGCTGACTCTTCTGCCCTACCTTACTGCATTTCCCTAAGTCATTTTTATTCACTCCTGATCTGTTACAATATCCCTCTCATCCAGTCATTATTAGACTATATGTGAGTTTTCCCTCCTAATCATAGTGCTTGAGTTTTTCTCTTCATCACCAACAATAGTTTATGCTTATAAAAGTGACCTCTGGTTTAATGATTAGCTCACACTCATAAGGACATAAAACTTATTGCCTGTGTCTTGTTGACACCTAACTAAGCTTACACCCCTCAGAGTGATCCATAAACTTCATCCTTCAATCCCAAAAGCTCCATTACTTACACAGAATTGTTCTAGGTTCCCCAACAAACATCATGCCAAGCAAGTATGGAGTCTGGAAGATAATTCTTCTAAGATTTGTATCTATCAGTCAATTAACGAATGCTCCCTACATGCTTACAACAGTGGTCTGTACTTACACTCAGATGGTTACAACCCAGTGGACAAAGACTTCATTGTCTAACTCTTTAGACTTGATCTATTTGTTCCTTTCCATTCCCAACTCCAGGTCCATATTATCATGACCCTGGCTTTTATAGACATAGTTGTGGACTTGACACATGCAGAGAAAAGCCTCTCATCATCTCTGTAAGCACTCACTATAGGTGGAATTGGGTCTCTAATACCACTCCTACCCCTTCAATGCCAGAATGAAAAATACACTGCTCTAATAGATAATGATCACCAAATGGTTTTATTTTGGTTTAAATGAATGTACCCCTCAAGGTACATTTAGGACATTTTTTTCAAAGTGCTGAAAAAATTTTTGCTTCATCAGAAATTGTCTCTGGCTCTAGGGAGACCATCATCCTAAAATGTTTAGGACAAAAAGAAACCAGTTTCTATGATCCCAGCACACATCCAAGCCAGCCTCTGCTCTGGCCACCAGGATTTTACTAGTAATGGCAGATATTATGAGCAATCCGGCCTGTGTGAGTAATTTTCATGGAAAAGAAAATTGTGGCTGAGTAGATTAAATACAAATGTGTTTTTAATATTTTTAATATAAATAAAACACATGGACACAAAAGTCTCTAGCGAAAGCATAATGAATTCCAGTTATTTTGCTAGGGTAATCAGTCAATTATCAAAGATCAGAACACATTTTATTCAACTAACTCAACAATATTACAGCCTAAAACCATCTAGGAAGTGCCATTACTTTGGGAAAGGAACTTGCAGAACCCTGAATGAGTGCACATACAGGCTACCTTGTGGTCAGGATATGTGTTTACCAGGAAGGAAGGCTAAGATTAGTGCCTTTCTTAGGAGGGTGTACTTGCCTGTTGGTGAACTACTCCCTTTGTTTCTGCAGATGGTCTAGTGTATCAGTTTCTTGTTGCCTGTCAATTAGTGTACCTTATTTGAATCCTCCCAGGATGAGTGAACTACTCAATCATCATTTCCTAGGGGCACTTAGCCTCAGGAAATCACTTCAAAGATTTTACAGAATGAATGTTTGTATTACCCCCAAATTCACACTTTGAAGCCTAATCCCCAATGTGAATGTGTTAAGAGGGAAGCCTTTTGAGAGATGATTAGGTCATGAGCACACAGCCCTCATGAATGGTATTCGAGCCCTAATAAAAAGGTCCCCATTCTGCCAGGTGAGGCCACAGCAAGATTACCTTCTGTGAACCAGAAACCAAGTGCTCACCAGACCCCAAATCTGCAGCACCTCTTTTTTTTTTAAATCTCTTAGTTCATCTCATTTTCTTCTCAAAATGTCCCTCTGGAGGGCACATTTTAGGTTTTCTACCTAAATTCGCATGCCTGAATTGCAATTCTTTGATCCCAAATAAGAATATTTTGCCTTTTTATTTGCTTCCAGAAATAAGTTGACAGTTGAATTACAGAAAACCCAGTCAGTATCTCCTGAGACTTTCTTGGTGGTGCTGGAAAAACACACTGTAGATTTATGACTTGTTATACCTATTCCCTGATTTGTCTTGTCTTCTGGAAGAAAATCTATTTATGATTGTTATAGTTATGCCTGATTTATAGCCCACTGATTACAGGAAGGGATGTGAGGCAGTTTGCAATATTAAAAACCATGTGAAGCTATAAAGCACCCCTCTAAGTTTTGGTACATCAGTCTTGGCTTACAATTTTTCTCAGTATTGTATTAAATAAGGATGACTGCTATTTAATTTTGACAGAGTTGAAGAAAGCCCCTGCCTAATATTAGCAGATGTGGCTGAAAATAATAGACTTCTATTTAGCTTTTATGGGGTTGTTTTTCCCTAACTATGAAGGAAACTGGCTGACAAAAAAATAATGTTCCAATTAGGATGTGCACAGTCTGTGATGGATGAGGTTGGTGCCAGAGTCACTTAGGAAATTCAGTTGAGAAGGGCCAGGGCTTTGATGAAGCTTTCTTGAGTTGGCCAAGGGAGGAGCAACCCCCAAAATAACGCAGTGATGACAGCACAGCATGATAAAAGAGCACTGGATTGGGAGTCTGATATGCAGATTCCACCAGCACATCAGCTATCAGACCAGTGTAACTGGGCAAGGCTACCCCCCTGTCTGGGCCATAGTTTCTCATCTGCAACATGGCACTGCTTACCTACTGCATCGCACGCTCCTTGTGCAGATCCTTGTGACTGCACCTTATTTTGCTTGGCCACCTCAGGGCCCATCTTTGCTCGGGACACCTCACTTCTTATTCATGCCATAGGCCTCTTGCCTATACTTCTGGGCTCACCTGCTACCTGGGAGGTGTGAGATGCCGCAAGACCCAGTGAACAGCCCAGCACATAATGGACAGGGAAGTAAAGGCACAGTGGATGGAGTTTTCACCCACAGGTTCTATATGACAGCAAAAAAATTATATTCATCTTCTCCCCATGAACAAATAGTCCTGAGATGGAGAGCTCTGTGGCCACTCAGAGCCCAGGAAGAACAGCAATCCCTTGCACTTGGACATGAGTGGCAGCTGGCTCCTCAAAATGCTTGCTTATTTTCACTCTTTTCCTCCCTGGTCTGTTCTCCTGTTCCCTCACTCCTGCTCCTTCTGCACCCCCTAATAAAGTAATGACATGTGAGCCTTTTTCTTAGGATCTGCTTTAGGGATCCCAGGCTTAGACATTAGGAGAATTTACTCCTCAGTGTCCTAAAGATTTCCCCAGGTGCTCCACCCCCACTGCCATCCATCCCATGAAGGAAGAGGAGGGCTGCAAGGCGAGGCAAGTTTTCTGGTTTATATACTGTCTTTCCATGTAAGTTCCTTCAAAACCAAAGTGTTCTGGCATGAGAACACATTTGAAAGTTCTTGAATGATTGGATGCTGGGACACATCTGGGAAGTTGGGCTTTAGGTGGAGGTTCTGAATGCACTTGCAGGGAGCGTGGCTGCCCCAGGAATCTGAGAAGAATGCACAGGAGGGTAGCTGAACTCTGGGCTGGAGAGAAAGGATTTGAACTGGTCATCACCATGTGGTTGGAAGGGAATCTATGTTTGTGGTTAAGGTTCCCAAGAAACAAGTCAAATGGGCAGAGGGTTGAAGAGAGACACTAAAGCCACCAACTGCAGCGTCTCTCTCATTATCCACTTCACGATCTCCTTTTCCTACTAAAACAGCACTCACTTATTCAGATAATCAAGGGTTGAGATCCTTGATTCTGGGAGTTTAACACCTCCCCAGGCCTCTAAAAGATGAATCATGATTGATTTAAAGGTCAATCTGTGATCCAGTTGTTTCTGATAAAACCTAGCAAAACGTGTCCTGAATTAAAAGATTTCAAAGTGGCTGAGTTTGCCTTGTTCTTCCTCTCTTGGATGTAGATGTAGGGTGGTGCAACAGCAGCCACATTGTGATATAGAGGCAATAAGCAGAGGAAAAGGTCAAGAGAATCTCAGAATTGCTCATCCTACTATCAGTGATCTACTAAACCAATTTTAGCAGCTGTGCCTCTTGTTTCTATGTACCTGAAAAAAAGTTTTGATTTATTTCAGTCACTGTTTGTAGGATTTTATGTTACATAGAAGAAAAAAATCATTCCTGAACCTAGAAACATGTGGTAGAGAAGCAATAAAGACAAATACTCAGAAGTCAATGAAATAGAGTTTTGAGGAGGAGTAGCTGACAGTACAAATGCTGTAGAGAAGTCAAACATGATACTGAAAGCACATATGAGATTTTTCAAGTAAGAGGTGAATTCAGTGAGAACCATTTCAGAGAGGCTGATGGGGCAAAAAAAAAAAAAAAAAAAAAAATTTCAGCAGGCTGAGGAGAAACAGGAGGAAGGAACAGAAACATCAAATATTGACAGTTCTTTCAAGAGGTCTGGACTGTATGTATAGCAAGAGCCTGCAAATGTTGCTGAGTTTTGACCTAGATTTTCAATTCTAAAGAGCTATCCAAAGGAAATAATTAGAGATCCTGACAAAGATTTAGGCACAAGGCTGATAATTGCAACTTTATCTATAATAGAGAAATTTTTGGCAACAATATTAATATCAAACAATAGGCAAATTGTTAAATAAATCATGCTATGTCTTCATGATGGACTATTCTTTCATCCAATCAATATACATGATAGTCAAAAGGATTTTTAACAGCATAGAGTAATATTTATAACAGATCAAATAAAAAAGCAGGCAATAAAAATATAGTTATAAATTTGCTATATAAATATTATTTATATGCAAGAGAAAGGCAGGAAAAAAATACATACAAATATCAATTATAAGAGAAACTCTTAAATTTTGATTTTTCTGTATTTCAAAATTAGCACTTATTTTTATAATCAGGAAACTTAATTTTTAAAGAGCAATAAAATTTGCTTGGAAGGATAATAGAGTTTTTTAATATTTTATTTTATATAATTCTTACATCATTTTTCATTTCTGCACAATGTATGCATTTTCATTTTGGTTATATTCCCCATACAATTGCACCCCCCCCCCTTATTTTGACCCTAGTCCTTCCTCTCCCCACTCTTCCCCCTACCCCGGTGTGTCTCTGGTTTATAGTTGCTTGTTGATTTTGATTATTACTTTGTATTAATTAGTCTTTTTCCTGGTCCCTTATTTAGGTTTTCTAAATTCCTGCTATGAGTGAGACCATCTGGTATTTTTCTTTTTCTTTCTGGCTTATTTCACTGAGCATGATCCCTTCTAGCTCCATCCATGTTGCTGCAAATTGCATGTGTTTATCTTTTTTGATTGCTGAGTAATATTTCATTGTGTATATGTACCACATCTTCTTGATCCAGTCATCTATTTTTGGGCATTTGGGTTGTTTCCATAGCTTAGCTATTGTAAATAGTGCTGCTATAAACATAGGGAGGCAGGTGCCCTTTGGAGGAAGGATACTGGAGTTTTAACTATGAGGTTGGTTCTAGAATGAAATACTTAAAGAAATAGTAGGTGTTCTCAATGTCCAAAAATAAGGTCTGTGCTACATTTCCTGTCTCTCTCTTAAATTCAGCTGCCAGGAATCTCAGACGCAAAGCTGATGTTTAGTCACCAGTATATTTTTTTTTCTTTGTGTATTTGATTTATCCCCTTCCTTGGGACCCAGTTTCCTCATCTGTAAATATAGGAATACATGTGTTGAATAATTTAGCCCAGAGGAAAGTGCTCCCCCATTCTGGCCCATAGTAGACCAAGAGACACAGGTAAGAACCAGCAAATGTCCCCCATGGCAAGACTCAGATCTGAGTGAACTGAAAATAATATACAGCAGCTGAATAATTAATCCCCATTGACCCAGACCACATTGTATTATATCAAATTGGGTAGAGGAAAGGCAAGAGCCTCTCATTAAGGATGCCCAGGTGACTGCTCTTGTTACGTCTATGGCAACATGGTGTCAGCCTGACCGTGGCAGAGACTGGCCTCCCAGGAGAAGACCGGCAGAAGGCAATGCTGCAGACCTACCACGTAGAGGCTGCCTTGCCACTGCTCCTGCAGTCCACATTCCCTGCCACCTTCCCACCTGCCCTTCACAAGGCCAGACTCTTCAGGGCCTTGGATTAGATATCAAGGCCTTAGGTGCCCCTTTGGGCTCATGGTCAGTGACAAAAGTTGTTTTCCTCTAGACAGATTTTATTCTAGAATATTCTCTGTTTTTCCTTAAGAAAAAGTGAGGAACACAATTATTAGGCTGTCAGCCATCTATGTCTTAACCTAATTCCTCTACAGGTATGCATGGGCCATGCTGTGCTATTCCACACAGCACAGTACAAACCTTCCCGTCTATACATCACAGGGTCGTCATGAGAACCAAGAGAAATTAGTGATATGCAAATTCTTTGTAAACCATGAGAACCTATATGAATGTAAGTCATTGTTCTTATCCTTACCCTATGGGGAGCCCTACTCTAAAATGATAATGTGTACCATTTCACTCTTCTTAACTCCAAGTTACTGAGGCAATCCTCAAGCAAAGAATGATCCTAGAACTTGAGTATTGCTTTCAACTTATTTTAGCAAATGGCTTGCCCCAAGGTTACCATTTAGAATGGAAATCTCATTTAGTTTCTGAAAATCCCTGCAATAAAAAGGGGTGGCACTGTACAAAGGAAAGAGAGAGGGCAGTGAGAAAATTCAGAAGGAGTCTCTTCTGCCAAAGTGTAGGCCCTCAGAAAATACCTGTTGAAATACAGTCATTGCTGTCTAAGGACATTTTGGACGATGTCAGACAGCACCTAGGATGGCAGTCCAATAAGCAGCCTGGGTGTGTAGTAGGTTGTGACATGTAGACTTGTATAAGTCAACTCTATGATGTTCACACAACTACAAAACCACTGAATGACAACACATTTCCAATTGTTAAGTGGTGCATGACCCTAGCTACTTAAGTGCTTCTACAATCAGTGTTCGCTATGAAATCATTCAGGCTGGAAGGGGCAGCAAGTCCTCATCCAAGAAGGCAGGCATGTTTGAGGAGCAAGTTTGCTCCATTTACTGCCTTAATGGTGCCACCTCTGGGAGGAGAGGCCTGTCTCCCTCTATCAGCTAAGGGCATTTCTCCATGCCACTTTGGACAGCTCCTTACACCATATCCAATTAATCCCCATGACCAGATATTTAGCCTCCTAAATGATTTTCAAATCTATTTACTTCTCTTCATCACTACTGCACGGTCTTCATTCAATGTGCCACCAGTCCTTACATGTCCTGTTATAATAGACTCCCAACCGGTCTCATCACACACACTCTTGACCCTTTTCAGTCTATTTTCCATTCTGCATCCATTTGCATTCTAAAAATGCAAATCTAATTATTTCACTCCCTCATTTAAAGCCTTTAATTGGCTTCCCGTTGCTCTTAGAATAAAATCCTCAAGCAGTGAAATGATCTGCGAGGCCTGTGTGACCTGGCTCCTGCCCACCTCTCTAGCCTCCCCACTGATTCACTACACTCCAGTCATGGAAGTGTCTCTGTTTCTCTGTACCTCATTACAGTTGTACATAAGTGTTTTGCTTTCTAGAACAGTCTATGTCCTTTGCCCTTTGCTACCCTGTCCTACCTGTTTTTAGAGCTTAAATGAAATACCACTTCCTGAAGGGGGTTTTCCTGGCATCCGAGGCTGGGGGAAGCTCCCCAGTGTGAGCTGAGCATCTAGGGCCCCTCTTTTAAGTACATCTTACTCTTGCAAGGTCTATGATCAATTGCTCCGTGTCCAACCCCTATTGAACTGTGAGACCTATGCAGGCAGGTGCTGCTGTAGCTCCAGTACAAATCATGGTATAGTGTGCGGCAGGGGGTTCATGCATATTTGTGGATTTGATACTAAGAAATGCAATTAGATCTCACAGATAGTACCTTACTATCATTATCAGTTGGCACTGCAGTAAGAATGAGTTGACAACCTGCCAGAGAAAGAATGCAGCCCAGGTGTGCTGCTAGGTCTGTACTTGGGGCCATGAGGGTGGAGATGGCGCATGCATCACCAGGGAGTCCCACCGGAAGCCGACCAGGCATTCTCAGGATACCAGAAGCACATAGAGGTGAGTAGCCTTCACTTCTCATTTCGGTGTCCTATTACACCACACAGCATTCCCAGGGGACTTAGGGAATGGATGGTCCATTCGGTTCAACTTCACCTCGCAGACTGTTCAATATATTCAGGGTCTTTTTCTAGACTCTAGGTGCCCCAAGTGGTCAATCCCTGGTGAAGTGCTGAGAAACATCTAGTTCTGAAATTCTCCACTTCTCTTACTTTCTTTCCCAGAGTCTCTGGATTATTTTTAATTCCTTTGCCCCCGAGTCCTCAGTCCCCATTCACTCCCAGTTCACCTTGGGGCCCTGTGTCTTCCTGTGGTAGGTTGCCAGTGTCAGTTGTCAAACATTCAGCTTCATCCAGTTTTACTGGATGTTGGTTGGGTCTAGCAGTAGGATGGGAGAAGGAAAGAAGAGGTGACAGACCCTTGTCATGATCTCACCTCCAAGAGAGACATAGGTTGACAGTCAGACCTTTCACCTCACCGATGTCATCCCTGTCAACGTATTTGCTGGATATTATCATGCTAAAGAGAATTTCTGTTTCCACTCTGGCTCTGGTTTTATTACCTGTTATCTAAGTTTCAGTGTGTGCCAGAAAAAACTCAAAGGTGGCTAGAAAATCCATAGAGAGAAGGCACCATGAATGCTACCAGTGAGGTAATTGTGGGAGCTGATGTAGGAGGTAGAAAGATGCTACCGGCAATCTCCACCTACCTCACAGGCTTTCTGAGAGTTGAACACAATTCTGTATTTCCTCCAGAAAACAGGGCTATGAATGGGATATTGCAGAATAATCTCCATAAGCCATTTTAAACTAAAGAGATGAGTGGTGTTGAGTAAATAACCCCCTGAACTGCTTTCTTGTGTGCTTCAGTTCTCTCCACCAAGGAGAACAAGCCTCAGACAGCCACGGGCAGAGCAAGTGTGACACCAGACAGTCAGAGATGAGTGAGCAATGTCTGAAAGTGGTGAACTGGTCCGGGTGCCTCCCAGCACAGGGAAGTTGCATGCTGGAGAAATGAGAGGACCAGTGAATTAGAGAGATCAGCTCTAGCCATAACTTCTGAGGAGCTTGCAGCAGGGAGAGATGCCAGAAAACTAGAAACAGACTGAATTTGATGTCAACTCAGATGAATAGTCATTCAATGTGGATTGGGTGTAAAGGAAGAAGTGACCAACCTCATTTCCGTCCTTAGTGGAGATTCTAGGCTAGGAAACAGGATTAGATAGCAGGTGGTATGTCTGGGTTTCCTCAAAGTATTGGCCACTGTGAAGGCCTAGGCGCATTCATGCAAATGCTCCACCTGATCAACAGCAACATCACCACCTGGAGACAGAGTTCTGAGGCCATTCCGCAGTGCTTTTGCTTCAACTGCTCCTGTCCCCAAACTGCCACTGCTAAATTTGATTGTCCTGAACCCATATTTGTCTGTATTTCCCAAAGGGAAAGACTTAATAAAATTTAACAGTGGTAAATGTAAGTTCCTGTACTTGGGTCTGAAAAATCAGTTGCAATTTATAATATAAGGAAGATACAGTTAGCTAGAGTGGAACTTTACACATCTTAACAGTTAATAGTGATTTGCCTCATTCTGAAAGAAGGCACAGAGCAAGTGCTGCTGCCGGCTGGTGATCTCAACGCTGCATGACCTCTGCTCCCCCTTTGATATGAGTCTATTAATTTTATCATCAGCTATCAAGGGATCTGCTCCCTGATCTAATTCATGTACAGGCTGTGTTTCAATGAAGAACTTTAAAGTGAGTTGCTTTCTTTGCTCAAGGACAGGGCAGGAGTATCTCTGTCTTATCCATTTGTCATCCAATGTCTGGATCAAAGTCCAAGAGCTCAGAATGCTCACCAAAGGGAACAATGGAGAGAAGTCACAACTAAAGAAGCCAGAGAGTTAAAAAATACTTTTGACTCCTCCCATCTGATTCTTCTCTGCACAGTCATATGAGATAAGCCGCCAGTGTCTCATGTGGACTGATGGAGGAATCCAATAACCCGAGAGAAAGGCAAAAGTTCCCCCACTTAGAGTCAGAGCTGAATCCAGAAGCCAAGTTGCAACTTTGAGTTTGCTTGCTGCACCTGAACCTGTGCCACATGAATGCACACATGATAAAATAATGTAAAATCAGATGGTCTTATGAAGAAGAGTTCCCTATGCATTTGTTTAATTCAACAATTAACTATTACTGCACAACAATGATTAACTATTTAAAAGGAATAATATCTGCTTATCTTGTAGGATTATAAATTGTAAGTACTGCATATAAGTGCTTAGAAGAGTGCTTGTCACCTAGCAGACACACACACACGTACTTGCTGTGATTTGTACTCTTCATATTCATCATTTCTGCCCCTTGCCTTCCTGCCTCTGCGGCTTCTCTTTCATTCTAGGCTACTCTCCTTCCTTCTCGTACTCCCTCGTTCACCTGCTCTGTCCATAGTGTGTTCTGATTATCTCTTGGAAGACTTAATTCTGATTCTCTTCATTAATTGTGAGCCCAGCGATTAACTCCTTTCTCTTGTCTATTTTGTTCTGTTCAAAATACTCTGCTACATGACAATAGAGTGGTGTGGATCACAGGTGAAATGGAGAGAGAGAAACCATGGTTCAGGTCTGAGCTCAACACTGAGCTGATGGGTTTTGGGAAAGATATTCACTTCCTCAATCTCTCATCTCAGGAAGAGGTAAAAATGTCTTGTTACAATGCGGGGCTGCTCAGACTCTCCATGCCAAAGCTGCCAATTTTTGCAGATCAAGTTGACCCACACCCAACCGCTCCCCAAGAATGTATCTGTCCAGCTTCCTGAAGGCGCTGAAACATCTCAGCGAGAAAGTGTGGGTGACAAGCCTGCCTCAGATTTTACTGTTTAAATCCCGCACACCAATGCAGTCTCCCATTATGGCCTCAGTTATTAGCAGTAGATTATGAGTCTTTATTACTGGCCTCCCCTGAGTGCCTCACCTCCCTCTGCAGGGAGCACAGGCATGGTATTTGAGGGGTAGAGAAGAAACCAGAACTCTGTATTAATTGCCCACCACACTGGTATCTATGAAGAAATTCATTCTAATTTCCATTTCCTTAATTCCCACGTGAAATTTAAAACCTGCTTTTACTGCACTTTCCACAGAGGTGAGGGGCCATTCTTGTTACCTGGGGGGACAACTGGGTTGCAGTCACATTTAGGAAACCTCTCTGTTTCTAGCTCCTGACTCCCGGGGCCACTGGTTCTGCCTTCAGGGAAGCTGGAAATGGGTCCCCGGTGATCCATAGCTCTGGGCAGGTCCACTCACCCTTTCTGCTTCTGGCTTGCCCTCCTTTGCTCTTTATTTATTGTCATGGATGTTTTCCAATTATGCTTCATCCACAGAAATATACCACGAGCACCTGAATTTCCCAGAAAAGGATTGATCTTTCCAGGAGAATGTAACTATCAGGCCCCGCAGTTTGGAGATGTAATTTGATTTTTTTATAGCATTTTGCAGTGACTTTAGACTTGAGCCATGCCATTTAGTGCAAGGTCAATAATTGCTGATCACTGTATGCAGAGCACAAGGTAAGATACTGATATGTAACGTGACTTCTCAGCATGGAGCCCAGGACTACAGGGCCATTGAAAGAGGACGAGAGTAAGAAGGGGAGATTTGAAAACTTCAGCTTGGTGGTTTCCTTTTGTAGCCAAGAGCGGTGAGACAATGTGGTCATTGTTCATGGGGCAGTCTAGGAGGCCTTGGTGATAGGTCAGGCGGGGAAATGGGAGTGAGAAACTGTATGAGAGCCTCCAGCTTTGATGAGTGGAAATAGGGTGCCCAAGTGCCCACAAAAGTGATTGAACAAAGGCCTCAAAACTTCATATCTTGGATTTAATAATCTCAACAAAATGTCTCATTCAGCTTCAATTAGGCATGTAATTGGATAGCTAAGTTTGGGAGGAAAAAAATAAAAGGTATGCAAAAGTCACAGGACATTTGGACTGCAATGCATTTTCAAATTGTTCACAAAATTCCCCATTCTTGAAGCTAATTATGGCTCCTTATTCCCTTTTCTCCTTCCTAGCTAAATTTGTCTCATAATCATCTAATTCATTGCTGAGTCCAAACTCACCGGTCTCAGCCGAGCAAACTTAGATTGGTTAAAAACCAATGACTTTAGTAATACACAGGATATGCTTTTATATGACTGACATACAATATTACCCAACACAGGGCTTTATATTATCTTGTTTAATCAAGAAACACTAGGCAGTAGGCATAGCGCAATAGTTAAACCAGGGTTTCTCCAGTCTCCTGGGCCTACAGCATTGGCATCACCCAGAAACTTGTTGGAAATGCAGAGTCCAGGGCCTCATCCCTGCCTCCTAGGTTCAGAAACAGTGGGGTTGAGACCCAGCAATCTGTGAAAGCCTCCAGATGACACAGATGCATGCTGGATTCTGAGAACCATTGTTCCAAAAGATTTTCAAAGAATCCTTTTTTGCACTATCATGTTTCAGCCACATGGAAATTCTTCGCTGTGATGCAACCTGAGAGAGGTGTGAGGGGAGAGTGCCGGAGTGGAGACAGACTCCCTGGACAGTCACTCTTCAAAGATTCCAAGAGAGTTTTTCTATTTTTTATTAATGTCATGAGAAACAGCCATCATCCCCTTGGCCTTGTGACTGGAGGATCCAGATGGAACAGCTCAGAGCCTGCTTTGCTTCAAGACCATTTAAGCCCAATTATGTTCAGAAAAAGGTGCACTCCAGGTGCTCCAGTGCAGGTCCTAGAGCTCTAAGGTTGGCTGTGGAGCCCAAGTCCCTCATCATAGTAAGGAGTTACCTTCCATCCTTGCTTTGTTTCCTTCATGCATATTTCCTGCATGGGTACTACGTAAAGAGGAAGATGTCCAGGGCTATGCAACAGCCACCTGCTTCTGGATCTCAAGGCCAAATCTCCAACACAAGAATCTTACGGCTATTCATATTTTTTGTCCAGTTCTATAATGAGCTTTTATTACTTTACAAAAAGAAAAAGTCATTATTTTTCAAAATCCATTTATTTGCTCCCTACTGTTCATTTTCCTAATGCTACCTTTTTGGAGTAAAGAGACTGTAATCCAGTTCTCCTTGATTGGCTTGCTCTCTGTAAGAGATTAAGTATATGATTCCTAATAGAGCTGATGATATTAAGCCTCCTTGGTGGCACAAGAGGTTAAGGACAGCACTGTGAAGCTATCTGCAGCCTCTGCAGCACGAGTTCAATTCCCAGCTGGCCAGGCAGCTACCCACACAGCACAGCAGACCTCTCCTGTCTCACCCACCACTCCCCTCAGCAGTGTATTTCAGTCAATATGCCTGTTCTGTTCCCCACTCTGTCTCTGGTGAACCCTCTCACCCCCACACCTCCGGCCAGTTCTTGCATGCATAAACAAATCTTTTTTAAAAAAAAAGACAAAGAAATGTGTAAATAGGTTATATTTGGTCTTGTTAGGAATGGAAAGAGGAGAAAAACACTAAGTCCAAGGAAAGGGGGTGTCTAAAAATATAATAAAGGAGGAACAAAGAGTAGGACCCCATCTCAGGGAGTGCATGGCAGCAACTGTCACATGATAACTGCTTGACATTCAAGTACAAGAGGCTGAGTTCAGGCCAAGAGCCAGGATGTGGCGCCCAGACCCATCCATTCACCTGGCAACAGTAAGTGCGTGGGGAGGTGGACAAGGAGCTCATTCTGAAGTTCCTTTGCATTTCTTTGGTGTGGTGTACAAGAACTTTAGGACTTAGATTGGGAGAAGATGCACTAATACTAGCATTAAGAGTACATTTATTTTGGATTATTATAGTTTTGTTGTTTTTTTTTTCCACAAAGATTTTTTTTTGTTTTTTCGTTACCAATCAAGTTACTTAAGCCAGGGCCTCCCCGGTGGCGCAGCGGTTGAGCGCTGGGTTGCGAAGCTGCCCGCAGCCTCTGCTGCGCCGGTTCGATCCCCGGCTGCTGGGCGAGGGTCCCACATGGCGCGCAGACCTCTCCTGCCGCCCGCTGCTCCCCTCAGCAGTGTACCTTGGTCCTTCTGCCTGCTCTGCTCCCCGCTCTGGCTCTGGTGAATTCTCTCACCCTCCCGCGCTTCTGACTGCCCAGTACTCGTATAAATAAATAAATAAATAAATCTTTAAAAAAAAAAAAAAGTTACTTAAGTCATCTCCTGCCATCAGAAGAGAGGCAGAAGGTAAGTGCTCTGGTCATCATTTGATACAAGTTAGGGAGGTGAGCTCAAAGCCCCATACCTTTTCTGGTCGTGTGCAGAGTCACGATGCAAGCCAGCGCTGTGGTCCCAGTGCCTAGGGAGGGTCCAGGTTACCTTCATTCATCTTCATAGCTGGTGGGCAGTGGATTGACATGAGAGGGTGGAATAGAATGTGATGACCATTTCCCCAGAAAAAAGGCTTGCACCTTATGCAGAAATGGGGATAGGCAATGAACTTGGGTCTCTCATTCGCTCCATGTTTTGACATCAGGAGACATCCGGCATGCTCACTCCTGCCCTGGGGGCAAGGTGGAGCAGGGAAGAGCCTTCCACACACTAGCTGAACCCTCTTCACTATGGGCCCACTCGACATAGCCTGCCCCAGTTGTGGCCAGGCCCAAAAGAGCACCTAGAAACCCAGGACCCTGCCATTGCCAACATCTTTAACCTGGCCCACCTGCTATTTTATTTTTTAGAGCAGTTTTAAGTTGGCAGAAAAATTGAGAGAGGATCAGAGTTTTTCCCACACAACCTCTGCTCCACACCCGCACAGCCTCCCCCACCAGCAGCCTCCTCCACCAGAATGGTACATTTGTTAGAATAGATGAACCCACATTGATATCTCATACGCCCCCTTTGTTTCCCAAGGGCTCACCCAGTCTGCATGCTGGGTCACATGTATAATGATGCATATCCATCATAACATCGTACAGAGAATTTTCAGGGTCTTAACTGCTTTGAGTTTTTGCTGTGTAACAATAGTGACTTTCTCGTTCCTACCATAAAAAGATGTTACCTAAGTCTGAAAAAAACTGTGTGTGGGAACCTGAAAGTTTCTTTAATCTTGTTCCCTGAAACAAGGAGAATTCAACCAAAGTGAGGAGAGCAGAGACAGGCAACTGAAGAGACATAAGCCAGTAGGGCCACTGGAAGATACCTCTGGCTGGGGTGTTTCTCTTACTCCTTGGAATCAACACAACCCTGAGGCTATTTAATTAAGTTTGGACCCTTTAAGGATCTAATTCTTGGCATACAGAGAAAGCCATTTTTGAACCATTAAGAGCCATGGGATAGCAATGGCTAAAGTCACTTTGGCTGAAATTCTCTGTGCAGTTTGTTTACAGGAGAGAAACTGGAAATTAGTTGGGTTGTTGCCCGTTTGAATCCTTGAAGGAAAATGAACAACTAGAAAGGTTTAAAGGGTTCCCAATTGTATATTTAGACCATTGCCAGATCACCCATTGAGAAACAAAGAACATTCAGGGTGCAGTGGTTCTGTCTTCAAGTACATTGCTAAATCAAACAGTCCTTAACAAAGGAAATACATACCTTTATCTTTGTCTAAATATCATCAACCCAATTATTAATCCTTACTTGCATTGTGCTGACTAGATATTGATCGTTGCTATAACTTACTTCTTTAAATACTCAACAGTTTTATAAGGTGAGCAGTGAAGATTTGTGAAAACCTTTATATTTTGCAGACAAAGTATCTGAAAGCTGAGCTCACACTACAGGCCTGTAGTCTCCTGCATTGCTGAGATGACCAAAGCTAGGACACATCAACTCCCTTAAAAGCATTGAGCTTGGATGATTTTTTTAAAAATTTTTTAAAATTTTCTTCATAGTTTTTTTTTTAAAGATTTATTTATTCATGCATACGGAACTGGGGTACAGGCCAGTCGCACAGGAGGGTGAGAGGATTCACCAGAGACAGAGCAGGGAGCAGAACAGGCAGACCGACTGAAATACACTGCTGAGGGGAGCAGCGAGCAAGACAGGAGAGGTCTGCCGCGCCATGTGGGTATCTCCCTGACTGGCCAGGATCGAACTGATGCTGCAGAGGCTGTGGACAGCTTCATAGCGCTGTGCTCAATCGCCTGCTCCACCAGGGGAGGCCTCGAACTTGGATAATTTTTTAAAAAACACAAAATAAGTGATAATTGAAATGAATTAGAGAAGTTCAACTAAAATGCTTATGGAGATTGAACCACTTTTGTATGAAGATAGACTGAAACCATTAAACTAGTCTATAGGACTAGTTATAGCCTATAGTCTATTTCCTAACTAGGAAATAGATTGAAGAGGGCAATCTTAGCTTTCATTTCAACATTACATACTAGAAATGACCTTGAAGTTTGGGTGATGTTGTTTTAGGACAAGCACAAACAGCAGGGTCCTGTGATTTATTATCAGCTGAGGGAGCCCTGCTTCTTAGGAACGAGGAAAGGTTTGCTCAAAGGTCCACTCCACAGCTTGCAGACAGTCTAAACCCTTATCCAAATTTTTGCAGACTCCTAGTGGCTTGTGTTCTCATGGTTTTCACTGGCTTTCATTTCTCAATCCTAATGAATTACTTGAGTTTACTTCACACTCTTCCATCCTGGATCTACCCCAATAGGGAATTTAACCTGTTTCTTTGATTTCCTCCACCCTTCTCCTACCAAGAAAGCAACAAGAAATAAATGTAATTGCTCGTAAAGGCCTTGTTTGGTATAGCAATATTTTGGAAAATCAAAGATATTTTCATTGCAGAAACACATTTTTAAATTGTGTATTAGACCTCTCTCTTCCTGTAGGCCATTTCGGCCATTGCACCACCAGATGTTTCACTGTTCAGACTCCCCACATACCAGGGGCCAAGACTTTTGCCAACTTGCTGGCTCCTGCTGTCCCCTTCAGTCTCTTCCTTTCCCCTCCCCCAATATTATCTTCAGGAACTACAAATTCCTGTTATTTATGAAGACCTGCACTTCAAGTCTCTCTAGCCCCTGCTCCTTAACCCAGCACCAGGCCCTTGTCAAAAGTATTCATGGGGCCCCGTGGAGAAATAACCTTTTCACCATATTAGCACAGAATGCACTCCTTGAAGTTGTTGTAATGTTGGAAAACATTTACCCCTCTTTCTTGCAATATTATGTTCTCAAAATATAAAGGAATGCCAGGAGGTTTTAGACTCCAAAAGCTGGAAGTTAATGATCCTCTTGAGCACCTCGAAGGTTGTCATGTCCACTTATATCCCCTGGGACAAGGCCCTTAGGGGATGTTTCCAGAGACTGCATCCGGCTCAGAGCATCACAGGGTGATCTCAACATGGTTTCTTTATCCTTGTTTTGTTGTGATGGGGATTTATATGTGAGGAGGAAGGGGTAAACTGTGGAGAATATAGGTTTCTTATTGCCTTGTTTGGCAAATGGTTCTCAAAATGTAGTGAACCTTCTCAATTTATTAAGGACTAATCAAAGTTAATCAAATTAATTGTACATTGAGAGAATGTGTGTGAACCAAGACTCAAAGAGTGAAAAAATTAGACCTCATATCCTTTATCACAAGACACTTTGCTTTTTATCTCCTAACAGTAATTAGGAAAAAAAATCCTGTTAATTTGATTTTCTTTCTTTATGTGGAGTTTGAAAGTGTGAGAATATTAATGAGAAAAGGGAAGAGAAATTATGTAAGCAGGAAATGCCAGGAAAAAAGTCATCTAGAAATATTAAACCAAGGAAACTTAAACTGCTGGCTTGAGAATTTTATTTTTTAAGTTTCTTAAAATAACTTATTTATATGCAGTATTTGAGACATTAAGTAATTACGTTACGTTGGGAGTCAGGGCCCCTTAGTCCAGCCTGTTCAGCTATAAGCCAAGACAAATCATCAACATTATCTACTTTAATATCTTTTATTAGCTTTGTCAGTAAAAGTTAGTGCAGTATTTTTCTAAGATTCTATGCTTATGATTATTGTTATTATAGTTAACATGCTTGAGGGCTTCCTAGGAGCAGAGGAAGAGGCTTTACATGGCCTGTCTTTTTTTTTTTTTAACTGAGTTATGAAAAATATCAGGCACACACAAAAGCAGAACACTCTTTTGTACAAAAACATCAAATTTCTGTTATTTTTTCATGTCTTCCCTTCAACATTCTTAATAAATTATTTTCAAGTAGATCCCAGACATCATGTCATTTCATCTATAAATATTTCAGTCTAAGAAAAAAGACTTTTTTATAAACCACAAAGCCATGTTTTAGCCAATGAAATTCACAATAATTCCTTAATATCATCTAATAATCCGTGTCCAAGTACTCCTGATGTACAAACAATGCTTTCATCACTGCTTTGTTTACACTGGATCCAGATGAAGTCCATACATTGCAATTTGCTATTATATCTTAAGTCTCTTTTCATCCACAGTACTTTCCTCTCTCTCTTTGGTGTGCACCTTTTAATTTTTAATAAACTGGGTAAATTTTTGAAGCATTCAGAATTTCCCACTTTGACCTTGATTGCTTGTGACCTTGTGATATTCCTGAATATGTTCCACTATCCCCTGTGTTTCACTAGTTGATATAGAACTTGATTGGATTTATGCTCAGTTTGAGAGGAGCAATAATACTTCATAGGAAGTTCTCTCTATTTCCTATTCCACCAAATTAAGAGACACTTACTAACTGGATGACCCACATTTTGATTTTCAGTTTGATCAATGAATTCAGGTAACACCACATAATCTCATCCATTTTTCACCCAGCATCTTGGATCCATCTGAAAACTATTAAACCATAAGAGTGAAACAAAGATCTAATTTTAACCATCATTTGTTAAATAATCTGCCTTTTCTCCAGTGATATGAAATAACACCTTATTATATAACTATTTTCATGCCATTAAGACAATTCAAGATTCAGAAACTTTATCACCCACAGGCACTCACTGAAAGAACTACCAAAGAATACTCTCCATTAAGAAGGAAAATGAACCCAGAAAGAAGGGAATTGAATAAGGAATGATTCACAAGCAAACAGTAAAACATAAGCATTGCTTGTACAAATATTGTTTATAAAAAGACCAAAATTCTAGGTGAGAACAACATGGGTAGGTATGTATGGGGCTACAGGGGTGATTGGGAAGCAGTGGGACATATACTAATGTTTTTATCATGTCCCAGGGGAAGGATGCATGGATTTACTTTACAGTTTTTGAGAATAATATAAACTATAGCATGCATGTAAAATTTTAAGGATAATCACACCTGCTGCTTTTAAAAAGCTGACAATATCAAGAGTGGAGGAACAAGAATGCACAAACACTTTATGATTAGTATAAATTATCACAATCACATTAAAAAATAACATTAGTATGATCTACTAAAGGTGAAGCATCTCATACCCTGTGATGGAACACTTCTCCTAGGTATTAGATACAACAGAAACTGCAATACAGGAGGTCATAGCAGCAATGTTCTTAATGTTCAAAACATAGACACATCAACATAATCAACAATCAAGCAGAATGCTAAACAATAATAAAGGTGAACCACATGCCTACAGCATGGGCTGAGTCTACACCATGGGCTGGGCCTCCCTGGTGGCACAAGGGGGTAAGACAATCTACGAAGCTATCTGCAGCCACCGCAGCATGAGTTCGATCCACAGCCAAGGAGCTACCCTCATGGCCAGCAGACCTCTTCTGACTCACCCTCTGCTCCCCTCAGCAGTGTATTTCAGTCAATCTGCCTGTTGTGTTCTCCACACTGTCTCTAGTGAATCCTCTCAATGCCCCCATCTCTGGCCTGTGCCCCAGTTCTTGTATACATAAGTAAATAAATTTTCTTTAAAAAAAAATGCCTATAGCATGGGTGAATTTCTATATATACATATAGTCCAGAGGTCTTCTATTTTTTTTCCCGCACCTATCACACCATGAATCCATAGGGAATGGGTCCCAGCAGTTCAACCTCCTTTCCATGGTGTTGTATTTTGGGAGAGGCAGGAGATTGTGATTAGGAAGGCATAAAAAATGTAAAATGTAACTCATTATTATAAAGCAAATGCCTTGACACCACATGAAATAATAGAATATATATATTTGCTTTGCCTTCAGTTCTTGGCACAGAACTCCAAAACCTTCATGCTTTCCCAAATGCAATGAGCACGATGGCCATCAACACAATGCTCTAATATTTGGACATTGACCCCAATTCTTGACACAGAGCTTCTAAACCCTTGGAATTCCCCAGTGATAAGAGTCTTTTGCCCTGAAGTGACTTTGTTGGGCTTCTAAATAGTGTTGGTTGGTCACCAAAAGACCTAGCCCTGATTAGAAGCTTGGAACTTTCAACACCATGCCCATCCTCTGGGAAGGGGAAAGGGACTAGAGATTGAGTTCATGCCTCTAGAATGAAGTCTCTATAACAATCCCCAAAGTATAGGGTGTGGAGAGCTTCTGGGCTGGTAAACATGTCATGTGTTCAGAGAGTGGCAGACCCCAATACTGAAGGAACAGAAGCTACTGGGTTTGGGATGCTTCTAGATCTTGGTCATGTCTGTCTTAACAGGTCTAGGTATCTTGTCATCTAGCTATTCACCTATATCCTTTATCCTATCCCTTATTGCATAATTAAGCAGTAAACATAAGTATTTCCCTATGTTTTGTGAGCTCTTCTACAAAATATTACAAGATATGCTTGAACAATGTATGCTTTCTTATCTCGGGTATAGTCCCCATGAAATTCCCACCACCCATTCATCCCTGCACCATCACCATAGTCCTTTGTGCTCTTCCCACCCTTGTTTTGCTCCTACTCCCTCCGCCCCCTTTTTGAGGGGGCGTCTAATGTGGATCTTCTCTGGCCACATCCTCTCCTTCCCTGGGTTTCCTTCCTCCTCCTTTTTCCTGTTCCTGTCCTCTTTCCCCTTGCTGTCTTCTTTCACTCTTCTTTTTCCCAGTCTCCCGACTGGCAGCATGCTGGACATATGTACCTTGGCTTCATATCTACTCACTCAGGTGAGTGCACAAGGCATCAACAACATTTGCTGCTATGGAATAACAATCTTAACTTCCTGGGAGGTAATTTAGCTGGGCAACTGGGAGCTCTCAACTTCTCCTCACCCATCTTGAGTTGTAGGCACCAAGATACTATTTATACATTCTGTTAAAATTTGCTTTTCCCATCGCCTTGATAAAAATGGTCAAAGAGGAAGCGTTCTATCTTATCCCCATCATTTGTTCACTTTATGTCATCTATCTCAAGCTATCGGATAACATTCTCTCTCTAATTTGTACTAGGACGTTCAAGATGCTTCATCTTTTTATAACTTTTCTTATTCCTTCCAAATTCAACACGCCACCACAGCCCCTTGTGTCCATAAGCAAGATACCATTTGGAAAGTCCGAGTTGCTAATTTCAGTCTGTTTTGACAGTAACGCTCAAAGCCTGGTGTGTGTGTGTGTGTGTGTGTGTGTGTGTGTTTGTGCCCAGAAATACTAAACATTCCCGAGAATCCTTAACTTGTAGAATTTTTAAATTTTGAAGTTGGGTTCACTGATCTGGCTGCTGGCGGTAAAGTTCCCACCTTGGAAGACTCTTCCGACATGCACACTCTCCTGCAGATTCTTTTTGTGCGTTGGTCACTAATGGGGCAGGAGGTGGACCGAATATTTTATAATTAACCTCCCACAAGAACAACTTGTTCTTTAAATTCAGAAGCCAAGAAACTTTGAATAGAATCAGTTTAGAGGGACTGGGTTGCTTTTTTTAAATTCAAGTGGAACAATTCTTATTCAGTCAGTACCAAAATCCTGTCTAACTTTATTTGCATCACACTTGTTGGCACAAATCTTCTGGTGATGGAAATAAAAGAGCCTGTGTAAAGGTCTGGGAATAAAAACAGCAGACAGAAGAGAAAGGGAAAAAGAAGAGTGAAAGAAGACAGCAAGGGGAAAGAGGACAGGAACAGGAAAAAGGAGGAGGAAGGAAACCCAGGGAAGGAGAGGATGTGGCCAGAGAAGATCCACATTAGACGCCCCCTTAAAGAGGGGGCGGAGGGAGTAGGAGCAAAACAAGGGTGGGAAGAGCACAAAGGACTATGGTGATGGTGCAGGGATGAATGGGTGGTGGGAATTTCATGGGGACTATACCCGAGATAAGAAAGCATACATTGTTCAAAAATGAAGAACGATGTAAAAAATACTTAAGATGTTTTAAAAAAGAAGACCCCTTAAAAAGCATTGCATTTAACCTTATTTTATTTTATACATTTTTTACATCATTTTTCATTTTGCCCAATATATGCATTTTCATCTTGGTTATAGTCCCCATACAATTCCCGCCCCCTTGTTTTGATCCTACTCCCTCCTCCCTCCCCCCTGTAGTGTGTCTCTGGTTTATAGCTGCTTGTTGATTTTGATTTTTACTTTATTATAATTAGTTTTTTTCCTGGTCCCTTATTTAAGTTTTCTAGATTCCTGCTATGAGTGAGACCATCTGGTATTTTTCTTTTTCTTTCTGGCTTATTTCGCTGAGCATGATCCCTTCCAGCGCCATCCATGTTGCTGCAAATTGCATGTGTTTATCTTTTTTGAATGCCGAGTAATATTCCATGGTGTATATGGACCACATCTTCTTGATCCAGTCATCTATTTTTGGGCATTTGGGTTTAACCCTTATTTTAATGATGAGACACTGAGACACAGAGCTCCTAGCTTGCATTGCGTCACTCAATACATTAATGACAACGCTGACACTATGGACTCTCAACTCTTTTTTTTTTTTAAAGATTTATTTATTCATTTATACAAGCACTGGGTACAGTCAGAAGGCCAGGAGGGTGAGAGAATTCACCAGAGCCAGAGCGGGGAGCAGAGCAGGCAGAAGGACTGAAGTACACTGCTGAGGGGAGCAGCGGGCGGCAGGAGAGGTCTGCGCGCCATGTGGGACCCTCCTCTGGTGGCCGGGAGCAGCCAGGATCGAACTGGCTCTGCAGAGGCTGCGGGCAGCTTCGCAACCCAGCGCTCAACCGCTGCGCCACCCGGGAGGCCCTGGACTCTCAACTCTTGTTCATTTTTCTTAAGTTCTTTCCTCCCCCCTTCATGCAGACTCATTTATTAATTTTTTGAACATTTATTTTTTAATTGGGTTCTCTCATTGTGAGAATAGAGCATTTGCCTTCTAGAAAACATGAAGGGAAAAGTTTGGATGTATTTAGAAGATGGGGGAAAAACCCAGGAGCTTTTCAACCAAATGTCTTACTGCCAATTATTGTGCAAAACAGTTACTTGCCTACTTGAAAACAGAATTTTGTGTTGTCTTCTGGTTAGAAACTCATACCCCAACACAGCTAATGCATCTCACTCAGAAACTCCTTCAGAGAAGATTCCAAAGTTCCAGCCAGTTATTCTGGAAACTGATTACTGTCCTTAATCATTTGCCATAATCTACATATACACCCCCCCCCCCAAAATCTGGACCTTGAGGTGTGCTGGGATTTCCAGAAGGAAAAAGAGTAAAATTGGTAGGGGCTTCTAATCTTCTAATTTTGTGCTAATGTAGGTCAACATCTCACACACACACACACATACACACAGAGTCACATAAGACAACTTGTTCAAGTCCTCTTCAACCATATCTACCTTTTGTTCTAGTTGTAAACATGGCTATAGAGGGGCAATGTGGGGGAGTACTTTGCAATTCACATAAAGTTTGGGGATCCCTATCCTATAGTAAGGGTATATTTCTATGAATTACTGTAATAGGATGTTCTGATTGTCTCTGACATAGTAGGACAATTTTCAGAATCTAGTTGTATCTAATAACTTAGTTGCATCTAATAAATTCTACTTCAAATTCTGAGGTAGAATTTATTAGATAAATCCTTTGGCACCTGTTGATATACTCAGAGGCAGTGGTTAGTCTGTAGAGAAATTAGAAGTAGATGTCCAAGGGGGGAAGATTAGAGAAGGTCTTGGGATACCATGCTTGGGACACAAGCTTGATTTTTGAAGGGTCTAAGATCCAGAGCCAATATAGGACTGGGCTGGAGATTTCTGCCAGGGGTGCAGCCAGGCTGTCATGGCACACGGACAGGGATGGCAGGCAATTCAGTCAGTAGTATGGACACCCAAAAGGGCTCTGCTGCCCTTTGCTCAGGAAGCAGCAGCTGAAGGGGGGGGGGGTGTCTTTGCAGCTCTTAGAGAACAGGCCCAGTGGCAGCTGGAGTGGGGAGACACTGCCCTCAAGTGGGCTGGGGCACTCACTGGGGATGCAACCGCTAACTTGGCCAGGACATCCCAGAGGCCAGAATTAAATAGGGGATATTGAAAATCCTGCAGTACTATAGGTGGCAACTGTGAGCTAACAAATCTGTGTGTTAATATTTGCATGGTATGCCCACAGGGTGGGAAGGCCTACGAGGAAGCCATCTTCTCATTCCTCTTCCAATTCCCATGCACCATCTCACTCCAGAATCCTCTGAGTCCAGTGCCATGGATCAAGATCATTTTCGCATAGCATTCCTGCGTTCTACAGATATATCAATTGTACACCTCTTGCTGTTGTGACTTTTCATAATTTGTAAAGTTGCCGCATTGGTTGGTAGGTCAGGCCTGTCAAGCCTAGTAGCCTTGGAGAGACCAAGCTGGATGGTCTTAGTAGAGACCCAGAACTAAAGCCAAAAATGGACGAACAATACGATTTCCTGACTATATTACTTAGCAGTATGTATTAGGGGAATTACAGAGAAAAAATAAGTGTATCCATAGTAACTGACCTATAAATCTTGAGATAATTTATAAAGGTAAACTTACCTCATCCAAACATGAATTCAGAACTGTAACTCTGAGGTTAGAAATTCTGTGCCTACTTCTCCAGCCCTATTACATACATCCTTGGAGAAAGCTTCCCCCAAGAGTAGGTCAGGGTTTGAAATTATATGTTTCCAGAAACCAGGGAACTTTTCCTTCACCTCACTTGCTGCAGTGTCCAATTTTACATTTTTTTCTATGATTATTTGATTCATGCTGAATTACCCCATTAGAATATAAGCACCATAGAGATAGAAACTCTGTTTGGGCTCCTATATGTAGCAAAGATTGCTGATGACTTCACAATACGTAATCTCAACCCTTTTGATTAGAAAAAGAACCCTAGATCTATTGATGGTAGCAATGCACCTAGCTAAAATATCATATCTCCAGGTTTCCTACATGCCCTAATTCCCTTATATAGCTCAGCTTCCTTTGCAGCTACATGTGACTATATGACTAAGTTCTGGGCTGTTGGATTTAAGCAGAGAATGGTGTGCTAGGTCTGGGCTATCTCCCAGAAAAGGAGGAGTATGAGCCCCTCTCATGTGTATGTTGGGATTTGAACATTAGAACTGGGGCTGGAGCAGCCATTTTAGACTCTGAGTTCACATACCAAGGAAGATAAAACAGAAAACTATGGAATTCTATGGGGATTCAATCTGAGGGGGTGGGGGGAAGCAAATATTGTCTAAAAAAATGTAAAAAATGATAAATGTTAAAATAAAAAAAATGAGAAAAAAAATTTTTAAATGCAAATAAGCAAAACAAAACAAAAACAGAAAACTAGAAGCAGCCTGGGTTCCTAATGACTGTGGAGCTACCATTCCAGCCCTAGAATTCTTGTCTCTGAACAACTTTAAATGTGTGAGAAAAAGTACCTTGTACATAGTAGAATCTCAGTAAACATCTATAAAAGGGAGGGAGGTAGAGAGGGAAGCAGGGAGGGAGGAAGGAAGACACTGGTTGAGAATAGTAAGTGCTATCTATGTCAAATGTGTTAGCAAAAACTTATGAGAGCACAGAAGAAAGAAAATTTGATCTTAGGTAATCAGGAAATACTTAAATTTCAATCCAATGACTAGTTTCATTGCTTTCATAACTCACTGTCTATATCTCTTTGATGGCACTGCCAGGCTTTATTGCTGTTTAAATGCATAAGTATTATTGTAATAAATATCATAAGTATTATTGTAGGAAAATAAGGGGTTTTTTTGAACATATGGAGGGGTATAAAATGGGAAGTTAAAATCTCCTTGCCTGTTTCCCCAAATCCTCCAGAAATAACCAGATACCCTGTAGGCTTCCAGAAACATTCTCTGCTTATGTAAGCATCTATGCCTATATCCTTTTATATGTGTAATTCCTGTTACTCAAAGGGATCAGGGATTACTCTGGCTGCACCCCCCACCCCTTACTTTCTTATTTTAATCATGCCATTGCCAGGGAGCTGACAGTAGTCTGCTCATGTGTTTCTCATGGACTAGACAGCAAGCCTCATTAGAAGTGATTTCTGTGCTTGCTCAACTTTGAAGTTCTGAAACAACAGGTGCTTAATAAAGGTGTTGCTAATAAATGCTGAATTAAAAAAAAGTGTTGCTGAATGAATGCTAAGGAAATACTTGAATTAGGCCTTGAAGTTGACAAGGGGCAAGTGGCTAAGGTGGAATTTTCCTTGCTGACAAGCTGTTCTTTTAAAGATAGTCTTATGGTGACTGGACACATCATTCTCACACCCTTGAGTCTCCTCAGAACTTTTAAACAAGGCACAAGCAGTGATGCTTCCTAAAAGGAAGCACCTGCAGAATTAAATGAGTGAAACTCCTCAGCTGGAGCTCTCGGGACTGCCCAGGACCCAGAAGGAAAAAAATAAAATGAAAAGAGCCGGGTTCTTAAATTAAACTGAAGTCCTGGCTCCCTGCATCCCCCAAAGCCATCCCTTGAGGTCTCATTAAAATGAAGCTCTGGAGAAGGAAGAAGGAGAAGGTCCCTTCTAGGCCAATCTGAGAAAAACAACCGTTTTTTTTTTTAATCATGAAAAGGATGCTATAAAGAGATTCTTCGTTTACCTTAGACCTTTGAGCTGTGGACACTTCACTGGGGAAATTTGTGTCTGGAAATAAAAGTTAAGATACAATAAAAGGAAAAATAGAGTTACTCCTAGACCCCTTTCCCAAAATTGTGTATGATTTTTAGGTTTTGCCCACGTTCAGTTTTCACTTATTAATAGCTCAATTTTAACAAATTTAACAGGATAGCAGATTTGATTCATGAAATTCACGTAGGTTTGAGTAGAAATCGGTTCCTACCATGTACCATGGCAGTGTTTGTAACAACCTCACTGCTTCTCCCCTCTTCCCTTTTCAGCATCCCCACCCCCTGCTCCCCAACTCTGACAACCCTGCTCTAAGTCAGGAAGAAGTGAAGGCAATTCTCCTCTAGTCAGACATGAAGCCCACCTGCCTTGATGTTCCCCAGATTTTTGACCGGTTCCAGTAGCTGTCCTCTGAGGGAGCCAACTGGCTTTCATTAAGTGTTTGCTGAGTGCTGTGGGGGAAGCACTTAGATGGAAAGTTTTACGTCCTCCAGACTCTGAAGGACACCCTCAGGTTATGTGATTCTATGGAAGCTTCTGTCCTTCTTGAGAAATTACAAATAACTGATAGCAATGCAAATTCCTGTCTACAGACATACAAATTCTATCTTGTTTGATGGAGCTTCAATTGACATTAAGTTGAGCCCACATTTTATTGCAAATAGTAAGTAAGCCTGCCCTTTATCCAGGAGGAAGATAGCCTCAAAGTTGCTTATTACAGACTGTAAAGGGTCAGGAATGACCACTGAGCAGATTTTCTAATCCAGCAGACCGGGTAAAGGAGGAGTCAGAGACCTCAGTGGTTTTTTTGCAGGTCTTTTATTGGGATTACCAGGTACATGGCAGGCAGGGGTGCTGGGGGGCCGGGAGGCTGGCAGGCCTCCCAGCCCCCAGCAAGTCTTCATTCTACTGGGCGCTCTGGCCTTCTCTCAGCTTCTGCTTCTCTCTCAGCTTCTCTTTTGGCTTCTGCTGGCATCCCCATGACGCCCCCCTTAAAAGCCCAGTCTTAGCCCAGGTGAATCCCATCTACCTATGCCCACACCCTACTCCAGGTGCCCACCATCAGGCATGCATTCAGGACCACATGGATCCATCATCTATCCTGATGGCGGGAGGGCAGAAAAGCCTGACATTTTCTTTACCCTACACAGACACAATCCTGAGACATCACCTAGCACTTTGGCATAGCCAGAAAAATGTGCAGAAGCACAAGAACCCCACAGAGAACTCTCCTCTCTGAGAGGGACATATGTTTGAGTGAAGAGAACAGGTCACAGACCTACCTTCATGTGTAGTAAATTCCATTTTTATAAAGCCATATACATCTATAGATAGACTGATAGATATATGGTGGGGGGGATGGGGAGAGAAAGAAGAGAAATAGAAAAAGAGACAGACTGATACCTAAAAGGATAATTACTAAGAAGTTAACAGAGGTTATCCCTAAGTGGTAGAAGGTCAGATGACTTTTTTTAAAGATTTATTTATTTATGCATACAAGAGCTGGGGTACAGGCAGAGATGCAGGGCGGGGGGTGAGAGGATTCACCAGAGACAGAGTGGAGAACAGAACAGGCATTTTGACTGAAATACACTGCTAAGGGGAGCAGTGGGCGATACAGGAGAGGTCTGCTGCACCATGTGTGTTGCTCCCTGGCTGGCGGGGGGCCAGGGATCGAACTTGTGCTGCAGAGGCTGCAGATTGCTTCATAGTGTGGTGCTTAACCCCTTGCACCACCAGGGAGGCCCTCAGATAACTTTTGAACTTTCCTTTTGGTACCTTTTTGAGTTATCTGAATTCATTTCAATGAGAATGTCTAATTTTTATAAAAACCATAAAGTTATTCTGGAAAAAAAATACTGGAATGGATCACAGCTCCAAATGAATTGCAAGTTTAATTAATTAATCTAGGTTGGTAAAATCCAGAAGCAAGCCGGCGAGAAGAGATTGGACATCCCTCAGAAATGTGGGGAGGGGAGGTAACCAGGAAGCTGGGAGCTGCCACACATTTGTTGGTTGCTATGCCAAAGATGAGAGAAGAGCCAAGGTCTTGGCCAAGCTCATTTTCACTTTTTGGAAGCCTGACTCCATGGTGTAAATCCAGGAATAACCAAGCCCATGTGGCCCATGGTTCTGACATCATCTGAGCAGATCCTTTCCCTTCAGAATGACAAGCCCAATTTAAGCAGAGACAGAAGGGAAAACTAGGGTTTCCCCCATTATATAGTCAGTGTCTGTCTATATCTGTTAAGTGATGTCACTTTTCAAATATAGCACCACCCTGTTACAATACAGCTGGTTAGGAGATGCCGTGAGTTAGAACATGAGCCATGAGGTGTCATGGCAAAAATATTTTGATTCCACAAAAACAGACACAAGGACCAATGGAACCGAATAGAGAGCCCAGAAATAAAACCACACTTATATGGACAACTGATCTTTGACAAAGGAGCAAAGAACATGCAATGGAACATGGACAGTCTGTTCGATAAATGGTGCTGGGAAAACTGGACCTCCACATGGCAAAAAATGAAACTAGAGCACTTCCTCTCACTGTGCACAAAAATCAACTCAAAATGGATAAGAGAACTAGACATAAGACCTGAAACCATAAAATATATAGAAGAAAATATAAGCAAAACACTACAAGACATAAATCACAATAACATCTTTAAAGCCTCATCACCCAAAGCAAAGATAGTCAGGGAAAAGATAAACACCTGGGATTACATCAAAATGAAAAGTTTCTGTACAGCAAAAGAGACATTAATCAATACAGAGAGACACCCCACTGATTGGGAAAAAAATCTTTGCACTCCATACAACCGATAAGGGACTGATCACAAAGATATACAAATAACTCACATGACTCAACATAAACAAACTAAACAATCTAGTCAGGAAATGGGCAAAAGAACTTAAAGACATTTCTCCAAAGAGGAAATGCAAATGGCCAACAGGCATATGAAAAAATGTTCAACATTCCTTATAATGAGGGAAATGCAAATCAAAACCACACTGAGATACCACCTTACACCAATGAGAATGGCACATGTCAAAAAAACAAGCAACAACAAATGTTGGTAAGGATGTGGTGAAAAAGGAACTCTCCTACTTTGCTGATGGGAGTGCAAACTGGTCCATCCACTATGGAAAGCTGTCTGGAGTTTCCTCAGTCTACTAAAAATGGAGCTATCATACAATCCAGCAATTCCACTCCCAGGGATCTACCCAAAGGACACAAAAACATTGATTCAAAAGAACACCTGTACCCCTATGTTTATTGCAGCACTATTTACAAATAGGTAAAACCTGGAAACAACACAAATGCCCAAAATACATGACTGGATCAAGAAGATGTGGTATATATACACAATGGAATATTATTCAGCAATCAAAAAAGATAAACTCATGCCATTCACAGCAATGTCAATGGAACTAGAAGGACTATGCTCAGTGAAATAAGCCAGAAGGAAAAAGAAAAATATCAGATGGTTTCGCTTATAGCAGGAATATAGGGGAACCAAATAAGACATTAGTGTAAAAAAAATAATCAGTACAAAACACAACAAAGCAAAACAAGACAATTATAAATCAGAGACATCCTGCAGGGGAGGAAGCGGGAGAGAGATCAGAGGGAGGGAGGGAGGAGCACAGGGGACTGAGGTGATGGTGCACGGGGTGCATTGGGGAAGGAAACTATGGGGACTACACCTGAGGGGATGGGGGAAGCAAATATTGTTTAAAAATGAACAATGATGTAAAAAATTTTAATAAAAAAGAAAATTAAAAAAAATTTTGATTCCAGACAAATTTGATGCCTTTAAACTGATACCAGGTTTATTAGCAAAAAACATTAAATTGTAATTATTTTGATGGCTAACGAGTACATTCACCAGCTTTGAAAATAACAGATTAAGTCAATGGCATTCTTTTGGCAGTCTCTTTTAAGGGTCAAAGCTATTTTACCTTGGTTGTTCCTAAGTATTGCTACTGTTAATAAAAAATTTCCAGAAGGTTCAGTCTCAGCCTTGTCCCACAAATAACACACATCTGAGCTGGGCCACAAGTGGCACCATTGATGGGATCAAGGAGGCTGGAGCTAGAGGTGGCCTCGATATTTCCTACTTACCAGATTTAGAAAGGATACCAGTGGAGTTGGAGTTGTCAGGAAGATTGTTTTTGGAGAACTGGAAGGTATTCCAGCAGACAGGGAGCCAGAGGAAGGAGCCAAAAAGCCAGAGAAGAGGCAGAGCTGAGTGAAGGCTTATGCAGCCAGGATGCAGGTGCAAAGAAGCAAGGTCAGCTGGGCACCCAAGCTGTGTTCTCCAGGTGCTGTGCCAGCCCAGGCTTGGCCACAAACCTCTGGTTCTTCCAGTGCCCCCTGCAGTACTGGCTCCAGGAGCCCCAGACCTTGTGCCGCAGCTGGAGAGCAAGGGGACCAGATGATATCTGGAAGCCATTTTCAGATATCAAGCCGACCTGCCGGTGGTTTTGTTATTGATGCTTGGTGAAGCATTCCCAACTGGGGGCATCCCCAACTGGGGGCCTGCATGACAGTGCAGGGCCCTGTCAGTGCCTGCTGCCCGAACCAGTACACACAACAGACCCAATTCCCTAGGAAGATAACCCTGCCCCATCAGTGCCGCTGCCACTTCTGCTCTGCTGCTTCCCTAGGGAAGGCTGATCATTTTGTCTTCATGGTTAACTGAAAATTGCAAACCAGGGAAGTCTTGATTTGCTCTTTGCACAGTTTTCTTTTCTGCATTTATCACGACAGCACAATGTATGCATTTATTCTCATAATTACCCTGTTCCTGGAGGAATGTGACAAATGTCTTCTGTCCAGGAAAAAGCTCAGCTCAGACAAAACTCCATGCAGGCAGACACAGCACCTTTCACAAAGATAACACTCCACGTGCATTGTGTGCAATGAGCAGATGAGACATCCAGTGTTCAGGGGTAAGAGTTGGCCCCATCCCCTTAACAGGCCAGGAGGACTTGAATCCTTTGGTGACGCTGCTTCTATAAGGGAAGACATCCTGCCCAGTAAATTGTCCTCACCTAAGAGCTAGAGCTTCTATTACAAATGAAAGGAAAGAACACATTTCAATGCTTTGATGTGTTTCAGGTAACTAATGGCATCCCACAGGGATAGAAGGTTCTGTCTGGCAAGACATTGAACTGTTCCTTGTTTCTTAGCCAGTGCTGAGCACTGTCTGAAAGCAGGAAAGGAAGGGCTGGCGCTGCCCCGCATGGTATTAGAAGGGCAGAACAGGAAGGGGAGTTGGGGCCAATTACGCTACATTCACCAATAATAAGTCCCTCTTTCCTAAAGTGGCTTCATACAATGCAGACTCGAATTTGTGTTCAGATACTGTGTACAGAATTTGCGTACAGATACTATGTATCTGTACATGCATTTTTCTTAGTACATTACAATTTTTTTCTAAGTCTTACTCTTTATTTGGCTTCTGACATGTTTATGCCTCATCTCCCCAAGTAAACTGGAGAAACCCTGAAGGCAGGATTAGAGTTAAATCACTACACCTCCACTTTCATCCAGACAGAAACAAATACTAAGGCAAATAAAAGTTAATTCCCCAACACAAACCTTGTTTTGCCTGCTCGGTTCTGATTACAGCAACCGTTCGACTGATTAGAGCAAAAGGTGTCCTTGCCAGGAACACTGGACACGAGCCTCGGCAACTTCCCCATAGAACACTAACTTGCTGCAGTCCAGAGGGTCCAGGAGGCCATGGGAAAAAATGACCCTTACCCTTGCTCAGTTGCTATGTATTTGACCTCTAGAAATAGGGCCTTTCGGAATGACTGATTTAGCTTTCCTGTCTATATTTTCTGATTAAAGTAGGCAAAAAGGGCTAATTTTTATCAATTCCATTTTCTTTCTCTTCTCTGTGCCTAAGAACATGCATTTTTTGCACTGGTTGGGGTGGTCAGTGAGTACAGCAAGCACATCACAAAAGTGGTGGGAAGCAGCATTACCCCTTGCAGGGAAAATTACACTGGACAGAGGCCAGGAAACCTTTACCAGCTGTATGATCTTGGGTAAGTCACAATGCATGTTTGCTTCTGCGTGATCCAAGGAATGGGACAATACTTACTATATAACCCCAGATCTCTGACTGTAGACTCCTAGACCAAAGGTTGGCAAACTACACCTACAAAGCCATATCCAGTCCACCACCTGTTTTTGCAAATAAGTTTTATTGGGATATAGCCATGCCTGTTCGTTTACAGATTACATAATGCTACAGTGACAGCATTGAGTAGTTGTGACAAAGGCCACGACAAGACCCCCAAAGCCAGAAATATTTACTATTTGGCCTTTTAGGGAAAACAGTTGGTGCACCTGTTCTAGACTCGCGCCCTAACTCCTGCTGACCTTAGTGTCCCAGTCTCCACATGTGATTTTCTTATCAGCAAAGCCTGGCACGTGACAGAGAATAAGTGTTTGACTAGGATGCACGTCATAAGGGCACATCTCATCAAGGAGCTTCCTTCTACAGGAATCCTGCATTCGCTCAGCCTCGAAGCGTGGGCACCTGCCTGCAATGCTGAACAGTGCTCATTTATTATTGATGCTGCTGCAGAGCGGAGGTGGCAACAGCACAGGGCAGCTCCAGCCAGCCTCCAAGTTGTCTTCCCTCCACTCTGCATTTCTTCTGTGTTATTTCTCTGGATTTGAAAAATCAATCAATGTGCTTATGTGGCTGAGGGGCAGCAAGCGTGCAAGGAGCCCTTTTGCATACATGTTAATAAGACACCTTCTCTGTAGGACCTAAATAATTGGAAAAGATTTCATTTAGTTTACCTCAGGAACTGTCCAGGCTCAATCCTTTCATTTTACAGACAAGGAACTGGAGTCCAGGCCAGTGGAGAAAGTGGCTCAGCGTCACCCAGTAAGTTAGGGACAGAGTCAGTTAGAACCTTCTCTCACTCTCCAGATTCCCATTCTTTTCACCCATTCACATACACAGCAGGCATTTTTGAGGCATTTGCTACAGATCAGAAACTTCAGAGGCTGCTGGTTGTAAATCATGACAAATAGACACACTTAAATTATATCATGGACCTTCCAATTAACAGGCAGATCTTACAATAATAATGCATGTCTCTCTCTCTCTATATATATATATTATTAGATTGGGATACAGTCATGTATATATAATATATAATTAGACATGTATTATTATTAAAAAATGTATTACATATTGTCATTTCAAATTGCTAGGATGGGAGTAAATAAGGTACAATGATAAAGAGTAACAGTGAAAACCTGCTACCTGCTATACCTCATTAATTCTAGATGTGCATTTTTCAGCATTGTAATATTTATGAAACCAAGTTGCAACTGCAACTCCGTGTAGATGGGTTCTCAGGTGAATACGAGTGGCATTTTTTACTTTGTGGCTGGCACGTAAAATAACCATGCATCTTACATCGGACAGTGTCTTAGTTTCAATGGCAAGACGGATAAGGCAGTCGGGACAGACATTTGTTCACCTAAGCCAAGTCCAGCTATGCCAAGAGCAGGTGAAAGAATATTCCAGACAATGGGGTCAGCACTTGCAAAACCCTAAAGACAAAAGGAAAGCAAGTGCCCTTGAGGCCCCAGTGAAGGTCAGAGTGGTGGCCAAGAGGAGTGAAGTTCTAGGGGTGCCAGGAAGTGTGTGGCACATCATTCAGTGTTTGAAATTTGTGATAAAGAGTTTGAATTTAAACACGAGGGTGACACAGATAGCTTTGTATTTCTACCGGGTTGCCTTTCCAGAAGGGAAATGTAAAATCCAGGTCATCTCTTTATGGCAAAACTAGAATCAGCGAGGCTGGGGAGGGGGCAACTTTAGCAGTGCAGGCGAAAGAAGGCCAAGTTTGGAGCAGCAGACAGGAGAGGGCTAATGGTCAAAATGCTTTAAAGGTGCCCCAGACCAGTCCCCTTCAACATCTGACCCCAAGCTGTGGCAATGATGATCTTAGGGAGGGAGGAAGATAAAGAGCACAGTTTCCTGATGTGGTGGGTGTAGCTCTCTTAGTTTTCTGTAGTTACCTCCCCAGAGCAACTTGGGGTCCTCTTAAGATGAAGGAGAAGGATCCCCAAGGTAAAGAGGGGTGATTGCCTCTTTGCACTTCTCAGCATATCCTCCTCAGTCCATCTCTCCTGCTGCACATACTTGCCCACCAAGCCCTGGACACAGATATCATGGAGCAGAAGAACTGTACATAAGGTGACTCACCTCAGTCTCTTTGCAACTTTCACTCCACAATGGTCTTCCCCAGACTGGCCAGTGGTGAATCCTTAAGGTCCCTGGAGCAGCCAGGGCTGCTGCCATCTTGAGACACCGAGCAGTCATCGGGAGGTGGTAAGAGAATGATAGGCCACAGCAAAGTTCACAGCTGGGGCTCAATGTGTGGGAAACTGGGGTTCTCTACTTCTGCTAACTCAGCCCTTTGTTGTTCTCCATCGGCTGCTGAGCTGGACTCCCCCACATGAAAAGAACTCCTCTGCCTGCTGCCTCCTCAAGGATTTGGAGGCCCTGTGGGTGTAGATGACTATAAGTTCAGATGACAGGGAACCACGTAAACATTCCTGGTGGCTGACGCCCCCGTTGCTCACCCACTATGCCTGCTGCCTCCCACGGCCAGCCCCACGAGGCATCACTGAAGACCCGTGGGCCCAGGCCAGCCAGCAGGGCACCACCCCCTCTTGCTTATTCTGAAGCACCTGGCATTGCTTCACCATCATCTGGCGCTTGTGGGGCCAATGCCAGTGACTGGGTAATGAATTAGGAGTGGAGCCCTGTTTGCTGTCTCCAAAAATATTTTGGATTTTGAATTCCTCTGGCATTGTCATCCTCTCTGCTCATTTAGTATTTAGTTTATTATGCCTGGAGTTTCAGGGTCATTTCGTAGCACCATAGCATTACTCTCTTACTGGATAGGAAGCTTCTGGGAAACCAAGCCTATGTCACCTGGGTTGTTTTCCTCCTGTCTAGAGCTGTACCCAATGCTGGAAGAGACCAGGCCTTTACTACATATTGACTGACCAAGGGCTTCATTGGATCTCCAGAGTTCAAAATTCCCAGAAGCACAAACTGTCTCCATAATGTGTATCTTAGAATTGTCACTCAGGTGGACTTGGCCTCAAGACCCTCACATTGAAGAGAGAAGCAAGGAGTAGATGAGCCCGGAACCAGATGGAGCCCCAGGCCTGCCAATGAGAGGAAGTGTGGTGAAAAGGAAGTCATCCTGGATGGTATTGACATCCCAGGAGCAGCAGCCTCTACCTGGGAATGACAGCTGAGTTCCATCTTGATGGCCAATGCCTGAAAGAGCCTGGGGCTGCATCCAGGACCAGGGGGAAAGATTGCCAGGCTCATTGGCACTGACTGCATTGACCCAGGAGTGGGGAGAAAGAGAACACACTAGTTCTCTGGAGAGTGCTAGGAGCATGGAGTTAGGTGGATAGCAGAATTCCTGGTTCCAGAAGCTCCTTCTGTGACGAGCAGAACCATATCCAGAGGGAAGGGCAGGAAAGATGATCTGGCCTTAATGTCAGAGTGAGACGGTCTGGTTCAGGAAGAAGGCCACATGGTGGGACGGCTAGGGGCAGCTCTCCTTTGGAATGCCAGGAGCTCATATCAGGAAAAGAGCTCTATGCTTCAAGATTCAGCTCAATCATCACCTCCTGATGTCTCTGACTCTTGATGGAGCTAGCCACTTCCTCTTTGCAGCATCATACTCCTCCCATAGTTTGAGCTTATTTGGTAGCATGTTACATTCTATAGACTGAATTATGTTCCCCAAGATCCGTATGTTGAAGCCTTAACTCTCAATGTGATGGTGTTTGGAGAAGAAACCTTTGGGAGATGAAAGAAACCTTTGGGTGGGACCCTCATGATGGGATTAGTGCCCTTGGAAGAGACACCAGAGATCTTCTGTGCTCATTCTCTCTGCCACTTGAGGACACAGGAAGCAGGCAGTCATCTGCCAGCCAGGAAGAGACACCTCATCAGACCCTAACCATGCTGGCACCCTGATCTTGGACTTCCAGGCTCCAGAACTGTGAGAAATAAAATTTTGTTGTTAAGCCACTCAATCTGTATCACTTTTTTATGGCAGCCTGAGCTGACTGAGATGTTGCATTATCTGTCTACATGTCTGTATCTCATATTGGACCACAAGATCCTTGAGGGCAGGCCATTGTCTTGTTCACCCTCATCTTCCCAGTAACTTCCACAAAGCCTGGCATATGGTGACTGTGTTAACTGAGGCCAAGAGCCACCGTTCCCTTCAGCCTAGCTTGGTTCTTTCCTGGCAAAGTCCTCTCAGTCTTCCCTGAGGACTTTGACCTTGGAAAGTCCTTTCTCTTATGATTTCTCAGAGGAAATCTACAAGACAAATCTCTAATGCAAATAATTGTGCATTGGGGACACAGATGTCCCCTTGTACCAACATCACAGTCACTTCATAATTTATTGATATTTCTGGGGAGATAAATATTGGCTCTAATTATTTTGCTATGAACAATCTAAAGCAATTCTAGAATATGATAAGCAGGACCCTAATATCATGGGGGGGGGGGAAAGCCCAGCAAAGAAAAAGAGATCCATACTGAGAGCAATTTAAGAAATTCTTCTTGCTTTTTCTTTTTCTTAGAGTCATTGCACCCTGGAACACAGACCTGGGGACCCCTGCAGTGAGGAAATCTGCCTACTTAATATCATCCGGCTCATCTGATTTGTATTTTAAAAATTAATTCAGTGATGAAATAATACCTGTTACTTCCCCATAGTGGAAAATAATTTATAAAGTTTACTGATGACCTAAAATTCTACACCTAGAAGAGGCAGCTCATTCTGCCTCCTGCCACGAGGCATTAGACTATATCCCAGGCATCCGAGCTAGTGAGTCCCCATCTACACTTGAGGGAAATGAAGCTCAGTGAGGTTCATTATCTAAGCACACAGTCAATTTTGACTGAGACATGAACAAAACCCACCGTTTTTCCTGACTGCCAGCTGGGTGCCTTCCCCTTGTCACTGGGCTCACTGAGAAGCAGAGCAGTTAGCACATTCCTTGTTCTGCTTATTTGTTGCCATGTAGCAATCCAACCCAGCCCTTGTGGATGAAGTAAGAGTGGTGTCATTTAGCTGGTTCTTGCTCAGGGTTTCTCACGCAGTCGTAGTTAGATGATGCTGAGGCCGGACTCATCTCAAAGCTTTCCCCTCTCACATGCTGGCAGTGGATGCACCCTGTGGTCTGGAAACTTAGTACCTGGATTCCTCACAGCATGGTGACTGCATCCTAAAGGCAAGTGTTCCCAGAAGGCAGGTGTTTCGCCTTGTATGACCTAGCCTCAGACCCCATGCAAACTCCCTCTCGCTGCATTTTACCACATGGGAGCAAACCACTCAGCTTGCCCCATATTTAAGGGGAAAGGAATTAGACTCCACCTCTTGATGAGAAGTCTCATGTTTTATTTTTTTAATTGAGGTAAGATTGGTTTATAACATCATAAACATTTCCAGTGTACAGCATTGTAATTCAATATCCTAATACACTGCAGCATGCTTGCTGCTAAGAGACTTGTGTCCATCCCTCAGCACACAGTTGACCCTTGTCCCCCATTTCGCCTTCCCCCTTCCCATACTGCCCCTCGGGTAACCACCAATCTGCTGTTGTGTATGAACATGCTTTAAAACCACACATTCCATTTGCATCTTGCCTCCATCCCCCAGTTAAGTCCCTTCTGGCCTCTGCATGCCAGTTAGTGTTAGCATGGAGATGTTAGCTTTACAGAGATTTCTTGTTCACAGGCCACAAAACTTGGCAAATACTGGTTTTTGTATTTCTGTGACATTCAGGAAGGTTTTTATTCTTAGGGGACAGATCAGAAGTAGAACCTAGGAGTTCCTAAAATGTGGATGCCCTGTCCACATCACCTGAATCCCCAGTCATACTGGGGTACATACCTGACCACAAAGGTGTTCCCTTCCTGTGTCGAAGATACAAATCGCAGTCTCTATACCTGAGTATAGAGATATAGAATGGGAAATAGAATTCCCCTTAATTTCCGTAACTCAACCTCTATTTCAAGCCCATTGTGAGGGGAGGCTGGAGATGTAACTCAATCTCAGCAATTTATGATTTGTTCTCCCTTCTCCCAGGATCATCTGAGGAGCAGAAACAGACCTTGAGACATGAGGCTGACCCTAAACCTCTATGAAATAGGCCTGCAGTCACTGAACCTGCCTCTCTCAGCTGGCAGGACAATTCAAGATCCTGAGAGTGATGCCTGAGAGGTGGCTGGGCCAGAACAGCTGGGACAAAGTGCAAAACATGTGCAGTTGCTCCTTAGCTTTGCTGGAGCTCCTGAACTGCCAGTGGCCTTTTATGGTCCTTCCAGATTCCCTGAAGTCTGACTGATCTGGGGATCTCCTTGCCCTTCCTCTAGGGACATGGACTGGCGTGACTGTCTGCGACCAGGGTAGCTTGGGCATACTCCATTGGGGTATTTTCTCCTAGAGCGTCTGCCAGTGCCATGGCCAGGGCTGAGATGAGCTCACCTGTCTGGGTTTAGACTCACTGTATTTTTTTTTTTTAAGATTTATTTATTTATGCATACAAGATGCTGGGGCACAGGCAAGAGATTCAGGGGTGAAAGGATTCACCAGAGACAGAGTGGGGAACAGAACAGGCAGATTGAAATACACTGCTGAGGGGAGCAGCAGGCGAGACAGGAGAGGTCTGTTGCGCCATGTGGGTTGCTCTCTGGCGGGCCAGGTATCGAACTTGTATTGCAGAGGCTGCGGATTGCTTCATAGTGCTGTGCTTAACCCCTTGCGCCACCAGGGAGGCTCCTAGACTCACTGTACTTTTCAAAGAACAAGTCTGATATGAGGACAGTTGATCAGTCTGTTCCATCTGTTATTCCAAACGTACGGGATGTATAAGTGACGATGCCCGTGCTTTGCAGGTGGCCAGCAAAAACAGCAACCCGAGGAGGGTTTTCAGCTTTTTTAAAAAAAAAAAAAACAAAAAAAAAACAAACCTCATTGGAATATAATTCACATACTATAAAACGTGCCAACTTAAGGAATGCATCTAATGTTTTTCACAAATTCACAGAGATATGCAAACTTCATTGCAATCTAATTTTGGACCATCTTATTCACCCTAAAAAGAAACCCCGTTGTCATTAGCATTCACTCCCCAGGCCCTCTCTGCCTCCAACTCTCCTTCCCAGCCCTAGGCAATCACTAATTCCAAAAGATATTTTATTTTGTGTGGCATGGTGAAATGTCAATGAAAACTAGCTGGATATCTACATCTTAATATGTATTTATAGCTGTACTACATGTCAACACAATTAGAATATTCTGTTGTCAGTTGTCATGGGCACATAGACTAATATGGAACTTTCATGTTCACCAGTTATATTTAAATTTAAGCTATTTTTTAAAAATCACTTTTGTATTGAGGAAAATAATAGCTATCTCCTTTACTATAATGTTTAGGGTTTAAGAATGTCTCTAGCATTTGTAACAATTTTCACTTGGAGTGTGTGTGTGTCTGTGTGTGTGTAAAAGCACGTGGTTATTTTCAAGCAACGCAAAAATACAAATAAAAGTATAATGAAACCCTGTTCATACCACTTACCCCTGGTAGAACTTTGAGTCACTTTATAAATCAAGGAAGGGTATCTTGTGATAATGGAGTGAAGAGGAGACACTTAGCTTCCTGGGGAAAAAAAAGTTTTGTTTTAAATTTCAGTTTTCTAATTATAAAACTAAGTTCCTTCCAAAATTTGTTTTAAATAATGGAAATATGAAATCTGGGAAACTAAAGCAAAACTAAAGCCTCCTATCATTCCATGCCCATAGATTTAACCGCTGTTAAGAGGTGGTATATTGTCTCCCAAACTTTTTTCTATGCAGATACTGTCATTTTTTTAAAATTTATTTATTTATGCATTCAAGAGCTGGGGTACAGGCCAGAGGTGTGGGTGGTAAGAGAATTCACCAGAGACAGAGTGGGGAACAGAACAGGCAGATAGACTGAAGTACACTGCTGAGGGGAGCAGCGGGAGAGACAGGAGAGGTCTGTTGCGCCATGTGGGTAGCTCTCTGGCTGGAGATCAAAGTCATGCTGCAGAGGCTGCAGACAACATCGTAGGTTGTGTCTTAACCCTTGCGCCACCAGGGAGGCCCAGATACTGTCATTTTTTAACAAAAATGCTATCTTACTTTAGAGGCTATTTTGCAACTTACTCTTTTTGGTTAACACTGTATCTTAGATATGTTTCTTTGTCAATATACTTAGATAGACTCATTCTTTTAAATAGATGAACTGTGTTCATGGCTGAATAGTACAATTTACCTATTCAATCTCCTTCTGATAGTTTAGGTTTTTTTCCATTTTTATGCAATAAAGGACCAGCTTTGCCCAAAGAAATGTTTGGCCTTTTGCCCATGACTCCTGGAAAGTTGCTTTTAAGTCCTTGAAGTGTCCTGCCTGATAAGAGTATCCTTGAATATGTGAAGGCCTTGGCCCATACTAGATAGTCTTTGCTAAGTGTGATTTATGGTTGTGGACCTTGAGCCACACAGTCTCAGCTCCATGTGTGCAGGGGCTGGGGGCTAAAGTCAGCCATCCAGGTGGCCAACATTGTCTATGTGATCAGACCCCACAAAACTCTGGACACTGATGTTCAGATGCGCTTTCCTGGTTGTCAATACTTCATGTATATTGTCACATATTGTTGCTGGGAGAAATCTGCACTGTCTGCTGTCCACTGATGAGTCAGGGGAGAACAGTTTGGTGTTTCCTGGATCCTGCCTGTGAGCCTCTTTCCTTGGCTAATTTTGATCTGTGCCCTTCTGATATAATAAATGTAAATGTGAGTATAACGGCTTTGGTGAGTTCTTCTGGCAAATTATGAAAATTGAAGGTGGCCTTGGGGTCCCCTGAAACTGCAGCTGGCATCAGAACAGAGTGGACATGAGGATTCCCAGGCTTTGCAATTTTGCATTCTAATAAACACTCAGCAGGAAATATCACTAACTATAAACATTTGGATAGTGGTATATTTCCTTAGAATAAATTCCTAATTCATTGTTGAGTCATTTTTTAACATTTTCAAAAATAATAATTAAAAAATAATATGCTGTCTTGGAGTCCCGAAACAATTGACACTCTTCCTGCAAGTTGAGTAAGTCAGTTTTCCCATATTATGTGTCTTCCCCCCCCTCAATCTAATAGATTTAATTTAGCAGAATTTTTAAAAGATAACCAACAAAATAATACCTGTAACTGTTGTCTTAAAATAACTATTGTCTTGATTTGAATTTCAATAACTATTAGTGAGGTTGAATATCTTTCCATATTGTGTTTTGATCATACATTTCTCTTTGGTAGGTGGTTGATTCTTGTCCTTTTCTTGTTTTTTCTATTCCATTTCTATTTTTTTCTAAAGATTTAATTATTTATTTATACAAGAACTGGGGTACAGGCCAGATGCGCGGTAGGGTGAGAGGATTCACCAGAGACAGAGCGGGGAACAGAACAGGCAGACTGACGAAATACACTGCTGAGGGGAGCAGCGGGAGAGACAAGAGAGGTCTGCAGCACCATGTGGGACCCTCACCGGCCGCTGGGATCAAACTGGTGCTGCAGAGGCTGCGGAGCGCTTCATAGCGCAGTGCTCAACTGCCTGTGCCACCAAGGGAGGACCCCCCATTTCTATTTTTTTTCTTTCTAGTAAAAGTCTGATGTCTATCAGGGAGCTTAACTTTTGTTGTTGACCTGAAATATTCAAAATTGAAAATCACACTTTCCTTTGGAGAACTGTTCTTTTTAAATAGCAAAGTGGTGTTCCTCTGTGATGAAATGTTACTAACACACTATCACCCATAGATAAAGCTGTGTTTCTGTTAAGTCTTAAAGCTCAACCCTGTGTGGTCTAATAGAGTTTAAATACCTTGAGAAGAAAACCTATTACTCTGCCTGAGTTCAGGGATAAATAACTTCATCCCAACTGGTAATTTAAAAACTGAATTATTACAGCAAAAATTGAAGTAAAATCATGGCATTCAACTTGAAGTTTTACTGGGACTTCATGTAAATTCATCACACCAAACTCAAGTAAGTTGTCTTTTATAAGGAGGATACTGTGTGAGTCATGTTTTCTGGTCACAGAGTTAGATTTGTGCTAGACACATCCATTACACCTCTGAACCTTTGACCTGGTCAAGAGCTGTCCCAGACCTGGGTTTGAGCTTTTGCAGTCTCATAATCACACCTTTAATCAAAATTGTAAGCCTCGGTCTCCTCAACTTACAGTCATTGAAAAGACACAGCTTTAATCAAACCAAAACAGACCTTGGGTTCCAACTGAAAAACAAGGTTACCAGAGGAGAGGAGAGAGGCATAGGAGCTAAGGGCCAAGGGGGTTCAATGGACTGTGGTGGAAGGTTATTGCTACTTTGGCAGTGGACATAGTGGGTTAACAGATATGAAGAGGTGTGAACCACTCATAAAACATATACAGTATTGTAAGCCAATGTTACCTCAGTAAAAACATAATGATGTAGGGCCTCCCCGGTGGCGCAGCGGTTGAGCGCTGGGTTGCGAAGCTGCCCGCGGCCTCTGGGGCGCCGGTTCAATCCCCTGCTGCTCCCCGGCCACCGGAGGAGGGTCCCACATGGCGCGCAGACCTCTCCTGCCGCCCGCTGCTCCCCTCAGCAGTGTACTTCTGTCCTTCTGCCTGCTCTGCTCCCTGCTCTGGCTCTGGTGAATTCTCTCACCCTCCCACGCTTCTGACTCTACCCAGTGTATGTATAAACAAAACAAATAAATAAATAAATAAATAAAAAACATGAAAAAAAAAAAAAAAAAAAACCATAATGATGTAAAGGCACAGCTTTAGCTGATACCAAATGTGTGAGGTTTTCTCCCAACACCAGTTCTTCAATTCTCTGAGACCAACTAGTCGTCCAACAATTCAACTACATTCAGACATTAACTATCTTGAGTTAGACCAGACCTCACAGGTTAAATTCCCACAATTGCCCTACTTCAGATGCCAATCACAAGTCCCAGGGGCTACCTGTACTTCTGGCTGACTAGCTATTAATTTGGGGATGCTTCCCACAATCTCAGTTTCAGAAAGTCAACTCACAGAACTAAGGAAATCAGTGTACTATTACAGGTTTATTATAAAGTATCAAACTCAGGAGCAGCCAGGAAGACATGCACAAAGCAAGGTACAGGGGGAAGAGGCACTGAGCTTCCCTGCCCTCTCCATCCTTCCAGAACAATGAGATACTCACCAGCCCAGAAGCTCCTTGAACCCTATTGTTTAGGGGATTTTACGGGGTTTAATTACATAGTCAATACTGATTAAATAATTGGCCACTAAATATAGCACCCAATCTCCAGCTCCCTTCTACTCCCCGGAAGTCAGAAGATAGTGCTGAAAGTTTCAATCCTCCAATCATGGCTTGATCGATTTGAGGATCAGCCCCAATCCCGGATATATCTAGCTCCATCTGTCCTCTTCATTCCTAGAGCCATCTCATTGGCATATAAAAGAAAATTGCTAAGGCTAAATGTTCAGTGCCAGCAAAATGAGGAGGAAAATCAAATATTTATTTTTATACCACATATATATTATTTAGTTTCAAAGTTATGAAGGTATGTTTGTCAAAGCAGAAATGGGACATGTTTTATTTAACAATTTGTTACCTGAATTTATAAATTTAAAATATTTAGACTTTTGGTTCATCTGGACCACAATTTGTAAGCTTGTCCAGGCCCCACAAATGTTAGGAGTGGGCCTACCTCAGCTAACTAGGCAGTTTAAGGGGAGATAGAGTTTGGCTTATAGGTCTTTCCCAGTGGTTTTCAAGGATGGTTTAAACTTCTAAATTAGAAAACTGGGGATGCCAAAGATAGAGTTTAAAATTGGGATTCCTTCTCGAAGGAAGCCTCTTGACTGTGATCTTTCTTCCACCTCAATACAACTGTGTTTTTACACCTGTTTTATGCATAGCAAGAAATAGTAGGAAAGTGATTGGTTTCAATCTATCTGTTTCAAGTTGTCCTTACTCCCATCTTCCCGTATGAGTGAACTTTTATCTCACTGATGTATTTTCCAGCTTAATTTCTGACATATTTAACAGAAAGGGAGACATTTCCACCACTGAATTGGTCTTTAGGAGAAAAATGACTGAGTCCGTATAATTTATAAAGGAAAAGAACATTAATTTTACCTTTCATTCAGCTACACAATCTATTTGACACCAGCCTGTGGGTAAGTCTGCAAGAGCAGAGGCTGGTTTCTAAAGTGAACGTGGAACAACAGTTGTGAAACTAGAATGAATCTTGGCTTTCAGTCTGCCTGACTCCCTGTTTCCAAAGGGGGAAACTGAGGCCCCGAGGTTGACATCAACTACCCAGCTCTACAGACGAGCAGAGCCAGTGCGACACCATGCCCTTCAGCCCGACATGTCCCTTCAGAAGGAAGAAGCGCACCAGGCAGCATTGGCTCTGGCTTGGAGCTCCCAGTCAGGTTTGACTAGACATGGGGAAAGCCAAGGTCTTCATAGTGATGAAAACATCTAGCTTTATAGGTAAATGTCTCTCAAGATTGCTGCATAGAGGACCCTGGGAGGGAAAAATTGGCATTATTTGCCTTGATGAAGATCATTTTGTTACATACAAACTGGAAAGCATAGAAAAGCTTGGGAAATCTAACAAACACATCAAAAATTACCTACATCTCAAAAAATTTCCTTTTTTAAAACTGGAAATAGAAAAAAAAACCTGAAAGCTGAGGAGAATCAACACTGACTTATGCAAGTTTTTGTAAAATGGTATAGAAAGTGGAGCCCTGGGCAGAGACAGGGAGAGTTAAACTATGTCCACTAACTAGGATGTGGACAAGTCACCTAGAACTCATTTATTTTCTTGTAAAAGAATGGTTTGAAATAATTTCTAAGAACTCCTACAACCGTAGAAAATTCCATGCAAAGTTATTCCAACCACCTGCAAATCCTCACCGGCGTCTTCCAATCTTATGAGTAACTTGCTGATAATAAGAGCAAGTGCAGTGAGCTTTTTTCCATTTTAATTAAAATCCTAGCTGCCTGAAAATAATTTCTATCAAGCCAAGGATCCAGAAGGCCAGGCAAATGAACACGGATTGGCATTTTCAACATTCCCCATGAAGTCATATTTTATTTTCATCTTGGGGACAAATGTTTTTCAGCTTCTTATTCCTGGGTTGTCTTTAATGCTTGACACACCTTTGGGTGGATATAATGTATAGCTTACTCTCTTTTTCCATACCATGTCAAAACAATAGAGCCAAAGAATAATTCTCCCAGTCTTCTGCTGGCTGCCACCAACCAAGCCACCATATGGTCATTTGCCTGGAGGGTGGCCTTTAGGCCAGTGACATTCTGTTTGGAATTAACAGATTCTGAATGTCAAGTCTCAATGTCCTGTCACTTGTATTTTTCTGACTGCCTTCCTGATGTATTTAGGAACTATAATTCATATCTTCAATCTACATACTGGACAACCTACTTACTTGCAGGAGAAGAGGCTTAACTCAGGAAGGTAGTGGTGATACTGATGATGGTGACAGCAGTTTTGGAGGCTGTATGACATGCCAGGCAGTGTGCTAAGTACCCTGTGGTTCAATAAGAAATATATTTGGCCTTTGTCCCCAGCCCAGGCACAGAGCTCCTAAAACCTGGGAATTTTCTGAGTGATGGGAGTGTCTTCTGCATCCCTCCTCACACCTGGGATTATGCAAATAAGGTGATTTAAGATGGGGCCCCAATATCCTCAAGATGGGGCTGGTCACCACAGGGACCAAGTGGTTAGAAATGGAGCCTTTAGCCCATCCACCAACCTCAGGGGAGGGGGCTGGAGACTTAACTCTGAAAACTCTTGTGAAACAAGATTCCAGGAGCTTTCAGGTTGGGGAACACAGCAATGAGCCAAAGGGGTGGTGTGCCCAGAGATGGCCGGAAAGCTGCCCATTCCTCCCTCCATCCCTGGTCCTCTGCATCTCTTCCTGCCTTAGTTGTGGCTTCTATAATAAGCCAGTAAACATGGGTACTTTTCCTGAATTCCATGAGTCATTCTAGCAAATTGTCAAACCTGAGGAGGGAGCTTTGAGAAGCCCTGAAGCAGCTGGTTGGTCAAAGCACAGGTGGCTGGGACCTAAGGCTGGCATCTGAAAGGCAGTGTTGATGGAGGGGACTCTTCAATTTGCAGCTAGTGTTAGAAGTAAATGGAGTTTTGAGTATTTGATTGGTATCTGGAGAATATTTTTGGTCCCGAATGACAAACGCATTCTGCCATGTTGAATCCTCACAACAACCTTCAAAATGAAGTTCTATTATAATGCTTGTCGTAAAGATGTGGACGCAGGGCCTCCCAGGTGGCACAGCGGTTGAGCGCTGGGTTGCGAAGCTGCCCGCGGCCTCTGCGGCGCCGGTTCGATCCCCGGCTGCTCCCCGGCCACCGGAGGAAGGTCCCACATGGCGCGCAGACCTCTCCTGCCGCCCGCTGCTCCCCTCAGCAGTGTACTTCGGTCTTTCTGCCTGTTCTGCTCCCTGCTCTGGCTCTGGTGAATTCTCTCACCCTCCCGGCTTCTGACTGTACCCAGTGCATGTATAAACCAAACAAACAAACAAACAAATAGATAAATAAATAAGACATGCCTCTAGAAAATTTAAAAAAAAAAAAAAAGATGTGGACGCAGAAGCTCAAAGATGTTAAGTAACACCCTCAAGGTCACACGGTATGTGGTATAGACAGGACTCAAACTCCAGCCTTCTGACTCTACACCTATTTTGGCACCTTAAAGGGTGACAGGAGAATGGAATGGCCCCATACCTGTGACTCAGCGAACCAGCAGCAGAAGAGAACAGATTCAGAAGTTGGGTCAGTCAGCCTGCACTTGCTTATTCAGTAAGCATTTAGGAAAAATCTAACATGTGCTAAATTAACCCCAAGGGCCTCACCATGGCCTACGGGGACTGAGACAGCCCCTGTGCTCAGGGAGCTTGTGGCTACCAGCAGGAGCAACTAAGTGTGCATAAATTATTATAAGAGGAGGAACAGAAGGTGATACAGACCATGGGAGGTACCAAGTACGAGGGTTCAGGGAAGACCAAGTATTTCAAGGCTAGTGATCAGCAGAAAACTGCAGCCTCTGTCAACTACTTTTCTTCCCTGGTTCCTCTAAAACACAGGCACCACCCTATGTCCATGTCTCATTTCTTCTTGTCTGTGTGTTTTTTTAATAAAAATACATATAAAAAAAATCAAAGGTCCATTTTTGTCTAATGAGTAAACAGCTGCTTTACACATTCTCTATGTGGGTCCATCCCAGCAAGGCCTGCCCCCAGGGAGGACCAGGAGGCTCTGCCTCTGAGGTGCAGGGCCTGCAGTGGCATGGGACCTCACCCAGATGGCCTGGAGTTACAGCACCTCCCCACCCGGTGGGGAAGGAGGCTCTCCCCCCTCAGTCGGGCTTGCCAAGACTGCCCTGCTAGAGTGCATCCTGGCCAGTGACATGCAGGGGACAGGTTAATCCACGATAGTCTAGTGCAGAGCTGTGAGGCATTTTCAGGACTCTCCATGTCAAGAATGCTCTCTTGTCCTAGGAGTGCTCCGCTGCTGGTCAGACTCGGTCCTACTCTTGATTGTATGATGGATGCTCTGAAGGTGAGTCAGGAATCTTGGCTCCCTGGATGGCCTTGGATAAGAGATGTCATGCCCTGCTGCCTCAGCTTTATCGTTTGTAAAAGGTGGTGTGGGGGCTTCCCTGGTGGCGCAGGGATTAAAGACAGCGCTGTCAGGCTGTCCCAGCCACTGCAGCAAGGGTTTGATCCCCGGCCAGCAGGGCTGGGGGGCTGGCCCACATGACGCACCAGACCTCTCCTGCCTCACCCACTGCTCCCCTCAGCAGTGTATTTCAGTAGATCTGCCTGTTCTGCTCCCCACTGTCTATGGTGAATCCTCTCACCCCCCCACAGCTGTGGTCTGTAACTGGTTCTTGTATGCACAAATAAATAAATCTTAAAAAAAAAAAAAAAGGGCAGTGTGGGTCTGTCCATGGATTCCACAGGGAGCACTACTATTTAGCTGGTTCTTCTTGAGCAGAATTGCTCATGCATGGAAGGATGATGACTGCCCCTGGCTCTAACAATCGGTTACAGAGTCCCCTCCCTATACCTCCACCCCCAGACATGATAAAAAGAGAACCACCTGCAAACACTTGCCTAAAGCCCATGACTGTGGGGGTGGGGAGGAGGGTGGGCATGATGCCACTCATGGTTAAGAGTCACGAAAGTAACTGATCTCTAAAGGGCCTCTGAACCACATGACTCTGGCTGCAGCGGCGAGGATAAAGGGTTATACCCAGGGATTTCCCCAAAGTACGTGAAATCAACAAGGGCTTGTGAGAGTCAGAGGCCTACTCGATTGTCAGGTGAGTCAGGTATTCCACGTCCTAACGTTGATGTTTAGTTCCCCACCAAAGCCTACAATGTGAACCAAAGCTATATAGGCCCTGGTAAGAGGTTACTGTTGACAGCTCTTTATTCTCACCTGACAGAACACACGTTCATGAGATAATAATGACTTTGCTGCTATTGCTTCACCTTTTCTCGTAGGTCTGCTATTTCTAATTTGTACCTCTTCTTCCCTACCAAGTAAAGTTCAGCTACTGAGACAAAAAAAAAATACAAACTAAAATAATATAATACAGAAGATACCAGTAATACTAATTACTACAAATGAAGGAAATAGAGAAATGGCTTTCTTAGAGCCAAAGAGGTTGGTGTCTCCTGTGTTCAGATGGATAGCGATGGCTTTGGCCTTGACAGCCAGCCGCCTCCTTGCGGGAGCTCTCTCTGCTACCAGCAGCTGGCAGAATTTGGAGTGCAAATGGCACCACTTTGCTGTTAATTGAAGTGAAGTGGCATACTGTGTTTAAGGGACTTGAATGCCTGTGTGTGTTTATGAACCATGAATAAGTTATGATGTCTGTCTAAGGATCTCTTTTGAAAGTGGCTGCTCTATGCTCCCGCCTGGCCCTTGGCTTTGTGGCTGCTCCTGGCTTTGCTTAGTCAACACCTGTGACTGCAATTTTGTCTTTTGAAATCTCTCCTAGCACAGGCTTCAGAAAGCAACCTGTAAAATGAAATGCTTGTCAGTCACACTTGAGTTTATGATCCCCCTCTTGGCGGCAGTGTGTGTAGGACCCTGGGGCTGGAATTGACCTGCACTAATGGGACCTTATCTAGTATGTGAAGACACGGGGGTTAAGCTGACTTCACTGGATCTTGGGACACCTTCCCCTCCTAACCCCAATTTCAGGTCTGCAAAGTGGGGGTGGGGGGAGGGTCCAGCAGTGACAGACAAGGTGAGTCAAGCTTAAAATGCAAACAGTGGTCCCTGAATGGAGGTATTATGTGCTAATCCCACCAAGAATACCCAACTTAACTGTGATTTCAACATGGATCAGGTATGTCGTCCTAACTGGGTAGTATGGAGTTTTCTGGCCAGTGCCAGTGAGTACCCCTATTTCATTCCCTAAAGTAAGATGAGACCAGACCTTTTCCCATTTCCTGTAAGTAGGTTACCTAAACTTGAAATAATTTTCCCCCTTATCTTGCCCTCTTTCTGCCTATAAAAAAATATGTTTCATTTTGTGTAGCTTGTTGGAGCTGCCCAATGCATGAATCATTTTATTTATTTTTTTAAAGATTTATTTATTTATTTATACAAGCACTGGGTATAGTCAGAAGCGTGGGAGGGTGAGAGAATTCCCCAGAGCCAGAGCAGGGAGCAGAGCAGGCAGAGGAACCGAAGTACACTGCTGAGGGGAGCAGCGGGCAGCAGGAGAGGTCTGTGCGCCATGTGGGACCCTCCTCCGGTGGCCGGGGAGCAGCCAGGGATCGAACCGGTGCTGCAGAGGCTGCGGGCAGCTTCGCAACCCAGCGCTCAACCGCTGCGCCACGGGGGAGGCCCACATGAATCACTTTAAAAAGCCAATTACATTGTTAAAATTAACTTGGTTGGATTTTTTGTTACTTAACATAGCTCAGAGGGCAGTACCAGGAAGCCAGCCTGGAGTAGGAGCCAGGATCTCAAATGCCTGAACGACATAGGCACAAATGCACCAATGAGCCAAGCCAAGGCCAGAGCTCACCATCCTCAAGGCGAGCAGAAAAGTGGTGCTTGTTATTGACTGCTCTCGACGGCATTACTGCTAAGTTGAAATATTAAATACTTTGCTCTGTGTAGAATCAATCTTAAATGTGCTTCCCCTGAGAATGTTCACTGTGCAGAAAATGGAAGCATTTTTCATTTTTTTACTACCCTCAGCTATTGCAATGTCATTAAATTCTGTTCTTTGTTTCTTCAGAAAGTTTCCAGCCTCACCTTTCTTCCCCCAGCTCCGGTCTGTGATCCAGACCGTCTTTGATGCACACTTACATAACTGCTGTCACATCTAGGATAGAGACAAAATAAAGAAAGGTAGGAAATGTTCCTCTTCCCATAGATCAGGAACCAGACGAGTCCCTGACAAAGAGCATTAAACTTGCAGATAATTGCCATAGAACAACTTGATCATTCCCTGGGGCAGAGAGTGGGTTCCCACCCCTGATTCCCACCCCTACTCTAATTTACATCCCCAGTGTTCCCTGCTGTAGGGGAGTGGGGAGGAAGCAGCAGAGAGAATGAGAGGAAAAGACTACCTCAACTCCCAGAATTCTCCAGCAGACACTACATCAAGTCAGCCTCCCATGCACGAACCTGAGGCCTGGCCATAACCCTCTACCGTGAACCATTCTGTGAACTCCCTCAGTATTTAGAAATCAACCCATGTTATGCTGATCCAAATGCTGCTATTGAAGGACATAGATAGAAGACTTGGCCAAAATACAATGTGCTACTTGGTTGTGTTGAAACTTCACATTTTGATGCAAACACTTAAATCAGACTCAGTCGCTATTTCATACAATGGCACTGGTCAGTGAAACACAGGCTTTAATTCCAGATTTTCTTTTTTTATTCACTTACTCCTGAACAAGGGTCTGCAAACTACAACTCCATAGACCCACCACCTGTTTTCTTAAATAAGGTTTTCTGGGCACCGACAGCTGCACACACACTTACATATTCACTCCCACTACTTTTGCTACTAAGGGCAGATTTGAATAATTGGGACAGAGACCGCCTGGCCCACAAAGCCTAAAATATTCACTATCTGGCTCATGTCCTCCCCTGTCCTCGAATGACTAAGAGACGACTAATAAAACCCCACATGCTCCTTCTATTTGCAAGGCAACTGTCCTAGAACATGGGCTCTGCCTTCAGACTGATTAAAAATCCTGGCCTGTCACTTAGTGGGGGAGGCGGGGGTGGGGGGGTGGGTATCTTTGTACATGAGCAAGCTTGTCCTCCTCTGCCAGATTCCAGCCACAGGTAACTTATATCCCAACTCACACAGGATAGGAAGGTCATAAAAGATGTCATCTCACATAAAAGTAAATACAGAACTAAGACAGCCTTTCAGGATCGGTGGGTTGAGTCTCAGCAAGGTCTCTGAAGCCCCAGGTCCCTGTAGCTCTCTGTCACTCTCAACGATGTCTGTCTACTGATGTCTGTCTAGCTGATACCAGGAGAGCTGTGGCAGTGCCAGGCAGCATGTGTAAACCCACTCAAAGATTTCCAGAGGAATAAAAGAAACCATCTTTCCCTTTGGTTCTGACCTGGGATAAGGACTTGCTAAAGGCCAGCAGCAGGTCCTTTCTCATGTCTCATTGACAGACATTAAGTCACGTGGCCATTCGTGAACCATTCGTTGGGGAGTGGGATTACCCTTGAGCTAATCAGGTGCCTTAGAATTAAAGGTGAGGTCAGGTTCCCCTGAAGCACATAGCTGCTTAGGGAAGAGGTGGATATAGGAACAAAATTGGAGTTCTGTTTGGAGAAGAGAAGGACACTAATACTGAGGAATGCCCATGAAAATCATCCAGATTTGTTTCTGGAACCACTTTGTTCTGCTTCAGACACACCCACAGAATGAGCTCATTGGTGCCCACTGATTTAGTTAGCAGGGGCCACCATTACAAAATACCACAGATTGGGTGACTTACATAATAGAACTTTATTCTCTCACATTTCTGCAACCTGCACATGTAAGATCAAGGTGTCAGAGAGTCTTCGGGACTTACCACTGTGGAATCTGCTGAGAATCAGAGTCCTGGATTCTAGAGGGAGTCAGTTTTCACAGCCAGTTTCCAGACTGCAGAGAAGCAGACAATGCAGCCATGGCCATGGCTGAGTTTTTTTGTCAGCAGATCTGGGAGAAGCTGCACCCCATGACAGCCACAGTGGGGGCTGCCGAGTCCAGGTCTATAGCAGAGTTTGGAATGCTCCTCTTACTGTGTTTCTTCTGTCTTCCTGGAGAGTTTGGGAACTGCTCAATAGGTGATAAATTATTTGCTTAAATTAGCCTGAGTATACCTCTTTTGCCTATAAAAACACTGACTCGCAATGAAATTGGTTCTGGCGGTGGTTGCAAGAATTAGACCCTTATAATTACTGGCAAATTTAAACTTGATTATCTAGTATGATTGGGAATGAAATCAGTCAAATTCATCAAATCCACCTATTGTGGTGTCCAGTAATTAAACTGTTAGTTGAATTATTTCCTGTATCTTCTGGAACAAAGTGTCCATGAAAAGGAGGACTTAAGGAGCTAAATGGGAACACCACTGAGCAGTTGTGACAAGCACAAGTAATTCGAGGACTAGTAATGAAGGGCTGAGAGAAATAAGAATGACAAGTCCTAACTTCTTAGCTCAAAGCATGAAATGAAATAATGCCTATGAAATAATGTGCCATCTTTCGGGCTATAAGTCTGAGCTATCCAAAGCTAAACTCAAAATCTGATCCTAAGTGTTACTGAATTATTATATTACTATTAGTTTAATTCATAGCCACATTCATTCTTACATGAAAGTGAGGGCATCTCTCAGGGAACACTGAACTTGGATGGAGTGGGATATAATAGGGCTGGATGCCGCAGAAAACTCCAGGCCCAGAAGGAAACTTTCCATTCCTTTCTGCTGAGGTTTATCCCTGTCTTGCCTGAAGACTCCTGAAGATCATGACTGAGGTGGACACCTTACCAACTGAGTCCATTCTCCTTGTGATTTAGCCTTGCCACCCCTCTTGGTTTCCAGGCTCTTGATTACATCCTAGTTTCCAGTGAGGATTAAGATATAATTACAAAGACAAGTCCAGAAAAAGATGAACATCCCCAAAGGTATGCAAGATGTTGCTATTTCTTATTTTCTAAAACATGAAGAATGAGTTTAGACCAAGGCGAGAAAAACATAATTTTAGATTAGGTTGAATTTACGGCTATTAATGTGCACCACCAATCTGAATTCAATATGCCAGGTTGAGCAGCTGGAAGTAATTGTAGTTGTGTTTTCAATTAGTTGACTGATACCTGGGCTCAGGGGTGGCCTAACTGCAAGATGTTGAGATGCCAGAAATTTGTTGGCATAACCGTAGACTGGTGCTTCTCAAACGTTCATGTGCGTATGACTAGCAGGGAGGTCTTGTTAAAATTCTGTTTCATTAAGGTCTGGGGTAGAGTCCAAGATTCTGAATTTCTAACAGGCTCCCAGGTGATGCCAGTATTCCTGGTCCCTCACACACTTCGAGCCGAAGGGATATAGAGAAGGGATCCAATGCCTTGGAAATATAGATGTGTTGAAGTGGACTTATCCAAGTTGGTGAAAGCACTGTCATCATCTTCAAAAGTAATGAAGGGCCTGCTCTCCACAGGCTGAGAGCACCAGTGAGAGACCCTGAAATGGAAATGGGCTTCCTGATTTTGTTACTGATTTGAAGAGTCTTTGTCTGGCTTCCACGGATTGATCCCCCACAAATTTTGAAGTAACCAGCTCCTACTCCATCACCTTCTTAATCATGTTTGGTTATTGTAATAATAGCTAAATGTTAGAAAAATGATAAGAACTCAGTGAAGTGATGGAGCAATTGGGGCTACTGTTCCAAAAGCTGTTTCTCTCCAAACAGATGATCTCAGTCTTCAGAACCTGGCACATGTGTCCACAATCAGGCATATGTGCCCCACACCCATACACCTTCTGTGTTAATACAGTCAAGGCCACAGATGATAGCCACAGAGGCCAGTGATGTAAAAAGCTTGGTTAACTCATTTACTCTTGACAGCCCCTTCTTGATTACAATTTGTGAGAAACCTTGAGCCAGAATCACCCAGCTAAGCCACCCCAAGATACCTGACCCTCAAAAACTATGAGCTAACACATGCTCATTTTAAGCTGCTGTTTTGATGCCATTTGTTATGCAACAATAGAGAACTAATACACTGCATGCAGTATGAGTACAAGTCTCAGAGCCACATGTGTCACATGGAAGCTCACTTTCCCGTGGGCTTAACCCTGTCACGGTGACATGGGGAGTTTTCTAGCGAGTTTGAGCCTCCAGAATACTCTGCATGTGGTATAGGTACCAGTGCAATGACAAAATGGACCTTATGATCAATGCAGAAGGGAATCCTCCTGATAGGCAGAACTTGAAGCTATGCATCTCATTGTCTGCTTTGCTTTCTAAGTCTGCCTTGTGGCTAGGGTACAAACATGTAAATTAGCTCTACCAATTAGACACACCAGAATGTATATTTACTCAGCAACTAATGACAAAGAACCAGGCATCCATTCTTGTGAGACAATGGGAGTAACTGTGCTCAGTTTCCAGTGCTTGGAGTTGCTGGTGGCAATGATACTATGTTAGTGGTACAAGGTCCGTGAAATTATTTGGGACATGTTACTGGAACTGCTTGTCTAGCACTCTAGGATATTCCGTAAGCTACTCAATCTTTAACAAATTCCTTTTCAGCAAAAATTGGCCAGAGCTGATCGCTGTAATTTTCAATCAAGAATCCTCAATAATAGGGCCTCCCTGGTGGCACAGCGGTTGAGCGCTGGTTTGCGAAGCTGCCCGCGGCCTCTGCAGCGCCGATTCGATCCCCGGCTGCTCCCCGGCCACCAGAGGAGGGTCCCACATGGCGTGCAGACCTCTCCTGCTGCCCACTGCTCCCCTCAGCAGTGTGCTTCGGTCCTTCTGCCTGCTCTGCTCCCCGCTCTGGCTCTGGTAAATTCTCTCACCCTCCCGCGCTTCTGACTGTACCCAGTGCTTGTATAAACAAAACAAACAAACAAATAAATAAATATAACATGCCTCTATTAAAAAAAAAAGGTCTGCCCCAGGACCTTTGCACATGATTCTTCCATCTTCCTACAACATGCTTTCTTCTCACTATATTCAATTATTTCCTATCCATTCTTAGGATTTCAGCTAAACTGTGCATCTTAAGGAAGACTTCTCTGATCCACTATTAAATATTTCATTATAACATTTACCTCTCCTTCCTATTACCTTTGCATGATTGTCTAATTATTATGCGTATCCTTTCTAGTAAATAAACTCTGACAGCAAGGACCATATCTGTTTGGGTCTATAGTATCTTTGCAGAAACTAGTCCTGTGCCTGGAACATAATATACACACAATAAGCATTTGGTGACTGAATAAATAAATTGAAATTGTTTTTCCAATTATTCAAGGAATTGCCAGGAGGAATAAAAGGAGCATATATACAAAAGCGGACATCAGAATTTCTGGCAAGAAGAAATGGCTCAGAGATGCTCATTCCGTCCTCTTAGCTTTACTCCCCCATTTCCCAACTCATCTCCAATCCCTTCTTGGTCTTCAGCTAGATTAGCTAAACAGGTAAAGGATATTTTATAAATCCTCAAAACACAGTGGATGGTACTTACGAAAGCAACTAAATTGTGAAAACTTTAATTGCTTTGAGTCCACTATAATCAAAAGTAACTCACCAGATTGAAAAAGACTTGTGAATTTTGTTCTACCTGCAGAAAGAAGCCAAATCCCTCTTGCCATTTCAACTTGTTATAACTGTTAAGTTCTTGGACCTCACATAAAGGGCATGTCTACAGAGCTCTCCAAGCCAAGCAACTTTTTGATTCTTGGTTCATTCATGCAGCGTAGGTTTCTGTGCAGACTTTTCCATCCTTCTCCCTGATAAATTTATTCAGTTTCACTCCTTGTTCTTCACTTGAAGTACCGATTAGAAGATGCTTTGGGGTAGCTGATAGGAGCATATGTGACTAAATATATATAGTTATGAAAATAAAAAAAAAAAAAACAAACCGAGGGTGATCCATGAGAGACGCATGAGCGCACACACGGGGTGAACTCACACGCTGGCGTGGGCCCACCCACCCACACGCAGCTTCCCTGAGATGTTGCCATGGCATTTCTCCGACAATGAGAGACTCGCTGCCTAAAAGCTATTATTCTTCTAGAGCTTCTCCAGCACCTGCAAGGTCTGTTTAAATGTCAGACCCCAAAACAAGGCCTTTAACTACTTTATTATTCACTTTTGCCCTAGCTGAACACAAAGCCACTAGTTAAGAGCCTGGGCACATCAAAGGCATCAAGGGGACAGAATTTCCATGCAGAGGATTTTTATGGCTAAAGTTTTATTCATCACTTAATCTTTTGTTAATACAAAAATAGAAGCTTTTTCTTTCTTCCCTTTTTTTTTTTTTGGTCTGTGAATTTCTAGTTCTCCATTGCTCCAGTCAGTTTTGTTTTGAAGGCTCAGATGATGCAGAAAGTCTAAGTTACCTTTGCAAGAAGACAGCTCAGTCCGACATGTATTTTATGTAAGATGCCCTAATTAGAGAGCAAAAGTGCTCAATGAGGAATGCAGCTGGTTCTCTCGGTAGTGAGCAGCTCTGAAGGCCTTCTCCCTCCTCTGCTGAAATTAGAGCAGTCACCCATTTTTCTGCCACAAAAACCAGACACATAACAGTCTGTAAATTATTCTTCCTACCAGTGTAGGAGGAAAATATAATAAAAGGAAGTCCTTTACGCAGTAAAGAACAATCCAGCAACAATGAGGTAACACTCCCCTACGCTAATCCTAATGCCAGAAAGTCAGTGAAGAGCGCTTGGTCCCTACCCCACACGCTTACGGGTCCACAGAGCTCCTGGCAATACAGATTGACAGCCTGCCCCAAGATGGCATCATAAAACTGTGGGTATCTGCCTCTCGGAGATGCTGTACTGAGTTTATGAGGTGTGTGGGTTTTTCTTTTTATATCCTCTTCATCTGTGATATTTATTTGCTGCTGGAGGCCAAACCAGGCCCGGACTGAACTGAGCCCTGAAAACAGCAATTTAATTGGCCTTTCTTCTTGAGCATAAACACTTTTCTTTTGGGGAGAGGAAAAGCATTTACTTTCACTACAACTGTAGAGTGAAATGACTTTGAATTTGTAATTTTGCGTTCTTGTCTCAGCTGCACCCACTGATTCATTGTCGGGCACTTTAGCCAAATTACTTTCTTTCTCATTTGCAAAATTAGAGTTAGATTAAATAATCCCTAAGTATTGGAAATCAGAAAGGAATTTTGTTAAGCCAAGCCTACATTGTTAGTAGAACAAGCATTAATCAGAGATACGACAGAAAAAAATTAACTCCTAGAGATGCCTGAATGTCCCTGCCCTTTGCCAAGCAGCAGGTAAACAAATATTTAGTGAAAACCTGAATTGTGCCAGGCAGTTTCATTTGTGGTTTTGGTTACACTTATTTCCTTGGTCCCAGAAACGGAACTCTGAGGACCCAGCTTTTGCCCATAGCACTTGCTACCAGTAAATGATACAGGCCTAGCCTCTCCAGGAAGTCTTAATATGGAGAGGCTCACTGCCCAGTATGTACTTTGTAGACAGGAGTCTGAGTTCAAGTGCCTATTCTCTGACCTTGTTTCTAGTTGAGCTCAAGTGCCTAACTGCCTAAGGCTAGCTGTCCTTAGGGTTACATTTAGTGGAGATATTAAAATATTTAGCAATTGGTAAGATCTATGCCAACCAGAATGAACATGACCATCTTGATGGTCTCACTGGGACAAAAGCTGAATATCAGCCGAGTTTATGCTAAACTTGATACAAACTATCTGATGCCATTTATATCACTTTTTTGGGAAAGACCAAGTCATAGGAACAGAATATAGATCATGGTGTCTAGGAACTGGAACCAGGGGACAAGATTGATAACAAAGAGGAAGGAGGAAACTCTTGAGGTGATAGGAATGTTTTGTATCTTGACTATGGTTATGTGACTATATGTGTTTGTCAAAATTCAAAGTATACACCTTAAAAGCGAGAAGTTTATTGAGTTTAATTTATACCTCAATAAACCTGACCTTAAAGAATAAATATTCTCAGCATGTAAGACTAGCTCATGACTTTCTAGATAGGGCAATAATTGACTGATAAAATTGCCCTTCCTTTGATGATGCAAGTGTCCCTACATTAATAAACAAACGATAGCCCTGCTGGGGAGGGTGTTTGGGAAGGGTCTGTGAATGAGACATGCCCAAGGTCATGTCAAAGGCCCCATTGCTTTGTGGTCAGGTCAAGTGTGCAGGTCAGAGATGTGAGAATAAATTCTGAGCTGAACAGTGGGAGGAAAAGTAGTGGGCCAGGATGGACAGAGGCACAGAGAAATCAGATGCCAAGCTGGTAATGGGCAACGAGAACAGGTGGAATAAACAGAGCAGACACGGGACAGAGCCCTAAAGATGTAGAAACCAGGGAGTCCCGTTACTCAAAACAATCCCTGCCCCATGAACTCTCTACCTCATTAGTCACACCCACACACACCAGAATGACCCATTCATGGCTGTACCTTTGTTATCTAGACTTCGTTATCTAGAATATTTTCTGGCACATTTTAGGAACTCAAAAAAAAAATATATATATATATCTTAATGGAATGGAGTGTATATATCTATATCTGGGCTTCTCTTTAGCACCTGGGCCAGCCTTGGCCCAGGGCAGGGCACCTCATTGAAGGCCTCCTCTGTAAGACAGGCCAGCATTGTCTCTGCTGCTTCCCTGGGGCCTCGCCTACCTGGTCAAGGTGGACATGTGTTTGCACACCAGCAAAGAGTGAAGTAGTTATGGCTCGTGTTCTTACACTTGGCTGCTGTTCCATTTTGGGTGCTCTTTTAATTTTTTTATGGCCACCAGAGGGCAATATGTAGCAAACATTTTTTTAATATATGAATTATTTGTATAACCCATAGTACATCTTTATGTATACATAGAGAAAGAAGCACTTGGGGGAAGACTTTTTTTTTTTTTTTGAGGTGACATTGGTTTATAGAGAGAAGCTTTCTTTTTTTAAAAAAAGGTTTTTTTAATTTAAAATAAATTTTTAAAGGACAACACTGAGAAATGACAGGCCACTTTGCTGGTTAACATCATCAAATGTCAAGAACAGGTATCATGCCCTCAGCCCTCAGTAGAGACCTGAGATATGAGTAACTTGCTCTCCCCACCTCAGGTGCCCATGGAGGAAAAGCACCAAGAAGTGGTTCCTATCCCTGTGCTTCCAGCCTCCTAGAGTCGTGAATTCGGGCATCCGCTCACAACTCAGAGCAGGGGGCCAGCATATATATATCGGCTATTAAAGGTAAAGAGCAGAGACTCTGGGGGTGTGCTACCCAAACTCTAGTCCCCACTGTGATGTTTACTGGTCAGTCAGCCTTTTAGTGCCATGATTTCCATATCTGCAAGACAAGGATTAAGTTAACATCTGCAGGGCAACCTCCAAGGACCTGCGACCAGCGTCATCTCACAGTGCCTCCTAAGAAAGGCCTGGTGCATGGGATTTAATGGCCTCCAGTCACCACGTTGAAATTCTTTTTTCTTAAAGATTTATTTATTTATGCATACAAGAATTGGGGTATAGGCCAGAGGTTTAGAGGATTCACCAGAGACAGAGTGGGGAATAGAACAAGCAGACTAACTGAAATACACTGCTGAGGGAAACAGTGGGCAAGTCAGGAGAGGTCTGCTGCACCATATGGGTAGCTCCCTGGCAGGCTGGGGATCGAACTTGTGCTGCAGTAGCTGCGGATAGCTTCACAGTGCTGTGCTTAACCCCTGGTGCCACTGGGGTGGTCCCACCACACTGAAATTCTTAATTTTACCTTTGGGTTTGTGTTTTGAAAGTGGAGTCTGATGGGACAATGGAGCATGTGCTGGGGACACGTAGCCTCGGCCCACACGTGGTCCTGGTCCCTACTGCAACCCCAGAACAATCCTCTGCCACCTGCTCCCTGGCCCCTGCACCCTGGGACAATGATATCAGTGAAACAAGTGGGAAGGTATCCTGCGGGAACACAAATCTCTGATACCCTGCCCAGCCTGCAGGTATGGGGAGGCCGCCTCTGTGCTGAGCCCAGAACAGTCCACAGGAGAGATCTGATGGGACTGGAAATGAGGGTGAGAAGCCCTGAAAATGAGGCCAGAGAGGAAAGCAGGGGACCAGCTTAGACCCTACTTGTTCTAAATCAGCTATGACTACCCAAACAGCAATATTAACTTTGGCAAGAAAAACCGCGAACCCAGATGGAATTATGAAACATTTAGCTCTTTCCTCAAGATGTTTGTAAATACAGGGCTTCTTGATGGATGCTTCCAGATGATCAAATGTCTATGGTGTGGGCAATTATCTTTGATCTAACTATTAATAACCTCAAGGTAGCATAAACTATATCAGTTCTTGGGGTAATAGAGATTAAGAAATTCAAAACTAGATGAACATTAACAAGATATTTCAGCTTTTTTTCTTCATCAAAATTTTAAAGGATTCACAAACTCCTATGACTCAACTGAGAATTCTCTGGCATTTATAAACTTATGTTTTGGTGGCAGTATTATAATAAAAAAAACAGTAATAAGTTTATATAGCTTTAACTGCCTTAGCGTATCTGAATTTAGGAAACTGCCATCCCCAGAATTTACATAAAGTGTTACTTTTCTACCAACTTCTATTACAAATTATGAAAGCAATTTTCTTTAATTATCCTCTTAGGTTTTGTGATGGTAATATTTTAAGAAAACTTGATTTTATTTGTATAGTTAAGTCTAATATCCAAGACTTTTCATTTTATTTCTCAAAGTTCCACCTATAGAAACTAGATAAGTATGAGCCAATGACATCACAGAAATATAAACTGAATTTATTTACCTAGATTTATAAAAAGAAATTAAGTGTTTTTTCCCTTCTTGCTTTTTTCTCAGCCAAGTTTTTCTTAAACAATTATTTTTTTTTAAGATTTATTTATTTATTTATACAAGCACTGGGCACAGTCAGAGGTGTGGGAGGGTGAGAGAATTCACCAGAGCCAAAGCAGAGAGCAGAACAGGCAGAGTGAGGAAGGACACCGCTGAGGGGAGCAGTGGGAGGTAGGAGAGGTCTGCGCGCCATGTGGGACCCTCGCCTGGCAGCCGGGGATCGAACCGGTGCTGCAGAGGCTGTGGGCAGCCTCGCAACCCAGTGCTCAACTGCTGCGCCACCGTGGAGGCCCAAACAATTATTTTAAAAGAAAATCTTCTGTTGCATCACCTAGCCATTGTATGACGAGTGAATCTGAAAGTCAACTTTAACAAAGGAAGAATGGGAGCTAAGACTGGGCCTGACGCCTGGAGTTAACAGCAAGAGATGGTCAGACTTTGGGGAAGGCTGCCGGAGCCCTGACCATCTCCTGTGGGGTAAGAACATTGTTCATTATTAATCTCAAGCAGGTGCTCTATGCTCCCAAACTGGGAAATGTGGTGAATAGCTTGGCCTTGATTCTCCTCCAGCAGGTCAAGGAGGCAGAAAGCAAATGTCCTTCTCACTCCTCCCGCCATGGCAAAGGTCAGCTCACTTTCACAAATGGCAAAGGTGTCTGTGACCACGCAACTCTGAATCCAATCCCACCTCCGAGGAGAACCTCAGAATAGAAGAGAACCACCTACCTCCATGTCCTGCCCACACAGAACAGCAGAGGTTTGGGTGTTCTGATGTAGGGAAACGAATAATTGTATGATTTATCATAATCTCTAACTTGGAAAAAGTTACCAGAAGTGAATCATTATTTCTAGCTTATCAATACCAAGAGCTGCTTCTAATAACACAAAGAACCAGAGAAGAAAAGAAAACCGATGGAGGTACTTCCCTCAATTATTATGCTTTGATAATGAAAATATAAACAAAAGCACAATTCTCTCAATATTCTTCCAAACTATAAACATGGGCCAGAATTGAAGCTAGGTATGTATGTGTCCTACGCGGAAAAAAACCTCAAGTCCAAAATTCAAATGTCTAAAACAGAAACTCGTGGCTCTCATTATCCTCTACTCTCCATAGGAAAACCTTAGTGGAACCCATTAAGACCCAACCACATATCCCAACTACAAAATAAAGCTGCTTTAAATACAAAGATACACATAGATTAAAAATAAAGAGATGGAGAAAGATATAATTTGCTAATATAAGTTAAAACAAGCAGAAGTAGCTATATTAATTTCAGACAAAGTCAACTTCAGAACAAGGAAAATTATCAGGGTTAAAGATGGTCATTAATGGTAAAGGGCTCAGTTCTCCAAGAAGCTATAACAAGCTCTGATGTGAATGCACCTAGCAACAGAGGATCATGAAGCACTGACAGAATTGTAAGCAGAAATAGACAAAGCCACTATTATAGTTGGAGACTTCAATATCCCTCTATCAATAACCAACAGATGCAGGAAGCAGAATATCAATAAGGACATACTTGAGCTGAAGGCACCATTAATCAACTGGATTTAATTTACATTTATAGAATACTTCATCAAACAACAGATTACACACTCAAGTTGAGATGGAATATTCAGGAAGATAGCACACATCCTGCCATAAATCATATTTCAGCAAACATAAAAGACATGGAATTAAACCAGAACTCAATAACAAAAAGGTAGTTGGAAAGTTCCAAAATAAATATCTGTAAATTGCATATCACTCTTCTAAATAATACATGGGTTAAAAAAAAAAAGTCTCAAGAGAAATTTTAAGGAATTTGGAAATATTTTAGAAGGAAAATGAAAACACAACTTATCAAAATGTGAGGAATGCTGTAAAAGAAGGGCTTAAGGGAAATTTTAAAAGCTGCAGCCACCATGGGGAAAATTTGGCAGTTAATAAACAGAATGAAAAAACTGAACATGCAACTACTTCCAGGATCCAGCACTCTTGGAAACTGTACTCCACATAAATGATTACTTATGTCCACACAAAATCTGTACTGAAATGTTTATAGCAGTTTAATTCATGATGGCCACAAACTGGAAACAACTCAGATGTACATCAACACAAGGAATGATTAAACTATGGTATAGCCACACCTGGAATACTATACAACAATAAAAAGGCACAAACTGGTATTGTGTGTAACCACCTGGATGAATCTCCACAGCACTTATGCTGTATGAAAAAAGTCAATCTCTATAATTTCATACTGTATCATTTTATTCATGTAAGTCTTGAAACGATAAAATTATAGAAATATATAACAGATGAGTGGTTATCAGGGGTTAAAGAGGAAGTGGTGGGGTAAGGAGAGATCAGAGGCAGGAAGGGATTGTGACAGAATCTTAGTGGCTATAACAGGGTGATATGAGAGATCTTTGTGGTGATGGAAATAATTTCTTGATTCTGTCAATAATAATATCTTGATTCTGTCAATACCCTGATTGTAACTTTGCATGCACTATAGTTGTATAAGATATTAACATTGACATAAAGAGTAAAGAAGACTCTCTCTGTATTGTTTCTTACAGCTACATGTGTACCAATAATATCAAAATAAAAAGTTTAAGTGTGGGTTACATGGGTGTATGCACTAGTCAATACTCTTTGATTTGTATCCTTAACATCTGTGCATTTCACTGTAGAAAACTGAGTCTCAATTTTAAATATGATGTAGCCTCCGAGATACCTATTTTACTGCTTTTTAATACACTAGAAGAAAAGAGTGTTCCTAAGGAAGCTGAGGTTCAACTTGTTAATATCGTAACTTCTCATTATACTTCTCTTGTGTGCTCTTTAGAGACTTTTGTCAACCTAACTTTAAGAGAGTTCAATATATTATTTCTGCTTTCTAATCATATAGTCTTGGCTCATTAGAGTATAATGCTGAAATATATCCAGATGGATTCCTCTGTATTTAAAGTAACCCGACTCTCCCACTACTTATATTAGTATACACATATATGAATTAATAGCAATGGTTTATTAGGAGATGGAATGTTTCATAAAAGAAGTCATCTAATATTTTGAAACAAAACTGTATATTATAACATGTACTTCTATTAATGCACTACAGCAATTTCATTTACTGTTAGGTATAACATTTACACATTATAAAGTCTTAAAGCTACATCTAATAAAATAAATTTTAAAACAAAAGATGTTGATCAAAAAAAGCATTTTCATAAAGATTCTTAAGTCAATGGGAGCTTCTTACTCTATTAATCATTAGTAACTTAGAATTTCAGTTATTTCTTGAAGTTTAATATTTTACAAATTCTGTTTTAAAGATGAGATTTCCGTGTAGCTATCAGCAGAATATTCTTCAGTTTTTTAATGATCCAAACAAAATATCCTTTCATTGCAACACAAATATATTTCCCACAGGTAACTCGGGATATTAGAATCATAAGATATTAAAACTAGGAGGTCCTTAGAAACATTTTTTTCTTCAAACTAGGAGGAAAATGCAGCTTGGAAAAATTAAGTCACTTGCCAATGCCAGGAACAGTTTCTCATTTAATACACAGTCAGCAATTAGCTGTACAGCCCTATTAGTGACTGGGGACACAGCAGAGAACAAAAGGGGCAAAACTGGCCTCAAGACTTTATATTCTAATGATGGGAGAAAGGCTAATAAATAAATACACAGACCATCAGAAAGATGTAAGTGCTGTGAAGGAAAATAAAGCAGAGGAGGGCCGATGTGTTGCAGATGGAAACTGTCATTTTACATATAGCCTGGTCTCCAAAGGCCTAAGTAATCAAAGGACATCTGAGCAGATATAAAAGAAGTAAGGAGGAGGATCACACAGACAAAGGGCAAGGAACTTTCTCTGCAGAAGCAACAAGCAGTGTGAAGGTCTGAAGGACATGCATACATGGTCTGTTCCACAGCATGAAGGCCGGAGTGACTTAAGCAGAGCTGGGAAGTGGAAGTTGATGATACCATTGAAGGATCACAGGACGGATCCAGGAAGGGCAATGCAAACCTTCGTAATGACTTGGTTTTTACTCCGTAAAAGTGGTTTTGAAGTTTTTAGAGTAGAAAGGTAATATAATCTAACTTTGGTTTATGTGAAGAATAGAGAACAGAAAGGTAGGAACAGAGACCAGTTAGGGAGCTTTGAATAATCCAGGAGAAAGCTGCTTGGGCTAGGGTGACGGATATAATAGGGCTTGAGAAAAGGTATCCTGTATATATTAAGATATTTGAAGAAAAAATGTTTCAAAAATTTATTTTGAAGGTAGAACCAAGAATGAATAAATGGCAGAGGTTGGCCTAGAACCCAGATTTCTGATGTTTAAGTGTTCTTTTTGACACATCATGTTGCTGAATTATTCTTTAAAGTTGAAGAGAGTATTCCCAGGAAATTTGATGTTTGAATATTAATTTAAGATCAGAATTGCAATTTTTTGCATGATGTTGAGACAGTTCACAATCACTACATCAGGAAAACTTTTATAATTAATTGACCCATCAGAAAAAAGGAAATTTCAATTAATGAGCTTTTTAAGTCACTGTATTGATCACAGATTTAAAGTATTAGTCAAAAATGGTACTAAGGTTGGGCCTCTCCGGTGGCGCGGCGGTTGAGCGCTGGGTTGCAAAGCTGCCCGCAGCCTCTGCAGCGTCGGTTCGATCCCCGGCTGCTCCCCGGCCACCGGAGGAGGGTCCCACATGGCGCGCAGACCTCTCCTGCCGCCCGCTGCTCCCTCAGCAGTGTACTTCGGTCCTTCTGCCTGCTCTGCTCCCCGCTCTGGCTCTGGTGAATTCTCTCACCCTCCCGCGCTTCTGACTGTACCCAGTGCTTGTATAAATAAATAAATAAATATTTAAAAAAAAAAAAAAAATGGTACTAAGGTTAAGATAAAGCAACAAGTAGGTTCTTAATGATAAAGATAAACCTGCATTAGAATGAAAATCTGTCCACATTAATCACCTATAGAGGCTATATCCTGCCTAAGTTCATGTGCAAACATAGTTTATTAAAACCATTTTTGTGTTCATTAAGAACGTTTTTCAGGGCCTCCCTGGTGGCACAAGGGGTTAAGCACCACACTATGAAGCAATCCGTGGCCTCTGCAGCACAAGTTCAATCCCTGCCCAGCCAGGGAGCAACCCACATGGCGCAGCAGACCTCTCCTGCCTCACCTGCTGCTCCCCTCAGCAGTGTACTCTGGTCAATCTGCCTGTTCTGTTCCCCACTCTGTCTCTGGTGAATCCTCTCACCCCCCGCATCTCTGGCCTGTACCCCAGCTCTTGTATGGGTAAATATTTAAAAAAAGGGAACATTTTTCAGATATCAAGCTTTATACACTACATATCATCTCTCCATGTATATTAGATGACAAATACATTGCTTTGTGGGTAATTATATTTACCTACAGCATAATTCAATAAACTCCTATCTTCACCCTTTTCATCTAATGCATGAAGTTCAAACACCCTGAGGTGCCGTGAGCCTTGCTAGGAAGAACAGATGCAGGTGGGCTGGATTTCAGCAGAGGGATGAAGTAGCATGTGAGCTCCTAACTGATCATTAGCAACTCTTCCTTCTTGCCCTACTTCACACTTCATCAGTCTACAAATTCTTATTAGTGTTTACATGAAATATCTAATCAGCGCACTTTTTCACAAGGGTGTTACAATTTTATTAGGGTAAATTTTAATCATTCATAAAATTAGAATACAATGCATACTATTATATATACTCCATCTATGTATATATCTCATTGCTGAACCATTTGAGAGCATTTTATTGACATCACACCCCTTAACCTTGGGATGCATCTGCAGAAAATAAAAATATTCATCCTACACAACCATAATACTATTATCATACCTAAGAAAATAAATGTTTTTGGCATCTATCTAATGTACACCCCATATTAAAATTTCCACAAATTTTCCCTAAATCTTTTCTTTTTCAATACAGAATCCAATCTAGGTTCATAGTTTAGATATGGTTGTGTGCCTAAGCCTTTTATTTATTAATTTATTGGCTTGTTTTATTGTCATTTAAAAACAACTTTTAAAACACAATTTCTCTGCCAAAACAAGAAAGAAAAAAAGAAACAGACCCACAGAAATGGGACTCTTTGATATTCTGTAGCACATGTGTCTGGAATTCGCAGGCTCTGGCCTAGCTTAAGATGCCAAACTCAGGTCAACACAATATTCAAGAACACATGATGGGAGGCTATACTCTTAGTCTCTTTTACTATAGAACAAGATCCCTCTTTTTTCTGTTATTGACCTGTGTGTAAAAGAGTGTGTTATTTAGGTTCTATCTGGATTTGTCTGATTGTTTCTTCATGATGGAATTTAGTATGTGTCTCTATCTCTGTGTTTACTATAAACTAGATGATAGTGCTAAAGTCTTAATTATATTCAGGCTTAATGTTTTTGACAATAATTCTTCATAGGTAGACTAAAGAGTCCCCCAAGTGCAGAAGAAAAACACAATTAAATTCTTACAATCCAACTACCCACTTTCCACAACCAGTAAACCTGCTGACACATGTTATTTTGTCAGCTTTTTCATCTAAATATACTTTTATTACAATTTCACTATAGGCCACAGATTGGTATATGTATGTATTTCAGGTAAGCTGTTCCCTAACAATATATGGGAAAGCAGAATAATCACATGGATGGGCTGCCTCCAAATACAAAATGGCATTGATGCAATTTAGACATTAATGACTCCTAATTCCAAAGGGCCCTGGTATCCTGAACCTTATCTTCTTGACCTTTTTCTTCTATTATCACATCTGCACTTGTCTTACTGGGGTCTATAGCACTGAGATGACTAAACACAAATACTAGACATGAACATATAGTTCCATCATATGCCTAGCACAAGGCTTATATAATGGATGGCTAAATATATCCCCATAGGAAGTAAATTTAAAAATACAGATGCTTTATTTTTAATAATTGTATTTTTATAAGAAAAATAAGAGTATGAAAGTGAAAAATTATATATCAGAAATTATATATAAGGAAATTACAGAAATAGCATCTATAACCTACTCTTGGTCAGCTCAGTAGTTCTCAAGGGTCTCAGGCTATAACATATCGGGTAAGTCCTCCCCCTCGGACCTCTGATAACCTCCTGCAGTGTCGTAAAATATTCAGTATCACATGAAACCTCTTGTCAACTTTCAAAGCTGTGAACTCCTTGATGTCAGCTTCCACTATAAAATAATGACCTGAAAATAAAGATATTAATGCTAATTTTTATAAGAACGATTGCATCCTCAAGGCACTGAATTATAGACATGAATGGCATTAATCATTTTTACTATCATTATCCAACCAAAGTGAGAACGGATATTCATGTTCAAATAATAATTATTCTATCAACTAAAGTTGCATAATGCTTTCTATAGCATTTCACTAACTACTTGTTAAGGAGGTTTTGAACAATTCACTTTTTAAGAAGCTACACGATACAGTGGTTAAGGGAAACCCACAGCAGCTCTACCACTTAACTGTCTGACCTTGAGCAAGTAGAGCTCTCTTGACTGCCTGCAAAAGGACATAACTTAGAAAATATCAGTACACTATGTGCCCCAAAGAAAGGGGGACCAATTGGTCTCATTACTACTCTAATTCTCAAAGCATTGAGTTAGTCCCATAATAGACCTTACAGCACTGTTTTTCAGACTCAACATTAAAACATTTGGGACCAGATAATTCTTTTTCAGGAGTCACCTTGTATATTTCCCAGGTTTCTATCTACCAGGTGCTCATAATAGCACCACCAAATGCAATTTTAACAGCCAAAAATGTCTTCAGAAAAGGCCAAATGTATCCTGGTGGGAAAAATACCCATGTTGAGAACTACACCTTTAGAATTTTCTAGAGTTGGCTTTGTTTCTCATGATTTAGTTACACTCCAAACAGTTGGCATGCACATATATATATGCTATCCCTTATGCTATACCTTTGGTATCCTTCGTTTCTTCATCCATAAATCTGTGATAGAGATTTCTGGCCACAGAACTCACAGACTTTTTTGGTTGATGTAGAATCTTATATTTTCCAAGTATTGCCTTGTTCATTTCTTTAATAACATCATTAATTTGACAGTAGGTTAAGCGGGATTTCATGTATCTGTAAAGCAGCATATGACCACATTTTTAAAAAGAATCATCATACAAAATTACTTTCTCTGAAAAACATTAAATATGAGGACTTTATATAGTGGCAAAGCTATTAGTGTTCTTTATAAAATATTTTTTGTCAGCTTCCAAGTAAACCTGATAAGTCTCAACAGCTAAAAAGTTAAAGAGACCAAAATGGATCATGTTCCCCAGTGATACAGATACATTAATCTCTATTCTCTACCTACAGAATTAATATTACAATTTAAAACAAGCTCTCAAATTCTGATTCAAATTGATTGATCAACTGCAAGAGTTTATGTAAACATTTTTTAATGTTGGTGAGCAAGAGAAAGGAAAATGTAATCATAAATAAATGATACACTTTAAGTTTTCTGCAAAAACTATTCAGAGAGAGAAAGAAAAGGCAGAGGCTGAGAGGAAGATAGAGCAGAGAAGATGACAGTGCAGTGGGAGACTAAGGCCTGAGGGCATAGGACAGGGAAGGATGAGGGGGGTCTAAAGTTAAGCTGCAAGGTGGAGAACCAGCATGTAGTCACGCTTAACTTTATTACCCAGCTCAAATTCCCTTCAAGCACTGTCTCTACTCTAAATCCCACTCTTTCAATTCCATTTCACTCTTGCCTGTTATACTGGTCACTCGAATCTTAGAATATAAAAACGTGTGTGTGTGTGTGCTAATTCTGAGCGATCTGTATACTTCAAAAACAAATAATGATCGGCCTTAATTTTTCCCTTCAACAAACTGCATGCATTCTGCTAATCTCTGTCCTTTGCCTCTATTCAAAGGGGCAGTTTTCTAATCAAAACTTCCTTAACATAAAATAATATAGACATATTTAAAGGAAAATGTTCTTATTTCCAAAAACACTTCATTTTTACAATTCCCTTCTTTTCTAAATTCATTTTTGCCACTGCTTTTTCAAACCATGATTTCCAGACTGTTGATACTGATAGAGGACAAGAATAGAAATACTGGAAAGGAGGTGCCCCAAGACCAAACTCTGACTCACACAAGGACGTGGGGGTCGAGGAGAATAACATGACCATTAACCCAGCCGTAGAGGTCAGGACCCTTAGGCACCAGTGCCTTATCACAAGGCATGAGACCCAAGCAGGATCAGACTGCTTTAGGGAGTGGAGCACAGACCTGAGGGTAAAGATATGGAGATTGAAACAACAAATGCTGGAGAGGATGTAGAGAGAAAGGAACTCTCCTGCACTGCTGGTGGGAGTGCAAACTGGTCCAACCACTACAGAAAGCTGTGTGGAGATTCCTCAACCTACTAAAGATAGAGCTTCCATATGATCCAGCAATTCCACTCCTAGGTATTTACCCAAAAGACACAGAAACATTAATTCCAAAGAGTACTTGCACTCCTATGTTTATAGCAGCACAATTTACAATAGCTAAGCTTTGGAAATAACCCAAATGCCCAAAAATAGATGACTGGATCAAGAAGATGTGGTACATATACACAATGGAATATTACTCAGCATTCAAAAAAGATAAACACATGCAATTTGCAGCAACATGGATGGCGCTGGAAGGGATCATGCTCAGTGAAATAAGCCAGAAAGAAAAAGAAAAATACCGGATGGTCTCACTCATAGCAGGAATCTAGAAAACCTAAATAAGGGACCAGGAAAAAGAATAACTATAAGAAAGAAAAAAATCAAAATCAATAAATGACTATGAACCAGAGACACACTTTGTGGGGGGTGCCAGGAAAGGAGGGATTGGGGTCAAAATCAGGGGGTTGCAATTGTATGGGAAATATAAAAATAAAAAAAAAATAAAAAAAAAAAGATATGGAGATTGGGCCCACCCTTGGAATCTCTGGTCCCTTTCTCGTTTTGCCTGTTATCCAACATCAGCAACAAGCAGGCTACTCCATGAAGGAGTGACTCCTCCCAAAGAGAAATGGAATATATCAGTACAGTCTCTACACAGGCTCAGGCAGCACTTCCACTGCCCACCTGTGACTATGCAGGTGCCTTTTTTCACCAATTCTCTCCCTCTGCAAGGCAGCAGCTTCCTGCCTGCCTGTGACCTGTCAAGGCCGCCTGCCTGCAACCATGCAGGCCTGTCTTAGCAAAACCTGTCCCTTTTTCCTTTTCCTACTAAACCTGCTCTTGAAATATAACTAATGTCCCTGTCTCGTGGAGAAACTTACCTGGGGAACTCGTCACGTGCTGCTGAAATGGGAGCTCTGGTGAAATCTTTCCCAGAGTGAACCCAAGGACCCTGCACTAACTCTGTAAAACTTCATCAATACCACAGCTCTCCACAATGTAATTCCTTGAAGACCTCCAAACTATCACCTTAATTTCCTAAACACCTGCCCACCAACCAGTCAATGGTTTCCACTTTAATTCCATTTTCAGTTTTAATTTAAAATAAAATAAAAAGCCCCCATTCTTAGAATACATTCTTTTGCATACTAAGCTTCTAACTTCTCTCATTCATTAGATAACCCCTTAGTTTAAACATGAATACCCTGCTATGACTATTCTAATTTCCTTCCTGTATCTCTTCATGGAAGGATTTTCTAAAAAGTCTTCTATTCCACTATTCCTCACAGACATTCGCTCTTCCGTTTAGCTCAGCCAATAAGCAACAACAATAAAGAATTTAAAAAAAAAAAGCAACTGAAGAGATCAAGCAGAATTTTCAAAAATAAAGTTATCAGTAAAGGAAATGACCGAGTGATTTTAAAAATAGAAATTAAAGAGAAATGTTTGCCTCATTACTAGTCTCCAAATTGTGAAATATATATGCGAAATATGTATTTTTCAAGTGGCTATTAGGATATGAAAAGATGCTCCACATCATGTCATTAGGAAAGTGAAATTTAGAATAATGAGATATCATTATGCACCTATTCAAATAACTAAAATAGAAACAAAACTGGCAAAACTAAGTGCAAGTGAGAATGTAAAGCAACAGGAATTCTCATTCATTACTAGTTGGAATGGTACAGCCACTTAGGAAGACAGTTTGGCAATTTTTAACAAAGCTAAACATAGTCTTATCATGTGATTCAGCAATCATGCTCCTAGATATTTTAAATGAGTTGAAAACTTATGCCCATACAAAAACCTGTATATGAATATTTATAGTTACTTTATTCATTAAATTGCCCAAAATTGGAAGTAACCAAGATATCCTCCAATGGGGACTCAATAAGCAAATTATGATATATTCAAACAATGGAGTATTAGTCAGTTTCACAGTATAGTGTATAACTATTTTAGAAAAGATCAATATTTGAACATAGCATGTTATGATTAATATAATCAAGTTTTATAATTTAAGCATCATGTATGTTGATTATTAGAGTTGAACGCTAGAATTTCTTTTAAATACTTACGCAGGAATGGCATTAAACTCATCAGAAGTTAAAAATGGCATTTCTTTAATAATTTTTTGTTCTTTGGGGGGCTTCTTTGTGGGAGCAGTTTCCTCAACTTTGACCGGTTCTTGAGGATCAAGATCTGATACGTTAACACTACAGAACAGAGATACATAAATGCACAGGTCATCATCAGAAATCTGCAGCATTCTAGAAAATGCTCCCAACTGAAAATCATCAGTACCAAACATAATCCATTTTATAATTTTACAACCAACATTTTTTTCTATCTCTATCCCTACTGTTGATAAACATTTGAATAATGAAAACACCAAAAAATTAAGTTCCCTAATCTTCAGTAATATAATTGTATTTATATACTCAAAACATGGTGTATGTAGCATATATGCCTAAACATCTTCGTTAGTTATCTCGCTGGCTCCTCAAAATCAATAGGTGGAAAGTTGACCTTATATTAACCTCTAAACAGCTTCTCTTCCCTATTTCTGGGCATGCAAACATCAATTATTATCTTATACTCCTATTTTTCTAGTTTATTCAATCAGTCGCTGGCATCAGTCCCTGCCTGTTGCAGTCTGATTTTAGCTGCTGGCAATGAGCATGGGTCACCCCTGAATCAGTTCTGCTTAATTTTTTGGAGCTACTGAGAAGCCTAATATATTTCCTTACCCTCCTGGCAAATGGAGTCTATAAATAGACCATAGCTTCCATATTATTTAACTGCCAGGGAAGGAAGACTCCTGTTGTCACTGGCTTAACTGTTCCAAAAATGAGATAGGATAAAGGAGAGTAGATCCAATCTAGAGCAAGTAAATCTCAAGACAGATAGGAAGTGAGATTCCCGGATGATAGTAGGTGAGCACCAGACAGAAGGCAATCAAGCCTGACAGGCCATGTACCTGAGAGGTGGCAGGTTGTAAGGATCCTAACATGAGTATCCATGGTAAACATCGCTAATTTTTACCTGAACTCATCCTTACCATATGCTAAGGAAGCTCGTGACTTTTCCTTCATGTCCTGCATATGTATCAGCTGAAAATAACCATTTCAGTCTACAGCAAGGCTCTGTTTTGACCTAGCCCTAAAAGCTGAAGCTAGGTGACAGTAAGTATAGAAAAAAATTTCTCCTGTTCCCATGCCATGTTTCTGCTGCATGTCCAATGTCTGGCCCACAGTATAACCCTAGCAGGTATTCTACGATGACCTCCATTCCCAGCAATCACTCATGACCTTCCCATCTTCTTATAGGGAAACTGCAAGGTATGCTGACCTCTGTTGACCTTATCTTCCTCTGGAGACCTTCAACTGCCAGTGGTTAATAAGGCTGGTCTCCCACACAGTAAGATTCGCGCTTCCCTTTTAGTTCTCAGACTCAAGCAGTATATTATTTATGCATTATACATGCAAAGGTGTGATTATCATAAAAGCCAGGGCAGTGAATATCTCTTTAACAGAGGATCTACAGTAGATGCAGTTTAGGGTATTAGGAATGTCCTATTTCTTTTCTTTCCTTCTTTTTTTTTTTTTTTAAGAATGTCCTATTTCTTAACTGAACTGGTAGATACATAGATGTGTGCTTTTTATTTTTCTTTAATTGACACAAATAATACTTTTAATCACATTTCTGGATCTATAATACATTTTAAAGGTTAAAGAAATTAAAGCAGTCATGGAATGTTTTTACATACTCAGATCAAATTTTAAAAATATTTTGGTACAGAGGCCTGGAGAGTTGAGAGTGGAGGAATACTAGAAAGATAAAACACAGGAGTCCTCAAGTCAGAAACACAGAATGACAGAAGATCTCATTCCAGCCAGGCAAGGAGAACAGAAGGGAGGACAGAAGCAGACAAAACTTAGCAGAGGCAGATGGGTGGTTGAGGGCTGTGAGGGAGTAGACAGGCTGAAATGCTGGTTCCTGTCTTGGTAATAGAGGATAAAAGTGGCAGGTGTGGATGGGTGAGTGACAGGAAGCCAGTGAACTCCATCTTAACTATGTAAACTAGAAAGAACAGCTCATCATCAGAGTCCCACCTGGCAATTAAAAAAGAACTAGATGTCACACCCAGGCTGGAGTTGGACACCTGGGAGCATTAATAGGATGTCAGCTAATGTGCATAAAATGGAGCTTTAGAAGGAACAGAATGTGAGAGGCAGAGAAAAAGGAGGTTGCCACGTTTGAGAAGTTGGTTGACAATTAAAAAAGCACAATGGTAGTACAGAAAACAAAATTCTGAAACAAAAAGATGGACAGCAAAATGAAGTCTGAAAAGAATTGGGACTCAAGAGGGATTTTGACCTCTGTGACCTTCAAGCAATCAGTCCACAAGTGTGGCAGCAATAGGAGTCAAAATCCAGGCTTTGGGCCTCCCTGGTGGCGCAAGGGGTTTTAAGCACCGCACTATGGAGCAATTCACAGCCTCAGCAGCATGAGTTCAATCCCCGGCTGGCCAGGGAGCAACCCACATGGCGAGGAAGACATCTCCTGTCTCGTCCACTGTTCCCCTCAGCAGTGTATTTCAGTCAGTCTGCTTTTTCTCTTCCCACTGTCTCTGGTGAATTCTCTCACCCCCTGCATCTCTGGCCTGCTTGTATGCATAAATAAATAAATCTTTAAAAAAAAAAAAAAAAAAGCCGGGCTTTAGGGAATCTGGCAGAAAGAGGACACAAACATATATTGGCAGTGGATAGAGATAGGACTGAGGGGAAAAGCAGAGCTAAATTGTGCCTTTGGCTGTTTTTAAGCTGGGACCATCATGAAGCTTATTTTTACCCTTAGGCAATGGTTCTCAAGGGTCAGGGGAGATTCTTCCTAGTGGCCATCTAGCAATGTCTGGAGACCTTTTTCATTGTCACAACTGGGCAGCGGGAAAGGATGAGGAAATGCTTCTGATATCTAACTGGGATGTCCCTAAACCACCTGCTTTACAAAGAATTATCAAGCCTAAAATATCAATAGAAACAACAGGACAAACTCTGCTTTAAGGAAAAGAAATGAGAAAAAAATAGAAAAGAGAACCTGGAGACTAACCCTTAGAAAAGAGGAATGACAATTTCCTCAGTGATAGCAGGAATAGGAAACTGATGAAGACAGGTGGAAACATTATTTCCAGTGTGACAAAAGAGTGGATCGTCCCTAGCAAAACTGCAAGGATATGAAAAAGCAAAGACTTGAGGTATTTGTTTTCATCAGCTTATAAATCCACAATGAATTATAAATCAACAATGAATTATAGCACAATGAATTATAAATACACTTACACACTCTGAGTTACCGTTACTTGAGGCAAATGGGGAGGAATGTTTTCTTTGAGATGTTCCACAGCTTTGTAATCTTCTTCAAGAGATTCACAGAGTTCCTAAAATTTAAACAATGCTCACAAATATGCATCCACCCTGCCTGTGTTAAAAGACATTATAAAAGCACATGGAAGACTGAGCCACAATCACAATGATTACAATTGTTCAGAACACAGAATGAGGTGAAAAAAGCAATGAATGCAAAAATATATTAAAAGTTTTTTGGTTTTAAAGCTGGTTTGGCATGGCTATCTTATTTTTCTCTGCTGGATTTTTCTGAGAACAATTATCATCATATCACAACAGGCAGGGCTAACATTTAAGTCTTTCTAAAATACTATGATCTTGGGAGGCAACTAAAAAATACAGGGAAGATTTATGCATGTCATTCTGGTAAATTGCTTTTGTCTTAGCAAGTGCTTTTGTCTCAGCACTAGTGACAAAGCAAGTAAGGATGCTGACTAGAATGACGTCCATGGCTAACATGCATGCCATTTCAGCTTAAGAAACAATTCAATTTTATCATAATCTCTTGTTTTTCTTTTATCTTTCTTTTATCTTTTAACTTTCACTAATACTAGAGGCTAGGAATTTGCACAATTTAATAAAGAAAATATTCTGTTCCTCTGGATTCTAGCCATCTGAGTCTCAATAAAAATGTGAACAAAAATTCCAAATACCCTTCAATTCTGTGCTGAACACTCTCTGGACCCCACACCAAATCTGGGCATTCTCAGGCAGGTTAGAATTAAAACAAATACTGGCTTCTGGTTTGAATTTACATGCCATCTTTCTTTTAGAGAGTTAAATAATGTTCATAAATACTAATTTCATTTTTTGACTAACAGGCATAATCATGTCCACTCTTGTAGTTTAAGTCTTTGCAGACCTTAAGGATTATAAGGCTGAAAGGAGCCACAAGGCCAGCTTGTTCAGTCCTGTTACTGACCATGCTAACAGCTCTGATAACAGAATGAGGTAATCATTGTTCAGGTTAAGCATTTTCCCATCAGGAAGTATACAAGCACTTTTATTCATCATGGTCAATCAGAAAAGCCTGATTTAGAACAAGATATGCATGTGGATGAAGTTCAAGTTTTGCTCTACTCAAGAATCATAACATTTTACAGAAATAGAGAAATGCAGAAATTGAAGGACCTAAGAAATAGTTCAGTATGATCCATTATTTTTCAAAGGAGGACCCTGAGACTCCAGGAGGTAAAATGACTTTCTCAAGATGGCAGAGGGTGTTAAATGCAGCCAGGGTACAAATCTACATCTTCTCACCCCAAGGGAGGTGTTCCTTCCACACCACCCAACCAGGAGATCAATTTGTCTAAATCAAATCTACCAAGAATTATTTAGGAAATCTTTTTTAGTGAAGTTCAATTCTATTGATTACCAGCATGAAAAAAAAAAAAATACTTGAGAAGCTCTAGAGTACTTTATACTGGAAAAATGCAAATGGCACGCTATACCATTCATAATGTAGCAGGCTAGGCTAGAATATTTTAATCTTAAAGAACCTTTAAGAATTCCCTGGTGATTTTGTATTTAGTCAATTTAGCTGAGGGTGTTTGAATTTATTGCTTTTTTGTTTCTTCACTAGAATATTCTATTACCTTGAGTGAACTGTTGGTTTGTTCTTGATACTGAATTTCCAATTCCAATTTATTTAAAAGTTCATTTACTACAATGATCTCATCTCCTATTTTATTTAATATAGTCATCAAGGTAGGTTCTTGACCTATTAATAAACAAAAATAAAATGGAAAAGTAAAGCATATGGTAAAGTCATAACATATATGTACCCACTGAACATCTGGAACACAGCTTAATGTTAAAGAGACACTTAATGTGGAAAAAGGACAATTGCTTCAGCCCCTAAGACCTATCTCCATCAATAATCTTAAAATCTTATTTTTTAGTCATTAGGCAATGGAAGAGGTATGTACCAAGTACCAGGTGTCTTCTGAGTCTTTAGTTTCTGGCAAATTTCTCCACTATAATAAAACATCTAGAAATACTGGAAAAAATAAATACCTTTCTATGTGCATGGCTGAGTTTTTGTGAGAATGAAGTAAATTCCAAAAAAAAGAAGCACTGATTAGGCACTAGTAGTTAGTTGACACTGTAGCTGCCCTAATCCTGGGAATGTGGACAATGCCGAAGAGAGGTCTTCAGTCTCAGAAATTTAATACATTTGGGTTTAAGAACTATAAACTCTGGGACTTCAAAGCACAGGGCATTGTACATCAGAATCCCAAATGAGGCCGAGACAGCATCATGAGGTGTATTTTCAGCAAAAAGTGCAAACTTGAAAATCCTAATCACAAGACAGGGAGATAAGCACAGATTGGCCCTCAGGTGTAGATGGAGGTAGAAAATAGCTTCTCTTCAGAATTTGTAAAAGAGGCTTGGGATTCTCAGGGCTTGGGGTTTTATACTTACACTAGGCAGTTTAAGTTACTGAGAAAGTAACTTGAAACATCACAGGTTAGTGAAAACTAATTAGTATGGAGGTGCCTGACAGTAACACAGTAACGTTTATAAAATAGCATCCTCTCCTACTGCCAACCCCACCTCCTTCCACCTCTCTAGTTTTATAGATTTGCGAATGAGAAATCAGTCTCCTCCCCAGAAATAAGATATTACTGGAATCTGTTTTACTTACTACAATTTCTTAATGAGAGGGTTTTTTTGATATTGCCAATCTTTTCATTAATATAAAAGCATAACTGTTCCAGATCTGAGGAAGTCATCCTTCAAGACTCTGAAGAAAAAAGATAAGACACATTTATTAAAAAAGAAAAATCTGGACAAATTTCTGTTCACTTTCCAAATCCAAGAATGGTAAATACCCAGTAAATCACATCACCCTGGAAATTAAAAAACTCAAAAGCAATTCCTTTCAATTCTACAAAACTCAGTTTCTAATGAAAATTCAGTACTACTTGTCTTAGAGCTGGTGTAATCAATGCATTCCAAACTTAGTCTAAACCTAAGTCACTTCCTTATAGACTGGGGAAAGAAAATGCACCATTTAAAGAAACTGGTCTTTTCTTTTTTTTTTTAAAGATTTATTTATTTATCTATACATACAAGCACTGGGTACAGTCAGAAGCGCGGGAGGGTGAGAGAATTCACCAGAGCCAGAGCGGGGAGCAGAGCAGGCAGAAGGACCGAAGTACACTGCTGAGGGGAGCAGCGGGCGGCAGGAGAGGTCTGCGCGCCATGTGGGACCCTCCTCCGGTGACCGGGGAGCAGCCGGGTATCGAACCGGCGCCGCAGAGGCTGCGGGCAGCTTCGCAACCCAGCGCTCAACCGCTGCGCCACCGGGGAGGCCCTGGTCTTTTCTTTAAAAACGCAAAAGACACACTATTTTTAACAACAACAAAGTAGAAAGTTCAAAGGAACAGGTCCAGGTAAGCATGTCTCCTGAGCGGAGGGAAGGAGGCAGCAGGGCAGAGGTTTGGGGCTTCAGTGTTTGGAATCTGTAAGAAGGCGGAGGGAGGGCAAAAATAGAAGCCAGTTACTGCGCAATCCGAGGGTAGATGAGACCTGGAGGATCCACTCCCGCTAAAACCTCAGGCAAGGTCAAGCCCTGCTCCTCCGTCCCGCCCGCCACGGCCCCGCACCCCACACCCGCCACCCCGCCCTTCTTGCGCTGCTTCCCAGGCAGGATCTTCAACACCGGACTGCAACCTCGCGCCGGTCCGGGAGCAAAGGGCCCATTACCTGCCAGTTCGCCAACCTGGGAGACCCGCGTTTCGGCCGGAATCTCAGGATCGCGAGACGCCACTCCAGGAACCAAATTCAAACTGCCCGCCGGGCCAGGGCGCGGCGCAGGCGCACAGGGGCGCTCCGGAAAGGCGGCGCGCCGGTGGCGTCACCGGTGCCCCCCCGCGGGGCGGGGCCGGGGCGGGCCGGGGGCGGGGCTGTGAAGGGAGGGGCGGGGCTGTGAGGGGAAGGGGGCGGGGAGGGAAGGGGGCGGGGAGGGAAGGGAGCGGGGCGGGGGAAAGGCTGGAAGGGGCCAGCTTCGGGCGGACGGCTGCGGGACCACCGTCCCTCTTCCTGCAGGTCACCTCGGTCGGTAAGCCGGCCCAGGGCCAAGCGCTAGGGGGCTCAAATGGCGAGCTAAAACAGTGGGTATCTGAATTGGCTACACGCTAGTATCAACTGAGACCACTTTAGCACGTTCCAGTGTGGAGGCTGTACCCCAAATCAATGAAATCAGGCCCTCCAGAAGTGGGGCTGTGGTTGTACCCCAAATCATTGAAATCGGGCACTCTAAAAGTGGGGCTGCGGTTAGGGCTGAGCCAAAGGCGGTGACTTGACCCCTGCCTTAATCTTTAACATAGCAGTTTAGTTTAATGCACTGTCACATTCCTCGCAGCATGGTTACAGGCTATGGTTACCAGTTACCTAATGCTTAACATATTTTGTCCCTTGATAACGTCAGTGACTGATGAACACTGTGGGCCATTTTAAACTGATACACAGAAGGGAGTGACTATTTCAGGAGGAGCATCCATAATCCTGTGACAACCTGCCCTAGACTATCTTGTGCCCTCCGAGACCTGAGAATGAAGACACTCACCCCATATCTCACATATCCTCAAATTCCTTTCTTTCCTATGTAATTGTCCTTCCCTGCCCAGTCAGGGAGCTGGCTCTTTAGAATGCTAGCTCGGCCTTGTCCTGAGTTGGCACCACTGGTTAATGAAGGGCTTCCTTTGTAGAAACAATCTGATGGTTTAGAATCTGAGCAATATGACCCAGTTAAGTCAGTAACGGGGCCAAAGCTCTGTTTTTCTGGGTTTTTGTTTTAAAGATTTATTTATTTATGCATACAAGAACTGGGGCACAGACCAGAGGTGCAGGGTGAGGGGGTGAGAGGATTCACCAGAGACCTAGTGGGGAGCAGAACAGGTGGGTTGACTGAAATACGCTGCTGAGGGGAGCAGGGACAGGAGAGGTCTGCTGTGCCATGTGGGTAGCTCCTGCTGCAGTGGCTGTGGATAGCTTCATAGTGCTGACACTTAACCCCTTGCTACACCAGGGAGGCCCAAAGCCCTGTTTTTTTAAAACACCCCAGATAATTCCAAAAAGCAGACAACTTTGTGAGGGAAAAGGTAAGGGCCCTTTCTTTATGAGGTTAACAGCCTCTCTAAGGGCAAATAAAAATTTAAAATACAAAACCCAAAAGTTTAATTTTACTTGTTAAAAGGAAAAGTTTCCCAAAGATGGTATGGCAGCTCCGCAGTCATTTAGGATCCAGGTTCCCTCCACTTGGCACTGCCATACATACCCTGATGCATTCTGGCCTTGCAGTTGCCTGAGGTGTGAGCTGACTCTGCCATTTCCCTCCTTAGGGCTTTGTCCCAGGCAGTAGAAAAGAGGAAGAGGTCAGGGTAACAGGCTCATCTACCAGCTGATCCAGAACCTTTAAAGAGTTTTCCTGGGAGCCACACCCAGTGGCTTCTCTATGCTTATCACTTGTCACTTAATCTCCAGGGAAGACAAAAAAATAAATTATAAAAAAAAACCCAGGTACATTGTAGCCTCAGTAGATTCTGGGTATGACTAGCAACCTTGGATTGTTTCTTTTAACAATCTTGTTTAAATGGAAAAATTTCCAACATATAAAGTCAGGAAAAGTAGTATAATGAACCCTGTACTCAAGCCATCACTCAACTTTGACCATTATTAATTTATCACAAATATTATTTCATTTGTACCGCCTTTCCTTCATTCCTTGCCCCTGGAATATTTTGCAGAAAATTTCAAACATTGTATGTTTTTCCTTCAAAAACATTTCTATATGTATTTCTTAAAGGTAGAACTCTTTAAAATTATATTAGTATTATCACATATAAATATTTTATCACTCCTAAATAACAAATATGCAGTCAATATTCACTTTCCCCTGATTGTATCATAAAACTGTTTAAGGACTAAAGAAGAAAAAAAATTAGTTTGAATCACAACCAAAACAAAATTTCCACATTATTATTTGATTGATACTTTAAAAAACATCTCTTTTAATCTCAACATACCTACTTATTTAGAATTGAAGTCCTTTAGAATGAACAAAGTCTTTCTTGAGTAAATATAAGGCTTAAAATGTCAATATGCTAGGAAAAATAGCAAAGTAACAGAAGTTCACCTTGCAGCATCAAGAACAAACATATTGTTTTTCCCAGATTATTTCCCATGAGAAAATAAAGAAGAAGAAAGGAGCATTAAAGACACTGAATACAAGAGGAGATGAAGGAGATGTAGAAAAAAACAGAAATGAGCAATTGGATCACACTGGCTACTTCATATTTCTTTCTAGGACCAGATGATTTATCAGGACTTCTTTAATTACAATGACAGAAAGTCAATCCAAATTGACTTAAGCAAGACAAGAAGACTTTATTTGCCTTATAAAACTGTAACTGTGGTGTGTGAGGGGGTGCACGTCTTCAGTTACAGCTGGACATGTATGACTTAAGTCATCTCCATCTGTCCATCTCTGTCTATGTCTCTCAGTTCTGCATTCCTCTGTGTTGGTTCCCACTCTCAGGCAGGCTTTTCCCCTTGATGACTTCTGGTATCTCCAGATTTATACCTGGATTAACCTGTCAAATTCCTAGGAGATCTAGCAAAAAACCCTGCATTGCATCACATTGGCCTGACATTGGTCATCTGTCCACTTCTGAACTAATCATCCTGTTTACAGGGTTGGAATAGTTTGACTGGCTAGACACTCTGAAACTGGATGTCAGGGTGAATGCTACCCACATTTTCAGAGTAAGACGGAAATATCTTCTTGAAGGAAAAACTAGGTGTTTTTATGAGACAATGGAGACAGTATTGGAAGCAGGTAAAAATGAAACAAAAAACAAAACCTGTGTTCTTCAGAGTTATGATCACATATATACAAGAAAAAAACTGAAAAGAGCAAGATGTAAGAAATTGCAGAGCTGTTCCTTACAGAAATATGAGCAAGAGTAAAAGTAATGTGAACTGCGGAAAATGACAATAATATCATCAGTTGATATTTACTGGGCACTTACTCTAATTCAGACATTAATGTGCATTATCCTGCTGAGTCTTTGTGATATGCTTATGAATACTTACAATTATGACAGAAAATGGAAGCTCATAGTTAGTAACTTGTTCAAGTCAATAAATGGCAAAATACGCCCCTGACCTCAGAACCTGTTCTCTTTACCATGGTATCCTGCTGCCTCTCAGAAGCAAGAGGTCATCTGCCCCCATGTTTTGTGTATCTGAACTTAAGGACTCTCATTGCGTAAGCTCGGTCACATGAACAATTCTAGATTATTTATGAATTCCCAAGTTTTTGACACCCAACTGACTTTAACAATAAAGACTTTACTTATACTTTTTTTGTACTTCTTTGTCTTTTTCTTGCAGGTAGGTATCCAGTTAAACTTCTGGACATTGCCAACTCATATTTAAAAGGGATTCATTATAGAATAAAAATCAAGGATAACTAAGCAACAGGACTCTGCACTTCCAGGCCACTTGGAAAATATTTATTCCTCCAGTTTTGACAAGTGACTAGTGACTGGTTGGACCAGTACATTTTGGGACAGCTTCATAGCTCTCTGGTGCTGGTTGATCTTCCTTTGGGATGGTCCATTGTAAGAGATAGGGGAAGCTCTGAAATGCCACCTTGATTAAATGTCATAGGTTCGATCTTTTGGGGAATTATAACATCCTCAAGGTAGGTTGTGTTTTCATATTTCCTACTAAAGTGCATTTGTTTGACTTGTTTTGAAAAGCTGTCTTCCAGCTGACAACATTAAAATCTGAGACATGTACTTGTAATATATGTTCTCGTGGGTATCATTTCTTAATTCTCATTAGTTGTCATAGCAGCTGAGGTGAATCATCTGAGAAAATCAAACCCCTCACTATTACGACACCTTATACCCTAAGTCATTAATCATTCTGGTGACTTTGGAGGGTGTTTGCTTTTTAAACAAAGAGGACAGTAAAAAGAAATAAATTACACTTTCCCCCTGTGTTCCTTCTTCACTTTATTGAACCTTTCTCCGGAGTATAATTTCTTAGTGTTATAGTCAGAGCCCCAATTTCTGTGCAGCCAGACCCTCAGGAGACCTTTTGTTAACCCCCAGCTCAATTAGTCCCAGTTCTATCATTAACCTGCTCTGTGAACTTGAGACATGAATGATTTCTGAGATCACTTCCAGCTTAAAGTTTCTGTAGTTTAAGCTACTCTGCCTGTGGCACTTTGTTAGTACAGTCCTAGCAGACTAATAAGGGGGTAACGGTAAGAAAACACTACTTCATCATCTGAACTCACTGGTATAGCTGATTAGCTACAACTAAGCCTGGGCTCTTCCTGGTCAGGATCCAGCTTCTCCAGACATTAAGAAGACAGTATTTCTAAAAGACTATGATCTCTAGAAGAAAGGTTGTGTTCAACATCTTCTGTGTAAGAAACCGGAGAGCATGTTCATGTCATTAATTATGCGTGGTTCCCTAAGAGTTAAGCTTTGGGGCTAGAAGCTGTGCTTCCTGCCGATGCAAAAATGCAAAAAAAGAGAGATTACCACAAAACAGAATACTTTGTGCTTGGTATCAGTAAGCCCTCTGCCAAATCAAAGCGTTATCTAGAAACTATGTATTTGGGATCTTCTTTGAACTTGATAAAACATTTTTTTGCCGTATGGAAATGCAGGTTGGAGGGCGCCCTCGCCACGTGGCCACTGGATGGCAGGGCAGAGCCATCCTTGGGGGCACCCGCGGAACAAAGCGCGCAGCCGCCAGGATGTGGCGCCACAGATAGGCGGACAGTCCACCTGCTCTAGAAGTTTATTAAGCCAAACTTTCTCTCTTCTTTGTTAAGCACTTCTCATTTTCTTTGTGAAAGTAGCACATGTTTTCAGTTGAAAAGGTGAACAACCCAGAAAAGTTTAAGGACTAGAATGAAAATTCTCCTTATTCCAACCCGTCAGACACAAACACGGGTCCCAGGACCTGCGCCCCAGGATGAAATGGCAACAAGTGAACCAGCCAGCATTTGTTCTAAATACCCTTTGCTCAGTGTCCCTGCCCCCCACCTCCTCAGCGGCACACCTCCAGCAGTTCTCTCCTGCCCTCTCCCCACTGCCTGTTCTTTCTTCTTAACCCTATTTAAAATCAGTTGCTGGGCCTCCCTGGTGGCACAAGGGGTTGGGCACCACACTATGAAGCAATCTGCAGCCTCTGCAGCACGAGTTCGATCCCCAGCCAGCCAGAGAGAAACCCACATGGCAAGGCGGACCTCTCCTGTCTCGCCTGCTGCTCCCTCGGCAGTGTATTTTGTCAGTCTGCCTGTTCTGTTCCCCACTCTGTCTCTGGTTGATCCTCCTCCACCCCACGCATCTCTGGCCTGTGCCCCTCTTGTATGCATAAAAAAATAAATCTTTAAAAAAAAAAAAAATAAAATCAGTTGCTGGTTGATTCAGTCAGGTTCTGTGCTGGGAAGTCCTAAGATTCATCATGACACCCTAATACCAACTTCAGGTTTTCATTCTATTAAAGGTTAACATGAAAGACCTGACCTATAAGCCCAAGAGGCGCTGTTTTTTCCTAAGAGCGTACTATGAGGTCTGACTAGGTGTCCCTGACAATCCACTGTGACATTCCTTCCTGTTTACTAAGAATTTGTTGAACTGGAAGTTGAGTTTAGCAGTGTGGTGAGAAATCCAATTCCATAGGAATGATGCATTTTTTTCCAGCCAGATTTTCTGGCTTCCATCAGTACCTCCCAGTCAGCCCCATAATGTGAATTAAAATCTCACCCAATTACAAGGGGGATGATTAGGGGACCCCTTGCCTCCTTCCTGGTGGGCAGGAAGAGATCAGACCTCCATGGTTCTTCTTCAGAGCCGGGGTGTGTTGCTCCCATTTCTAGACAGAAAAACCACTAAAAGTGAGTTAGCAGAGTACCTACGGGGGCTGCGTGTGCTGGTTGTAAAATTCCGAACTCCTCGCTTCTCCTCTTCGCGACTAGGCAGTCCTTCAAGTGTGCAATGCTTATTTGAATGAAATAACACAAGGCAAAAAGTCTTCTGTAGCTTTTCTTGGGTTGTTCACTGTGGGGGTGAATTTTATTTAGCAGCAGGCTCAGATGGTGTTTACAGGATTCCTTCTCTTCTTGTTGTCCTTAAAGGCCATGGGACAGAGCTGATTATTGTGGCTGTTGCAGCCAGAAGATTCCCCAGGAAATGGCTGCCATGGGCAGCTGTGAGTCGCCTACCCAAGGCAGGTGGTGATGCAGACCCCTGATCCATTCTGCCCACGAGGCAGGTTTCCTTAGCCTGGTTTTGTGTCACGGTCCACTGAGGCCCGTGAGACCCCTCCTGACTTCCATAAGGTCAGCCCCACTCTCAACTCTCACCACAGGAGGCGCCTTGTCCTATCTGTCCCCAGACCAGAGATAGTTGGGACCTAGCTCTGTGATCTGCCTCATTGATATGGAAGTCTAGGATCTGGTCCTTGGAGGAGGGCTCACTACTCTCTCACTGATGTGGAAGTCCAGGGTCTGGTCCCTGAAGGTGAGGTGTGGGAGTGGCTTGACTGTGGGCTCCTCCTGCCATTCACTGAGGTCTCCTCTAGAGGCCACTGCAAGCTCCTTATAAAAAAGGTGCATGATCCTCACCAATTCCAAGTCTCTGCCCCAGAGTGTGACAGTCCAGGTCTCCTATTGCACACATTCAGGTGTGCACTGAACACTCTACAATCAAATTTCCACTGGGGGAACCCATCCCCCCAGAAGTGGGATCAGAGGCCTACTGAACCCCTTTAGCCCTTGGGCAAACTGCCCCTCTTATTCTAAGACTGGCCACATGTGCCTCTGATTTCTTTTAGCCCTTCCCCTAATAAACCTGTCCTTTTAAAATGCAGCCTTTGCCTGCTTGAGTCTGTGCAAACATCTTTTCCTTAGTAAAATCACAGACCCCTTTGATGGCCATCTCAAATAAACTTCTCCATGCAAAGACCTTCTCCTGGTTCAGAGTTTGGCTTTCTGGTGGCAAGTGAAAGACCAGGTTTGGTCACTAATCGAGGTATGGTTCAAAGCAGAGGAGACTCTGCAGGGAGCAGGACAGTGGCTGTTTGGGACCTATAGAAGGGCCCCTGTGGCCACCATGACCTGCACTCGCACTCTCCCGGCCTTCTCCCTCCAGTAGGGCTCATACCCACCCACTTCCTTTTTAAGCCCATACAATAAATAGCAAAATAACAAAAGCATCCTTGGGTGCTATAAAATCCTAATTGTGTGCTTTTAAACTAGATGTGATCTACCTAGGATTTTAGAATTATTATAGTGTATAAATTACAGGTCATAAAGGGATTGTAATTAGACTCTCAACATCTCTTTTTCAGGTTCGAGAGGCTCTGCCTACCCTGCCTCTCTAGCTGAAGTGAAGGGGAGGAGTGAGAACAAAAACCATGTAGACTTAGTTCCTCTCCACCAGGTAAAAAGCACGTGTTCCTGCATCCTTAGTCCCTGTGGCAATGGTGAGTGTTGTCTGCCAGTTGGCAGGATATACACACCTTGACACCAGACTATTGTGTCCCAGAAGTGGTTTCCTGGGCTGCAATATGGGATTCTCCCTTCAAAGGGGGAACACACAGGAGCCTGTTTAAGGCACAATCATCACTCCTTACATGTGTTTAAATGCAGGCAGGAGGGCCTCCCCTGGTGGCGCAGGCGGTTGAGCCAGTGCTGTGAAGCTGTCCACAGCCTCTGCAGTGCCGGTTCAATCCCGGCCGGCCAGCAAGGGTCCCACATGGCGAGGCTGACTTCTCCTGCCGCCCGCTGCTACCCTCAGCAGTGTACTTCGTCAGTCTGCTTGTTCTGCTCTCCGCTCTGGCTCTGGTGAATTCTCTCACCCTCCCGCGCTTCTGACTGTACCCAGTGCTTGTATAAATAAATAAATAAATCTTAAAAAAAAAAATAAAATAGTAATAGAAGTGACCTTGAAAGCAAGAAATAGATATCCAAACCCTTGCTCCCTAGAGGCCTGTAATCTCTGAAATCTATTTAATTCTCAGGTGGCTTGGTCACTTCCCTCTTCTAGCTTCCATGAGACCCAACCTCTGCCACAAACCTGCCTCAAACCTTCTGCCTCATTCCCATATCCAGGCATGTGTAAATGCTCCCTGAGGCCTGAATCTTTCACCAACTTCTGACGTTGATCTGTGAACTATCACAATGTAAATAAATGGATTTCATTCTCAATAGGATAGAGTCTCAGATTTTTCAAAAACTCAACATTTCAACTATACACTCTTGGAGACACACCCAAATCAAGTGGGCTCAAATATATAAAAAGGTAGGGGGCAGTACAACATTATCTTTCCAGTCTCCCCTTCCACTTAAATCCAGCCCCTTCAAGTCCAGAAGTTGTCTTGGATTTGATTTTAAAGATAAGATAGATATATTTATGGGGGACACAATCAGACTTCCAGGGATAAACCCACTGAGCCCCCTTTCCTGCCCCCACCTACTTTCAGTGAGAGGTAGACATCATCCCCTTAAAAATCAATCTCCCCACTTTGTCCAGGTCTTTGCCCATTAAATTCTGCCTTTTGTGTACTATGCAATTAACCTCTTTCCCCCCAGAATTTTAAAAAATAAGCCTTCTTCTGGCTCTGATCAATTAATCATCCAGTCCATAAATCATCCAATACAATTAATTGTCCTTGACTAATCCTTTTGCTTTTAGCATTGTTTTCCATGGCCAGTTTTTCTGATGTCTGCTTTGGGTTCTCAGTAAAGCCTCTTGGTGAATTTTCTGCTCATGATCTTTCACCTTTTCATGCCTTTGATCTTCATTTTACCACTTTCAAGTTACCATTCTGCAACCGAGGCAGGAAAACGCTAGGGTGAGATCACACCCTCCACTACAGTGAATGATGCAGATGGGATCCCCGAGGCTTCCCATTTCTACAAGCCCTTTTCACTCACCCAACCAGGCTTCCTAGGGCATTCATAGATCAGTGTAACCTCTGACCCTGGCGACAAAACCAGGCTCTCCCTGCTGCCTTATTTGAGCCACGCTTTTGCCAGTCCCCTTTTTCTCTCCTTTCCAAATTTTACCTCCAGTTCTAAGCTCTCTAGAGCCTGTTATCTGGGCAGGAGTGTCCCTCTCTCTCTTTCCCCGGAGCCCTCACCCTTCAGGTGTCTGAAGGAAAGGAACAGTCCTGTGAGGAAACCCTCCTGAAAACCAGATGACCTTTACTTTCTTGAGTATTTTACTGAAGTGCATTTTTTAAGACTACATGAATAAACCATTAGCAGTAAATGAAAATGAGTATTTTACTGAAGTGCATTTGCAAGAAAAACAACTGTGGGGAGAAAACAAAGTGAGAGAGAAAAGCTAAATATTAGAGGAAAAGAAAGCAAGTGAGTGGTAAGATTTTGGGGGTGAATAACTAGAGAAACAATTTGGGTAATGGATAAATACATACATGGAATCTTCAAATGGGCATATTTAAAAGAATTTGGTGATTATTAATTTACAGAAATTATAGCCATAAGCATGTATGCACATCAGATCTATCTTTATGTCTTGATAAGAATATACATATGAGGGCCTCCCTAGTGGCACAAGGGGTTAAACACAGCACTGTGAAGCTATCCGCAGTCTCTGCAGCATGAGTTTGATCCCCACGCAGCAGACCTCTCATGTCTGGCCTGCTGCTCCCCTCAGCAGTATACTTCAGTCACTCTGCCTATTCTGTTCCCCATTCTGTCTCTGGTGAATCCTCTCACCCCCTGCATCTCTGGCCTGTACCCCGGCTCTTGTATGCATAAATAAATAAATCTTTAAAAAAAAGAATATACACATGAGTACATGATACAGTGCCTCGAAAAGCAACCATATAATCATCTTCCATGAAGTAAAGGCAAATACTCTTAAAATGAGTGGAAAAATAGAAATTTTCAGAGACATTAAAGCTGTTAAAATAACCAAATAGAAATTTTTACATTGAAGAATACAAAAACTGAATTTATATAAAACTGAATCACTAGCTTAACTCAATAGCAGAATGGAGTTAACAAAGAGAAGAGATCAGGAACTTTTAAAGATAAATCAATAGAAATTATATAATCTGAGCAATAGAGAAATACAAAATTGAGAAATAATTATCAGAGTCCTACTGGCCTTCAGAGCAAAATAAAGTGTATAACTTTCATGTTATTGGATTCTCAGGAGAAAAAGAATGATATTGGTACTGAAAAGATATATTCAAAGAAACAGTGGCTGGAAATTCTTAAATTTGATGGAAGACATCAATTTATATGTTCAAAAAACTCAATGAGGGACCTCCCTGATGGCGCAAGGGGTTAAGACCAACCTATGAAGCTGTGCACAGCCACTGCAGCATGAGTTCGATTCCCCGGCCAGCCGGGGAGGTGACCCACATGGCGTAGCAGACCTCTCCTGACTCGCCTGCTGCTCCCCTCAGCAGTGTATTTCAGTTAGTCTACCTGTTCTGCTCCCCACTCTGTCTCTGGTGAATCCTCTCACCTCCCCCGCCACATCTCTGACCTGTACCCCTGTTCTTTTATGCATAAATAAATAAATCTTTAAAAAAAACTCAATGAATCACAAATAGGATAATCTAAAAGATAATTATGCCCAAATACATCATAGTTAAACTCCCAAAACCAAAGGTAAAGAAAGATTATTGAAAGCAGAGAAAAAACAACATATGGAGGGGAATAGTGATTGGAGTGACTGAAGCTTGTGCATTAGAAACTAGAGAGTGGGGAAAAAACATGTTTCAAGGGCTTAAACTGACTAGCAATGGAGCACTGGTTTGTTTAAAAAAAAGAATACATGAGGGCCTCCCCGGTGGCGCAGCGGTTGAGCGCTGGGTTGCGAAGCTGCCCGCGGCCTCTGCAGCGCCGGTTCAATCCCCGGCTGCTCCCCGGCCACCGGAGGAGGGTCCCACATGGTGTGCAGACCTCTCCTGCCGCCCGCTGCTCCCCTCAGCAGTGTACTTTGGTCCTTCTTCCTGCTCTGCTCCCCGCTCTGGCTCTGGTGAATTCTCTCACCCTCCCGCGCTTCTGACTGTACCCAGTGCTTGCTTGCTTGCATAAATAAATAAATAAATGAATAAATCTTAAAAAAAAAAAAAAAGAATACATGAATAAAAATAACTGCTTGCTCCAGAAGTTTTCTCAGTCTTGTCCATGGAATCACCACCAGTGGAAGGAAGTAGGATTAGGCAGAATGAGTTAGTGAATATCAACACAGACTCTGTGAAGCCCTCAATCCAGTTGTGAAGCTAGGACAACTCTCCAGAATTATCTGGGATTGAGGCAAAGAGAGATGGCTTTATATCTCAAATCTCTGCTGAGTTATTGGATATGAGTTATCTAGGACAGGGGTGTGACTTCTGGTGAGTCAACTCTCTTCAGTCTAGGCAATTCAGAAGAGAGTTGACAAGTGGAACTTTCTACTAGTAACACTACCTGCAGCTGGAATGATGCCGCCTTAAAAAGGATCAGAGCATATCAATACACCATTCATTATGCCAGTACATCTCATTGCAAAAAAAAAAAAAATTATCCTCTAAAGTGGAATGTCTGGGTTGTCTGACCCACTATCTGAACCCACTATTGTGTAGTTCAGACCTTGTTGAGCTCCTGGTCATGCCCTTCCACCTGGCTAGTCCCACACATGTTCCTGACAGATTGAGAGCTGAGACCACCAACATCATCTTAAGAACCATCACAACTCAGATTTGTTATTGCTTGTAATTTGTTATTGCAAATAATAACAGGATCAGAATTGGAGTTCTGCTGACAGGAAGGGAACCAGATCAGGCACAGCTTGAGACACCACGGTTAGGGGTGAATAAGGAGATTGAGGCAGGACTCAAAGCTTCCCTGACAAAAGTGCCTGCGTGACTCCCTAAAGTCTTGAAAGAAAGCCCAGATTCCTTGGCTTGGCCTACAAGTCCACATATCCTTGTTCCTGTCTACCTCACCAGCCTCAGCTCTCAGCCTTTCTTCCTGGGCAGTTGTTTGCACAGGAACAGCCCTTTGGGGTAGTTGCCATTTCCAACCCCACTCTGCACGCTGTTTGACACCTTCACCTCTTGTTTCACGATGTTCTTCTGTCTACACTATCCGTCAGACCACAGACCCCTTTTATCCTCTGAGTAATTCTGAATCATGAATCATCTTTCGAAATTTAGCTCAATAATTTCCTCTGCAGGCAATCTTCCTTGACCCCTTCAGATTTGGTCAGATTTTTCTGGAATTTGCATTCCCCTTTTATTCACAAAATACTGTCAAATTTTTCTGAAATTGTTTGATTTCATATCCCCTCTCCACCGACATCATTAGTTTCGCACAGGAAACTATTTCCTGAGTCCACCTTTTCCTTCTAACCTAGGCAGCAGAATCCCACAGCAACCAGTTCTGGGGGCGTGACCAATGGTGAGGTGCGTTCTGCGCACCCTCAGCAATTGAACCCCAAAGGAAGTCGCGCATCCCAGCATTTTTGGTTCCCATGGCGACAGAACCCACTTCCGTTCCTTTATGGCAAAGGTATCTCTTCCCAGACCCAGCGCAAGAATAGAGGGTCAGGCGTCCTACAGCGAGGACATGAAGGGAGCCGCTCGAAACATAGTGATCACGGTAAAACGCGGGCGTTGGGGGCGATTTCTCCCTCTTTCTCCGCCCACATGTGTTTAACCCCATCCAGCTGGACCGCAGTTCCCATTTTGTGGGGTGCGTGATTTGTTATGTAGTAAGATTTGACTGCCTAACCGATGGCCAAGGAGCCAGCCTGTACTGTATTATATATATATATACGATATTAATATCTATGTCTTTGGAAAATCATTCTTCGGGTTCATTGAAGACCCTTCAGTCTCCAAGACACACGTGTGAACTGTCCACTTGGCAGGGGATGTATCTGTCCCGGGAGATACCAGGCTCAGAGGCAGGAGACAGGGGTTCTGAGCCCACCATTAACCAGTTTGAGGTATGGAACAAGTTCTGCATTCTTTGGAGTAGGGGCTGTAGAATGTGGTGAACGGGCAGGCCCTTGTGTCTGTTTTCCCTTGGCCTTCTCCAGCTTTGTTTTCAGTTCAACCCTTAGAGTGGCGTGGGGAAGCTGACTCTACAGACTTGGAAAATGGAGGGAGTGTGGAAAGATGACTGGAAGGACCGTGGTGGTGGAAAGAACTGGAGGAGTGCTTGCTTGCCAGACTGTGGATTGGTTCTACCTAGCGCTGTAAACTGTTGGAGTAAGCCCCCAAAGTCCTGTTTCCATAGAGTCAGTATTTGTAGTCCAGAAACCCTCCATCTGCATGTAATGCAATTACAAAGATACTGATTTAGTCACTGCAGTGTGTGCAGCACGAATTATCCCATGCATTACTGGTGGGACTATAAAGTGATGCAGCCAATTTGGAAAAGAGCTTGCTGTTCATCAAATGATTAAATAGAGTTACCAAGGACCCAGCAATTCCATTCCTAGGTATATACCCAAGAGTAATAAAACCGTATGTTCCATGCAAAATCTTGTGCAAAATGTTCATGGCAGCATTTTTTTATTATTGCAGAAAAAAAGGAAACAATCTAATGTCTGTCAATGAATGAATAAATGTGGTATGTCCAAACAACGAAATAGTTAGGCCATAAAAAGGAATGAAGTACTTTCACATGAATGAAGCTTGAAATGATGCTAAGAAGCATAATTGTATAACTATATGATTCCATTAAAAGGAAATGTCCAGTCTAAGCAAATATAGAAAAACAAAAAGCAGATTTGTGATTCCCTAGGAATGGAGGTGAAGTTGAGAGAAATGAAGAGTGACTACTGACAGACAGAGGTTCCTTTTGGAGGTAATGAAAATGTTCTAAATTGTTCTAAAATGTTCTAAATTGTTCTAAAATGTTCTAAATTGTGGTGATTGTTGCATAACTGTGAATATACCAAAAACCACTGAATTGTACACTTTATTTTATTTTTTTTATTTTAAAGATTTATTTATTTATTTGTACAAGCAGTGGGTACAGTCAGAAGCGCGGGAGGGTGAGAGAATTCACCAGAGCCAGAGTGGGGAACAGATCAGGCAGACTGACGAAATACACTGCTGAGGGGAGCAGCGGGTGCGCCATGTGGGCCCTCCTCCGGTGGCCGGGGAACAGCTGGGGATCGAACCGGCGCTGCAGAGGCTGCGGGCAGCTTCGCAGCCTCAGTGCTCAACTGCTGTGCCACCAGGGAAGGCCCTGAATTGTACACTTTAAAAGGGAGAAATTTATGACATGTAAATTATATCTCAATAAAGTTGTTTTTAAGAATCACAATGAGATAAACAAAAGAAAATACATTGCTAGTAAAACTTGTTAGTCACTTTGGAAAAGTGTAGCAATTAAAAAAACTAGACATATACATACCATATCATATCATCCTAGATATGCCGAAAACTATACATGTCATACCATATCATCCTCTAATCCCTCTTAGATATTTATTTACTGAGGAAAAATGAAAATTTTTGTTCACACCAAGAAATTGTAAGCAAATATTGATAGCAGTTTATTCATAACCACCAAAAAATGGAAACAACCAAAATGCCTGTCAATAAAATGTGATTAACTAGTCATAATTAAATAGTGGCAACTTACTAGTTATAGTTAACTAATCAGAGCTAATCATAACTAACTAGTTGTCATTAACTAGTCATATTCAGTCACAACTAACTACTTGTGGTTAATGAGTCTTAATTAGCCACAACCAGCTAGTTGTGATTAACTATTTCTTACTAACTAGTCATAACTGGTGGCAACTAACTTGTCACCACCGACTAGTCACCAGTAACTAGTTGTGACTACCTAACGAGTTATAATTAGCTAGTCACAACTAACTAATTGTTGGGATACAGAGTGCCAGTAGTGACCCACCCAGTTCAATAACAAACCACAAAAGAAATAGTGAAATTTATTACAAGTCCTAGAGGAAGCAATAGGCATCCCTCCAGGGCCCTGGGGAGGTCAAGGCAAAGTATAAACAGACAGTCATGACAGGGACTTCTGCTTTGGAGTGGAGTTCTTTGGGATTTCCAGGCTAGGGCCAAACTGATCAATTCAAACTAAAAGAAAGGGTTTGGCAAACCCCATGTGGGTCCTACCTAAGAGGCACATAAGGTATACAGGCACTGGGAACTAGGGAAGACTCACTCACAGGAGCTATTGGGAAAGTCATATCAGGCCCTGACCCTGCCACTGCTATCAAGGGCAAGCACTTGCACGAGGGAACTAGTGTCAGCTTAAGATCCCTGTAAAGAACTTAGTCAAACAAAATGAATGTGGAAGAAGCAATACCATGGGGTAGCTTAAACTTTCCAGAGACTTAAGAGATTTCCTGGTGAATGTGAAGGGTCAACCAGCAACCAACTACAGATTTGTCCCACAGATCACACTAAACCAGAGGAGTCAGATAACGGGTAACACAGGTGGTGACTTCTCTTTTCCAGAAGGGTCAGCTCTAAACTGCAGTCAAATGCTTCCATAGCCTGTGGTTATATTCAAAGGGAAGTTGATGTGGAAAGCCTTTGTGCTCAACTGAAATTGGGGAGGTGGGTGAGAGACTACCTTTTGTCTATTTCTACAGGACTGATTGTCTTGGTTTTGGGGGAATCCAGGGCTTTCCACTAAGATTCAAATAACACTTAAGCTTTGCTTACTTGGCCTCTGTGGAGATATCAGGATGTCATGATATAACTGTTCCCCTGCAATTTTTCAACTATTAAACCAATCATGAACTCCTAGAATATAATTCTTGGCACAAATACATTTTGCTCATCGTCTTTTTAGAAGTTGCAGGATTCAATTTGCCCACATTTTGTTAACGACTTCTGCCCAGAGAGAGGTCTTTCCTCCTTGGTTTCTGGGAGGTAATACTAAAGCCATCTAGTGTCAGGCCCAACAAGAATGTCTGCATTCCTGGAGGTTTTGGTTACTGGATAGTGTAACAACATGCTGTAGTGTGGGGACTGGTCATGCTACAAAGACTAACAATGTGATTTAGGGTGAGGGCTTTAGATAGGATGACATTAACTTGACCTTTGGGGGATTGGAAACTGAAATCAAGCACATGGGCAGCAAGTGACATCTTTGTTTTGAAACTCCATAAAGACTAAGTACAGGGCCTCCCCAGTGGCGCAGCGGTTGAGCGCTGGGTTGCAAAGCTGCCTGCTGCCTCTGCAGCACCAGTTCGATCCCCGGCTGCTCCCCAGCCACCAGAGGAGGGTCCCACATGGCGCGCAGACCTCTCCTGCTGCCCGCTGCTCCCCTCAGCAGTGTACTTCGTCAGTCTGCCTGTTCTGCTCTCCGCTCTGGCTCTGGTGAATTCTCTCACCCTCCCGCGCTTCTGACTGTACCCAGTGCTTGTATAAATAAATAAATAAATCTTTAAAAAAAAAAAAAAAAAGACTAAGTACAAAGGTCTGGGTGAGTTTCCCTGGTTGACAATTCTCCATGTGTATACATACAGTATACTGTATACATACAGTCAATAGAAGCAGCTAACACTGTCCGTGACTCCTTAATGGGAGGATAACTGGAAGCTCTGCCTTGGAAGCCAGGACTCTGTCCCATGGCTGATTTTAATCTGGTATCCTCTCACTGTGATAACAGGACAACAGCTTTCAATGAATTCTATGAGTCTAGAAGATTAGTTGAGGACGCCTAAACTTACAGTTGATCAGAAGTAATCATAGTTTTGGGGAACCTTAAACTCTACAGAAACATCAGAAACTAAGATAATCTCTTGGAGATCATTCCTCAAATTTTGAGCATCTATGATCAGGGAATATATTGATTTTTTTTTTAAAGATTTATTTATTGATTGATTGATTGATTGATTTATACATACATACATACAAGCACTGGGTACAGTCAGAAGCGCGGGAAGGTGAGAGAATTCACCAGAGCCAGAGCGGGGAGCAGAGCAGGCAGAAGGACCGAAGTACACTGCTGAGGGGAGCAGCGGGCGGCAGGAGAGGTCTGCGCGCCATGTGGGACCCTCCTCTGGTGGCCGGGGAGCAGCCGGGGATCGAACCGGCCCTGCAGAGGCTGGGGGCAGCTTCGCAACCCAGCGCTCAACCGCTGCGCCACCAGGGAGGCCCAGGAAATATATTGATCTTGTTTTGCCGCGGACCAGCGCAGCGGTAGACTAGCAAGGCCGACTCAGGGATGAGAAACTGTGCAGGGTGGTCAAGGATTCGGCGCATAAATGACAGACACACTTCAGGAGTGAATATCTGACTGTAATGTGCTCAAATCATTATGCATTTTTATACATTTTCAAACAGCATTAGATTACATAAGATCAACAAAAGATGATATCCATCATAAATGACATAAGTGATATATTTTCTTGTTTTTCATAAAAGATGTGTGCAGTGTTCCATAGCAAGGTACAAATTTTTAAATAATGATTACAAGAAACTAAGCGTAAGTGGTTAACCATATATGAGGTGTAACTATGGCTACATTATTTCCAAACCTGTTTTTCTTGTTCTATACAAGTGCCTTGATTTCCCTGACAACGTGTTTCTACATCATAGACTTCTAATACTCTTTTGATCTAGCCAAAACCATATTGAAATATTAGCTTTACTATGCACTAAATATGAAACCCATGGCGACCCTAACTCTTTGATTCTGTTCCTGAGATTAGATGTCTTTTAGTTAATTTATTAACTATTCTTTTACTATTTGGGTAAGTTCCAGTATATAATGTAGGCTCGTCAGTAGGTTATGTAACTGCATTCTCTCCAGGACTACCTTGAAGTGGTTGCCATGGACGTTTTCCAATAACACAAATCTCTAAGTGAGGTCTTGACTGTTGGGGGAAGTTTCCCAGCTACATCTTGTAATTGTTTTTTATAATTACTATAGCATTAACCAGAGAAATATTATGTTTAAATTTGTCCATTACTTCATACAATAATTCCATGAAACAAGGAACAACTCATGACCAGAAAAGTCAGCAGAGGACAGTTCAGTAATAGTACCGTCACCAGATACAGTCTTAAGAGTCAGGAAATGAACAGACAAAGGGTTACTTATATTGCTACGCAAGAAAAGTAAACATATTATGAGCATAACTATCAGGAGCAATCTTTTCGGGGTTCGATATGTTATCCGCAGTAATCTTCTCGGGGTTTGAGGCGTTCCTCCTGTGTGCTCGGTGCCTTGACCGCGCCGAACATCAAGGACTTATCACTTGAGTTCTGCCGCGGGAGGGGGCGCCGCAGGTTTGGTATCAGAGAAAAGAGTCCCAAAAAGAGATGTATTCATTCTTCTATTTTCTCAAAGACTTTGTATATTGTTGCTTTTTTTCTTCTTTAATATTTGACATAATTTACAATTGAAGCTCTCTGGACTTGGGGTTTTTCTCTGTGGGGTGGTTTTTAATTAGAAATTGAAACAATTTTATTGTGATGTCATTACTCATTTTCTATTTCTTTATGTGTTAAATTTTTGTTACCTGACTTTTTCAAGGAATTCATCCATTTTATTTAAGTAGTTGTATATGTGAATAATATTTTCTTTTGAATACCTATAGGATCTGTACTGGTGGCTCCTTTTTGATTCATAATGTGGTTAATTTCTCACTGCTTTTTCTTAATTAAGTCATACTAAAGTTAATAACACATTTCAAAAATATAGCTATTAAATTTAAATTTATTTAATCCAATTTAATTATTTAAAATTTTTTTCATTACTTTAATGCATTAAGGTGAATTTGAATTAAAAAGTAAATGAAGGGCTTCCCCTGATGGTGCAGACAGTTGAGCACAGCACTGTGGAGCTGTCCACAGCCTCTGTAGCACAGGTTCCATCCCAGCTGGCTGGCGAGAATCCGACATGGCATATAGCAGACCTCGCCTGTCTCACCCACTGCTCCCCTCAGCAGTGTATTTCAGTCAGTCGGCCTGTTCTGTTCCCCGCTCTGTCTCTGGTGAATCCTCTCACCCTCCTGTGGATCTGGCCTCTACCCCAGTTCTTGTATGCATGAATAAATAAATCTTTAAAAAAATGTAAATGAAGTAAGCTAAATTGAATAAGTTAAATAACATTAAATAAATTCTCATGTAATAAATTAAATAAAAATTAAATTGAAATTGAATGATATGCAATGACATTGATTTTAATAAATTGATATTAAATTATATTAAACTAAAATAAATCAAAATTCAATTATGTTAAGTTAAATTTGAGTAATTAAATTGAAACTGGAAGCTGAAAAGGACTTGAGAGAGAGGAGGGAAGGAGAAGGCACATGGAGCAGAGAGCTATGTGAAGAAGAAGCTGGGCTTGCTTCTCAGCCTGCAGTAGGGACTTGGGAGACATCTGAAAGGAGACACTTAAAAGAGATATGGATGCTGGTGGTAAGGCTAACAATGGCAGCCTTTGTCTTGACTTGTATTTTGATTTTGCTCTTTTCTGTCCAGACTTGCTTGATCCCTTTCTGCCCTTTTCCTATGGTTTCCCACCAGAAATTGCCTTAAACCTATAGCATGCTTCCAGGCATTAGTGGCCCTATTTTGGGCCAACCCTGTTTGGCTGGGCATTTACACACGAGGAGAAGGGTAACCTAGTGTTTCACGGGGAAACTATTTTAACTACATTCATTGTCTTCTCTAGTTGCACACAAATTTTATTATAGTTCTTTTTTTTTTTTTAGATAGATTTATTTATTTATTTATACAAGCACTGGATACAGTCAGAAGTGCAGGAGGGTGAGGGAATCCACCAGAGCCAGAGCGGGGAGCAGAACAGGCAGACTGACAAAACACACTGCTAAGGGGAGCAGTGGGTGCGGCAGGAGAGGTCTGCACACCATGTGGGACCCTCGCTCTGCAGCCGGGGATCGAACCGGCGCTGCAGAGGCTGCGGGCAGCTTTGCAGCCCAGTGCTCAACCACTGCGCCACCGGGGAGGTCCTATAGTTCTTTTTTTAAGATATATTTTATTTATACAAGAACTGGGATACAGGCCAGATGCGCAGGAGGGTGAGAAGATTCACCAGAGACAGACCCGGAACAGAACAGGCAGACTGAGGAAATATACTGCTGAGGGGAGCAGCGGGAGACAGGAGAGGTCTGCTGCGCCATGTGGGTTGCTCCGAGGCCGGCGGGGATGAACCTGCACTGCAGAGGCTACAGACAGATTCACAGCGCTGTGCTCAACCCCCTGTGCCACCAGGGAGGCCCCTATAATTCTTTTCTATTGAAGGTCTTATACACCAGGAGTACGCTTTGTCTGTATTCGGAGAATGGCAGAATCCATTTAGAGCAGGCAGGTTTGGGGGTCCGGGATCCCCCTTATCCTGCCTGCTTATAAATGCATTTAATGAAAAATATAAAGAGTTATGTTAATTAGAATAAACTACAAGCGTTAATTCAACGTTGATTGACAAAATTAAGGCAAGTCTTCTGCTGTACCTGAAGGTTTCTGTAGTTTAAAAGCCAGTTTTAGTAGGTCACAGAACCCAGGTGCTCTGTGTCGTGGGAGTCTGTGGTGGTGTGGACGAGACCATGAAGAAAAGTGTTTAGAAAAGTGAAACAAACAAACAAACAAACAAAACAGACTTTCTAAGCCTCAAGCAGTGGCATCACTAGTAGTAAATGAGTTGCTATTATGTCCAGAGCCAAGAAATCCAGAAAAACTGGAAAAACAGGGGTAAAAGAAAAAAAATCTCACTTTAATCGGATTCCTTCCCTCCACCAGAAATAAATCCCTTCTGACTTTGAAAGTGAGGGTGTTGACATTCACTGGGCCACGACTCCTTCCGCGGAGATGGGTGGGGGTGCGGGCTGGGATGGGGGGTAAATATTGACCAGTTGTGTCTCCTCTGACCACTTGGTCGCCCGGGGTAGATCATTACCGAGGAGCCATCAGGCTCTCTGACCTGTGTAGATTTTTTGGGGGGTACCTAATTTAAATTTAAAAGAACTAACTTTAGGGGAGAGCATGTTGAGAACGTACGTCCAGGAGGGCCACAGAGGACGTCACCGGGCACCGTGACCTCCGCGCGGGCGGGCGGAGGGGGCTGAGTGGAGACAGTGTCCCCCGTCTCAGAATCGACTTCGGGCCGGCCGCTCCTCACAGACACCCCCGGCCACTGTCCTCTGCGGCCTTTCACCGCTGCCCGTGCTAATTCTGAGATGTGGGGACGCTCCCGCACGGACCCCAAGGCTGGACCCGGCCAGAACCGGCCGAGAAGCTGCCAGGAGCGAGGGCGGGAGGGGGAGGGGCGGAAAGTGGCGGGAGCTGGTGTCTGAGCCAGAACAGAGCTCAGTTCCCTTCGCTGGGTAAGACGCACAGCCGGGCGCCCCATCAATACACGCGGGAGGCAAAAGTGACTGGGAAGAGGAATGAGCGAAACTTGATTTAGGTGAACTATCCATTTCCCTGTGAACTTTTCTACCCCGCCAACTGCCGCCCTACGGAATCGACTGCCAAGATGGCGACGCCCTCGCGTAGGCGGCGATCGGGACGCTGCCATGTGTTCCTCGTAATCGTACGGACTCGGCCATCTTACGGAATCAGATTCCAAGATGATGGCGTCCACCAGGGATTCGTGCACTAGGCGCGGCCATATTGCTTTAAGAAGCGATACCGTACAAGTGGTCACTGTACGGACTCGACCGACAAGGTGGCGGCGCCCTCGAGGTAGGCGCGGCCATGTTTCCAGCGAACCTATGGACCAGGCCGCCTTACGGTCTCGATAGTCAAGATGGCGGCGCCTGAGAGACGCTCGGGTTTTAGGCGGGCTTGTCCGCGGTATATCCGACGCACCGGGCCTGCGCAGTAAGTGTACGGTGTCCCGGAGGCGCGCCAGAAGCGGAAGTAGTTGTGGGCGCCTTGCAACGGCCGGGGACGCCACCGAGTGGCCTGTGTAGGTTCGCGGGTCGCTGGCGGGGTTCGTGAGGGGGTGCGCCGGGAGCGGAGAGATGGTGAGTATGGGGCATGGGGGGAAGGTCGGCGGTAGAGGTCAGTGGGGATGGTAATGGAGGGGTCTGGCGGCAGACGCCTGGGGGTCTGTGGTAAACAGTAACGTGAGTCTGGACAGAATGGTGGGGGCCGTGGAGAGCCTTGGTAAGGGTCTGTGGGCAGAACGGTGGGGGTTTGATGGTCTGAATTTTTTTTTCCTGGTGTGTGAAGCATCTGGGAGTTCTGTGATGTGCCATCATTATGGGCGTCCCTAATGTAAGTTTAGTAGGAATCCCTGAGGGTAGTTCGTGGGAATCAGGATACCGAGGATGGGGGGTGGGGGGGGCGGGGGTTCTTTGGCAGCGTGATAAGGGGTTTTGCGGTGTCAGATGATCCATGGAGAACCGTGCTGTGGGGGTTTTGTGGGGTAACAACAGAGGGTTAGTGGGGAACTGTGATGGGAAGTCCGCAGAGTAAATTATGCGAGGTCTGTGAGAACCTGGAATGGGAGTCTCTGAGGAGCAACCATGGGGGGCGATGCGCGGTGAGCGAGAGGGTGTTTGGGATGAGCTGTTAGGAGTGTGTGCATAGAGTAATGAGTGTCAGTGTGGTGAGTGAATGAAGGTCTGAGGCAGAGTGCTAGGACTTTATAAGCTGTGTGGGAGTGTCACAGTGTGTGGGGCTCAGGGGTGTGTGGTGGGGAGGGGCCTGGGGAGCGTGATGGAGAGATTGAGGAGCTGTGATGGGCAGGGTTGGGGATCTGTGATGAGCCATGTGGAGCTGTAAAGGAGGCAGAGGTGCCATGAACTGTATTCTCTAAGGAGTATAATGGGGGGAATCCCACAGGAGGGGGATGGTTCGGACCCAGAGCCTCCAGATGCCGGGGAGGACAGCAAATCAGAGAATGGGGAGAATGCACCTATCTACTGCATCTGCCGAAAGCCGGACATCAACTGCTTCATGATGTGAGCCGGGGCGAGGTGGGTGGGGCTGACACCTGTCAAGGTTGGGTGAGGCTGATGGGTCCCAGCCCTCACATCTTCACCACTGGCCCCATCCTCTGCAGCGGGTGTGACAACTGCAATGAGTGGTTCCATGGGGACTGCATCCGCATCACTGAGAAGATGGCCAAGGCCATCCGGGAGTGGTACTGTCGAGAGTGCCGAGGTGAGGGGTGGTGGGTGGGCTTTCAAGGGATCCGGAGGAACCGTACTGAGGGGCAAGGGGAGGAATGAGACGTGTCTGGGGTCAGAGTCATTTTTGGCTGGTGAGCTGGACCTGAGGCTGCTTTATGAGCCATAATTGAGGGTCCCCCCTGGGGGACATTGCTGCCCCGGAGTAGGAGGGGCAGAGCGGGTGGATAGAACGGAAAGGGAGGGAAGAGGGAGAAAGAGTTTTGGACGATCCAGATCCCCCAAAGCCAACCCACCTGGGACACGTCGTCTGCCCACAGAGAAAGACCCCAAGCTGGAGATCCGCTATCGGCACAAGAAATCACGGGAGAGAGACAGCAATGAGCGAGACGGCAGTGAGCCCCGGGATGAGGGTGGAGGGCGTAAGAGGCCTGCTCCGGATCCAGAACTGCAGCGCCGGGCGGGTTCAGGGACAGGGGTTGGGGCCATGCTTGCTCGGGGCTCTGCTTCGCCCCACAAATCCTCTCCACAGCCTTTGGTGGCCACACCCAGCCAGGTAAGTGGTTACAATGACGGTTGTAAGTAAGGTGGTGCCATCTCAGACCCTGCTTGGGTTCCTGATTTCTGCCTGGGCCTTCACCCAGCATCACCAGCAACAGCAGCAGCAGATCAAACGGTCAGCCCGCATGTGTGGCGAGTGTGAAGCCTGCCGGCGCACTGAGGACTGTGGCCACTGCGACTTCTGCCGGGACATGAAGAAGTTTGGGGGCCCCAACAAGATCCGGCAGAAGTGCCGGCTACGTCAGTGCCAGCTGCGGGCCCGGGTGAGCATGGGCAGAACCGGGCAGGGTCAGGTGGGTTGGCCAGTGTGTCCAGGAAGAGCTGGAGGAGCCAGGTGGGATGGGGCCTGATCACATAAAGAGAGGTGGGAAGGGATCTGGACTGTTCAGATGAATGGAGTGAGGCCGGGTATGCTGGGCTAGCAGAAGAGTCCCCCACCATAGGTAGGTAGGGTAGAACCAGAAAGGTGGTCAGGCATGTCAGGGCAAGTAGGGCAGGGCTGAGCATGTCCTGGTGATGTGGGGTGGAGTGGGGAGCAGGTATGTCTGGAAGCCAGGAAGGGCTAGTGGTGGGGCCAGGCACTTGTGGGAGGGACTAGGGCAGGGCCACCCTCCATTCACCTGGGGCTGACCTGGGCCTTCCTCCTGCCGGCACAGGAATCCTACAAGTACTTCCCTTCCTCGGTGAGTCCAGCTCCCCAGGGCGGGGCGGGGCATGCGGGCAGGGTGGTCAGGGCCAGTCCTGAGATTCTGCCCCGCAGCTCTCGCCGGTGACGCCCTCAGAGTCCCTGCCAAGGCCCCGGCGGCCACTGCCCACCCAGCAGCAGCCACAGCCATCACAGAAGCTGGGGCGCATCCGTGAGGACGAGGGGTCAGTGGCGTCATCGGCAGTCAAGGAGCCACCTGAGGCTACCGCCACACCTGAGCCACTCTCAGATGAGGACCTCCCGCTGGACCCTGACCTATACCAGGACTTCTGTGCGGGGGCCTTTGATGACCACGGCCTGGTGAGCAGGCAGAGCGTCCCGCGGTGGAAGGGTGGCGGTTTCAGAAGCAGAGAGTACCCATAATGAGGAGAGAGGCAGAGGGTATGGAAGGCTCATTTGGGAACCACGTAGGTGGTGGGGTGGTCCCGAGTGGGGCGGATGGGTCAGTATTTGCCTGACTTGCAGTCCTGGATGAGTGACGCAGAGGAGTCCCCGTTCCTGGACCCTGCGCTGCGGAAGAGGGCGGTGAAAGTGAAGCATGTGAAGCGTCGGGAGAAGAAGTCTGAGAAGAAGGTGATGGAGAGGGTAAAATGGCTGTGGGAAGGCAAAGGCCAGGGGCCAAATGGGGCAAGAGCGAGAAGGGGGTGGAGAGGAAAGTAGGGGGAGGCTTCAACTCCACCCTGAGCTGATCTGCCTGGCCCCCTAGAAGGAGGAGAGATACAAGCGGCATCGACAGAAACAGAAGCACAAAGACAAATGGAAACACCCGGAGCGTGCTGATGTGAAGGACCCTGCATCCCTACCGCAGTGCCTGGGGCCTGGCTGTGTGCGCCCTGCCCAGCCCGGCTCCAAGTATTGCTCAGATGACTGTGGGATGAAGTTGGCAGCCAAGTGAGTCTTTGCTAAGGGGTTCAAGGGAGTCAGGGAGTAACGGGTAGGACAGGACTGGCAGTTTGCCTGCCAGTCAGTCACCTGCCCACCATTCAGTCAACCAAGCACCCGTCCTCTATCCATCCACCCATCATCCACCGTTCAGTCGCTCATGTGCTCACCCATCTGCCATTCAGTTGTCTACTGCCATTTCACCATTTAGTCATCCAGCCACCTCTCACCCTTGGATCACCCCACTCACTCATGTTGCTTGCCACCTTCCCTGCCTGCACCCACCCACTGCCTCCCTGCAGCCGCATCTATGAGATCCTCCCTCAGCGCATCCAGCAGTGGCAGCAGAGCCCCTGCATTGCTGAGGAGCACGGCAAGAAGCTGCTTGAACGCATTCGCCGTGAACAACAGAGCGCCCGCACTCGCCTGCAGGAAATGGAGCGCCGATTCCATGAGCTTGAGGCCATCATAGTGCGTGCCAAGCAGCAAGCTGTGCGTGAGGATGAGGAGGTGAGTAGCTGAGGGTACAGATGGGTAGGCCCTAAGACCTGGTCTGGTCTGGCCTGACCTTATCGCTCCTTTCCCCTGTGCAGAGCAATGAGGGTGACAGCGATGACACAGACTTGCAGATCTTCTGCGTCTCCTGCGGGCACCCCATCAACCCACGTGTTGCCTTGCGCCATATGGAGCGCTGCTATGCCAAGGTCAGGGTGTCAGCCTGAGGGGGCAGGTGGTGTGGGGACATCGGCGGGCTCTAGGGGACAGATGTGCTGTCTGGGCAGTGCACACAGCACACATCCACAGTGCCCTCCGTTTGTGCTCATCCCTCTAGTATGAAAGCCAGACGTCCTTTGGGTCCATGTACCCCACGCGCATTGAGGGGTGAGTGTGGTTGCAGTGTGGATTTAGAGGGAGGTCAAGGATGGGGTCAGGAATGGCATGTGGGGCGGACATGGGCATAGGTGAGGGCAGCTGGTCGCCTTCCTCTCCCTCCAATCTCCTCTCTCTCCTCCAAACCTCCAGGGCCACACGACTCTTCTGTGATGTCTACAACCCTCAGAGCAAGACGTACTGTAAGCGGCTCCAGGTGCTGTGCCCTGAGCACTCACGAGACCCCAAAGTAAGGTTCTTCTTCGGCTCTCCCGATTTTGTCCTTTCTTCCTCACTGCCCCAGATTTGTCTCTTCCTTCCTCACGTTCTTCCTTGCCTTTTTCCTGACTCCTTCCGCTCCTCCCACTTACCCTGCCTCAGCAGGCTTCATGCCTCCTTTCCTGTCTTCTCACCTACTCGTCTCCCCCTTTGCCTGTCTCTTCATCCTCCTCTCCTGTCCTGTGCCTTTCTACTTTCCCCGAACCTTCCGTTCTTTCCTGCCTCTCTCCCTGATTATTCCCTGTTTCCGTCTTCCTCCGTCTGACCACCCTACAATCATGCCCACCCTTCTCCCTGCAGGTGCCAGCCGACGAGGTATGCGGGTGTCCCCTTGTTCGTGACGTATTTGAGCTCACCGGTGACTTCTGCCGCCTGCCCAAGCGCCAGTGCAACCGCCACTACTGCTGGGAGAAGCTGCGGCGTGCTGAAGTGGACCTGGAGCGTGTGCGCGTGGTAGGTTTTTAATGCTGGGTGTGGGCAGGGCCGGCCAGGGCTTCCAGAGCCCCTTCTCATGGCTCCTGCTCCCCTGGCAGTGGTATAAGCTAGACGAGCTATTTGAGCAAGAGCGCAATGTCCGCACGGCCATGACAAACCGGGCAGGATTGCTGGCCCTGATGCTGCACCAAACCATCCAGCACGATCCACTTACTACCGACCTGCGCTCCAGTGCTGATCGCTGAGCCTCACCAGCCCAGAGGGCCTCACACCCTGCGTTCCAGGCAGGGGAACTGTCCTGAATCAGCTGTTTGTTCTGCCATTCATCTGTTTCTCCAGTTGTCCCTGAGTTTCTCCCCATGTCCATCCACCATTTGACTGCCCATCTGCCCTTGACAGAGGGCCTCAGAATTTCCTCCTGTTCTCGTCTACCTCTCCATTTCTCCATTTCTGTGCCTGGGTGCGACTGCGGAGTCAGTTCACCCTTGCCTCCCCTCTCCCTGGTTTTGTTAATAAAATTTTGAAGAACTGAGGAAGATAACTATTCACAGTCTCCAAACTTTCTCCAGTAGCAATACTATTCCCAGCAGATGGGCCGTGAAACACCTTACTCAGGAGGGGCGAGAGCACCTGTGCAGGTGTCTAGAATACAGCTGGCACCACTCTGTGCTCTGCAAGACACTACGCCCTTGAGCATGGGGATGCGACTTACTGGGGAGAGCTCTTTCCATCATAAGACATTGGGTAGGTATCCAGTTAGCACTCAGAGTGTGGCTGATTTACACTCCTGTGTGAGATTCTCCAGACCAGAAGTGCATTCAGTCATGAACACAGTGCCCACTTTGGGCGGCCATGTATACAGCAGAAGCCTAGTTGTAGAAGTCTAGTTGGCCCCACAGTGTGTGCTATGGGCAAGGTCCTGCCATCATTGGTTGCACAGATCAGGCCCTCTTGTTTCCTGTAGTGCTGTACCACCCAGTTCTCAGGAGAGGAGCTGGAGCTAGCAGGCTGCTCTAAGGAAAGGGCAGCATGCAGCAGCCCTGGGGGGAATGTTCCGAGTGTGGAAATAAAAGGTCCCAATGATAGTCAGAGTTATTCAGATAATCAGGATTCTAACTCAGGAACAGCCCCACAGATTTGATTCTGAGAACTGCTCCAATTCCTGTTTGCATTCAGGTTATCTACCTAGTTAGGGAGTATCAGCCATGCTAAAGAAGAAAGGAACAGTCATTTACTTCAAAGATGCAGTTCTTGACAGGGGCTTCTGGGTTTCATCTAAAGTTCAGATCTCTTGATTTCTGAAGTCACCTGCACACTCTATGCACAGAGGAATGCAAAGACTTGGATTCAGTCATCTCCCTAGCCCCGTCAAGATTGTGTCCTGGTGATGAGAAGCCTAGGTGCCCATCGTTTAGATCTTTCACAGGCTGCTTTGGTCAAAGGCAGGGACTGTAAGGGCAGTTTCCCCGCAGGCATAAGATTCCTACATGGCTACTTCACGGAACAGGACCAGCCTGTTCTGACTTTGTGCAGAAGCCTTTGCTCTTTTGCCTGCTAGACTGGGAAAGGGGTCTCAAATGGTTGACAGTAACCCCCCTCTTTTGGCCATAATTAACTTCTCGTTGTTACATTAATGACCAGTGTTATATTTTCTGTCCAGCATTGGGGTATCTCTTGTATCCTTAACTATCCCTCACCTGAAAAGGTAAATCCAAACTTTTTCTCCCTCACTGCCTTCCTCGGTGCCTAACACAGCATCTTAAAACAATGTAAAGTTAAATTTTATTCATCATTGTATGTTAAAGCAGTTCATGCTTTTGAGCTAACAATCCAGGCATCTCATTGCCTAGTATTTTTAGGTTGGTATAATTTGTCACATTTATAGACTAGGAGAAAATAGTGATAATCCAGTAATAATTAACGCAGCAATCACCTGTCCTATAGCATGACAAGAAAGTGATGAGTTAAGAGACAATCCAAAAAGTCCAGCACAAACATCGTCGTATTTCCTAATAAGGTCAATTATGCAGTTTCCCCTTTGGCCAACTGAAATTTAAACTTGCTAAGTTTCTGCTGCTTCTTGCAGACCACCAGTGAGTTCCAAAAGGTGTAGCACCTCAAACCTTTGTGTCTCTGTGGAACAGTTTTCATTGGGAGATTTCAATCTCCCAGTACTTATATTTCTCCATATCAGTATTATCACAGTCATGTTTACCTCAGTAGTAGTGATCTTACCCATTACACCTGGATTACTCCAAATACCTGTTTGGCTACTGAACAAATTTGTTTTTAAAATTGTAAAATTTTCTTTTCCTTCCTAGCAATAAGGTTCCCTACCCATATGCTCAATGTGATTGAGGAAATAAAATGAGCCATGTCTGAGATAGTTCAGAGGCCCATGACTGAGAACATAACCATTCACCTTTTCCAGTTTTTACCAATTAATAAAGAAGTGGGTTCCCACATAATACTGCCCACTGACCACCCATCAAAAGAAATTGAATGTCACTGAATATGTCCTAACACCAGTGAATTGAACTACTGGGAACTGAAGTTGTGGATTAAGTCTAGGGGATAAAATGGACAAAGTAGAATGATACAAGTCATATTTTACCATCAGAAATTTTCCAGAGGTTCAAGAACCAAAATTATCCCATAAGTAGGTTTTTCTCCGGGAGGATAGTGAACCATTGTTTCATAGCTACTTCAGCCTCCCTCTGAAATAATATGGTTAGCAAGTCCTGTTGTGATAACATGCATAACATATAGGCTCATTTCCACAATTAGGTTCTAGTGTTATTGGCCATGATTTATTGGGTACCCTGTACCAAGCTATTTCTCATCCCTGCTTTCTTGGACTAACATTCCTTCAAAATATTCTATCTGAGACAAGAGTTCTTTCATTTGAATGTCTTTCCTCACCAACAGTAAATTTATCTTGGCCTAAAATGTCGAGCCCTGCTCCTGTGTTTCTAAAGACCTCTTGTTTCTTTTGGGTGGCCACTGCTGTTTAATCCATCATACATGTTATTGCCATTGGGTTGCTACAGAATGAGAAGAGATGGGGTAAAAGTTACAAACCCAGAAATGTTGAGTATGTAGCAACAGTGAGGGGTGGATGTCCCTTAAGGTCTCATAATAGTAACATTGAGGGGCCTTCTGTAGGTTACATCTGACCACCAAATCACCCCTAGTTTTTTCCATGTGGGGGTTCCATTCAGAATTACTGCCTTTGTTTACCCAGCTCCATCCACAAAAGCATGGTCAGTAATCATAGAGACAAGAAATTCTGTGACATATGGACAGTGCCACTGCAAAACTGCATTGCTTTGAGCAGAGATGTCCTTAATTTCTCCTTCATGCCAATGACAACAGTGTTGATTCATCCTAGTATTTCTAACCACTCTACCTGACACATTTTGTGGGGAAATGTCTCCTTCCTAATAAGGGCTCTCTATAAGAGGCATGCAAAAAAGAAAACTGATAAGTAGGTTAATAGATGATTGAGGCCTAAGAAGGGAAAGGGAGTAAAAATTATCATATCCAGGATTTCAAGGCCCTCTAAAGGTGAGCTGGAATTTCTGTTTCTCATCCTGACAGTGGTGTCTGTCCATGAGTAGGATTCAACATAAAGGAGGGCAAGAGGTTTGGGGATACAAATGCTCAAGCAGCAGGGGATTGGTGAAAAGACTCTCATTAACAGAGAACTTAGTGTCATTTTCCTTGAAGTTTAAATCCATTCTTATCAAAGTTGGTCCTTTAATTCCCAGAGGAGTTACTTGAAAGAACTTGGCTGCTTCTCATCCTGATCTTGTGTTTGACTTTTCTTAGTCAAAGTTGGGTGTCTGACATTGAGACAGCTACTCCCTCCAGGTTGGGTGTCCTTTTTAAATGAGAAACACAGATCTAAGAATCAACTCCCTATAATTTTGCTGCACAAGGCTCTGTCAAGAGGTTGTTAAGTAGTAGTTTTATTTGGCGATGGTTCCAGTGAATGTTCATCTGGTAATAAGTCTTGGGTTTGTCAAGTAGACTGATCTCACAAGTGTCAACCACTAGTTGAAATGGTCTTTAAATACTTTAATGTTTTACAGTAGTGGAGCTTATTTTCCTTTAAAGGTTTATATAGCCCTTCATCCAGACGCACAGGCCTCCTGGTAATGATTTCAAATGGGGAAAGCTGGTGTTCACCAAAAGGTGCAGAACTTAAGCAACACCAGTGGGAAGACTTTTCACAAGGCAGAAAAATACATCTAACATTTTCGCCAATTGGATTTTACTAATCATTCCATTTGTTCACTCGACTAACCTGATGACTCTGGGTGGTAAGTGCAGTAAAGGTGGCGTGTAGACCAGATTTTACTGATTTCCTTTATGATTTGTCAGGTAAAGTGAGTCCCTTGGACACTATGCAATTCAACAGGAACTCATACTGGAATGACACATTATAGTAGTAATTTACCTGCTATAGATATTTATTCCCAATCTGCACGGGAAGGTTTCTACTCGATGGTAAAACATGCAAATCCTAACAAGTACATATTGGTACCTTTGAAAAAGAAGCTTTTGGATTAAATCCACTTCCCAAAATTCAGGTGGTCCTGCAGTTAAGGAAAAACAGCCTTTGAGGTGTGCAAATGTCTCCTTGGTCAAATCAAACATTTGGAATATACCTTTTGTGCTACCATAAAAGAAGGTTCCCCAAGACGTTTTTCTCCCAGAAGACCATTTTATACTAGGACCCAGTGGCTTAAATCATGTATACACTATAAGAAGGGGAGCTGCATTCTTTTTTTTAAAGTTTTTATTTTCATTTTTGTCATTTCAAATGAGTGCAATTTTTAAAAAAATTTCTTACAGTTACTCGTTTTTGTACATTAATTGGTTTCTCCCCTGTGTAGTCCCTGTAGTTCTCCTGCCACCATGTCACACATGAACCCTCACCATAGTCCCATGTGCTCCTCCCTCCCATGTTTTGACCCCCCCCCCTTACTGTATGCCTCGGATCTAGCTTGCGAGTTTTGTATTTTTCTCGACCTTTTGTTTGGTTTCTCTATATTCTGCATATAAGTGAAACATCTGATATGGGGAGCTACATTCTTAGGGGAGGTGTTAGGCATCAGTTTGGTCCAACCTACAAACATGTGAGAATAAAAAACTTCCCCATTCTGGATCCACATCTTTCTTTTTGGTAGCAATTTTCTGAAAAACTGTCTCAACTTAGCATGGGAAAGCAAACACATTTAGGTTGAGGTCATTACTTCTGAGAAAGTTGCTTCCCTAGCTGCTTGATGTACTAGCTTACTTCCTTTCTAAGGTATTGCCTAGGAATTCCCTTGGGTCTTTATTTCTACCAATTCTTTAGGAGGCAAATGGCTTCTAACAAGGCAGCCACTTGCTTTCCCTTTTAAATAGGTGGTCAATCCCTGGTGGCACAGGGATTAAAGACACAGTGCTATCAAGCTATCACCAGCCACTGCAGCACAAGTTTGATTCTTGGCCCGTCAGGGAGCAACCCACATGGCACGTAAACCTCTCCTGTCTCACCCTCTGCTCCCCTCAGCACAATATTTCAGTAGATCTGCCTGTTCTGCTCCCCACTTTCTCTGGTGAATCCTCTCACCTTCCACACCTCTGGTCTACACGCCAGTTCTTGTATGCATAAATAAATATTTTTAAAATAAATAGTTGGTCAAGCAGAGATCAGATATCCTCTTGGTTTCCAGAACATCCCAAAATCATGTGCTACTCCAAATGTGTATTTCTAGCTAGTGGTGATTTTTATTGTTTTTCCTTTAGTCAAATGGCAGGCTTTAGTCAACATTTTGTTGCTGCACTGATTGAACCTCAAGTAAGGGAGTGCTTTCAATGGACACTGAGGCCGTCATAGCACATCCAAGATGAATTTTTTAGTAGGTCCTTGTAAAGAAGAACCATCTGTAAATAAAATAAGTCAGCATTAATTATAGGCCTTTAATATATCTCATCCCTCATGGTCAAGAGTAAATCAATTAATTTTGGTTTGATTTTGTTTAGGACTCTTGGATCAGGATATCTGGTTCCTTTTCCAGACTAGGGAGATTCTCAGCTATTACTACTTTCAAAAAATTTGCTGTCTTTGTCTCTTGGGATCCCCAGATAGAGATGTTGTTTCTCTTTAAGATGTCCCAGAAGAACTTACACTGTTACCATTCTTTTTTCTCTTTGCTAGTCTATTTGTGTATTTTCCACCTTCTTGCATTCATGCTCAACTGATTTTATCAGTTTGTCTGCTTCTGAAGTCCTCTAACATGTTTTTAGTTCTGTTAAGGTATTAAATCCATTAATCCTGTTTGAAACATTCTCATGTATTCTCTAGACTTGTATTCCTGTTTTTTTTCAACCATTGTTTTTCTTATTTCAAACAAGCATAGTCACGCTGTTACCCTGAACAAGGAATTCTGCAGGATTCAGACTATGCTCGCCTGTTGTTTGTTTGATCATTAGTGGTATGTTCCTGTCTCTTCCTTTTTAATTTTTGTGTCATGAGATCAAAGAAAAATTTCTTTCCTTGTCATGGTAGTTGCCCTGTATTACAAACTGCAGGATAATCCGAGGTTGTTTACCTGGGCTCCTGTGCAGATGAGTGCAGATGACCTAAAATCTCGTGCTGGCAGGAGGTGAAGATCTGAGCTGAGATTGCTACTAGCCAGTACCTAGAGTTCAAGCCTCCTAGGGTGCTGCAGCTGCCTGAGTTGGGGGTGGGGATGTCCAGTGACCTCCCCTAGGCCAATTCCTCCAAGTGTCTGGAATAATCTCAGGCAAACATCAACTTAGTTGCAGTTTGGCACTGGTCTGCCAGTTATGTGGTTGGTATTCCCTCCCCCCCACCCCCCCATCCTCAGTCTCCCAGGGGTGTGGGCAGGAGCAGAATGAACTGAGAGCTGAGGTTTTGCAGTGCAGACAATCTATTGTCCCGGTGCTGATTACAAGTCAACCAGGGGGCTGTGTTTCTCAAGATTTACATGTGCCTTCCACAAAGGGCTGCCTCCCCTGCAGATCTCTCTGCATTTCAATGGTTGTTAGCACCAGGAGGAGGCTAATGGGATAGAGTAGCGGTCAGGATTTGTTTTCTACACCTTTCAAGTACAGAGTCTTGCCCTGGGGCATCTGCATTTGTAGTTAGGGTCCAGGTGCATTCAAGTCTGGTTAACGGCAGTAATCACTCGATGTGGCTGTTGGCTCAACTTTGGCCCCAGGTTAGGATGAGACTAGCTATAGAGAGGAGCCTCTTACAGGCACGTGCAAGTTAATCTATGTCTTCCCTACTGGTTTGGGCTCCAGCTGTTTACATCTGTGGATCAAGGTGATAATCAGACCTTGCGCAGATCCCATGCCCACACTCACCAAAGCTTCCCTTGTGCTCAAGCTCCCCTATTTAGGGGAGGAGGGCGGGTGCCTGGTTACTATCCAGCATTATAGTGCCTGTCTTTGCAGGCTGTGACTTACTATTCCAGTGTTCTGTCTTCCATCTTTATTCCCCTACTCCTATAGTTCTCTGGAGGTACACCCTCTGACCCGTATGAGCTACAGGTGCTGTCACTCCAGTTAGTGCCCAGTCCCTAATGTGGGCACGAGCCCTTCAGTCAATGCCAGAGAAGATCCATATCACAGTTACCCCTCCTTTCCAAATACAATTAAATCTGTTTTTCCTACCCTCTTGCTGTGTAGCCCCTCTCTCTGTGCATATAATGGTCATCAAGTCCTCCAGGGACCACTATCTTTCTGTATAATTTAGTTGTAAATATGTGGAGGTGGCAAGCTCGACAGCTTCACTGTCTGCTATCTTGTTGGACTCCGCATCTGAATCAATTTGATAAAATCATGATTAAATTCTATTGGGTCTGCTTCATTTGAAAGTAAGATGACTGGGCCTCCCTGGTGGCGCAGCGGTTGAGCGCCGGGTTGCGAAGCTGCTCGCAGCCTCTGCAGCGCCAGTTCGATCCCCGGCTGCCGGGCGAGGGTCCCCATGGCGCGCAGACCTCACCTGCCGCCTACTACTCCCCTCAGCAGCGTAATCCGTCAGTCTGCCTGCTCTGCTCTCCCCTCCGGCTCTGGTGAATTCTCTCACCCTCCTGCGCTTCTGACTGTACCCAGTGATTGTATAAATAGATAAATCTTAAAAAAAAAAAAAAAGAAATTAAGATGACTGGGTTCAGCCTGTTGCATTTGAGAAAAATAATACTGGAAAATACAAGACGATTTCCTAAGTATGATGTGAATCTAACAACCTCTGAAGCTGCTCTTATGTTTGTGAATAGGAAAAAGGGCAAATCATATTAGGATGTGCTAAATGCTGGTGCCTCATTTAAAGGTACTTTAAAATTTTCCATTGCTTTTATATATTGTTATGTTGAATTTAGAGGTTCTGGCTGTTCTTTTTTAAATTTTATTTATTTATGCATACAAGAACTGTGTGTAGGCCACAAATGTAGGGGAATGAGAGGATTCACCAGAAACAGAGAGGGGAGCAGAACAAGCACATCTCCTGAAATACACTGCTGAGGAGAGCAGCAGGCGAGACAGGAGAGGTCTGCTGTGCCATGTGGGTTAGCTCTTTGGCCGGGAATCGAACTCATGTTGCAGTGGCTGGTGCTAGCTTGACAGCATTTTAATCCCTGTGCCACCAGGGAGGCCCAGGTTCTGACTGTTCTTGTTTCAAAGGCTCACATAAAGGTTGGGCTAAAGTGAAAATTGGGAAATCCAATTTTGACAGTAGACTGATAGTCTTAAAAATCCTCTTGAGTTGCCTTTTGGTGGTGGGAAATCTTTGACTCTGTTGGGGCTATTAAAAGTTCTTGCTCCTAACTATATGCCCTAGGTATTTAACTGCTTAAACAAAATTGTAATTTCTCTCTGGATACTTTATTCTCTTGAAAAGTTAGTTATTGGTAAAGATATACTGTGTCTTGTCAAGATCGGCTAGACACTTGGAACAAAATAGTTAGACACCTACCTACTGTATTAGAGTGGATTATTAGGGAAATTTAAGGCCATTGAGATCAATTTTTAGAATTTGAGAGAAGTGGGGCTTTCCATGTACCTCTGGGTCATTACAGTCTAGCCCCCTGCCCCAGGTGAAAGCAAACATGTTAATATTCAGGGTGAGTGCCTCCCTGGTGGCGCAAGGGTTGTTTAAGCACAGTGCTGTGAAGCTATCCTCAGCCTCTGCAGAACAAGTTGGATCCCTGACCGGCCAGGTGACCCACATGGCACAGCAGACATCTCCTGCCTCGTCCGCTGCTCCCCTCAGCAGTGTATTTCAGTCAGTCTGCCTGTTGTGTTCCCCGCTCTGGTGAATCCTCTCACTACCCCCGCACTTCTGGCCTATACCCCAGTTCTTATATGCATAAATAAATCTTTAAAAAAATATTCAGGATGAACTGGCATGCCGAAGAAGGCACTGTGTCAGTTACTGAAAAATGGGTACTATCTACTGGGATAAAAGACAACAAATGTATGTTGATTAGGAGCCACGGGGTGATGTGGTAGGACCACAGCTTTTGCTGCCCTTAGGTCTTGGGCAAACTTCCATTCTTTCCTATTAGGCTTACCTGTAGGGAAGATGGGTGTATTGCAAGGACTGGTACAGCACATAAAGTCTTTTTCAAAATAAGACTGTTTTAGAGGCTTTATGCCTTCTATGACCTCCACCCTTCATAGATATCTTCAAGTATTTGAAGTATTTGTATCAAGTATTTGTATCCACGGAAATTTTGGTTGGCTCCACTCAGTGAATTGTTCCCGTATCTGTAGCAACCCAACATTCTTGCAGAATTTAAGAATTTCATCATTATCTTCCAATAGTTGTTTGGGCCAAAATCACTACCTTATGGATAACTGTTTGGTTTTGTGGGAGCTTCTGTTAAGTCTAAATACAATTCTCCCTTTGGACTGAATGCAGTGTAGGCTCCATATTGCTTTAACAGGTTTCTACCTATGTGTATGAGGACATACATACTGAAAGAATGTTTTCCTTCAATTTTTTCTATTTGGAAATTAATGGATTTATTTACTCTGATTGGTAAGTTTGATACCCATACCATCTCAAGAAGGGAATCCATAAGTTGGTTAGGGTTCAGAACTGATAAAGTGGCTCCAGTATCTATTAAAGCTGTTATTTTCCTTGATTTGTATCTCAGTTTCCCCAAAGGCATTTGAAAGGAGAGATGTGTAGATTTCCACAAAATCCTCGGGGCACCCCATTCCTGCTTGTCCTCATATCCTGGTGGTTCATCCTGGTTCTGTCTGAGATCTCTCCTTTTCCTAGAATTCTTTTTCTGATGCCCGGGTCTCTTTCCATAGAAACCAAGTCCTGGTTGTTTAGTTTATTGGGATCACACAGTCTTAACTGCAGATTCATTTTGTGTTGTTGTTGCAGTTTTCCTCCTTTACTCTTAATGGTTTTATTTTTTTATTTTTTTTTTTTTTATAGAGGCATGTTTTTCATTTATTTATTTATTTTGTTTGTTTGTTTTGTTTATACATGCACTGGGTACAGTCAGAAGCGCGGGAGGGTGAGAGAATTCACCAGAGCCAGAGCGGGGAGCAGAGCAGGCAGAAGGACCGAAGTACACTGCTGAGGGGAGCAGCGGGCGGCAGGAGAGGTCTGCGCGCCATGTGGGATCCTCCTCTGGTGGCCGGGGAGCAGCCGGGGATCGAACCGGCGCTGCAGCCGCGGGCAGCTTCGCAACCCAGCGCTCAACCGCTGCGCCACCTGGGAGGCCCTACTCTTAATGGTTTTAGATAATTGGTGAGCCACTGTTACTAGCATATGGGTAGGGAGGACAGGCCCTACCTAATTCAGGCTGCTTGAGTAGGATTCCCAAGTCAACTTCTATGGCCTCCCAAAATGTCAAGGATCATTCTGATGAGTATTGAAAGTTTTAGGAGCCATTTCTGAATATTCTTTAACAATTTTCTCTAATCTGGGATTGGCTCATCAGGTCTGCCTTTACATTGTTGTATTTTAATGCAATTAATAACCTTTGGAAATATTTTTGCAATGGCTTGCAGAAGTTCCTGCCCCAATTATTCACATTTTCTTGCTTTCATTTCTTGATTTAATATATTTTTTTAATATTTAATTTATTTATTTATACAAGTACTGGGTACAGTCAGACGCGCGGGAGGGTGAGAGAACTCACCAGAGCCAGAGTGGGGAGCAGAGCAGGCAGAAGGACCGAAGTACACTGCTGAGGGGAGCAGCGGGCGGCAGGAGAGGTCTGCGCGCCATGTGGGACCCTCCTCTTGTGGCCGGGGAGCAGCCGGGGATCGAACCTGCACTGCAGAGACTGTGGGCAGCTTTGCAACCCAGGGCTCAACCGCTGCGCCACCGGGGAGGCCCTTTTCTTGATTTAATATTATGCAATGGATTTACCTATCCCACTTTTCTATCTAAAATTTAGTTTTACTTTTAGAAATAAGGGTGTAGAATAGCAGATAAAGGTCTAAAATCTGGGAGTGTAAATCTCAATAATTAATTTATTTAGTAAAGCTTTCTGGATTCTGCAATGGGTCTGAAAACCCCTTAGTTAGGGCTCTACGTTCTGACTTTGTTCATGGGGTAAACTGGTAAAGCAGCGCAGCTTATGCCTTTGTCCCCCCATGTGGCCACTTCCTGAAAGAGAACAACAGAGAGGCCTCCCTGGTGGTACAAGAGGTTAAATGTCAGCTCTATGAAGCAATCTGCAGCTAGGCCAGGGAGATAACCCACGTGGCACAGCAGACCTCTCCTGTCTCACCTGCTGCTCTCCCTCAACAGTGTCTTTCAGTCTGCCTGTTCTGTTCCCCACTCTGTCTCTGGTGAATCCTCTCAAACCACTCCCTCCACCTCTGGCCTCCACCCCATCTCTTCTATTCATAAATAAATAAATCTTAAAAAAAAAAAAAAAAGAGGACCACAGTGATTGAGTTGAATTCCCTTTGTTTTGGTAAAGGTGGGAGAAGAAAGCAGGGTGATGGCACGTGGATCTGTAAGTTCCAAAAGCATTGGATATAATGGGGGAGCCACTGGCAGCCCCATTGCTTTAGGTATTAAGCTGGCCTGCATGGTTTTCTTTATTTCTGAGACAATCTCAAGTAGAGTTTCATTAATTTCTTGCAGGGAAACTACTTTGTCATTTTCACATTTGCATGCTTCTAAATACAACAAAAATATGTATTCCATTCAGATCATTTTAGAGCTGGCTCTGTCAATTATATATGAAAGTATATTAATTTGGGAAATTTATATGTGTTCCACCTTGGGCATTTTATTTTATTTTTTTATTTTTTTTATAGAGGCATGTTTTTATTTATTTATTTGTTTGTTTGTTTGTTTTGTTTATACATGCACTGGGTACAGTCAGAAGCGCGGGAGGGTGAGAGAATTCACCAGAGCCAGAGTGGGGAGCAGAGCAGGCAGAAGGACCGAAGTACACTGCTGAGGGGAGCAGCGGGCGGCAGGAGAGGTCTGCGCGCCATGTGGGACCCTCCTCTGGTGGCCGGGGAGCAGCCAGGGATCGAACCGGCGCCACAGAGGCCGCGGGCAGCTTCGCAACCGAGCGCTCAACCGCACCTTGGGCATTTTAAAGTAACTTTTCTATAAAGTCCCCCCACTTTGTGAGCCACTTGAAAATGTATGCCCCATAAGTGTTATATGTAAGTCCTGCTGGAGTATTAGTAGGCAGCTGGTAGCTGGATGTCCTGCAAATTTCAAATTTGTATGCTTTGTTTCCCATACTGATTCAATGAGTCAAACTAGGGCCTTGTATAATGGATCAGAGAATCTTAGCTCCTCAGAATTTCACCCGAGTTAGTTCAGCTTTTTATGTATCTCTGTTTCTCCTAGAAATTGCTTAAATCAATTGTTGGGGCTCATGGTGCTGGTGATCAATCTTGTAGTGCTCCTGGTTGAGCCAAATTATTTAGTCATATAGTTTGGAATTCCTTATGGGACCACTGCACAGCTTGAAAATTGACACCTCTGCTAAAACTCTACTCACTCAGAGATTCTGGCAACGCTAGAAAGAGGAGCAAGGTGTCCTTGTCTTTGGAATCACCTGAAACTGGTTCGCATGCTCAACTGATTTGTTCTAGCCAGCTGAGCCAGTCTGTCAGTTTAAGTGGACAAACACTGATTTTAGCTGCAAACTTACTCCCTTTAGTCCTCTGGTTCAAAATCAGGAAAATCTGAGCAAATGAAGTCTAGAATCCCCTTTCCCGCAAGGGCAGAGGATAACCCTCCCACCTGGACAATGTAAAACGATTATCTAATAAACTTTAATAATTTCAGCATTAGTCCAGAGGTCGAAGACCCCAGGAAGAACTCACCCTGTCATAGCTGGAGCTCCAGTGATTTGGATGGACTCAATGGGCCCTTTTGGTGCCAGGTCCTCTTGATGCTCCAGCCAATTTCAGGCATTTCCTCTGGGTCACATGCGGGTTCCAAACACTTGACTGAAATAAAATATGTGTACACACTGTGAACCTTCTGGGACCACCCTCCCTGGTCTAGCAAGCAAGAGGGTAAAACCATGTGCATAAGCTTGAAGTCAGAACAGTCTTAGTCTGTTCTGTGAAGCAGGTCATGCAGGAATCCGGTGCTGGGAAAACAAAAATAAAAACAAAACCAAAAAACTTTTCATCCTCCAATGACCAAGGGGCCAGCCAAAGATTTAAACAACGAGTACCTAGCTTTTGCATCTCCATGGTGCATTCTTTAGAAATTAGGAAAATTATTAACGCCAGCAATTGCCCTTCTCAGTGTATAGATAGCAACATCATCTTTTTAGGTCAAGATAGTGTAGGAAATGGAAATATCTAAACCTATAGATGAAAAACAGATTTCTGTCAAGAATACATTTTTTGATGTCAACACACAACAACACAACAGCTCTCACTTGTGATTATTGGACTAGTTCTCCAATTTTCTCCAAGAGTGAAATCTATGGGACTGTTTTTCGGGTTCAAATGCTCACTTGATTATCTAATAGGCTTTGTTGCCTCATTATCGAGACTTATTTCAATGAACAAAGGTCTCAAGGATAATTGCTCAAAAAATTGTTAGATAACCAGTCAGAATTCTCATCTGGGAAACAGTCCCACAGGTTTGACTCTGAGAACTGCTCCAACACCTGCTGGCATTCAGGTTATCTACCTTGGTAGGGAGTAGCATCCGTGCTAAAGCAAAAAGGAACAGTTCTTGTTAGGAGCTCCTGGTTTTTACCCATAGGTTTAGATCTCTTGACTTCCTAAGTCACCTGCACGCTCTCTGCACAGAGAAGGACAAATGCTTGGATCCAGTCATTTCCCTGCCTCCTAAGGACTGTATCCTGGAGACGCGAAGCCTAAGCACCCATTGTTTAGATCTTCTTTCGCTAGCTTCTTCCGTCACGGGCAGGGGTGCCAGGGTCGGTTTCCCCGCAGGCACCCGATTGCTGCATGGGTGCTTCACGGAACAGGACCAGCCTGTTCTGACTTTCAGTCTACGCAGAAAGCTTTGCTCTGTCGCCTGCAGACTGAGGACGGGAACCCGACTGCTCGCAGCGCGCGCACCGCGGGCGGGCGTGCCCAGGCACAGGCTGGGCGAGAGGTGGGAGACCAGGGCGCTGACACAAGCCCCGTCTTTGCCACTCGGCCCTTCTGGAGACCGCCAAAGAAACGGGGAGCTCTGGGATAAACCCCAACCTCCACGCCCACTCAGGCGGTGACCGCAGAGCGCACGCACAGCCGAGGTGGGAGGAGCGGGGCGGGCGCGCCCGTTGGCCAACGGGGGAGAGTCGCGCAGTCGCTGTTGTTATCCGTCCGGGCTCGGGCGGCAGTTGGACGTCAGCGCGCACGCGCAGCAGGTCCCGGGCGAGGGGCGCGCGCGCCGTGGGAGCCGGCGCGCAGGCGCGGGGCCTTCCCTGCTAAGGGCAAGCGCCCGCAGGGCACCAGGGCGCAGGCGTGTCGCCGGTGGCGGAGCCCGAGAGGCGGGCAGCGGATTTCCGGTTCCGGGAGCAACGAACGGCCGCGGCGGCGACAGCTACAGCTACGGAGGAAGCGGCTGCGGAGGAGGAAGAAGAGGAACAGGGCAAGGCGGGAGTCGCAGGCGGGACCCTCGCCATGGGTCCGCGGGCCTAGAGCGGCGGGAGCCCCCGGCCCGGTGCCGAGCTGGTGAGACCGTCGCGGGGGCGCGGGCGGGCGCGAGGGCGAGGGCGAGGGCGAGGGAGGAATGGAGGCGCTGAGCGCTGACGGAGAGCAGCGAAGGGCCCCCAGGCCGCTGAGTGGGAGGAATGGCGGCGTCGGGATCCTGACGGCGAGGACCGAGGCGCTTCACGCGCAGGACGGGCGGGCGGGGGGCTCGGGGCGCTGACAGGTGGACGTGTCGGGACCGGGCTGAGGACGGAGGGGACGGAAAAGGATCCCAGCGCGGATCCGAGGCCTCGGGGCCTCTCCGGCCAAGGGGCGAGAAGTGGGGACCCCGAGTGCTGGGGAGCAGGAGCGGGGGGCTCTCACACTGAGGACGGGGCAAACGGGGGGCTTCGGAATGCTGCGAGGCAGGGAACGGGGCTTATTTGGAGGGCGAGGAGGACTGGGGGTGGGAGGCTGACAGTTAGGGATGGCATGGTTCTGGGGCAGGATTGCAGAGGAATTGGGGGAGCCCTGAGGGGGGAAATCAGGAGGATGAGCGAAATGAGGCATGAGCGGCCCGGAGAGCAGTGGTGAGGGAACTTTTCAGCTGGAAAGGAGAGGAAGGGGGCCTGGGGATTGGGGTTGGGGCGGCGTTCCCGCTCAGCACTGATGGAGAGGGATAATGGGAGGCGGAGTGGGGGCATTTTTTCAGACAGGGAAAAGGAATGAGGGGCTGTTAGGGCCAGGGATGTGGAGCAGTTGGGGGCTCTGGCAGGGGACACCTGGAGCAGGTTAAGAAGACGCGGAGCAAGGGAGGAAGAGGGAGAGTTCAGACACACAGGGAAAGAGGAGATGGCTGGGTTGCAGGAGGCAGACGTGGAAATGGGAGAGCACTGGGGATCTCTGCCTGTGGTGAATCAGAGTGGGGCCGTGGACATCTCAGGGTAACAAAGAGGAGTAATAAGAGTCAGTAGGTCAAAGTGTCTCTGGGGCCATGAAAAGCAGGAATGAGGAGGGGGAGAATGAGAGCTTCCCTAGGTTGGCAGCTGGGAGATGGGTTCTCATGCTGAGAACTGTCAGGAAGGGCGGCCGATGACAAACACTTGGGCCTGATGGGAAGGGTGGGGTGGAATGGAATTTTTTTTTTTTTTTTTTTTTCTGGTCAGTTGACTGTGGCAGGTCTCAGGTTTTGGACAGTCATTAATCGTGTTTTGTGTGGCCTGGGGCACAATATATTCCCCGCGAAGAACCTCAGCTTCTCCAATTGTGCCCTCCACATTGCAGGCCGCTGCTCCTTCCCGTGGCCCCCATGGCTGAGGACTGGCTGGACTGCCCAGCCCTGGGCCCTGGCTGGAAGCGCCGCGAGGTCTTTCGCAAGTCAGGTGCCACCTGTGGACGCTCAGACACCTATTACCAGAGGTACTGGGTGGGATGTGGCAGTCAGAGGAAAGGCTCTGGTTAGATGACATCAAGGGTATGTGATAAAATTTATGCATGTACAGTCCTAGGTATCCATATTTTCAAATTCACCTACTCCCTAAAATTTGTACTCATAAAGTCAACACTCACTGTGCTTCTTGTTTAGCTCTTGTATTGTAAATGGTGTCTTTCTCTGCAACTGCTTAGTGCCAATGTTTTTGCTTTTTTGAACTTTTTACTGGTGATTTTGCTGTTCACAGTGACCCCAAGCATAGTGGTGAAGTTCTTTCTAGTGTTGTAAGTGGAGGAAGATTATGATATGCTGTGAAGAGAAAATATGTGTTGAGCTTTGTTCAGGCATGAATTGCAGTACTGTTGACTATGAATTCAATGTGAATGAGTCAAAAACATGGTACATCTAGAAAAAGAAGCGGAAATTTGCAAGTTTATGTATGAGACAGCTCCAGAGAGTGTTAAAGCAACATCTACAGTGTGTGATGAAGTCATGGAAAAGGTGGAAAAATTCAAAATTTGTGGATCTATGAGATGATGACCCATAAAATGAAACATATTGTCAGGTTGAAAGCTAGGGACATTGACATTCATGTTACCCAGGGTTAGGAAAATGTTAAACACGTCTCAGCTAGTTCTGATCAGCTCACACTTTCTAAAGGTGATACAGTGTGAAAAAAGTTAAATTTGCATGTGAGGCAGGTTCTGCAGATTATGTGAGTTTGAAAAATATTTGCTAACTGTTGTCTATGAAAAGGGCTAAGCAGAAGTCAGGTTTTCAATGCTGAGGAGACTGGCTTGTTGTTTCAATGTTGAGATACTGGGAAAGAACCTGTGTTAACGCAAATGGCCTGCACAGGTACTGGCTTTTCGTCATTCAGAGGCTGTGCTATTAATTGTTGGTAAGAAAAATATATAAGTAGGGTATCTTTAAATACATGTAAAACAAGGTTATATATTGATCAGTTGACCAAAATGTTGGGACCAGATACTTACAGGAGGTAACCTATACTTCTTCTAGGAGCGGTGGTCCCGTATTCACTAATTCAGTGTTCAAAGTGACTTCATAGAATGCAACTACTATGAATAATGACCGCTATTGAATACATAGGTGTATGTTTAGTATACTTCTTGACTGTTATTGTTTTTACATTTATGTACTTATAATTCACAATTAAGCAGACTTAACAATTTTATTAGTATACTTAGTAAATAATTTACAATTAAGGATTTAAAGTGTTTTAGTATATATTGGTGATGTAATTGCTAAATTTTCTATACTTTTCCTGAATTACTTTTGTATCTGTTTCTGTTTTCCTAGAAAAATGTTGTGAAGTTATAATAATGTTTAGCCATACATTAATTCACATATTTATACTTGTAGAAAGCTCTCAAAGTTTATAAACATATATTCAGTTGTCAAGACTTATAAAGGATTGGCAATTTTAGGGCAAGAAACAAGTGTGTCACAGTTCATGGATGCTGGTAGGAATCTAAGACTCCTTGGTAGAAGTGAAAGACAGTTTATCACTCACAGCATTAGCAGCCTCCAGTCCTGTAAACCCCATAGTGTGATATAAAGAGGGCTAACCAGCACCTGCATGTACACGAGGCTGTGCTATAGGAAAAGAACTCTGAGCTTAAGTAATCAAATATTTTATAATGTAAGGATAGTAGGGATACCTTCCCTTTGCATGGAGACCCTCTCCCTTATTTCCACGGCTGTTTGCTGTACAAATATCCTTAAAAAGATAGTTCATAACAAAGGACAATCCATGCTTCTTGTAAGAAAAGTAAGAAACCTCTGGAGTATTGTTACCCAACATCACAAACTTGATTTTCTATGTAGTTGCATTTATTCTTTTATATGTATGATGGTGCCTGCACTTAGATGTATGCTTGTTTATGTTGTATTTTTAAAACATTTGTTGTTGTTTTTTTGCTTGCTTACGTATCTGGCATATCACACTAGTACATTTTCATTTTATGTTATGTATTTATGATCTTGTTTGTTTTTGCCTTTACTTGTATAGAATACCAGTAGTAGTATATGTTGAAGTACATGTATGCCCATTTACATTCATGTTAAATTTGTTAGTGTTTGTTTGTATGTATGTTGGTATTTATTCACCTTTTGTATTCCTGTCATTCAGAATTAGTTGTGGTGGCATCTGGTCAGGGCTTATTCCCAGGCTGCCTCGTGTACATCTCACCAACCCTGTGGGCCTGTTCACCAGTCCTGTGGGAGGCTTGTGTGGGTGGAGCTGCAGCTCAGTCTGGGTGCCAGCTCATCCTGGCCTACCCTCAGCCCCACAGGAGACAGGATCCGAAGCAAAGTTGAACTGACCCGCTACCTGGGCCCCGCGTGTGACCTCACCCTCTTCGACTTCAAACAAGGCATCCTGTGCTATCCCGCTCCCAAGGTACTACGCATTGTGGGAAAGCTGTGCAGGGGTGACCGAGTCATCTAATACCCACCCACTGACCTACAGCCTCCTCCTCACTCTCATCTTCAGGCCCCTTCCGTGGCCGTCCCCAACAAAAAGCGGAAGAAGCCTTCAAAGCCAGCCAAGACTCAGAAACGTCAAGTTAAACCCCAGAAAAGTGAGGTCAGGAAGGAAGCTCCAGCGGATGAGCCGAAGACTGACGCTGCCACTGCCCCAGCTTCACTCCCTGCACCTGGGTGAGTATTGGCCTAAAGTGAGCCTAGTGAGTGAAGGTTGTGGTTGTGGTACGTTCAGGGCCCTACACCTGTGTTTTCCATCCCAGGTGCTGTGAGAACTGTGGAATCAGCTTTGCAGGAGATGGTACCCGAAGGCAGAGGCTCAAAACATTATGCAAGGACTGCCGAGGTGAGTGGCCCTGGGGGTATTGGGAGAGAGGAGCTGGAGCAGTGTCAGGCTAGACTAAAGGCTGAATGGCGGATATCAGTGGCTGAGGACAGTTGTTTCTTCTCCCTTTCCACTTCTCCTTCTCTTTCCCTACCCCTAGCACAGAGAATTGCTTTCAACCGGGAGCAGAGGATGTTTAAGGTAAATAAAACCAGCCTTTTCATAAGTATGTGGTGGAAACAGGTTGTAGTGGGGGCTGCTGGAGAGTCTGACAAATGTTGATGGGTCTACAGGGTGTCAGAGTCATTTCGTAGGCAAACACAACCAGCAGGTGGTAATTGGAGTTAATGGGGTGTTAGTAGACATGATGACAGGTTAGTCGGGGACCAGTAGACTTTGTGACAGCTTCAGTGGTCGCAGAAATCAGTAATTATCACATACAGTGATGAGGCAAATGGGCAACTAGCAGACATGGTGATGGGAGCTAATGTGGGGCCGGCAGACACGTGAGGGGCAGTGCTCCTGGAGCCACTCTGCTTGGGCCTGTGACCTTGCCCCACCCATTCCTGGCAGCGTGTGGGCTGCGGGGAGTGTGCAGCCTGCCAGGTGACCGAGGACTGCGGGGCCTGCTCCACCTGCCTTCTGCAGCTGCCCCATGATGTGGCTTCGGGGCTATTCTGCAAGTGTGAGCGGAGACGGTGCCTCCGGATCGTGGAAAGGGTGAGTTGGGCAGGTGCAGTGGACCCAAAGCTCACCCTCACTTCTGGCCCTCAAGGGCCTGGCTGCATGCATCATGCCTCTGGCTCCCCTACAGAGCCGAGGGTGTGGAGTGTGCCGGGGCTGTCAGACTCGAGAGGACTGTGGCCGCTGCCGAATCTGCCTTCGCCCTCCCCGCCCTGGTCTCAGGCGCCAGTGGAGGTGCGTCCAGCGGCGCTGCCTGCGGGTAAGTCAGGTTGGGGAGCCAGTACTGACAGGGTGAGGGTTGGGGCAGATCTCATCTTGCTGTTGAAGTTGCTATTGCTTCCTCCCAACTTGGCTTTGCCCACCTCATGTCTTCTTTTCTCCCCCTGCCCCATGCTTACCTCCCTGACCCTACCTCCTTCCCCTGTCTGCCAGCACCTTGCCCACCGCCTCCGTCGCCACCATCAGAGATGTCAACGACGCCCTCCTTTAGCTGTGGCTCCCCCTGCTGTGAGTGCACCACCCAACCCTCTGCCCGTCTGTCCCTTGAATGCTCTCTGCACTCCTGGGTCCTGGGGTTGGGGTTTCTGGGTCCTGTGCCACCAAGTCTAATAAATCACCCTTTTGGTTTTCTCCCAGGGTAAACATAGCCGCCGTAGGGGAGGTTGTGACACTAAGACGACTGCCAGGCGGCGCCCCCGAGCCCAGCCGCTGCCTCCGCTTCCCCCACCACAACCTCCAGGGTCCCCAGAGCTGGTGAGGCCCTGGTGGGCAGGGGGAAGGCACAACCCTAATCGTACCCCAGTATCTGCCCTGATCCCACCCCATTTGCCTCTGCAGCACCCCAGAACCCTGGCCCCCTCGCCACCTGCCGAGTTCATCTATTACTGTGTAGACGAGGACGAGCTAGTGAGTGGCCCCACCCAACATGGACAAGCCTAGACTCTCCCAGGACACTTGGCTAAACCCATAGAAGCAGATGTTTTAATGACTCCAATAGGGGAACAATAAGGCATAGTAACGGGTACTGTCAATAATGGGTGTGAGCAGTTGGGGGCTAAAATGAGGTTAGCAGGTGTAGAGATTCATGAAATTAGTACCTAATTTCAGATGAACCAGTGCTTTGGTGGGGCTAGTAGAGAAACAGCCAACACAGTGACCAGGGTTCATGTAGGATGAATAGACGCAGACACCATATTAGGAGCTTCTGGAGGGTCAGCAGTACCTTGCTGAAGGTAGAGTCAAAGATGACGTCTTCGTAGGTGATGAGACTGGCAGGTAGAGTGGTAGGTACTGTGATGGAGTAGTCATCCTCATGGCATAAAGGGGCAGCTGGTAGGTACACTGAGTGCCTGACGAGCAGTCAGGGAGATGTGACTAGTGGGGAGTCAGGCTAAGGGCAGTGCCACCAGTTCCCTCCAGTGGGGCTAGTGGTGGAGCAACAGGAGCGGCACCGCAGTGGTCCCAGTGATAGCAGCCTCATTCTCCCTCCCCCCAGCAGCCTTACACAAATCGCCGGCAGAACCGAAAGTGTGGGGCCTGTGCAGCCTGCTTACGGCGGATGGATTGTGGTCACTGCGACTTCTGCTGCGACAAGCCTAAGTTCGGGGGCAGCAACCAGAAGCGCCAGAAGTGTCGTTGGCGCCAGTGCCTGCAGTTTGCCATGGTGAGTGAGGCAGGAAGGGTCAGTGGGTTAAATTGGGCCAGGCTCCCTAGTGCCTTGGAGGCCTGGAAGGTAAGTGGGGCAGGCTGGATGAGAGCTCACAGCTTGGGAGGGTTAAGGAGGGTAGTGGTTTGACCAATAGTTGACATTGTGTTGGGGTAATTGAGGAGGCTGGCATTGTTAACAGGAGACTAGCAGACTCAGTGATGTAAGACTCGCATGTAAGTGGATTCTGTGCTGGACCCTAATGGGAATTTAGCAGGCATGGTGATTTGTTGTGTCATTGCACCAGGCGGCCATAATGCCTTATCTTTCCTCACAGAAGCGGCTGCTGCCAAGTGTCTGGGAAGGACCTGAAGATGGGGCAGAGCCACCCCCAACTTACCCTCGTCGAAAGAGGCCTGGCTCTTCTCGGCGGCTTGGGCTGGGCACAACAGTGAAGCCCCCCTTGGCCAAGCGCACAGCCCGAGCAGACCGAGCTCAGACTCTAATGAAGCAGGAGGCAGGTGGTGGCTTCGTGCTGCCCCCACCCGGCACTGACCTTGTGTTCTTACGGGAGGGTGCAAGCAGTCCGGTGCAGGTGCCTGGCCCTGCCCCGGCTACCACAGAAGCCCTGTTACAGGTGAGGATTTCCTTTATCATACTCTCTTTTCAACCCAGCTAGCCTCGTGCCAGGGAGCTGGGACCAAGTTTGCTGCAATCCTCCACACAGGAGGCCCAGCGCCCTGGCCTGAGTTGGGTTGTGGCCTTACCCCAGGTGAAGCAAGAGAAGGCGGATGCCCAGGAAGACTGGACACCAGGCACAGCCATCCTGACTTCGCCTGTATTGCTGCCTGGCTGCCCCAGCAAGGTGGGGGTCAGTGGGGAGTGGTCTGTGAGTAGAGTGATGCTGCGCTATGCTGGTGCTGCTTGGAGCAGAGCAATAATAGGTCTGCTGATTGCTGCCTCTCCACAAAAATACCCTGACCCATCCTCCCTAGGCAACTAACTAGCTTTTCCTACTTTGCTGCCCAACTAACAGAAAATTGAAAGGTATGAGGAGTGGGAATGGGACAAGTTTGTAGACAGGTGGCTTTTCTGTGCTGAGGTATGACTGAAGAGGGATTTGTCAGCAAAGTAACCGCTTGACTGGGGCTTTTCTGAGACCAGCCCTGCCCTCCTAACTACTGCCCATTTCCCACCTCTCCCAGGCAGTAGACCCAGGCCTGCTACCTGTGAAGCAGGAGCCACCTGACCCTGAGGAGGACAAGGAGGACTCCGCCTCTGACTCGGCCCCAGAGGAGGAGGCAGGAGGGGCTGGCACACCTGTGGTCAGTGATGGGGGACACCCCACCCTCCCTGACCCTGCTTTAGCCCCACTGGCCATGTTGACTCATGATATTAATTTTTCCCTAGATCACGGAGATTTTCAGCCTGGGTGGAACCCGCCTCCGGGACACAGCAGTCTGGTTGCCAAGGTGTGCCCCACACAGTGAGGGGTAGGGATGGGTGGATACCAGCCAGATATGGGCCCTGAGTTTTGAAAGAATGAACAGCCATTTAGCATGACACAGTGGGAAGTAAAGACCCAGTACCACTGCACTGATTGTGATTAGAGAGGGACATGTGCAGGGCCTTAGTGGTTCTCCTGAGGCCAAGATCAGGGCTATCTTGGGGTGAGGGTGTGGTGGTGGGAGTTGGGTTGGGGAGGACTTAGTACCCTGTGATGAGATTTGAAAGAAAAAGGAAGATAAGGAAATCCTGGTCCTTATCTCCTTAAGAAAATCTAGCAGGGGCTAGATCTAATACATAAATTCTTATTCAGAGAATCATCATTTGGGGTCTTGAAAGCTTTTGGAGTCTCCAAGAGATGACCAGGTGGGCCGGGCAGTGGTGGGTGGGTGGGAAATTTGGGTCCTCAGATGGCTGTGTGATTTGGGTCCACACATACGTCTGATCTTGGGCTAGCCCTGCATCTTCTGGAACATCCTCTCCAGAGGGGGTAAGGCTGTGTATTTTTTAGCCTTTCCTGAGCCTATGGAGGTTATTAGCAGTTTCAGTGGCTGCAAAGAATTGACTCTGCAGGTCTGAAACAGGAGCAAGACTGAGTTCTGTAAGGACTGGGATGGGGGGGAGGAAGAGAGGAGCTTGCTGCCTCCTGCAGAATGTTGACAGGCCCTGACCGAGGCCCAGGCACAGGCCATGGGAACTACTAAGTACCTGGATTCCCTTTTCACTGCCAGCCAATTCCAACGGGACAGAAACCCTTTCATGGGTACTTAGGCAACTACAGATGAACTGATTGAGCCCCTGCAGTGTGGGAGATGAGTGGTGAATGCAGTGGCCTTAGAAGGTTCAGCATTCAGGGACACAGAATCCCTGCCTTTGGGGCCTTCTAGTCTGTCTGAGGAAACAACTTCTCTATGCATGAAATCACTGAATTTTAACAGAGAAGATAAGAATATGCTGTGTTGCTTGTAATGGAAGGTTTTAGAAGAGAGAGGAGGGATAACGCAAGGGCAGTGGATGGCAGACCAGGAATATTAGGAAATGGCTTTGTGATGCTCCTTTGCACGTAGTGAACCTCATTCACCAACAGACCTGCTCCATCTTCTCTAGGTCTAAGGACCTTAAAAACCTGAAGCTAGAAAGCAGTAGACTGGAGGCTTTCTGCAGCCTGTGGGAGTCAAGCTGACATTTACAGGCTGTCTTTATGAGAGGCAACACTGGTCCACTCAGAGGCTGGACTGTAGACTTATTGCCAGGACTTGGTAGAGTCGATAGGGACTAGAAAAACCTACCACCAAGCCAGAGGAGCAGGGATGTTCGGTACTTCGAGCTCATAGAGGAAATAAGCAGGAAAGGAAGAGAAAGGATAGAAAGTTGGCACATCTGTTCCAACTGGTGCAAATCCCAGGAGCCTGAGTGTGATAAGAAGTGTGGATATGAAGGTGGGGGAGCTGGGCTGGGAAGGGGATGCAGTTAAAACCACCACAAAACCGCCTAAACAAGCCGTCATTATAAATAATTTTAAATGGCCTTTGGATAAAACCTGGTGGTATCTCTATAAACATTTCCTCAGGGGGACAGATTTTGAAAATATATAATGTGAGTAAGGCAAGGAACTGCTATTTGGTGAGTTTCTCCTATGGATAGTTTATTTAGGGAGACTCTGATTTTTGACCATATCCTTAGATGAGAAAACAGACTCAAAGAAATGAAGTAACTTGTTCATTATCAAACAGCTAGTATTAATAGTCTGTAATCAAACTTAGGTTGTAAGACCTTGTTCTATAAGCACTCTACTATAAACTTTAACCCATATTCAGTACGTGTAACATAACGAGTCTCCAGCCTTCTTGAAAACAAGGTGGATTGCAAACCCCTTATACTCCAGCCTCTATCTTGGTTTAGGTTGTGCCAAGACTAGATGGGCTTACCTTGTCAGATCACCATGCACCTGGAGACTGGGTTCTTCGCAGATCTCAGTGCTGCATAGGGTTTCTCGGAGCCTAAAGGAGATCCTTTAGGAAGGACTGGCCTCGGTCCCCCATATCAGCTGAAGCAGTCTTTGGAAGTGAAACTAGTAGCCTGACTCATCTTCCCTTACTACTAGCATCCCTACCCCTTGGCGAGCTTTGTGCTTGGTTTTTGCTTGGGCCCCTCTCTACAATGAGCATGAGTTCCTGCCTCAGGTCCTGCCTAAGGACCAGTTTTGGCTTAGCCTTGCCTCATTCTTTGTACAAAGTGCCAAAAAGATTAGACTTGCGATTCATAACCTAGCTCGTTTACAGGGCCGAGACAAGGGCCTGCTGCCTCAGATTTTGTATCCTGTGTGCCTCCCTTGCCTTACTCCAGCCCCAGCCTGCAGCTTTAGATAATTCACATGTAGATTAGTCATCTCCCTACTTTAACTTATGATACAGTCCTCTGCCACCCTTCTTTGTCCCCACTGCCTTTGCCCTTCCTATTTCAGCCAGTCAAGATTGGATAATTTTTTGATACTATTTTGCTTCTCATCCCCTCACCCACCCCCATCAGGATCTAGCAACCCAGCCCTACTACTCTGATAATTTTAGCAGTAATAACTTAAGCAAAATATATTTGGTGACTTGACTCATTAAGATGAGTCTGGTTACTATGTGTATAAGGATACAATCAGAAAAACACCACTAATATGAATATATATATATATATATATATATATATATGTATGTGTATATGTGTATATATATTTTAAGGGATTTTTAGGAATTTGACCGCATGCAATTGTGGGAGCTGGTTAAACAGTCTGTAAGGCTGTTGTCTTTGCATCTAATGCTGGAGCTTGAAGTCTGCAGGGCAGGCAGTCGAGGAAGGAAGATGGACATAAAGTGCAGGAGACCAAGCACACATTGGCGCCCAGGAGCACGAGCTGGAACCCACGAGGATGGCCTGGAACCCATGTCAGTCTCTCACCACCTCCAGCTTCGATGATGTGGGTGTCCTGCAGAAGCTGGTGCCCTTCATCACAGAGTTAAATATGCATCTGGCCCAGGAATTAGAGAAGCCGAAGGAAGACCCGGGCAAGGTGGAGCAGCTGCAGGCCTGAATGCAGGCCTGACTGCTGCCCCACACCAACGAGGTGAGCCAGCAGATAAATGACAACATGTGTGAACTGCAACAGTGCCTGGTGCCCCTGCACCAACCCTCCAAGTGTAAAAAACTATGCTGCTGCTTCACTTCTGCCCTCCAGTTATCACACAAAATGTGGCCCATCTTATCCGGAAGCATACGGGGAAGGGAGTTCTGGGAAACGTAGCCTAGTCAAGGTGACACATTACAAAGCCACCTGCCATGAATCAGCTCCCAAGGGTCTCACTACTCACCTGAGGATAACTTGATAAACCTACGTTGGTGAAAATGCAAAGCTGAAGACCATGGATTTCATGGTGACCCCAGCAAGTACAGAAATTGTCAAGGCCACCCAGAAAAAACTTGCTGGTCTCGGCTTTTTTTTTTTCCTTTCATTCATCGAGTATTGAGAGCCTGGCCCATGTAGGCGCTGTACTTAATACTGGGATACAAGAACGAAAAAGATATAGTCCTTGCAATTTTATTAAATGCCTCATTATGTATTACAAATGGTGAATGGATTTCCAACTTTGTCATGGAGTTTAATGGTGAATATATAGAATGCAGGAAACTGTTGGGAGGACAGCCCTTGTGTGAACCTTGTTGGGGCATAATAGGAATTGGAAATAATATAGTTTCTATCTTTAAGCTGTTCTATTTTAAAGTTTTTAAAATGATTTTTGTCCCATTTACTGATTTCATTTAGTGTTTCTTTGGGGATGGTTGTGACGGTGGTAACAGTGTTGTTTCTGAGAAAGTGGGGGATAGTGGGTGGCAAGATCAAGGTCGGATTCTGTCCAGTGACCTTGGGCAAATCACTTCTCTAGGCACCCCGGGAAGGGCGGGGGTGGCAGAAGGTTCGTGCTCACCGTGCTGAGCGCCTCGCCCGGCCCCACCAACCTGGAATGTGCCCGCCAGGGGGCGCCGGCGGTGCGGTCAGCCCACGGGGCGGGAAACGCTGCCCCTCGCCCTCCGCCCGCTGGCCCCGGGGCGTGGCCTCCGCCAGCGACTTGTCGGTCCGAGGGCCGCCGGGAGAAGGCCGAGCCCCGCTTCGTGCAATGGCAAAACTGGCAAAGCCGAACCGGAGTTAAGTTCCAGGACTCGTTCAGGGTGAGGGCGCGGCGCGACGAGCTCAGGACCGACGCCGGGACATGCGAGGGCAGCCTGATGTCGCCGACTCACGGGATCCTCGGGGCTGCCCGACAGGCGCCCGGGAGTCTCAGCGGCGTTCCCGGCCCCTGCGGGCGGAGGTTTCATTCCTGGCCTTTCTCCCCAAGGCGTGGTGTGGGGGCGGGTCCGCTCTGACCCACTGCGGGCGGGGTCCTGCGGGCCGCCCATCTCTAGGAGCCGGCTGGCCCTCGGACCCCCCGGAGCCCCTGCGACCAGCTAATTCTCTCTCTCTTGTTTGTTTCAGGCTGTGTAAACTCTTAGCAGTAAGTGAAAATGAGTATTTTACCGAACTGCAATTGAAAGAAGAAGCATTATAGGAGGAAAAAAGACAATATGAGAATTATTAAAAGAGAAGAAAGAGACATTATTTTTGTGGCTGAAAAACTGAACCAGCAATTCAGGAAGTGGAATCCAAACCTAGAACCGTACCACATTCAGAATCCCAAGTGGGTGGATTACAAATGATTAAGGAATACTAAGTTACAGTAAATTGCGGCCTTAGGACGGGACACACAACTAGTTGTACGTTCATTGTTATTACACGTCAGTAACTGACTAGCACAGAATTCTTTTTTCCGTGCTCCCCACCCTTCCTCCCTCTAGAGTGAGCACGAAAGTGGTGTCATGAGCAGCTTTTAGGTGTTAACTTCCACCTTGATCTTGACCAGAAGTACAGCTATAGCCTCCACTTGTGCTAGGGCCCCTCCAGGATCCCAGTCTGGACGGCCTGTTACTCTCGATCCGGAATTTGGGGCCCTTTTACCTGCGCTTGTGACCCACTTCCTTACCCTGGTTCATTGTGGCCCTAGACCCAGACTCTCCATCTTCATTGTGCCAGCCACCTTGTGTCACTGCCCTTCTGGCCCTTCTGAGCTACCCCCCTCCATCCTAGGGCGCCCCAAGGATACGCCCTAGGGTTTTATTAATAAGAGTTATAATTGCTGGTTGAATGGGCTGAGGAGGCACTTAGGCTTTCAGCCTTAATTGTCTTAGATGTAAAATGAGGGTAATACCTGCTGTTCCATTAACCGTGTAAGATATATGTGAGGCTCAAAGGTTTTATGTGTGAAAATACCTTGCAAATTACTGTAAAGAACTATGCAAATATAAGGTGGTCCTGTGATGATTATTATGCTCATCATCAAGATTAAATTGGAGATGGCCACAAAATTTAGCCTTTCCACAAAATGTTCACTTACCTCAGGTTTTTAGACCGATTACAGGGTCTAAATAGAAAAATCAATTGGCTTGTGATTAGATCTTTGCCTTCACTTCTGGGTAAGGAAGGTTTTTCCTGTTTTTCTGGGGAACTCTAGAGGAAGGGACTGAGATTGGCGGGAGGCCAGGCCACGGGCGGGCCGAGGATCGCGCAGGCTCGTCAACTCCCGTCCGAGAGGATGTCGCCAGTGCCGCCTCCGTGGTCACCATGGTGACGGGGCCAACTTCCGCCTCTCACGCGAGGTGCACCATGGCAACGAGAACTACGCGTCGCGGAAGCTAACAGTGCTGGTTGCAGCGGCTGGGGAGCCGCGGTGTATTCCACCCCTATTCTGAAGGAACTAGAAAATGTACAGCCAGCGGTTTGGCATCGTACAGCGGGAGGTTAAGGGCCCTACTCCCAAAGTGGTGATCGTGGTAAGCACGAGATGTGAATGCGGGAACCTACTGTTTTCTGCCTCTCCAGTCACTCCTGGCCCAGCTGAGCCCATCCTGGCCCCCAGGTGGGGCTCTCTAGGGTACCTGGTACCTGATGCAGTGGGTTGGATTTTGAAACAAGGAGGAATAAAGTTGCTCACCTAACTCCTGTACTCCAACCACCTTCCCTTTCCACTTCTTCCTCCCCACCCGCATACAGTCAGTTATAATATTTAGATTCTGTGTTTGGATAATCGCCGCTTGGGTTCTCGAGGTTTTTCGGTTTCCAAGTCTCAAAATTCTGTTCCAAGTCTCAAAATTCTGGCCTCTGCCCAGCCCAAGAACTCGGTCTGTGGAAGGGGGATTGCGCTGTAAGTGTTGTGAGCCCTTGCTATGCCAGCTCAACTATAACAAGTGTCCCTGCAGGTCTTGAAATAGCATGATAGTTGGTTGCTTCATGCTAATGCTGCCTGCTGCAGAATTTGATGGGTCCTGCTCAGAACCCCAGACACTTTGTTCGTACTCCTGGATTCCTGTGCGTCTACAAACTTGTTTCTTCTGACTAGAAAACCTTCCAGGAGTAATTAAGCAATAGCAGAGAAATTACTTGAACCCCCACTGTGTACACAGGACTATGAGAGGTATACTGTAAATACAGTATACTGGGAGGTTACCTTTCATAAGTCTTATCCCTGCTTTCAAGTTGCTTATCAACTAATTTCAGGAACAATTTGCTTATTCATAAAACCATCTAAGATAAATGCTGTAGATAATGATATGCTATATTGTCTGTGATGGCACTTTATGGAATAATGAATGATGCAGTTTTATTATGCTCCACAGTACACAGAGCAATTCTCAGTGTAGACCTGCTCCCTCTTCTCTAGGCCCAAGGATCTAGAGAATCACTCTGGAAATAAGTAGACTGGAGGATCCTATGGACTGTAGGGTACAAGGTGATAATTTCAGGCAATTCATGAAGGAGAGAAGCTATCTATTTTGAGTTCTGTGTCTAAATACAAAGCTTAGGCACTGGGCTTTTGGTCAGGTGTCATTACTTGTTCCAGGAACCAATAAGGAACACACAAAAATGTGACCGCTAAATGAGGTAAGAATGCCTATGAATGCTCTGTGCTTGTAGAAGAATAAGGAGGAAAAGGAAAAGGTCAGAGTTGGTACATCTCAGATGTCAGATTATGATAAGCAATGTGGATGTTGGAGGTTGCAGAGTGTGGATAAAGAAAGCAAGCCACCAGAGTTGAGATTTGAAAGCCAACAGCTCCAGGAGGAAGCAATAATAGATGTACTGTCTTGAGTAATGGAGAAGCAAAAGGAGCAGCTAGCTGCTGAATGCCACCTAAGGACCCAATTATTTAATTCTCGAAGTAGTTTTTTAGGGGAACATTTATTTTGCTCATTTTGGCAGGTGAGGAAACAGGCTCAAAGAGACTAAGTAACTTGCTTAAGATCACAATTAGTAATGGGTAGAGGCCAGAATCAATCTGTAAAGCATTGTTCTTTAAGACTTTAGAAATGGTAATACTAGGAACTGTAATTTGAGATATTACAATAACAAAAGGCTTTGCTGGTGACCTTGAAACTGTAATGTTATTAATTCCAGTGTTCTGCCTTTAGCATAGCTTAGAGTTATAATGTGGTCATTAATCACATATGAGTTTTGTATACTTTAAGTGTGCTTAAAGTTTAAAATAACAATATTTTGGATACATTGCTTAAATAAAAGATATTGATAAAATTATGCCCTCTTTCTTTTTACATTTTTTAAATGCAGCTACTAGAAAATGTTTAATTACAAATATGCTTCATATTGTTATATTTCTATTAAGCAGTGTAGATTTTGAGTAATGCCAAGACTACATGGATTGGCATTCCCTTTTTAGAGACTACTCTGGCCATACATTATTCATCTAGAGCTAGGTCCTTCCTGACCACAGAGTCCTGTGCAGGCTGCCCCAGCTGTTAAAGTGCTCCTCACTCCTTGCCTCAGGCTGTCACCCTCCATTCCCATTCTTGTCTTTAGTCATAATGTACTGCAGAGCCTGGTTTCTGCACTAACAACTCAAGAGAATTGATTTTTGACCTTGGTGCATGGTTCTTAGCTCATATGTCTACTGGAAGCCTCAGTTCCTATGTGTGTTCTGCCCAAAGTGTAGCCTTGACCCTGTTCTATTTTATTGTCAAATGAATCTACATTAATAAAATTTCGTACATATTAGAAAACAGTTAACTGGCTCTAGGCTATAAATCTGAGATGGCTTGTTACTTCCCATGATATAACCCCTTAGCATTACCTTATGTCTCCAACCCATCTCAACCCTGCCTTATCTTATTCAACTAAATCTAAATATATTAAGTGCACACTGAACCCTGAGTCTTTTCATCAGGCTGTCTTCAAATGTTGATTTTCTTTTCCCAGAGACTCCTTTAACAAGACCCAGCCCTATTATTTTAGTGACCTTAACAGTGATGTTTTAAGTGTAAATGATCATATTGACTCTGCCACATGAGTTACGAATTTTGTGACTATGAATCTGCAATCCAGAGTCTCACTACTCTCCTAAGGATGACTTCATTAAACCGGCTGGACATACAAACTTCAAGACCATGGATTTCATGGTGGCCCCAGGAGGATCAGAAATTGCATCCAGCCTACCCAGAAACATAGTTTCTTCATTTATTCATCCATCCATTTATTCATTCACTTATATTGAGAACCTGATAGTGAGGGGCATCGTGCTCAGGCTAGGAATAGAGAAATGAAAAAAGACATAATCTGTTGTGATTTTATATTTAAATGCATCCATATGTATTCAAAGAAGTTATGTTTTCAAATCTTCAGGGGAAGTTTGAATGAAATGGATGTATTTATAGAAATTCAAGATATCCAAAATTTCAAGAGCACAGCCCTTGCATTAAACTTCTGAGCACAATAGAAATAGGAGTAAAACTCTACCACCTAGTTCCTTTCCTCTTTTCTTTTCCTTGTCTCCCTTTCTTCTTTCTTTCTTTTTTTTTGTGGGACCCTCGAGGGTGGCCAGAGATCGCGAGCTGGCACTGCAGAAGCTGCGAGCAGCCCAGTGCTCAACCGCTGCGCCACCTGGGGAGGCCCCTTTCTTCTGTCTTAGTAAAGGGGTTTTCATTTTCACAATTCATTATTTTTATTCTGCATATCTAGATAGTAGCTTTTTTAAAAGATTTATTTTAGGGCCTCCCCGGTGGCACAGTAGTTGAGTGCTGGGCTGTGAAGCTGCCTGCAGCCTCTGCAGCGCCGGTTCGATCCCCGGCTGGCCGGTGAGCGTCCCACCTGGCGCGCAGACCTCTCCTGTCTCGCCCAAGCTGCTCCCCTCAGCAGTGTACTTCGTCAGTCTGCCTGTTCTGCTCTGCTTTGGCGCTGGTGAATTCTCTCACACTCCTGCACTTCTGACTGTACCCAGTGCTTATATAAATAAATAAACCTTTTTAAAAGAGATTTATTTTATTTTATTATACAGGAACTGGGGTACAGGGCAGAGGCGTGGGAGGGTGAGAGAATTCACCAGAGGCAGAGTGGGGAGCAGAACAGGCAGACAGACTGAAACACACTGATGAGGGGAGCAGCGGGCAAGGCAGGAGAGCTCTGCGCGCCATATGGGTATCTCCCTGGCTGGCTGGGAATCGAACCTGTGCTGCAGAGGCTGCGGACAGCTTTACAGTGCTGCGCTCAACCCGCTGCACCACCGGGGAGGCCTGATAGTAGCTTCTTAATTGAAAATATTTTGATGGCAATAACTATGTTACCTATCCTTGAGAAACAGTGTGTGATCTTGGTTGGCAAGATCAAGGTCAGGAATTAGAAAACCTCTAATTCTTGTTCTACACAGTCTGCCCTAATTAGTTGAAGCCCCTCGAGCAATGTTATCAGAGCATGTATACTCTCTCTAGGTTTGACACAAAAAATCTGGAGTCCTGTTCCAATTTTTAACTAATTTTATCAACTGTTATTCAAAAGGCAAGAATATTGGAAACTGATTTGATGGTATCTTACATTAGTTTCAAGAACCAAGCAAATCACATCTTAAGCACCTAAGCTGTTTGCAGTTGTAACAGTGTGTATTAGGTTTATATACCACAAGTTATTTAGTCTGAGTACTGGTGGATGTCATGATTAATTGGAAATATGCACTTGATTTTAGACCTCTCAAAAGTGACATTTGTTACTGGTTTTCAGAGAGCCAAGCCTCCCAAAGTCCAAGGGACTGAGAGACACCTACAGAGAATCCAACACAGCCATCAGGAACATCATGCTATCTTGGCTTCCATTAAGTCAAGTGAGCGGGACCGCTTGAAAACTGAGTGGGAACAGCACACTGACCGCAAGTTTGTGAAAAGTCTTGTGCAAGCAAGAATCCAGGATGCCATGCAAGGGTTTATCATCAACACTGAAGAAAGGCGAAACAAGTAAGGCTCAAACCTGGGTGTCCCAGTCTATGAAACTTGCCCCAAACCACAATTTGAGATTAGCCAATCAAAAATCAAGTGAATTTTTATAGTAAAGATCATGGCTGAGATATTTATATTCCTACCAAATCAATGGCTATTGCTTGTTTGTGTTTTCACTTGTGATAACCTATCCTTGAAATAATGTATTTTGTTACTTTAAAATCTACTCATTTTCTTTTTGAAGATGGTATATTACATATCTCTTTTGTATGCAATTGAATAAAACATGACACAGATTTGTCTCTTCATGGTTTTAAATGTCAACTGACCTTATCATGAGGAAGATTAAAATTTATAACAAAATTATGGTAAAATATGCTTCTAAAATCAAATATAAAAATAAAAATCAATTACTAAAATTGGCTGTGCCATGAAAGTTTTAATTTTTTTGTCATTTTGGTTCAGGCTACGTGAACTTTTAGCATCAGAAGAAAATGAATATTTTTCTGAAATGCAATTGAAAGAAGAAACAATTGAGGAAAAAACTGATAGAATGAGAGATAAAATCAGATTACTGAAAGAGAAGAAAGAAAAAGAAAGACAAGACTTTGTGACCGCAAAGCTAGACCAGCAATTCAGGTAATGATGTCAGGAAAACACAGCAGAGGAACTGAGGTTGGTTTTTTGTTTTTTTTTTTTAAAAGATATATTTATTCATTTATATAAGATCCGGGGTACAGGCCAGATGTGCGGGAGGATGAGAGGATTCACCAGAGACAGAGCTGGGTACAGAACAGGCAGACCTACGAAACACAATGCTGAGGGGAGCAGCGGGCGGGAGGGACAGGAGAGGTCTTCTGCACCATGTGGGACACTCGCCGGCCAGCCGGGATCAAACAGGCGCTGCAGAGGCTGCGGACAGCTTTATAGTGCGGCACTCAACCGCCTGCACCACCAGGGGAGGCCCCAGATTGGTGTTTTAAAAAAAGATTTAGGAATGCTAACTAATATTAAAAGTCTAGCTTTAAGAGGGTATATGTGTTAGTTGTATTTTCAAGTCATGGTTTTATATACACATCATTGAATAATACAGGCACTGAGGGACTTTCTGTTAGAATTTTAGACTGATGAATTCATTTTTCTTTTTTTTTTTAAGATCTATTTATTTATTTATTTATTTATTTATTTATTTATTTATTTATTTATTTATTTATTTATACAAGCACTGGGTACAGTCAGAAGCGCGGGAGGGTGAGAGAATCCACCAGAGCCAGAGCGGGGAGCAGAGCAGGCAGAAGGACCGAAGTACACTGCTGAGGGGAGCAGCCGGCGGCAGGAGAGGTCTGCGCACCATGCGGGACCCTCCTCCGGTGGCTGGGGAGCAGCTGGGGATCGTACCGGTGCTGCAGAGGCTGCGGGCAGCTTTGCAACCCAGCGCTCAACCGCTGCGCCACCAGGGAGGCCCTGATGAATTCATTTTTCAATGTGAAAGTATATTGTTTTTGTTAACCTAGTAATTTCAGCTTTTGTTATCTTTTTGAGTCTTTCACAGAATATAGATAACAGCTGGTTATCATTTATGTTATTCATCAGCATGATTATCTGTTAAATTAACATTTATGGGGCATTGAGTAAGTTATTTTCTGAAATACACCACGCCCCAACCCTCAAGGAGATTCCAATTTAGTTAGGCAAATGAAACTAATCCTTATCGAAGAGTGAATAATGCTTATAGTACTTGATAAATGTTGATTTATTCCCATCCTTTCATTAGTCTTAGCAACGCAGATTTCCTTTTTTTTTTTTTCGTGGGACCCTCGCCAGTGGCTGGGGCTCGAACTGGCACTGCAGTGGCTGCGGGCAGCCTCGCAACCCAGCGCTCAACTGTTGCACCACCAGGGGAGGCCCAGCAACTCAGATTACCTTGGAAGTTCTTTGTTGGGACCATTTTACAAATTTCAGCTTCTTAGTGCCCAACTTGATTTAGAACACAGGAGGAAAACTTGATGTTTATGAACACTTTTCAACCAGAGGTGCTCAAATGTGGTTGTATGCCTGAACCTTCTTGAGGAGCTCTGAAAAAATAAAGATGTCTATGTCCTACCCTCAGATGGAACTGATTTAACGAGTCTAGTCTGGGGGAGAAGGGAGAAAGGGGGAGTGAGGTTTGGAAGCTATCTCTAAGTCATTCTAAAGTGCAGGGCACATCTAAAACACAGATGGTATTGAGTATAACAGCCCTTACATTAAAAATGAACTCAGTGAAGAAGTTACTTAAAAAATTTATTTATTTATACATACAAGAACTGGGGTATAGGCCAGAGTTGCAGGGGGGTGAGAGGATTCACCAGAGACAGAGCAGAAAGCAGAGAAGGTGGATCTACTGAGATACACTACTAAGGGAAGCAGTGGGTGGACAGGAGATGTCTGCTGCGCCATGTGGGTCAGCTCCCTGGCCAGGGATCAAACTCATGCCACAGTGGCTGGCGATAGCTTGATAGCGCTGTGTCTTTAACCCCTGCGCCACCAGGGAGGCCCATTGGTGAAGAACTTTTGGAGACATTTGAATTACTAAGACTGAAAGAGGAGTGAGGTCTAAATACTTAGAGAAAGAGCATTTCTTCCTGGATGATGACAGAGGCTGGGTATGAAAATGCAACAGTAGAGCTGCTGTCTAGACTCCAGTAGAAACCCCATTAGTGGACCATACCCTGCTATGAATGCAGGAGCAGTGGGGAGGCTTCACCACGATATGCTGACCCTCTTGGATTTTTCCTTGGCTCTGCATGTGGGATCTCTTCCTGCCATACCCTTAACCCATTTGTATTACAGGGGCTCATCCCTCTTCTGTTTCCACTGCAATAATACTAACAGTTACCATTCATGAACTCCTATTATCTACCAGGTATTTACATCCATTTTCTTTGGTCCTTACCAGAACCTTAAAAGACAGTTATTTTATTGATGCAGAAACAAGCTCAGATAGGCTGGGGTTTTGATCCACACAGGAATGTCAAAACTAGGATCAAAGCCTGCTCAGCTTGACGCCAATGCCTGTAATTTGTGACATCATGGTTCTGCCTTCCTGTTGCTCCCTCACCTGTTTACTTTGCTCACATGGCCTAAATCCAGGCTTTGACTTTTCTTACTGCAGTGCATAGCAGTGCTGGTATGTCCCTAAAGAGAGTAGTGTTTCATGAAAGGCTGGCTTCTGCCTTTTTAAAATTCTCCTTTCAGGGAACGCTGCGAGGAGCTCCGTGTTAAACTCTCTTCTATCCACCAGAAGAAGGTGTGCGAGGAGCGGAAAGCACAGGTCACTTTCAATGCGGAGCTGAAACGGCAAAAGCTTCTAGAAGAGCAGATGTTCTCAAAGCTCTGGGAGGAAGACCGATTGGCCAAGGAAAAGCGAGAAGCCGAAGAGGCGAGGAGGCAGAAAGAGCTGGTGGAGAACACACGCCTGGGCCTGGACGCCCAGATCACCAGCATCAGGGCCCACATGCAGGCAGCACAGCAGCTGAAGGAAGAGGAGGCGCGCCTGGTGGTGAGCCTCGTCAAGCGTTAGTCGGGGATGGTTAACTCAGTGGGTGGGACGCCCTTGTAGGCCAGTTTCTGGGCAGTTTGCCTAAGTGCCTGGTTGGTCACAGGGTCACAAGACCATGTTCAGAGCCTTGGGTTTCAAGGCCCAGCAGAGCCTTCTATTGGGTAGGGCAAGTGACTTCCCTACTGTGACTTAGTTTCTTCATCTGAAAAAGGAGGCAAAAGACACTTGTCTTTGTTGTGAGGATGAAGTGGGCTAATCACTGGCAGTGCCCTGGAGGGCTAGTGGTGAATTTGGCAACATCCCCCCATGCTTTGGTGTGGATAATGGAGAGTTCCTGAATCCTTTGTAAAGTGTTGTTGGTAACTTGACTGATCCCCTCCCTCCAGGATATCCATATTTTTGTTCCAACAAGATTGCTGCCCCTACTGTGTCAAAGGAAATGTGTGAGAATACTAAAAAAGCAGCAGTTTTGTAAGTTTATCAACCTTTCAGCCACTGATACTTTAATACCACTAAATTTAAGGGGACAAAAGCAATATTTTCCTGGAAAACTCCAAACATTGAAATTTGGAATCTTAAGAAAATTCAAAGTTAAGGTATTTCAGAGCCCTCAGAAGCCTTCTCTGGGTTTGAGACTGCTGTGTTTTGAAGAATTTGATAGAATTCTAAACATTTTTTTAAAAGATTTATTTGTATTTATTTATGCATACAAGAACTGGGGTGTAGGCCAGAGGAACGGGGGCAGGGTGTGTGTGTGAGAGGATTCACCAGAGACAGAGTGGGGAGCAGAACAGGCAGATCCACTGAGATGCACTGCTGAGGGGAGCAGTGGGTGAGGCAGGAGAGGTCTGGTGTGTCATATGGGTCAGTTCCCTGGCTGGGGATCGAACTCATGTTGCAGTGGCTGGTGTTAGCTTGATCGTGTTGAGACTTAACCCCTTGAGCCACCAGGGAGGCCCAAAAGTCTGAATACTTCAGCTTCTCTGAGAAAATAAAAATGACTACCCTCAGTTGCCTTACATATATGCCTTACATATGCCCTTCCTCTGGTGTAAACACCTTGTGAGCCACTTTTACCCATAATACTCCTGACACCAAATGTAGGTTTTTTTTTTTCCTCACACCAAACAATTCTCTGATTCTCTGTGGTCTCCTTGAACCAGGTGTCCTTCACTTAGACCCATTTCTGATGTTAACCACCAGAGAATGTGTCACACTTCATAGGTTTGAGAACTCAGTTCCCAGGTCGCCCCCTCCTTCAGATGCCAGGCTCAGGGAGTGGGTCCCCAGGTTACCTACACTTCTTGAGGAGATGCACAAGTCAGGGTTGTTTGCATAGAGCTTTCATACCCTCCCTGGGAAAACCACACTCCCAGGACTTCGATGTATTCCCCAACCTGGAAGATCTCCATACCCTATCATTTGGGGTGTTAACGGAGGTTTCATTACATAGACATTATTGATTAAGTCTTTGGCCATTGGTGAATGAATTCAATCTCTAGCTCCTCTTTCTTCCTTGGGAGTAGAGGAGGGAGCTGGAAGTGCCAATCCTCTAAACACATGGCTTGGTCTTTCTGGTGACCAGGCCCCATCCTGGAGCCATTTAGGATTCTCCAGCCAGCAATCACTTCATCAGGATACAAAAGACTACGTTCTCACTTTGGCAGTCCGAGGATTTTAGGAGCTTTGTGCCAGAAATCAGTACAAAGAACAAATATTTAAGAACAAATATTTATTTTTTGTTATATCATGCCTAGCCCTCCAACTATATGTTGCTGTCTCTACCTTGCTTAAAGTTTTTTGAAATAACTTTAGACTCACAAGAAGTTGCAAAAAATAGCACCTGTGTACCTTTGTATAACCCTGTGTGTGTGTGTGTGTGTGTGTGTAAGTATAATAAAAACCAGGAAACCTTTGAATTTCACCATTTATGTATGCACGCTGTAGGAGAAAGGATATTTTTTCTATGAGATGTTATCACACATATAGGTGTCTGTAAGCAATACCAGCTTCAGGATATGGAAGTGTTCCATCACCCGAAGATACTGCTTCCAGCTTTACAGCTCTGCCCTTTCTCAACCCTAGCCCCGGCACACACTGATAGGATATTTATCACTATTTTATCATTTCAAAAATGTTGTATAAATTCCACCCCTTTTAATTGTTTTATTATGAACATTTTCAAATGCATAGAATGGAGATTAGAGTGAATCCCTGTGTACCCATCTCCCACTTTCAGCAGCTGATAGATTTTTGCCAGATTGATTTCTTCCTGCTCACACCTGACCCCTGCACTCAGTTTTGTTTTAGGACAAATCCCAGACATATCATTTCTCCCTTAAATGCATTACAAGTATGCATCTTACATTAATAAGGACTTTCCTTATACAATGCCAATCAGAGCTTAAAAAATAAATAACATTCATTTTTATCTTTTAAAATCAGCATCAAATTTCCATCAGTGTCTGAATTATTTTATATTTAAATCAGGGTCCAAACATGGTTGTTATGTTACAAGTTTCTTTTAGACAGAGTAACTATCATTCAAACTAGGGCACATTTGAGTTTACAGGAAGTGTTATTAATTCAATATATCAGCACAACAGGTGTAAAATCAGAATTCTCCTGGTGAAACCAAGACTTTATAAGATATTTTAGGTCTTTGCATCTGGAACACTTCTCCCAACCCCTTCTCTAGCTCTTTCATGGTCTGGATTTGGCTGATTGCTTCCTCCTGGTGTTGTCAACCTTACTTCTTGAAAAGTGTGCCCTGCTAACCACTGCCTTTCATATTTGATACCCACTGTTTCCCTTAGATGCCGCATGGCATTTTCTTTTTTTTTTTAGATTTATTTATTTTATTTATACAAGCACCGGGTACAGTCAGAAGCGTGGGAGGGTGAGACAGTTCACCAGAGCCAGAGCGGGGAACAGAACAGGCAGACCGATGAAATACACTGCTGAGGGGAGCAGCTGGCGTGGCAGGAGAGGTTGCATGCCATGTGGGACCCTTGCCAGCGGCCAGGGAGCGAACTGGCGCTGCAGGGGTGTGGGCAACTTCGCAGCCCAGCGCTCAACCGCTGTGCCACCAGGGGAGACCCGGCATTTTCACTTACATTAGCTAATTTGACCCTCACTGACCAGTGCAGATTTACTGCTCTTGGCATTAATGGAAAAATTGTAGCATATACCTCTCCTCTCACAAACCAATAACCATGCTATTCATGGCTGTTGTGAATGTCTGTTACGTCAAGACAAACTGGGAACTGTGTCCCATCTTCATGATTGCCGTCCCAGCTAGGCAAGTGCTTATCCTTCCAGGAGAGTTTAGCTGCCTCTGGAGAGAAGGCTAATGCCTAAGTTGATACCAAACCCAGACTTTTGCCAAATCCACAATGTCCAAAAGCATTGGTACCCCAGTTAAAACTGCTTGAGTAGTCAGGCAATTAAGCCAGCCTGAGTGTCAGAAAGATAAGACAATGCATGGGAGAGGGTGAATTCTTTTATAGAACAAAATGCTTAAAATTTCATTTTGTGTATTTAACTGACATGCACATCTCCAGTTTTGGACTCTTATTGTTGCTTAATAATATGTCCAAATCTCAATGTGCAGATGTATATACAAGAGTACGTCTGGACAGTCCCCTTATCTGCAGGGGGCGGTTCTAGACTCCCGGTGGGTGTCTGAGCCAAGGGTAGTATCAAACCCTGCCTGTGTTATCTTTTTTCCTATATACATGTACTTACAGCAAAGTATACTTTATAAATAAGTACACTAGGAGACTAGAAAAAAAATTATAAACTACAACAATTATAACAGTATGTTGTAATAATAGTTATGTAAATGTGGTCTTTGTCTCTCTGTCACTGTCTCTGTCTTCCTCTCTCTCAAAATATCTTGTTTTGTATCATATTTTTGGACCTCTGTTGACTCTGGGTAAATGAAGCCCATGGATAAAAGGGGACTACTGTGTACAGAAATGTCAAGAGTGGTGGTATATGTTGGGGTACTAGGATTAAAGGTGATTTCTTTTTATACTTTTCTGCACTTAGAATTCCACTATTATTTATTACTTTATAAACACCTGTAGAAATTTTATAAAACCTTATCACCAACTCAGCATTAAGGTTGTTTCATTTCTTTGTTTCTCGTGTGTGTGTGTGTGTGTGTGTGTGTGTGTGTGTCCAAGAAACCCTTTATCTCATCTCTTTGTCCAACTATGCTGATCTTCATTATTTTTTTACCTTAGAAAAACAGCTCTGCACAGGTAAAACTTGAGAATGAACAGGAGAAGCTAAAGAAGCAAAGAATGAAACAGGAAAATAGGGCTGCTTTGGAAAAAGGCCTCAAAGAGAAGATGGAGCATGTGCAGCGGGAACAGAGAGACGAGCAGTACCTGGACATGCAGCTTGTGCAGAGGGCCCTAGAAGACTTACAGAAAGAGGCTGATAAAAAGAAACAAAAGAGAGTAAGACATTATGGCATGTCTAAATGTGCTGGATGAGATCTTGTTGTGCTCTCAGTCTTGCAGGGCCAGCCACATGGAGAGTGAACTATATATTTTCTCCCAGTTTCTGGCTGTCTTTTCTTTCTCTTGATAGTATTTTTCTTTTTTAAAGATTTATTTATTTATTTGTTTGTTTACACATATAAGAACTCGGGTACAGGCCAGGGGTGAAGGGGTGGGGGGTGAGAGGATTCACCAGAGAAAGTAGGGAGCAGAACAGGCAGATCTACTGAAATACACTGCTGAGGGGAGCAGCGGGCGAGACAGGAGAGGTCTGCTGCACCATGTGGGTCAGCTCCCTGGCCGCTGGGGTTCGAACTCATGCTGCAGTGACTGGCAGTAGATTGATAGCGCTGTCTTTAACCCTTGTGCCACCAGGGAGGCCCCTTGATAGTATTTTTCATAGCACAAAAGTTGTTAATTTTAATCAAGTCCAGCTTATCAATTTTTTTTTTAAGATTTTTTTATTTATTTATACAAGCACTGGGTCCAGTCAGAAGCGTGGAAGGGTGAGAGAATCCACCAGAGCCAGAGCGGAGAGTAGAATAGGCAGAGTGACGAAGTGCACTGCTGAGGGGAGCAGCAGGCAGCAGGAGAGATCTGCGCACCATGTGGGACCCTCATCGGTGGCCTGGATCAAACCAGTGTTGCAGAAGCTGAGGGCAGCTTCGCAGCCCAGTGCTCAACTGCTGTGCCACCAGGGGAGGCCCATCAATTCTTTCTTTTATGAATTGTGCTTTTAGTGTTGTATCTAAAAACTCGCTATCAAACTCAAGGTTATCTAGATTTTTTCCTATGTTATCTCCTTGGAGTTTTATAGTTTTATGTTTTACATTTAGGCCTATGATCCATTTTGAATTAATTTTGTGACAGATGTAAGATCCGTGTCTAGACCCATTTTTTTCACATGTGCATGTCCAGTTGTCCCAGCAACTGTTGGGACTTTAGTAGCTGCTTTGTATTTTGCTTCTTTGTCAGGGATCAGTTTACTATTTGTTGTTGGTCGTGGTCTAATGTGGGTTCTCTATTCTTTTCTATTGATCTATTTGTCCTTTCACAAATTCTGTGCTGTCTTGATTACTATAGTCTTACAGTAAATCTTGAAGTTGGGTAGTATCAGTACTTTGACTTTAAAAAAAATTTTTAAATTAATTTTTAAATTTTTTACATCATTGTTCATTTTTTAAAAATTTATTTATTTATACAAGCACTGGGTACAGTCAGAAGAGCGGGAGGGTGAGAGAATTCACCAGAGCCAGAGTGGGGAACAGAACAGGCAGACTGATGAAGTACACTGCTGAGGGGAGCAGCAGGTGTGGCAGGAGAGGTCTGTGCACCTTGTGGGATCCTTGCCGGCGTCCAGGGATCCAACCGGTGCTTCAGAGGCTGCAGGCAGCTTTGCAGCCCAGAGCTCAGCTGCTGCGCCACTGGGGAGGCCCACATCATTGTTCATTTTTAAACAATATTTGCTTCCCCCACCCCCTCAGTCTGAGTCCCCATAGAATCTCCTTCCCCAAGGCACCCGTGCACCATCATCTCAGTCCCCTGTGCTCCTCCCTCCCTCTCTTTGATTCCTTTCCCTCCTCCTCCCCTGCAGCATGTCTCTGATTTATAATTGTCTGTTTTTGCTTTGTTGTGTTTTGTACTGTTGTTATTTTTTTACTTTGTTTTTGTCTTTCAGTGTTGACTCTATGCAAACTTCAGAATCATTTTGCCAATAATAATTTGCTGGGATTTTGATTGGGATTACAATTAAAGGATGATTGTCATTTCAGTAATATTATCTTCTGATAATACATCCTATGATAAGACATCCTATGTCTTCCATTTACTTAGGTCTTTTTAAATTTCTTTAAAAAATGTTAATTTTCAGAGTGTAAGTTTTGCACTTCTTCTAAATTTATTCCTAAGTAAGTATGAGTCCTGTCTGTCTACAAGTTCTGAGGATGCAGCTCCCCTCAAACCTGTGAGTCCTGCCTCAAATCTATGATATTCTAAAGCGATCAGGTCAGAGGTTGAAGGTGCCGCCACAAATATACCACCACAGAGGACAGAGAAGCCAACTAAAAATGCCTGCAGTATAAACAGCATTTTGTGTCCTTACCTGCACATTAGAATCATCTGGGAACAATCTTCTTTCCTTTTTAAAACAATAGTGGCAGCTCTCCTGCCCACCTTGACTATGCGGGTACCTCTGTTTTTCCTAATAAACCTGTCCTTTTAAAATGTAAACAAAAATAAAATAATCATCTGGGACGTTAAACGTTACCTCTTAGATCAGAATCTCTGGGGGTGGTGATACTCAGCTCCCCAGGTGATTCCATAGTGCAGCTAAATTGAGATTTGCTATTTTAAAGCATCAGGTGACTTGTCTTCTAGTCAAGGAAACATTATAATAGTAGTGGTGACTTTGGTTCAGGTTTCATCTGCCCAAATGAAAATAAAGCTGTGTGGTTTAAAATTATTTGGTCACTGCTTTCACAAATGCTTTGGGAATGTGTTTTAATTCATAAATTATTTTTTAAAGATTTATTTATTTATACAAGCACTGGGGTATAGGCCAGAGGTGCAGGAGGGTGAGAGGATTCATCATAGACAGAGTGGGGAGCAGAACAGACAGACGGACCGAAATATACTGCTGAGGGGAGCAGTGGGTGAGATAGGAGAGGTCTGCATCGCCATGTGGGAATCTCCCTGGCCAGTCAGAAATTGAACTGGTGCCGCGGAGGCTGCAGACAGCTTCACAGCACTGCACTCAACCCACTGTGCCACCAGGGATGCCCAATTCATAAGCTTTTACAAAACATTTCTAACAGATACAAAGAATGGTACAGTGAACTCCCATGTGCTTCAACCCACCTGGCTTCAACATCATCTGTGAATGACTATTCTTATTTCATCTGTGCCCCCATTCATGACCCCCCCAACAATTTTAGAGTAAACTCTTAATGTAATATTTGGGATTGTGACTGTAAAGATTGTTTTTAAACTCACCCTTAGTATCATCACTACACCTACCATTTTACAACATGAAGTTATTTTTATGTCATATAGGAAGAGATGATGAGAGAACAGAAGATATATAATCAATACCTAGCACAGCGACGTGAGGAAGAAAAAGCTCAGGAGAAAGAACTGGACAGAATACTGGAGGAAGAGAAAGAAAAGAAGTTGGCTGAGAAGGACAAGGAGCTGAGACTTGAAAAGGATGCAAGGAAACAACTTGAGAATGAGGTCATGTGTACCAGAAAACTTCAAGTTCAAGAAAAGTGTAAGGAAATGAATTATAATTATATTAGAGTTAGACCTTAATTCAATTTAAGTAGCACAGTGTTTATTCTGTAGGCATTATGTATGAAATACTATGAAGGATGTAAGGAGGATGAAGGCAAATCCCAGCTATACAGAACTTCTGTAATTAAATACATGAAGCATAACCAATGAACAGTTTTATATCCCAGTAGATTCTGAGTAGTCATGGGAGAGAGGTTCTCAAGGTTAAAGAAGCAGAAGATCCTTTGAATGCTCTGTATGCCTTAGTGATCAAGGAAGGGAGGAAGAAGGTGGGGTACAGACATCTATCTCCCCCTCCTCCCTTTTATCTGTCCCTCTGTTCTTTCTGCAGGTGTCCCCACACCTTCATTCTTTGCTTGGGTAGTTTTCTCTGCCTCTGATGCTTTTGATCTTGATAAATCCTGGGCATCTTTCAAGGCCAGCTCAGATGTCTCATTCTTTGAGAGAGGCGCTCTGTATCCTCTCTCCATGATAAACCCTCTCTCTGGCTCTCACGGGGGCTTGCTCATCTCTCTCAGTGTACCATTGTATTCTCTCAGCTTCAAACTGCCTGGTCACAATGGGAATTTTTTATTGTGAGGACAAAATACCACCACCAAATTTCCAACATTCCGTGTCCAGCCCAATGAACCAAAACGGTGGTGTGAACAGATTCACTCTTAGTGAATTTGCACCAGCTTGTTTTTCTAAAAGAAAGTTCATCTTGGTTCCATTGACTAATTCTCCACCCTGGGAGTTATAACAGGAGCTGAAAATTGCTAAGCTGATATCACATGAAGTTTTAAGAAAATGAGAAGAAAGATTGTAAGCAAAACAGATTTCTGTATTCATTAGTGATAAACATTTTAGAATATATTGAGAAAACACGGAACTTTTAAGTACTTGGGACCATTTATAAGCAAGGAAACAAAATCAGTCATAATTCTGCTACTCAGGAATAGCTACTACTCACAACTCAATGTGGTTTCTTCTGATATTTTCAGTAATAATATAATTTTCCCCTCTCAAATTAGAATCATAGTGTATGTATTGCTTTACAGTCTGCACTTTCCATTAATCATAGACACTTTTCTTCAATTACGAGAGTTTAAATGACTGTCTAGAAATCCATTATAAAACTGGACCATAATTTATTTTACCTCTATGCAGCTAATGCTCTTTCCTTCATTGTGTTTTGGATTTTTTTTTTACTACTGTTTTAGCATTGCAGGTTACTATCTGATACATAGGCTGTTTTGTTATTGTTGTTGTTTCTTATTTTGGGCTAACATTTGATTGTTTAAATTCCTATAAATGGATTTTGAGGTCAAAGATAAGTAAATTTCAGATGATATTGCCCAGTTGCGTTTATTCTTTTGTAAACTCTTGTTTATTTTCTTTGTCTTTTGTTCTACTGGGGTTGCATACATTTTCTTATCAATTTATAAGAGCCTTATGTGCTGTTTTTCCAATATTTATTTCTAGTAAACCCTCTTATTAACATAAAGAGCAGTAAGACTATTTGGCCTCAAAAAGAAAAGCTGGGAAGTGTTTAAACAGTGGTAATATGGTATGAAAAGGGCTGAGCATAGACTTTCAATGAAAAATGATTAAGAGAAAATCTGTGTAGTTGTAACACACACTCTGTTCTATACTCAGAAGAAATGACTACTTCTATTTTCTTGATTCTAAGATCAGGCCTCCCTAAGGACAAATGGCATTGATTTCCAGAAAGATGTCACCAAGTCTTGTCCAAAAAGAATCGTTTAACAAAGATTGCTTTTCTTTCAGTGCAACGAAAAGCAAAAGAACAGGAAGAACGTGCAATGGAACAGGAACGCATAAATGAAGGTCTTAGAGAGCTTAACCGTGAAGAGAAGGAGAATTTTGCAAGGTATGGTTTTGTATTCTTTTTTTTATTCCCTACCTTGAAAAAGGGCAGACTTTTAACATAGAGAGGGGACAGTGTGTTATAATTCATGCACTATTTGCATTATTTTACATCAGTATGGCATTTTTCTTAAAAGTTCAGAGCAGTTTATAAAATTTCATAAGAAAAGAGGCATATACTTTTCATGTATAAATAAGGTGACATTCTATTGTCATTGTTTTCATACTGATCATACACATTGTGTATTAAATTGGGTCAACACCTGAAAAAAAATTTTTTTTTTCAAAAATAGGCACCAACACTAAATCTTAATGAAATAAAATTTCCCTCATGAAATAAATCCTGAGATACAGTGTGGCTGAATTGGTTAGAATAGTGGAAAGTCTTCTGGGGCTAAGAGTCAATGCAGATGTCCCCAGGAAGAATTTTATTGGGCAGGTGCTTTGGGACACACCACTGCCTTCCTCTGCCAGGTGGCCCTGTGGTCACCACAGCCAGCTTCGGGTGGAAGGAATGGGCAGCCACCGCCTGCAGCCTTTCCTGGCCATCGCAGCCCATTCCCACTGCCTACCATGCTAACCTCATCCTGGATGGTCACCTCCCTGTCCCTGAGCCTTGTCCTCTGAGTCACCTGCACTTGTAGCATTGACATAAGCTCTTTTTAGAAAGTGTATGGTTTACGTGCCTTGTCCGTTTAGGGGAATCTAGTGACACTATCTGGCCTATTCTACTGACTCCCCGCTGCTGCTGCTGCTCTGGGGGACTTCATTCTCATTTTGAAAATTCTGCTGTTGGGGATAGGAGAGGGACTTAATGAATAGCCACTCTCTTCCCTCACCAACTTCTGAAATCAATTGAGAGATTTTTTTTTTTTTAAGTCTGGGTTGAAGGTTTTAGTTACCTGTTACTGTTAACAAGCACCCCATAATTTGTGGCTTGAAGTAAGTTATGATTATTTCTCATGATTCTGTGGTTGACAAGGTTCATCTGGGTCATTCTTGGTTCATTTGTTTCAAGTCAGGTTTGCATTCTTCCAAAGCCTCAATTGCAGTGGACGCCTAAGATACCTGTCCATGTAAGCTGGCATGCAACTCAGGCTGGCATAGCGTCCCTTCTGTCATATTTTGTTGGTCACAAAAGCAGCAACAGGGCCTGACCAGATTCAAGAGGGTGGGGAAATAAGCATGTGGAAGGGGAGATATTATCGTGGCATCTACAGAACATAGAATTTGTCACGAGGCATATTCATGCTGTTGTCTTTATTTCTGATAAAAACTGATATTTAAATTTATAGATTGTAAAATGATATGATTGCTGTGGAAAAGTATGATGTTTCTTTAAAAACTTACAAATGATCCAGCAATCTCACTTTAGGGTATATTTCCAGAATAATTGAAAACAGGGTCTGGAAGAGATGTTTGCACACCAATGTTCATAGGATTTGGGAAACAATTCAAGTACCCCTTGATAGATGAATGAGAAAAACAAAATATGGTCTATACCCATAATGGGGTGTTTTTCAGCCTCCAAAAGGAAGGAAATTCTGACACGCTACTGTGTGGATGAACCATGAGACATTGTGCTAGGTGAAATAAGCCAGTCACAAAGAGATTAGTACTGTATGATTCCACTTATGTGATGTACCTAACATAGTCACATTTATAGTGAAGAGTGGAAGAGTGATCACCATGGTTGGAGAGAAGGGGAAGAAGAGAGCTGTTGCTGTTTCATGGGTATGGAGTTTCAGATTTGCAGGATGAAAAGATTTGGGAGCTCTGTTTCATAGCAATGTACATGTAGCCAACACTGTTGAACTGTACACTTAAAAATGGTTAAGGGCCTCCCAGGTGGCGCAGCGGTAGAGCACTGGGTTGCGAAGCTGCCCGCGGCCTCTGCAGAGCCGGTTCAATCCCCGGCTGCTCCCCGGTCACCGGAGGAGGGTCCCACATGGCACGCAGACCTCTCCTGCCGCCCGCTGCTCCCCTCAGCAGTGTACTTCGGTCCTTCTGCCTGCTCTGCTCCCCGCTCTGGCTCTGGTGAATTCTCTCACCCTCCCGCGCTTCTGACTATACCCAGTGCTTGTATAAACAAAACAAACAAACAAACAAATAAATAAAAACATGCCTCTATTAAAAAAAATCTTTAAAAAAAAAGATTTAAAAATGGTTAAGATGGTAAAGTTTACATTATATGATTTTTGCCACAATAAAAAATTCCTAAAATGAGTTACAGAGTTAAAATGTGGTTTATAGATGAAGGAAACTGTGCAGTTATTGCTGAACCTTACCCAGTGAGCTGCAGTGCCGGACCACTGCTGTCCTTCCCTTGATGGAGAACAGAGCAGAACATAGGCAGACCGGCCTGCTTCCATCTGACCAGTGGAGAAGTCGTTTCTTCCTTAGAGAGGAGGGAGAGAGGAGGGGAGAGAGGCCAAGGACCCCCTTCACATAATAGTAAATATTTTGAGTAGGATGCTTAGAACAATACTTGTTCTAAGATTATCTTAATTTTTATTGTGTAATAAGCACACTATTGATTTTTTCCTCCATTTAGTCCCCAGGCACCCTGATTTAAATGAGAATTTATTTTTTTTTTAAAGATTTATTTATTTATTTAATTTATTTGTTTATACAAGCACTGGGTACAGTCAGAAGCGCGGGAGGGTGAGAGAATTCACCAGAGCCAGAGTGGGGAGCAGAGCAGGCAGAAGGACCGAAGTCCACTGCTGAGGGGAGCAGCGGGCGGCAGGAGAGGTCTGCGTGCCACGTGGGACCCTCCTCCGGTGGCCGGGGAGCAGCCGGGGATCGAACTGGCACTGCAGAGGCCGCGGGCAGCTTCGCAACCCAGCGCTCAACTGCTGCGCCATGGGGGAGGCCCTAAATGAGAATTTTTAATTTGACTTCACAATTAAGTTTTCAATGCAAAATGCACCAAATAAATCCAAATGCTGTTGTTTTTATAATTTTATGCTTTGACACTTTTAATGTTTTAGACGCTGCAGTTTAGCCCAGGAGTATAAGAAGCAACTTCAGATGCAAATATGCTACCAGCAGCAGGCCCGGGAGGCAAGGAAGGAAGAGGAGCGCAGAGAGTTTGAAGTAGGGAGAGCAGCAAACAAGCTTTTCCAGGACAAGGTGCAGGAGATCCTGTCTACCCAGCCGCTATTGCTCCAGAACATTCATCCCATGCGGAGGGCATACTCCAATAGCCTTCCTCCTTAGTTTCATGAACATCAATGTATCTTTCCTCTGTTTTTAATATTTTTAATTATAGTATACTTGTATGCTCCTTTTAACTCATGGATAAACTGTTATTTTTTTTCTCCCAATTTGTGAAATTCAAATTCAAATTAAAGTTTTTTTCCCTTTGTAGATTCTATAGATTTACAAATCTGATTGATGTACTTCATATCATTTCCTCCCTTTCTTGTTCATTTATTAACACGCTTTCCCCCCTCTCTCCACATGCCCATTTCCTCTTGTCTCCTTCCTCTTCTCTCTCATACATATAATTCACAGTATTAACAGGATTTTTCTCAGGCAGAGATGGAACAATCACCACTTTCATTAGTCCACATGTTCAGTCTTTTAACAGGTATTTGCTGAGTGCCTCCCATGTCCTTGGCACTGTTCTGAATCCTGTGACTTCAGCAGCAACAAAACAAAACCTTTACTCTCCTGGAGCTCACATCCTAGTGTAGGTAAGCAACGGTCCGTGTTAAGTGCTGTAAAGCAGGAAATAGTAAAAGTGCCATTTTACTTTCCAAAATCAGAAAAGGTCCTTTTGAGCAGCTAATGTTTGACGGTACCAGTTATGTGGCTATCTAGGGGGGAACATGCCAAGTAGAGGAAAGAACAGGTACAAGGTCCTGGGGCCTAAGTCAGCTGAGTGCATGTGCGGCATTTGTGCTACAGCAGTGAGGAGCAGTGGGTGAGGAGAGCGGCAGAAGTTTCATCAGGAAGAGAGTGGGGCACAGATGATGCAAGACCCCAGAGCCACAGTGAAAGGGGAGCTTTCACTTGCGCACAGGGGGTTGTTATGGGGTTTTGGGCGCAGGGCCAATAAGCTACGCTAGAAGGTTGCGGCTGCTGTGTTGAGAAGAGACTCCAGGGAGGCCAAACAGATTCAGTGGAGAGACTGCAGTCACCCAGCTGAGAGGTGATGGTGTATTTATGCCTTTGCATCGTCCCTTCCACCCTGAACCACAATTGGCCTGTATTACCAATAAGATATTCTCTTTGGGGAACTGTTCATCTTTCTTCTACATGTTCTCATTATTCATGACCACCCCCATGGCCTATCTAGAGAAGCTTTCTAAATAAGTGCTTTATTTCTAGCCGATGTTCTATGTAAAAATTTTAGGCTCATTTATTCTTTTAAACTTTTAGCAACTCTATTGAGGTGTAATTTCCATGTCATAAAATTCACCCATTGTTAGTGATTTTCACTTAATTTGGGGAGATATGCCACCATCACCAGTCCAGTTTTAGAACATTTCTTTTTCTTTTTTAAAAAAAGATTTATTTGGGCCTCCCCGGTGGCGCAGCAGTTGAGCGCTGGGTTGCGAAGCTGCCCGTGGCCTCTGCAGTGCCGGTTTGATCCCCGGCCACTGGCAAGGGTCACACATGGTGCTACAGACCTCTCCTGCCGCACCCACTGCTCCCCTCAGCAGTGTATTTCGTCAGTCTGCCTTTTCTGTTCCCCGCTCTAGCTCTGGCGAATTCTCTCACCCTCCTGCACTTCTGACTACCCAGTGCTTGTATAAATAAATAAATTTTTTTTTAAAAAAGATTTATTTGTTTATTCATAGAAGAACTGGGGTGTAGGCCAGAGGTGCAGGGGATGAGAGGATTCACCAGAGACAGAGTGGGGAGCAGAACAGGTGGATCTACTGAAATACACTGCTGAGGGGAGCAGTGGGTGAGACAGGAGAGGTCTATGCCACCAGGGAGGCCTCTCAGTTTTGGAACATTTCTACCACTCTACAAAAGCTACCTCATATATGTTTCAGTTGATCCCCTCTTCTTTACACAGTGCCAAGCATGTGCTGATCAGCTTGCTGTCTTTATAAATTTGCTTCTTCTTGAAGTTTCATGTCACTGAAATCACCCAGTATGTCATCTTTTGTGGCTGGTTCCTTTCACTTAGCATGTTTTGAGACTCACGCATGATAGCAAATGCATCAGTAGTTCATCATTTTTATTGTAATATTCCATTGTATAGATCTACCATATTTTATTTATCTATTCACTAGATAATTGAAGGGTAGTGAGGGAAATGTGGATTATTTCTAGTTTTTGGTTGCTATGAACATATTTCATTCCCTCATTTGCATTTCACAAGTGAACATCTTCATAGGCTTACTAGCCACTTGTTTTGTGAAGTGTCTATTCAAATCTTTCCCCCATTTTCTAATTGGGCTGTTTGTCTTCTTCTTACTGAGTTGTAACAGTTCTTTGTATATTCTGATTTCAAATTCTTTATCAGTTGTATAATTGGCCAGTACTAAATGTTTACACTGTGGACAAATTGACAAAATGAAGTATTTAAAAAAGCTAATGGACACTCTAATAAACAGGGTAAGTCTTCTAAGGTTAAGAGGGAGGGGGGAGGAGAAAAGTTGAAAGGGGTATAAGTGGTGGTGGTGGTAAAATTTTTTTTAAACTTTTTTTAAAGATTTATTTATTTATACAAGAACTGGGGTACAGGCCAGATGTGTGGGAGGGTGAGAGGATTCACCAGAGACAGAGCGGGGAATAGAACAGGCATTCTGACCGAAATACACTGCTGAGGGGTGCAGCGGGCGAGAGAGAAGAGGTCTGCTGCGCCATGTAGATATCTCGCCCACTGGCCGGAATCAAACCCGTGCTGCAGAGGCTGTGGACAGCTTCACAGTGCTGCACTCAACCACCTGCGCCACCAGGGTAGGCCCTGGGAAAATATTTAAAAAAAAAATCCAAAACATCTAAGAAGCCATAAAACTCAGTAAAAAAGCAACAACAAAATTAATTAATTAATTAATTAATTAATTAAATTCTTCCTTATTGGGGCAAGAGAATAGCCTGTGTCAATTTACAACTAACCCTATGAAATCATTCATTTATTCATCAAATGAAAAATAGATTTGCTCTCAGCAAATTTGAAATCTATTATTCAACTCTGAATCAATTTCCTCCTCTGACTGTTTCAAGCCCCCTTGTGGCCAATGTTAACTTCTAATTCACAAGTAGGAGTCTTAGGGGGAAATAAAAAAGAAAAAACTGTGCTTTAAGTTTTGTTGAAAATCAAGTGACATATATGTAAGAGATTATTTCTGGGCATTCCACTCTGTTCCCTTGATTTAGATTTCTAGCTTCATAGACACAACACTGTGTTGATTACTACAGTCTTTTAGGAAGTTGGGGTTTTTCACCCAGATTTTTTTTTTTTGTCTGTTCTCTTACCTCTAAATGTCCATATAATTGTTAGGATCACCCTGTTAATTTCTACAAAAATGTCTGCTGAGATTTTGATAGAGAGTGCACTGAACCCATTATCAGTAATGAAAAGAGTTTATTTCCCCAATCACCTAGGCTGGCTCTAATTTTTTCAGCAGTCTTCTATAGTTTTCAGTATGCAGAACTTTTACTTATTTTATAGAATTTATTCCTAATTATTTCTTTTTGATGCTATAGTAAATGGAATTGTATTCTTTCTATCATTGTTGGATTATTTACTAATGTATAGCAATATAATTGATTTTGTATATTGAGCTTTTACTCTGTGACTTGACTAAACTAACTTATTTTGTATTTTTGGGGGGGAAGAGACAGATTCTTATAGGAATATCTACATTTAGGATCATGTCATTTGCAGATAGACTTCTTCCATCCTTCCTTCCTCCCTTTCCAATCTAGATAACTTTTTTTTTAAAGATTTATTTATTTATACAAACACTGGGTACAGTCAGAAGCACGGGAAGGTGAGAGAATTCACTGAGCCAAAGTGGGGAGCAGAGCGGGCAGATGGACGGATGAAGTACACTGCTGAGGGGAGCAGCGGGCGTGGCAGGAGAGGTCTGCGCGCCATGTGGGACCCTCCTCCGGTGGCCGGGGAGCAGCCAGGGATCGAACCAGTGCTGCAGAGGCTGCGGGCAGCTTTGCAACCCAGTGCTCAACCGCTGCGCCATCGGGGAGGCCCCCAATCTAGATAACTTTTATATATTTTTCTTGTCTTACTTCACTGGTTAGTGCCATATCAGATATGATATTGAACAGAAGTAATGAGACTAGACATCATTTGTTTTCCAATTTTAAGGGGAAACATTCATTCTTTGAACATTGAGCATGATGTTATCTGTAGGCTTTTCATAGATACATTTAGTTGGGTGAGGAAGTTCCCTTCTGTTTCTAGTTTATTGAGAGTTTATATATGAAGAGGTGTTGGATTTTATCATATCCTCTTTATGTGTGTCCCTATTGAATTGAACATGTGTTTTTTCTTCATTCTATTAAAAGGGTATATCACATTAAATTCATTTTCAGATTCTAAACTAACCTTACATATCTGAGAGGTAAAGGCCACTTGGTCAGGGCTTATATATATTTTTTATATGCTATTACATTTCATTTTCTAAGTATCCCCCCCCCCCACACACACTGTTTTGGCCTTGCTCTATTATATACCTTGGATCTAGGTGGACTGTGATGTCTTTGTGTGGGTCTGGTATAAGGATATTACTGGTCTTATCAAATGCACTGGAAGATACTCTTTCCTCCTTTAGTTTATGGTTTGTGAAGGATTGGAATTCTTTCTGCCATGAAAGTTTGATAGAATTCACTAGGGATGCTGTCAGGGCATAGGGTTTTACTGACGTGGGTCTATCCAGATGAGCTATTTCTTCTTGAGTCAGCTTTGGTAATTTGAGTTTTGCTAGGAATTTGTGACTTTGTCTCAATTGTTAAATTTATACATATAAAGCAACTCATAAAATTTCCTCATAATTATTTTAACTTCTAAGGGGTCCATAGTAGGCCCATAGAAGTGAAAAAGGGCAGGTGCTTTTTCACTCTTTTTAGAAGTTTGGTACTCTGATTAGAAAATAACTGGAAAGTGTAATATTTTCATCTACTATCCTTCCCTGTTCCCATCCAGAATAATTCTCTATCAAAGAAGTTGGTTCTTGAAGGATTAAAGGAATTTTTGAAAATAAGTAAAAATGACCTATTGTTAAATTATGCTGTTCATTTTTTTCTTGTTTTTATGTAAAGGAAACTAGTCTTTCAATAGATAGATGCAAACATTTTCCCTAGTTTTTCTGTCGTATTAATGGCAGAACAGAAAACTGTAAAGAACCTAGGTTCCTGATATTTTGTTGTCTGGTAGAGCTGATTTCACCTCTTTGTTCTTCTTTTAAATTATTTTTCATAGCTATCATATAATTTTTTCCCTCACTTGGTTATCCAACTAGTAGTTTCATTCAGAGTGCACAGGGTTTATGGGCTGGCTCAGGGATGCTGCATCTTTACAATATCACAATGCGGCACTATTTAGAGTTTTTCTTGCCTACCGCGTCTCTGTTTCCTCAAAATTAACAAGGTCTTGGGCCTCCTTGGTAGCACAAGGGGTTAAGACATAGCCTATGAAGCTATCACCAGCCACTGCGGCTTGAGTTCGAGCCCCGACCAGGGAGCTACCCACATGGCGCAGCAGACCTCTCCTAACTTGCCCACTGCTCACTTTAGCTGTGTATTTCAGTCAATCCGCCTGTTCTGCTCCCCACTCTGTCTCTGGTGAACCTTTTCACACCCCACACCTCTGGCATATACCCCAGTTCTTGTATGCATAAATAAATAAATCTTTAAATAAAAAAATTAACAAGATCTTGGTTTTTGTTTTACTTAATATGAGCATGTGTGTCACTCTGAATGTGAGTTTGGCTGGGCATGTTGCTGTACAAAGACTAAATTTCCATTTTACTCACTGTAGGCAGTGTTTGTCCAGGTGCTTAAATTCTGGCTAAACCGATTCTAAGTAAAAGCATTAGATGGGCCTTTGAGGTAGTTCCCTTTAAAGACAGAGGTGGAGGGCCTCCCTGGTGGTGCAAGGGGTTAAGCACTGCACCATGAAGCAACCTGCAGCCTCTGTAGCATGAGTTTGCTGCCCGGCCAGCCAGGGAGCAACCCACATGGCGCGCAGACCTCTCCTGAGTCACCCGCTGCTCCCCTCAGCAGTGTATTTCAGTCAGTCTGCCTGCTCTGTTCTCCACTCTGTCTCTGGTGAATCCTCTCGCCCCTGCATCTCTGGCCTGTACCCCAGCTCTTGTATGCATAAATAAATAAATCTTTAAAAAAATAAAATAAAGGCAGAGGCAGGGACTTTTGGAATGGCTGAGTAGGGAGCTCTGCAAACCCTCTCCCCCAAAGGCTCTGATAAAATGGAAACACTGTCAAAAACATTCACTTCAGGAGTCTGGAAGTGTCCCAGAGACACAAGTAGAGAATCATTCAGCCAAGAAAAGTGACTAAACCTTGGGAAGATGGTGGGTGTCTAGGGCCCTTGCATCTGCAGCTGCTTCCATGTCGCCCTCAGCTGCATGGAGTGGCAATTCTAGAGGGTAGGGCAGATTGTGAGGTCCTGTCCCCTCACTGTTGGAGAGATTGGCCTGGGAGGAAGCAGAATTTGGAAAAACCCACCTTTGGGGCATTGTCACAACAATAGTGATCTTGGTGCCAATTATTCTGGGAAGACAGGTCACCTGGGGTTATGATACTGTCTGGGGCAAAGACAGATCAACTAGAAATTTAAGAGGACAGTTTGGGGGACCATGACATTCATAATGAGCTTCTTGATTTGGGTGGTGACTATGCAGTGTGTTAACCCTGAGAAAATTCTTTAAGTTGTGTATTTAAGATTTGTGCACTTTTCTGTATGTTGACCACTGGTATCTAGAAAATCAGAGACTTGCTTGTTGGCTTTGGAAACACCTGCCCTTGCTAGGTGGGGGCACTCGCATTTGAACCCAGTCTGATTTCAGTGTGTGCTTTTAGTCTTTCTGCTTTACTGCTTCTGCATATCAGGCAGTACAGGGGAAATTAATGAAGTATAGACTTTTAGAACTTAAAAACCCATATTTTAATTAGTTTTCTTTATTTTGCAAGTGAAGAAACAGAAGCCCAAGGAAATCTCCTACCTCTTAGTTAGCGCTTTCCCCATCCCGTAACACCATGATTTCTTATCCAAATCCGGTTTGTTATCAAAGCACCCTCAATCAACCAGTATGCGTTTCAAGGCTTACTTACTGTTCAGGCAGTATATAGCACTAGGCTGTTTCATTCCATTTCCATCACTCTGTGGTCTCCATCCAAAATTTTATGTTTGCTAACATGCATTTTGGTGCAAATCCATCAAGTATACTTAAGCATGCACAGTCCATAAATTACACATGGGTATGGATATTTTTCCCTCTATAAACCATCCTGATAGTTTGATTATCTTATATACATCCACTCAGAACATAGATGAGAGTGTCATCTAATAAAGGGAATCACTTCTTGTATAGCGACACCCTTGAGATAACTGGAAAGGGGAATTTTATCACACTCTGTACAGGTCACAATAACAACATGTGATTCTCTTTCTATCTCCTACAAAACTATTGGCTATATGAGATCTCTGAGAACCAAAATTGTCTCCAAATGTCAATTTTCTGTAAAGTTTTAGGACATGTGTTTTGGATGAGCCTGTGGGTTATTAGCTTAGTGCCTGCAAGCACTATGATATGGACTCTTATTTGAAGTGACTTTGTAGATACAGTTCTGGGAAAACTGACATGACAAGACAGCACCGTGCTGTGTGGCTTTGGGTAGGACTTTCTGGGATTTGCCTTTTTTGTTCAAAAACTAAAGTGCTGTAGAGTGGAAAGGCACCTGAGAAGGGTCTATTCCAAATCCTTCATTTCTTAGGTGAGAATGGATCTGGGATTTGGTGGTCCCACAAGCTAAGCTCTCTAGGGGTCTGGGCTGAGTTAGGATGTGGTAGGTGACCCAGGAAGCAGAACTGCCAGGTGGGGAGAGTAGCAGGTGGGAAGTTTTTACAAGATTGTGTTATACGGTGGTTACCCCTACAGGTAATAGGTCTCATTCCACTTGGAATGAGAAGCTGTAGAAAGCCTGACAGGTGTGAGCTGCTCGCGGTGGAGGCTGAGGCATCCACTTTTGTTGAGGGGTTGCCGCTGGGGGCACTAACTCCCCCACCATAGGGTGTGGCTATGGAGGTGGTGGAGAAAACCTTAGAGCACACAGCAGAGCAACATGGGGCATGACCCCTCAGTGGGCCTTGGTGACCTGTACAGAACCTTTGGTGGAATTGGTGGGCAGAGGCAGCAGTGATATAGGGCACTCTGAGGTCAGAGAACTTATGAGGACTAATGATTCGACCTGCAGCACACAGCTAAAACTATGCTTTTTCTTTTTCTGTACATTTTACATGGGTGTCTGTCTTCTTTCCAATGAAGACAGTGACTTGTTTGCCTAACCAAGTCTTCGACAAGGTTGGTGATCCCAAGCTTTCAGCTCAAGGCTTCATCCAGAGCAAGTCCTCAGAAAAGATGTCTTCATCTGTCCTGGAGGTGGAAAGGAAAAAATCAGTGGCCAGAGTAAAAGGCCTACTAGAACCTGCAGACTTAAGAGGACCAAGCAAGGCTAGGAAGGTTTAGTCCTGGGCTGAGAAAGAGGCTCCAGAGAAGGTCTGAAATGGCAGCATTAGGCTGGAATCTTCGGGCAGGAGGCAGAGACCTCTGACCATGAAGAAACTAGGCAAGATCTGAACCAGGCTGGTGGTTAGGTCAGGAAATGAGTCCTCTGACATTGCAAGATGTGGATGGACATTTCTGAGACTTTCAGCTCTGGGCAGGAAATGTCCTATAGCTTCCAGGAGCCACAGACATTGGTGTAGAGCAGTGAAGGGTTCTTGAAGGTAATGTAGTGGGCCTGCACCCTCTCCCCCTACTGGGAGAGCTAGAATTTCTGAAGACTCAGGTCTTGCCTACACACCAAGGGCAGTGAGCACGACACCGGCCTGCTTTTGCTGTGCCTGTAGCTACAGACGCCAGTTCTGGGGCTTTCAGGTAAGTGACTACCCAGTGTCCGGGCCAGGGTCGTCAGGGTAATGTGGAGGGGGTGGGGTTGATGAGACAGACATTTACCACTAAGGTCTTCTGGTCACCAGGTAAAGGCCCCTCCTTTGGGGCCAGGTTTCCATCTTCCTCTCTGCAGGGGTTCAAGGGACTTGTGCAAATCTAGGAAAAGGATATGACCACAAGGTGGCACCAACACACACAAACCTCCCTTGAGCAAAGCCTGGATGGGTGCAGGGGAGGCTGGACGCACAGTAAGATGCCATCTGGAGCCATCGAGAGAAGAGGGGAGAAGGACAAGGGAGCTTTGGGGCAGGGAGGAGTGAGAGAAGGGCTTACACGTCTAGGAAGTCTCCTGGGCAGAGAACTCCGAAGGGGACTTAGCAGATTGGGTCCCTCCTGCTCCAAGACCCTATCTTATCCCCTTGTGACAGCTGTTTGGAGAGGCTGCATGGGGTATGCAAGGCAGGTAGTGTCTAAAGGGCTTAAATATTTGCATGTTTGGGCTATTTTTTTAAATAATTGGATGTGTAAAAATTGGTTTTAAAAAAATCTGAGTTTGATGCTGCAGGGTTTTTGACCTAATAGATCTTGGCCTAAAGTGTAGAAATAACCTTAGGGTCAACACTCAGAAGCCACCTTCAGCTCATTTGTAATACGCTGAGCACCAAGTAACCAGTGACGGGAGCTGAGAGACACGGTGCCCTGGGGCCACCACTGCGTCCTGCCTGGAGCTGCTCCTCCCACATGTCCCTGTGCATCCCCGCCTCTCCTTCCCTGGGAGCTCAACTCAAATGTCATCTCTTCTGCATTCTCCCCAAGCCCCTTGGGGGACCTGGCCTCTGCTCACTCCCAGCTCTGTTTCTTTTTTCTATTACAAATCAGTTTAGCTGCGTGTGGCCCACGTCTTCTACTAGACTTGAGCTATTTGAAGGAGTGATTGCTACGCACTGAGCTGTGTCCTTCCATATTCATAGCTTGAAGGCTTAATCCTCAGTGTGACTGTATTTTGAGGTGGGGAGGTGATCAGGTTTTATCAGGTCTTGAGGGTGGGGCCCTCAAGGGCTAGGGCAGGTGTCCTCATAGAAAGAAACCCTTAGGGGCTCTCTGAGTGTGTGTTCAGAGAAGAAGCCATCTGAGAAGTGAGAAGGCCATCGGCTTCGAGTCAGATAGAAGCATAGAGAACTCTCACCACAAACCAAACCAATGGCACCTTGATCTTGGACTTCAGCCTCTAGAACTGTGAGAAAATAAATGTCTGTTATCGAAGTTGCCCACTCGGTGGTTGGATCTCGTTATGACTGCCTGAGCAAATAATACAAAGTTGTATCTTATTCCTCAGAATAGTTCTCATAGCTCCTAGGACAGTGCCTAGCAGCTGGAAGCCCCTCAACAAATGTTTCACCGAATCCAATATTGATTCCTAAATGAGTGGATGTGTGGTGCTGGCAGTGCCTGGGGGCCAGAACTACTCCGTGTTCACTTCAAGTGCATTCTGCAGATAGACACAGCCGTCAGCCCCCATCTGCAGCTGCCACACTCCAAAGGATCTGAAACTAGAAATTCTGGTGCTAAACCTCACCAGCAAAACCTGACCTGCACATGTGTGAAAAGACACCAAGTAACCTCACAAGGTTTTACTGAAGAGTTATTGGTGATTCTGATTACTGGGCACATCCCCAGCTCTAGGGGACAGTGTTGTAAAATCTATGGTTTAGGTGTATATACTCTCTTTTAAAATAAAAATTAGAATTCCAAAACATCTCTGGCCCCAAGAATTTTGGATAAAGATTGTGGACCTGTGCTACACTACAGAAGGGGTTAATATGATCCCCACAGTTGTCAGCTCCAAGAAGATAATGGGAAACACTAATTTTCTAGTGTGTAAATAAACTGCAATTGCTATTTGAGCAGAATGAGATATAACTTAATTCTAAACTAGGGAGAGGCATGATTGGAATTCAGCCATGTTTATTGATATGCATGTACAGATGTCAGTGTTGTTTTTGAGCAGTTTATTTCATCAGTCTATAAAATGTGCTGAGCACAGTTTTTAAGATGTAATGAAATAGTACAACGGCACCTGGGAAAATAGCAGGGGCGCAGTTTAAAGTCCAATTGGCATTTTATGAATGGCATTTGGCAATGCGACCAATCAATAAAAAATGCAATTATAAGAACACTAACCATTATTCATTATCATGGTCAGCATCACTACTACAAATAATAGGAACAAAATTAATTTGCTGAATTTACAAAGCATAGTAGGTTTCTTCGCTGAGCATCTCAAAGACTTTTGTAACGCCTGCCCTCTTGGCTATATTAAACCTCTGCTAGACCCTCAAGAGCATAAAAATAAGACATCCAATTTCTTTCCTTGAGGAGTCGACAGTCTTTTTGAAGATAAAGCCCTAAAGACAAGAAATAACTGTGAACCATCAAGGCAGCATGTAATCAAGTGCTGTGTGAAATATAATCAAGTGGGTACAATAGACTTACTGCTGAGCCTTTCTAAGGCTCAGTATTTCATGTATTTTGAGTTTAAGGAGGCCTGGGCTGGAGGACAGGCTGAGAGAACAAGTCCTAAAGCTGCAGTGGAACAGCAGTGTTGTCAGTCCTCAACGGTCCTTGTGAGGTTCATGGAAACTGGACCTTGAAGCTAAACAACTTGTAATGAAACTGTATGTACTTGCCATAAGCCTTACAGTGCTAAGGGCACAATCTTGACTGAACAGATAACTTTATCAGACTTCATCACTTGCATGATTAATTCTAAGAAAAAGAAGGTGCACCTCGCCCTGCACTGGAAACCAAGCACTTTGCTCTGCCCCTGGTGGTCCCCAGCCACCCTCTCTCGAACCAGTGTGGCCACTCCTGCTCTTTCTTCAAAGGATGACTTGCAGTACTGGTGCAGTCCTAGGGTCTGGTACCAGCTGGTGGGCGAGAGCTGGAGGTTGCTCAGAGTGATTTGTAGAAAACGGGTGGGGAAAATAGACAGGATTTAGGGCATTATACAAAACAACCAATCATTTCATTGTAAATGCTGTAAATCAAATTCTTTCAAGCCTAGGGCCAAGAACCAGAGAAATTTATGTGCAGCAAAACGGCCAGGGAGGAAATCACTCAGATTGAACATGCTTTCCCAACAAAGTATGCTAAATACTGGCATCTGTGCTGTCAGAAGGGGCACCTCTTCCATTACTTAGCAGAGAAAGGAGTTTCCTGGAAGGGGAATCAGCCCAGCTACAAGGTTACAATAGTAAAGGAAAAACAAAAACAAAAAAACCCAAATCAAGTTTTATCTCTAGCATCTGCTGTGTCCATTTTCAGCCCCCCCCCCACCCCATACACATCTCACATTCATCCTTCCTCCCAGCACGGCACTAAACTGCATAAGCCATGGCCTCCACCCAGACACAGCTCTCAAGACTTTTTCCTCCACAGGAACCCATCGAGGCCCCTCTTCCATCCCACCAACAGTTCTCCCACCTGACACCAACCTTGCCTGCTGTCTGTCCAGGTATGCAAGGCCTCCTCCTTCCCCAGAAGATGTTCTGAGATGGTTCTGATCCCGGTTGGACCCTGATCCCCATGAAGACTCCTGTAAGTGACATTCAGATGGTTTCCAGTCTTCTGTTACCTCAAACCTTGCTGCCTGCAATAAACTGCTGGTTAACAGGGAAGGAAATTCAGAAGGTGGGGTTTCTGAGTTAAAGGGAATATGTATTTCCATTTCCAATCATTAGTACTGAGCAGCCAGCAAGGGTCCACGCTGCTGATTAACTGGAAGAGAAGGGACTGGTCCATGGCTCCAGGCTCAGTTACAGGAGGATGAACCTGCCCACTGCCACCTTTCTTCAACTTGTTGGACTATATTTCAAGCTGTACTTTATTTATTTATTTATTTAATTTTTTAAAGGTTTTTTTTTTATATAGAGGCATGTTTTATTTATTTATTTGTTTGTTTGTTTGTTTTTGTTAATACATGCACTGGGTACATGTATTGGGAGGGTGAGAGAATTCACCAGAGCCAGAGCGGGGAGCAGAGCAGGCAGAAGGACCGAAGTACACTGCTGAGGGGAGCAGCGGGCGGCAGGAGAGGTCTGTGCACCATGAGGGACCCTCCTCCGGTGGCCGGGGAGCAGCCAGGGATTGAACTGGCACCGCAGAGGCCGCAGTCAGCTTCGCAACCCAGCACTCAACCCCTGCACTACCGGGGAGGCCCTCAAGCTGTACTTTAAATATCAGATGTTGACACATTTGAAAAGATGAAAAGACACAACTGGACAAGTTGGCGGTGATTGTAACTCGATGTCACTGCAGTAGCACCAGGTCTGGAGCACCTGGGCCAGCAGCCCCTGAGCTTGACTACACCATCCACACTTTCAGCCTGGAACATGCTGGCAAACACATCACTTCTCTCTTAATTCTCAATCAAAGCAAATGACATCTGGTTGATAAAAGTGCATCTTTGGTCACAACAAAAATTAACTTCACATTGTAATCAGAATTTAGTAGTCTGACAGTACCACGCACAGTGCTGCCTGTGTGCCATGGGACACTGACCCCAAAGTCAAGGCGATTCCCCGTGGAAGCAGGAAATCTGGGAAGTGGGTCTTGGGAATCCTGACCAGGTGTGAATCAGAACATCTGGAATCTGGAAGCAAGGTTCAGGCAGGTGCAGACACCCAGGAGGAACTGTTGCAAATACATGGGCAGTCACGAGCCCCAGGCTTTCAGGTGGGATCACAGACCAGGGGGAGGCTGGTGTGTGAAGCTGAGTCTTGGCCCAGGAAAGCCTCGATATGACCCAGAAGACCCATAAAGATGAGGGCAGGAGGACAAGAGAAATGGACTGAGTTGGACAATTCACTGACCTGACTGAAGCTCCAGGTTAAAACTCACCTGTGGGTTGTGCTGAAGGTTTGGGGGTTGGGGGTTGGAGAGCAGGGCAATCTTCTCCCACCGCTTGTGGAAGGAGCTTTCAGACCAGCTGGGGCAGGGATGGCAAAATGCTTGAGTGAAAAGACCATCTTGTGTCCATGGAATTTTACAGTCTAATTTATGGAGTAACACATGTCGAAATGGAAGTAGACCATAAACTTTTAGTTAGAGCATGAAAATGAAATCCTAAATGATATGCTTCCCCACATTTCAAAGCTGCCAAGGCTGGGGACGAAGTATTGCTGGAGTCGCCAGCAGGCGGCTGTGAATAAGCGGCCCTGCGGGGGAGGAGGCGCTGCTCCCATAGGGGCGAGCTCGGTCCACAGCACCCGCAGCACACACCCTGTCGCTGTGTCACGTTCCACTTTCCCCACCAGCTGGGTGCTCCTGGGGATAGGAGGCCTGCTTATCACTTTTTCTGTCCTCAGTGCCTAACAAATGCCTGGTTCTGTAAAAGTTTGTTGAGTAAACAGGCGAGGCAAGGAAGGACACCTTACCCACTGCAACCCCAGCCATGTCTCTGTCTTGATGGGCCAGAGCTGCCAGTGGACAAGGTCACCCCGAGATGTGACCTATAATGGGTGAATTGCGCCCACCCCCTTTATGTTAAAGTCCTAATCCCCTCCCCCAAGTTCTTCCGAATATGACCTTATTTAGAAATTGGTTTACTGTAAATGCAAACAGACGCGGAGTAGGTGGGCCTATCATCCCACACGGTTAGTGCCTTATAAGAAACGATGAAGACTGACACTGACACAGGTGGGGGAAAGGCCATGTGACAACAAAAGCCAAAATCGTAGTGATGCAGCTGCCAACCAGGGGACCCTAAACCTAGCTGGCAAGACCCCCAGAAGTTGGAATAAGCAAGGAAGGATCTTCCCCTGAAGGCTTCAGAGGAAGCACGGCCCTTTGGTCTTAGACTTCTGGTCTCCAGACTGTGAGACGATAGATACACTTCTGTGGTTTTCAGCTCCTAGCTTGTGCCTCTGTTGAGGCAGTCCTGGAAATGAAACCGTCAATCTATCACTTCATGCTAGAAAGGACTAGACAGATGTTGAAGATGTTCCCTAAGAATTAGAGAATAAAACAGCTGATGTTCTCATAAGGAAGGGAAACAATAATGAAATGAATCAGGAAAGTATCTAATGGCAGACTGTGAGAATGGCTCTGAGGGGCACAGGATGTGGAATGTCAAGGAGATGCTCAGTTTTAAATGAGGGGGTCAGGAAGGTCTCACTGAGAAAAAGCCTTCAGGAAGTCGGGGAGAAGCATGTGTACTGTGAAGGCCAAGGCATCGAAGAGGGAGCATGGGGACCTAGGAGAGGGTCCTGAGTGGGACAGAGGGGGCCTTGTGGGATTTGGGCTACCACCTGCATGAGATGGAAGCCTTCAGTGGGCTAGTGCATGGGGAGATCTAGGAACAGAAAGGAGAAATCCTGGCCAAAGAAATGTCCGGACTTGGGAAGGGTGCAGAGGCCAGGGGCGGGAAGCCAAAGGAGAGGGATGGGGTCACGCTGCTGAGCACTCAGGGCCTGGGGAGAATGGAACTAGCGAGCAGCACCTGACTCAGAAGCAAGGGCACAAAAATGAAAGCTTTCCTGTCAGATGACTTTGCTTGTGTTTCCCCTTGAAGGATGTCTATTGTCATGACAGGTACCTGGAAATGCAACTCTCTACCAGAAAAGAGTGAACCATCTTCCCAGTTCAGGTCAGAACCACAGGCCAGACTACCTCTTGATAGACTAGAGGCAGCAGTCGGTGGGTGTTTTCCACAATGCTGGGAGTTCAAAGTAGTTGATTTGAATTAGGCAAAGTGTGGACAGACCTGGTCCTCACTCTGCACTCTGACATGTGCATGACTTGGCTGCACTCTGGACATAGCTCTTGTTAAAACAGTAAAATTGCAAAGAGCTAGAAACTTCCATCAACACCAGTGTTCTATCTGGACTTGTCCCTGTGGGCCCTTTCAGCCTGTTGGCATCCACAGTCATGGAGGGAGACTTGCTAACAGGAGAACCCTCACCTGAGTGCTGCGCTGCGCTCTCTGTCAATACCCCCAAGTGTCTGTGACCTCTCCGGGGCTCTGCCCACACAGTGAGGCAGGGCTGCTCAAGTTTCGCTTGTGTGAGAGGTTTGTTCGTTTCACATGTCAATGACAGGGTTTTGGTTTTTTTTTTTTTAACAACTATTCATTTTTTTCTTTTAAAAAATTACTTTATATGTTTTTTAACATCCTTCTTCATTTTTATACAAGGTATGTATGCTTTCTTTTTTTTTTTTTTTAAGATTTATTTATACAAGCACTGGGTACAGTCAGAAGTGCGGGAGGGTGAGAGAATTCACCAGAGCCAGAGCAGGAAGCAGAGCAGGCAGAAGGGCCGAAGTACACTGCTGAGGGGAGCAGCGGGCGGCAGGAGAGGTCTGTGCGCCATGTGGGACCCTCCTCCAGTGGCCGGGGACTAGCCAGGGATCGAACCGGTGCTGCAGAGGCTGACGGGCAGCTTCGCAACCCAGCACTCAACCGCTGCACCACCGGGGAGGCCCTGTATGTATGCTTTCTTATCTTGGGTATAGTCCCCGTGGAATTCCCACCACCAATTCGCCCGTGCACCATCACCATAGTCCCCTGTGCTCTTCCTTCCTCCCCCACCCCTGCAGAATGTCTCTGGTTTATAGTTGCCTGTTGATTTTGATTTTTACTTTATTCTAATTACGTTTTTTTTCTGATCCCATATTTGGATCTTCTACATTCCTCCTATAAGTGAGACCATCCAATGTTTTTCTTTTTCTTTCCGGCTTATTTCACTGAGCATGATCCCTTCCAGCTCCATCCATGTTGCTGCAAATGGCATGTATTTATCTTTTTTGAATGCTGAGTAATATTCCATGGTGTATATGAACCACATCTTCTTGACCCAGTCATCTATTTTTGGGCATTTGGGTTGTTTCCATAGCTTAGCTATTGTAAATAGTGCTGCCATAAACATAGGGGTGCAGGTGTCCTTTTGAATTAATGTTTTAGTGTCCTTTGGGTAGATACCTAGGAGTGGAATTGCTTGATCCTATGGAAGCTCCATTTTTTAGCAGTTTGAGGAAACTCCATACATCTTTCCATAGTGGTTGGACCAATTTGCACTCCCACCAGCAGTGCAGGAGAGTTCCTTTTTCTCCACATCCTCATCAAAATTTGTTGTTTCCTGTTTTTTTTAAATGTGCCATTTTCACTGATGTAAGCTGGTATCTAATTGTGGTTTTGATTTGCATTTCCCTGATTACAAGTGATTCAACAACCTCCAGTCAGCATTACACAATCAGTCCTCCGCCCCCGAGGCTGGACACAGGGCCTTGCCTGGGATCCAGTGTCGGGCACCTCCCCGATCACACGTCCCAGAGCGCTCAGGAGTCTGCTCCAGCGGGGCTGGGAGCTCTCTCAACTAGCCAAAAATTACCATCATTTCACCAGAGAAAACCTACTTCTAACATCCGTCCAGGTATTTAAGAAGTCACCAATTTCACCAACAAAAGCTCACTTGGGCAAGTGGTATGTTAAGTAGCCAACATCAATCCAGATGGTTATCAATGGAGATGTGAATAGTGGAAGGACCAGTAGTAGCTATGTATGGAATGTGGTCTTTTTTAACATCAGCTAACCACCCTGGAGTGTAAATTCTTTTTTTTTTTTAAAGATTGATTTATTTATGCATAGACAAACTGGGGTGTAGGTCAGAGGCATGGGGGTAAGAGGATTCACCAGAGACAGTAGGGTGCAGAACAGGTAGATCCAGTAAAACACACTGCTAAGGGGAGCAGAGGGCAGGGCAGGAGATACCTGTTGTATCATACATGGGTTAGCTCCCTCTCTGGGGATTGAATCCAGGCAGCCATGGAGACTTAACTCCTAGGCCACCAGGGAGGCCCCACTGGAGTGGAAATTCTCAATAGCATGTTACCTGGATATTCCTAGAATTAAAGCTCGAACTGAATATTTGGTATGAAAGGTATTTTCAATCTCAGACACCAAATAGAAATGAAACACAGCCATGAATTGCCAGAAGACTTTTTGGAGAAGGTGAGGTATATCCTAAAGCAATGTTTCTTGACTCACCCCAGACCAATTAAATTGGAGCTTCTGGGGTGAGATACAATTTTTTTTATAATAAATTTTATTTTTATATTCCCCATACAATTGCAACCCCCTTATTTTGACCCCAATCCCTCCCCTCCCCGCCCCCTACCTCCCATAGGGTGTCTCTGGTTCATAGTTGTTTGTTGATTTTGATTTTCACTTTCTTACAGTTATTCATTTTCCTGGCCCCTTATTAAAATTTTCTAGATTCCTGCTATGAGTGACCATGATACAATCTTTTTGAAGTGGTTTCCAGGTGACCTGACGTGTAGCTAAGACCAAGCATCTCGACTTTAAAGAACAGGTAGAATTTGGAAACAGCACTTTCCAGGCAGGTTTTATTCATTACAAGGCATGTAATCAATCCAAGCCCAGGAGCTGCCATCAGCCTAGCCTGACTCTAATTCCTTCTCCCTTCATCTCAGGACGCAAAAAATCTCACCTGAATCAAGTAGAACCTCGGGCCCTACCGCACGATCTCAATTCAGTGGTTCCACTATGATTTGCAGGGGATATCAGGGTGAAGCGTGCACTTTCAGAGCAAGTTGGGTGGGGAGAGATTGTGAGTAAAACTCTCTGCTAGTCACGCAGGGCCATGAGCCCCTATCAACCTCCTAGTTCTTCCCAGAAATGTCCAGGCCAAGAGCAGCTCATCCCCGACAAACTCGTGGCTTTTTGCGAGTCATATTTCCTCATGGATCCTCTATTTTCTCATTTGTAAAATGAGATGTAGGGTCAGGAAGGGACACAGTGCAGGTTTTCTTTGATCCCATGCAGACCGGGTAAAGGAGGAGTCAGAGTCCTCAGTGGTTTTTTGCAGGTCTTTTATTGGGGTTCACCAGGCATATGGCAGGCAGGGGTGCTGGCTGGGGGGCTGGGAGGCTAGCAGGCCTCCCAGCCCCCAGCAAGTCTTCACTCTATCTGGACTCTCTAGCGTTCGTTCTGCTGCTTCTCGGCTTCTCTTTCGGCTTCTGCTGCTGCTGGCGTCCCCGTGACGCTGCCCTTAAAAGCCCAGTCTTAGCCCAGGTGAATCCCATCTACCTATGCCCACACCCTACTCCAGGTGCCCGCCATCGGGCCTGCATTCAGGACCGCAAGGATCCATCATCTATCCTGATGGCAGGAGGGCAGAAAATCCTGACATTTTTCCTTACCCTACATGAGAAGATTATTTATTGATCTCTTTGAGGCCCTCCAGGTTATAATTTTCAAAGATCCGGTAATTATGGAATGTTGAAAATGAGAGGAAAAGCAGAAGGAAAACTTAATTTTGGCAACACTGTCCAGAAGAGGGCGCAAGATGCCAGGAATAAACGTTAAGGAGGCTCCGGCCATCCTCTGGGAAATGGGAGGAAGTGACAGTGAGGCAGACCCTCGTTATAGACAGGTAATGGGAGATTTAGAGTAATTTCAGCGGCGGTGTGTAGACTGTGGCCATGCAGGCGATCACATTCGCATGTGCTCTGCTGCAGCCACCTCACTCTGCTCCTCTCCGTGCAAGCCTCCATAGAGTCATCTTTCCTTCCCGGGGTCATTGTAGTTATTTTATACAACAGACCTTGCCCTCATGAACAGAGATTTTGGGACTTTTGGGAAAGTGTGAACTCAACCTTCTTCTCTCCCTCTCCCCCACAAAAGAATCCAACCTTCTTGCAGCAAAGTCTGCAAAGCCTTTGATATCATTTAGGATTAGAGTCAAGCTCTAAGTGAAGCCCCCAAAGGGAACCTGTGATTTACAGCCTCACCGAGGTGTAAGGGACTGATACCAAGCCCTCCCAGAGAAGCAAGCTTTGAAAGGGGGCTTTTCTTTCCTTGAGGTTATCAAGACAGCATTTGTGATCATGGTTCTAAACTCTCTTTGGTGTCAAAAGCCAGGAGTAGGGAGGGCAATTACCAGAGCACAGCCCCTGGGCCCTGGCAGTGCCGCAGCCCACCTGTACCAGAGGCAGCACCTGCAGCTCCGTGAGCCAATGCTCCATCCCCACTTGGGTCTGCCAAGGCAGGCAAGTGCCCACCCACGAGCGGCCCGCTACTCTCCTGGACAGTCTTAGAAATTGTATTTGTTCCTCATGGTTGTCTAACATTTATCACTTCCTCTCTGGGGTCAGGGTCTTGTCTCCATTTAGCTGAAACAGCCTAATCTCTCTTTCACATGACAGATTTTCAAGTGTTTGAAGATGGTGCTGGTGCCACATTTCCCTGGCTTCGTCCCTAACCGCCCTCATTCCTCACTTCCCAGTCTTTTCTTTCCCAAGCCAAACCACCCCAATTAACTGCAACCATGGTCATGGGAGGCTTTCTTTCCCTTCACCCCCCACCTCCAGGTTCAGGTCTCCCCTGAACAAACAGCAACATCTCACTGCTTAGGCCTCACGCTGAGCACTGTCTTAGAACAGCTGAGTCTGCATCACCCATGGGGAACTCGAGACAAGCACTGGATAAACTGCAAAGCTGAGAGTGTAGCTGTGTCCCTTCTAGGTCCTGGTGTCCCATCAGCCCCTGATTTTAGAGGGCGTGGAAGTGGCTGCTCTTTGCTCTGTGGGTTTCAGGCTTTCTTGATCTCAGACTTTCTATATATATATATATTTTTTTTGATCTCAGACTTTCTAAAGGAACTTTGAAAATAACATGTACACTTCCACACTTTTTTTTAAAGATTTATTTATTTATGCATACAAGAGCTGGGGTACAGGCCAGAGGTGCAGGGGGTGAGAGGATTCACCAGAGACAGTGGGAACAGAATAGGCAGATTGATTGAAGTACACCACCGAGGGAAGCAGTGAGCGAGACAGGAGAGGTCTGCTGCACCATGTGGGTCTCTTCCTGGCTGGTGGGGGATCCAATTCATGTGCAGAGGCTGCGGATTGCTTCATAGTGCCCTGCTTAACCCCTTGCGCCACTAGGGAGGCCCTACACTTCCACACATTTTAAGGTTAATAACACATCTTTTTATAAGTTTAAATAGTTGAAAAGAGATGTACTTTCTGGCATATTGCAGATACTGTCAGCTTCAAATAAAATTTCCACTTTTTTAAATGAATCCAGAGATCTCTAACCAACACAGCAATGTGACAACCTTCCTTGCCCATTTCAAGGAATCATTCATTTTTTTCTTGAGCCTGAAGTTCTGTTCCACTTTCCTCAAAATTTTATCTTACATTTTGTGCACTAGAAACTCTTTTAACAACTACCCTCTAATGCTTTTTTGTAGCAAAAATACGTATTTAAGTTTATATGAGAAGATTTTCCAGGGGTCAAGAAGTAGAATAATTTTGAACTGAATTACCATCACAAATGAATTTTTTCCCCTTTGCTTCACTTTATTTATTTTTGTTAAGTTATATTTATTGAGATAATGTTGATTTATACCACAGTATATATCTTAGGGGTATATGTCTACACCTCTACAATTGTATGTTATTTTACCAACCCCACCACCAAAGCCCCAGCAACCCTCCATTGAACCCCCCCCCTCCCCTGGGTTCCTAACTCACCACATCCCCCTTCTGGTAGCCTAAGTCCTAGTCCAGTGTGCTCTTCCCCTTCTGTTTTCACTCCTTTCCCTCTCCCTCCCTCATCCTTTCTCTCCTGGAAGCCTCAGATCTAGGTCAGCTTCCAAAGACACAAAAGAATTTCTTACAGGGCCTCCCTGGGTTGCAAAACTGGCTGCTCCCCAGCCACCTGAGGAGGGCCCCCCCATGGCGCACAGACCTCTCCTGCCGCCCGCTGCTCCCCTCAGCAGTGTACTTCCTCAGTCTGCCTGTTCTGCTCCCCACTCTGGCTCTGGTGAATTCTCTCACCCTCCCGCGCTTCTGACTGTACCCAGTGCTTGTATAAATAATAAATAAATAAATCTTTAAAAAAAAAAAGAATTTCTTCCAAAACTTCAAAAATCTAGCCCTAATTTTGTTATAGATATAAGTGCTGTAAATTGTTTACCTGAATAAATAATGGGAAAGGGAACTTCACTAAAACTGTGTTGCTCAATTCTTGACATTCTTTCTGAGTTGCCAAAAATCACATAGTGATCCATCAAAAGATTATTTTTAATAATCTGCCAGCTGACCACCGGATTAGGTGCCCAGTGTTGTTGGTAACAGAACTGGAAACCACCTGACCTGTACAGAATGTATGACCCTTCATTTTTCATGCACTTTCTCAACACCACAGCTTCTAACTCTTCTTTTGTTTGGGGTCCTGTAGGTTTTTGTTCCCTAAGGAAAGCACCACCCGACTATTCAGGAGGACTGAAAATTTGTGCCTTTTTTTTGCCAAGTGGGAGAAGTAAGAAGGAAGATCTGAGAATGAGCACCCCCTACCCTGCCCCCCTTTCTGCAGGTCTGGGTTTCTTTTTTTGTTTTTGCAAATCAGTGTTTAGGCAGGAATGGATCTGGAGATTTAGGATTTGGAAATCAACTCTTTTAAAGCAAGTTATGGAATGACAAGTCCTTGAAAAGTCTTGGCCTACACCAGGGGACCACAAACCAAGCATGAAGATGCAGGTAGGAGCATTTGGGAAACCATGCAGAGGAGAAGAGAACTTGCTAGAATGGCATTCTTACCAGCAAGCCAATCACCACAGAACACTTTCTGTCTGATATTGTATTAGTCTTCTACTGCTACATAACAATTTATCCCCAAATTTAGTGGTTTTAAATGAGACACATTTCCATTTCCACGGGTCACAGACATTATTATCTGTTTTTATTTAGACACAGCTTTTCTGGATCTTCTATTCTAATCATGGCTGCCAGCAAAGTGTCTGCTGGGGCTGCAGTCTTCAAGCCTCACCAGATATCAGCTTCCAAGCTCCTGCACTCAGTTACTGGGAGAATTCAATTCCTTGAGGGTGTGGGTCTGGGTCACCCTGTGTTCCTTGTCACATGGTGTCTTTAAGGCAGCTCACAGCTTCATCAGAGCAAATGAGAACACAAGTTCTCAAGTCTTTTCTAACCTAACCATGGAAGTGACAGGCCATCACCTTTGCTGAATTTTATTTGTTGGAAGCGATTTGTAGCTCCAGCCCATACACATCCCCCCTGCTATTTCTAGAGTTCTTCATTGCAGAAGGCTTTGTACTTGGAAGAGCAGAGGATAAATACATGGGTCAGGTGTGGGGTCTGTATAGGGTAAGGAAAAATGTCAGGCTTTTCTGCCCTCCCGCCATCAGGATAGATGATGGATCCTTGCGGTCCTGAATGCATGCCTGATGGCGGGCACCTGGAATAGCGTGTGGGCATAGGTAGATGGGATTCACCTGGGCTAAGACTGGGCTTTTAAGGGCAGCGTCATGAGGATGCCAGGAGAAGTCAAGAAGCCGAGAACAAACAGAAGCCGAGAGAGAAGCAGAGAAGGCTGGAGAGCCCAGATAGAGTGAAGACTTGCTGGGGGCTGGGAGGACTGCCAGCCTCCCGGCCCCCCAGCACCCCTGCCTGCTATATGCCTGGTGAACCCCAATAAAAGACATGCAAAAAGCCACTAAGGACTCTGATTCCTCCTTTACCCAGTCTGCTGGATCAGACCGGGTACTATGCACTGTGGTCCATTCCTGCCCTTACAGTCTGTCTTCTGGGTCCTTAGAGCCCAGTGTTGAGGAGAGAGGGGAATAAGTATCCATAAAACAGGGGGCACAGCAAGGGGAGCTCCTTAAGGGAGGTACCAATGGGGGGGGGCGAAGAGAGATACCAATGAAGGGTTTGGAAGTTCATGTTCTTGTTTGTTTGCAACGGGGAGTGCCACGTGGCAGGAGGGAGACCCAGGTGTTCCTGTGCATGTCTTCTCTGTACTTTGAGAAGCCAGGGAGCCCAGAGCCACGTTTCTTAAAATGTGAGCCCCCTACAACCTGGGGCATGTATTAAACACACAGACTTCCGTACCACATGTGAACCAACTAAATTAGCATCTCCTGATATCCCTATAAACTGACACACATACTAAGAATCACTGGTGTAAAAAGCAAGTGCTCAGCCTCTAGAGCTAAGATGGAGTGTCTGTCACTGACTCCTGGTTCCTCACCTGGAAGGTCGCCTCCCCTCCCCCACCTCACTTTGCCCACCTGTGAAATGGGATTATTCAAATCTTCTTCGAGGGGTTCCTCTGAGGCTCAAACAACATCGCAGAGGTAAAGCACTTGGCATGTTTCCTAGCACAAAGTAAGTTTTAAATTGTCTATTATTATTCAAAGCAGGGAAAGGCCATATCTTATTGTGGGATTAGAAATGCACAAAATGATAGCCCAGGGTAGCATTCTCCTTGGGGGTGGGGGGATGCGGGTCAGCGCAATCAGCCTGAACTGGGTTTGCATTTGTGCCAGGTGTGACAGAAACCAGGCAGCTGGAAGCAGGTGGGGGTGGGGCGGAGGGATGGAAAACAAACCAGTTCCAGATTGGCCCTAGGTCCTTGAAGGATTGCTAGGAGCATTGCCTACCTGGCAGGTGGAGAAGTGAGTCTAAATTTAGGATAGAATTAGATTTGAGAGTTAACATTATGATAAGAAATAAATAGGGGCCGTGAATGAGAAGAAAGCCATCATCTGGAAAATGAGCTACAGTTTTGTTTGGGGGCAAGACAGAAGAATCAGGGCTAGAAAAGGACATGAGGAAGGTGGGAAGCTGGGAAAATAAGAGAAAAGTGGTAGATGCCAAGGGCTTAACATAGTGGAGAGATCCATTACCACCCCATGCTTGGAGGGAGACGCAATTTCCACACACTGGGGCTGAGTGGGAGCCACTTAGGAAGGAATTAAAGCAGCAAGCCTGACTTTGGCTGCCCTTAGACCACTTGGGAGCTCTTAAACATGTTGTAAGGACTGGACAGGACACAGTGCAGGTTTTCTGATCCAGCAGACCGGGTAAAGGAGGAGTCCTGGAGCCCTCAGTGGCTTTTTGCGGATCTTTTATTGGGATTTACCCGGTACACAGCAGGCAAGGGTGCTGGGGGGCCGGGAGGCCTGCCCCCAGCAAGTCTTCACTCTATCTGGGCTCTCCGGTATTCTCTGCTTCTCTCTCGGCTTCTACTACTTCTTTCTCGGCTTCTCTTTTGGCTTCTGCTGGCGACCCTGTGACGCCGACCCTAAAAGCCCAGTCTCAGCCCAGGTGAATCCCATCTACCTATGCCCACACCCTACTCCAGGTGCCCGCCATCAGGCATGCATTCAGGACCGCAAGGATCCACCATCCATCCCGATGGCGGGAGGGCAGAAAAGCCTGACATCTCTCCCTACCCTACACATGTCTTTGCCCAAGCAGCATCCGGGGAGTGGGAGCCAGGCGTGTTTGCAAAAGTGATTCTACTGCGCAGAAAGGTTGAGAACCGGTGAATTACAGAGGCACTGGGTGTGAGTGGAGCCAGCTGGCATCAGTTACCACTTTGAGAAGTTTAGCTGGAAAAAGTCAGTGAGAGAGAGTTGTTGGTAGAGAGATGGGACCAGAGGTGGAGAAGGGCAGGGCCCTGGAGCAGAGATGGGGATGGAGCCTCAGCAAAGAGTTTTTATTAGTCCCTGAGGGGAGAGTCCCCTGGAAAGGACCCTCCCTCAGTCCCACCCTCTGAGTCTCTGAGCCAGTAGGTCTGGCATGAGGCCCTATAACCTATATTTCTAATAAGTTCCCAGGTGATGCTGACAGCCTGCGCCCATATGTCAAGAACTACTAGAATACGGGGAAGGAAACTGCACATTTTCAAGCGTGTGAGACATGCCGGAGCCATTTCCTTTCTGCTCTTGCCAGTGCTATGAGGAGCTTCATTTCGGATCAAGCCTTGGCCCCTGCATTTCTTAAAGCTGGAAGAAAAGTTCTTTAGAATTTGGGAGGTGGGCCTCCCAGGTGGCGCAGCAGGTTGAGCGCAGCACTGTGAAGCTGTCTGCAGCCTCTGCAGTGCCGGTTTGATTCCCGGCCTGCCAGGGAGATTCCCACATGGTGTGGCAGACCTCTCCTGTCACGCCTGCTGCTTGCCTCAGCAGTGTACTTCATTCACTCTGCCTGTTCTGCTCTACTCTGTGGTGAATCCTCTCACCCTCCTGCGCCTCTGGCCTGTATCCCAGCTCTTGTATAAAAATAAATAAATCTTTTTTAAAAAAAGAATTTGGGAGGTGCTTAAAAACTTCAGATACTTAGTTCCCACCTTCTCCCAATAAATTATAATTCCTGTAGTTGGAGCCCCTTCCTCAGGCCCACTAAATCTCCCCAGGTGATTCTCATTGAGGAGGCAGAGCATGAGAAGGGCCAGCAGGTGTTTCCGTGGGGAACTTGCTTTCCACGTGAGATATCTGAAATGGGAGGGCCTTAAGAATGACCCTCAGGGAGCTGGGCTCCAGAACACCTGCTCAACCTGTGCGCATGGACTCTCTGCTTGAGAACTTCCCCCAGACTCCATTCCCCATTCAGGTACAAAAGCCACCTTCAGGAAACTGAGGTCGAGTCCCCTCCTACATTCCCTGCGCTCCCTCCACCAACTCCTGCAAATTGTTTTCATTTTTGGCTGAAATCTCTACTCGTTGCTGGAAGTAGAAGCGGTATTCAAGCTGCTGTAGGTAGCCAAGTGCTACTGGCAGAGGGTACAAGCTAAGTGAGGTAGGAAGCGCAGAGGGCCTGAGAAGGTGCATGTAGGACAGAGAGGAGAAAAGGTGAGACTCTGCAGAAAATCAGCCAAGACTTTGCTGGGGGTGGCCTGTAGACTTGGAGGCTGGGGTCATAGGGGAGGTAAGGTGGAGAAGGGCTATGACTTCTGCTCTCTGAACAGGATTTTGGCACAGGGAGCTCAGCTTGGCAGAGATAATCTTTGGTAGCTCTGAATCACCTTAGCAATCCACAGCATCACTGAGGTTTATTCCCCCCCCCCTTTTTTTTTAAAAGACCGCTTTATTGATTTTACAGGTTACTGAGTGACCAATGCATACTATCTTGTAACCATAACTACACCATGACATGGAGATTTTACATCATCGCAAGAGGCAGCCCCTCTCCCAAATCCAGGTCCAGGTCATGTAGACACTGTTCTGTCATCCTGCCATAGATTTGTGTGGTTCTTTCTAGAATTTCATATAAATGAAGTTAAAAAAACTCAGTTTAAAGTTTTTGAGATTCACCTACTGTATGAATATTGGTAGCTCATTCCTTTCCATTGCTGAGTATTCTATGAATATGTCACAGTGAGTTTACTGACAGACATTTGGGTGCTTTCTGTTTTAGGGGACCATAAATATTAGCATCTAAGTATTCTTGTGGACACATGTTCTTCTCTTGGGAAAATACCTAGGGATGGAGTTGCTGTGCCACATAGTACATTTTTAACTTTATGAGAAACTGTTTACAAACTCACTGTAAGCCATCACATTTCACCAGGATTGTGGAAGACCCAGTCATTTTAAACCACAGCAAAGGAATGGGTGTAAAGTTAAATCTCATGACAGTTTTAATTACATTTTCTTGATATCTAATAATGTCGAGCTTTTTTTTTTTTGTTTATGGGCCATTCACTAAGTTTTTGGTAGTATTTACTCAAATCTTTGCCCATTAAAAATAAGGTTATTTGCTTTATTATTACCGAATTGGAGGGTAGACACAAGACCCTTGTCAGGCATATATATATCTTGCCTTTTCATTTTTGAGAACTGAATTTTTTTCTTTTTTTAATTCCAAATTATTTTTTGATTAATTTTTAAAATTTTATATATTTTTACATCGTTTTTCATGTTTGCACATGCATTTTCATCTTGATGAGGATCTTCTTTTTAAATGTATTTTATATATTTTTACATCATTTTTCATCTTTGCACAATCTATGCATTTACATCTTGGTTATAGTCCCCATACAATTCCCCTCCCCTTATTTTGACCCTAACCCCTCCTCCCCTCCCCCCAGTGTGTCTCTGGTTTATAGTTGCTTGTTGATTTTGATTTTACTTTATTAGTCTTTTTCCTGGTCCCTGATTTAGGTCTTCTAAATTCCTGCTATGAGTGAGACCATCCGGAGAACTGAATTTTAATGAGAAAAGCCAGAGGAAACGCACGGAGCCTTTCAGTCACAGACCTCTCATTTTTTGATCCCCTCCTGCTCCTCCCCTCCCCGCTTCCCCCGACCCCCCTTCTTCGCGGCACCCCCGCCCCGCCTCCCAGGGGCACAGCGCGCCGAGCACCCAGGGCGGCCACCAGGTGTCCACACCTGGCGCACACCTGTGCCCGCGCGCGCGGGCGTCCAGCAGGGGGCGCCCTGCGCCCGCTCCTCGCGCGGCCCCGCCCCCGGCCCCCGGGACCCCGCCGCGGCGGGGGCGGCCGGGGCGCGGGAGGGCGAGTCCGGCGCGGCCGGGGCAGGGCTCAGAGGCGGCGGCGCCGCGCACCGGCCGCCCGCCCCGACGCGCCTCCTCCCGCCGCCGGCGCCCGCGCGCTCCTCCCATACCTGAGCGGGGAGCGGCGCGGCCCCCCGCCCGCGGGAGCGCCTGCCCGGCGAGCTGCGCCGCGGCCGCGGGAGTAAAGGTCGCCCGGGAGAGCCGCCGGCCGCGGCGCCTCCAGGAAGCCGGCGGGGCAGGCGGGAGGGGAGCGGCGCGGAGGCACTCTCGGCCGGCGCGGGAAGATGGCGCCCCGCGGGCCGGCCGCGGACTGAGCGCCGCCCGGGCCGCCGGGAGCCGGGACCCGCCGCCCACCCGGGCACCAGCGAGGCCGCCCTCCGGGCACAGCCCCCGGGCGCGCCGGGCCGGCGGGGTCATGTCGGTCGGCGAGCTCTACAGCCAGGTGAGTGCGGGCCGCGCGCAGGTGAGGGTGCTGGGGCGGGGGCGGCTTGCCCGGGGCCGCCGCGGCCTCGACGGCTCCTTCTCCGGGGGCTCGGGGAGATGGGGGGGCGCCGGGGGGTGCGTTTTGGTCTGTGTCTTGCCTCCCCCGCGGCGCCCCTAACTTCGGAGGGCGGAGAAAGTTTGGCTGTTCCGGGACCGGGGCGCGCTGACCCGCGGCGGCTCCGGCGCCTCGCAGCGCCCGCCCGTGAGCCCCGCGGTTCTCCCGGGCAGGGGTGGCACCCCCTCCCGGACGCCCCCCGCGGCGGCCCAGCGGGGCTCTGCCGGGGCTGAGTTTCCCGAGCCGTGGGGGGTGTCCCGGCCAAGCTACGACCCCGGTGCTTGGGACCATCCCTTGCGGGCACACCTGGCGGGTCACCGCCCCCTCCCATTGCCTCGATTGTGGACCCCCCCAGGTGGTTTGTAGCGTGAGCCCCCAAGGGTGCCCATCTAAGGCTTCCTTTGCCCCCGCGTGCGGATGAGGAGTAACTTGGGGGTGTTCCTGCTCTTGCGGGTGGAGAGTCAACCTGGCGTGAGGGGCGCTCGGCAGGTGTGGGGGTACATAAGCCTTCGGTAAAGTGAGAAGTGTTTGAGGGGTCGCTGGAGCTCCCCGGGAAGCGCATTCTTAATTTGCCCGGGATGGGCATTTTGGGCGGGTATCCGGGGGGCTTCTGTTACCAGGGGAAGTGGGTCAAGTGATGCGGACCTGGGGTGGAACGTATTTTAGAAATGACCTCAAGGTCACAGTGAAAGTGTGGGGTTCCGTCCTCCGATCATGGGCAGCGGGTGGGGGGGAGGGGACTCCCTGCTCCCAGGGTAGTTGGTTGCTGTGGTTGAAGTTAGGGACCAATCAATGCTTCCCCCCCCCCCCGCCCTGGAGACGCCCGCGAGGGCCGCCATGCGCCCCCCCGGGTGGCTTGGCGAGGGGAGTAGGGATGTTTAACAACGAGCCCCCTCCCTGCTTAAAACATTCTGGACGACCCAGGGCCTCGGCTGCCTGCTTGTCAGCCCCGGGGCCGAGGCGCGCTTGCAGGGCCGTGTCCGCACGTCTCGGGCGGGGATGTGGGGTGTGTGCACGCGGGAGGGTGCGGGGGCGCGACTCCTCAGACACCGCCCGGCCAACAGGTCCGCCGAGGAAGAGCCGCTCTCGCAGCCTCAGCCTGGCGTTACCTTGCGGCTGCGCACGGGAGAGCCCTTCAGCTGGATGCGCTGCCCATCTCTTCTCCTTTGAGGAATTTTCTAATCCCATTTTCTCAGAGGGGCACGGGATGAATTGCGAGGACTCAGCGGGGGCTCTGGGAGGTCTCACCTGGCTGGGGGTGGGTGGGAAGGCAGCTGCTTGGGGCACCTGTGCCGTGCCTGTCAGGGTCCTCCCCTCCCCCCAAGCTTCAGGGCTCGTGTGGCTTTGCTGGAGGAGGAGAGAGGACAAGTGTGAAGTACCAGCTAAGGGGTGCTGTCTCTGGTGCTCCCGGCTTTGGAGAAGCACCCCACCCCGTTCAGCCGTGGGAGGAGCCCTCACAGCTCCACCTTTCAGTGCTTTCCCTGTAGTGAGTTACCAGGAATTTCTATTGCAAGCTGGAAACCAGCGGGGCAGGAAAAAATCCCAAGTGGAGTATTCAGAAAGCTGAAACTTTGTTACATCAAAGTGCATGAAAGGACCACTTGTGCTATGGGGTAAAATAAGTGACTCAACTGAACACACTTGCAATGTGTCAGTTCTTTCTCCCACAATAAATGCTGGCTGTACTACATGAAGTGAGTCGATGGTTGAGCATACCCTTAATTTTTAGAGCCACGACTTCGAGCAACCCAAAGTGAATTGTTTTTCAAAGACAACACTTTAAGGGGAAAAGACTTAGTTGGATTTTTAGTTGGCAAGGAGTAAGTTACATCTTAATTACTAGTGACAGGAGTTGAAGTAAAGAGTTTTCAGTGTATTTTGTTCTGAACTTGTGAAGATACAGACACAGCTGTTTCACCAGGAAAAGATCTTGGGTATATAAGACACTTGAAAAACAATAGCTTTATGGGTGAGGGTTTGGTGTACAAGGGCTGGTTGCCAGCACCTTGCTCTGTTAATGGATTTCCAGTTCCCGATCACTTTTCAGGATTTTGAATCTGAAATTGCTGTTTTCCCGGGGCTGACAAAGTAGTTTTCATATTCGTGTTTTGAGCAGTTCTTACTCTCTCTGGCAGCTCAACACTAAATTTTATTATGAAAAACAGCCGCGTTGAGTCCTAGAACATTATTACCCCACTTGCTCAGTCTGCATGTGAGTCACAAATTATACAGAGAAATCGTGCCTGCTGCTCAGATTCACCTCGTTTCATGGAGATAATTTGTTCACTTCAGTATATTGTCAAAATAGCCAATGTTCCCTTTTATTTTTAACCAGCCAGTGGGCTTTTCTAATGTGATGATGCCTGGACCAGGCACACACTTTAATGTATTATGTATAACTACGAGCAGCTGTTGTAAGTGGGATGGAAATTTTAAAGTCTCTTATTGATTATACCTGTTGCTTTAGTGACGTAGTGAGATGTTCTTGCAATGAGACAGTTAAGTGTAGAGATTAGCCTGAGTTTGTTTCAGGTAAGACCTAGTATATTATTCTGCTCCTACTTGATCCAAGAAAAGACTTTCTGCTTTTCCCTCCATGCTACTGTGTTGCTTTTCTCTCTGCTCTCTTCAGCTGGAGGCTCATGTGCTATATGAATATTTTCTTGGAGTTGATTTTGGTCTTGGCAAAGATCACTTTCCATTTCCCTGTGTTCAGCGGACTCAACACCTCACTTCTGAGGAATGGCTTTCTTCTGTAGTGAGGCTTTTCTGGATGGGAAAAGGAAACCAAGTCAATGCCACTTTGAGGGTGAGGTCAAGGTGAGTCAGCCCCATCTCCTATAGAAAGGTGGAGCTAACCTGGGCCCTCTGTTACCAGTGACAGGATTTCAACCCACAGGAAAAAGATGATATGGGCTAATTTGATTTGTACAGGTCCCAGGAAGATGCCCAGACTTGTGTAAGCATGAATATGATTTGATTATGATAATTAGAGAAGATAATCTGACTTTTCAAATGTAACTATATAACCTTTCCCCCCAAACTGAACTACAGGACTCTTCTCTACAGAGGGGGTCATCTAGATGAAAACTGTAACACTGCTGTTTCACATGAGAATTTCAGTTTGCTACTTTGATTCTAACCAGTCTAATGACTAGGAAATCACCAGAGGGGAGCCATTACCGTCAAATATTCCCTTTTCTGCTTGATTTTTAATTGACAGGTGATGTTTGAGCAGTGGATTTTGAGTGCTGCTGGGAGGTGACTAGGGGATACTCCATGTGCCTGTCAAAAGTGCCTTTGAGTACAGGGGCCTTTACTAAATGCGCTCATGTGGGACTAGTTCTTTGGAAAATAGAACATGTATGCGCTTCTGGGATGGTGTCCTCTGTCTCCTACCTCCAAATCCGGCGGTGTGGGGTTCTCAGCACCTGTGTCTAATGCAGCCACCCCTTCTGTGCCCTTTGTGGCCACTCACCTCTGCGGGGGAAGTAGTGACACGACCTGTTACTGTTTGCTCCCCAGTGTGTCATTCAAAAAAGTGGTGAGGAAGATGTGACGTGATGATGAGTGGTAGCAGAGGCAGGTGCGCTCCTGTCTGCCCTTTACCGTGTCCCCCCAACCCTTCCCCACTGTGCTGCCATCGTTCTTGCTCACTCCCAATAGCCAACACTTGTTTCTCTATCCAGGTCCCCAGAGCTTGAGACCATGAGTGGGTCCTTTACCCTCTGGGAATATAGCAGTTTTACCTTCATGTCCCTCCCCTGTGGAACTGCCAGAGCTCTAAGACGGGACACACATGAACATGATCACTTGGCTGAGTGGGTGTTGAGCAGCTCAAGGGCGCTAGCTTTGGGGGGGCCTCACCTGAGACTGCGAGCAGTGTGCTGAGTGCCCTGTCTCACCTTCCTTCCCTGCCTCCTCTGCTTTGTCTCTTGCCTTCTCTATTTTCTCTCTAACTCCCACTTCCCTCTCTGCTCCCCTTTCTTGAGAGGACCTATAAACCCACCAGGCCCTTGACCCTGCTGGTGACATCAGAATGCTGAAGTTTGCGTTAAACTGGTTCTCCAGTTCACACTGCTTGCCTAGTGTACACATTGAGCTTACCTCCTCCCCCTGCCTCCCAAATTGTCGCTAGTATCATGCCACATCTCCCCAATTAGACTGCTCTGGAGCAGTCAAATCAAACATTAGGGAGCCTCCAGTATGTTTAGCACTTTACCTTATACTCAGTAGATGCTTGTTTGGGAGATTGTCCTCCTTCACCCAAAGCCCCTGAAGTCATGGTGGGTCTGAACTTTGATGTAACCCTTTGCTGACACCAGATTCTCCACTGGGCACCTTTGGGGAAGCTCACTTTTAATTGCTAATTTCTTTCCATTTCCTTTTGGTTAATTTGCTTTTAATATTTCATGAAGGCTAACCACCCATTCCAAGACTTTTTGACAGCCCCTGTTGGGTTGGTGTTGGAGTGGATTACTGCCCTTATTTTGTTTAACAGAGGTGGCATTCTCCTGGTTTTTGAGGGTGAGCCTGAGTGGAGACCAAGTACATTCTAAATTCTGGTAAGGGTCAGCTGTGAACTGTACTTTTTCCAATATACGATGTGATGTTTTTGTACCGTATGTACAAAATTGTCCTATTGAATTAGTAATGGGCTTGAAATAGTTGTTGACTTCTGTTTTGTAGTAAGCAGGTTCCCAGAAACCGCATTAAAAAGCAGCCTATTTTATTAAAGCAAGCCGAGGGTGCATGTTTTGAGTACTTGTTTATAAAGTACATTTGCATCTTCATTATCAGAAAAACCTAAATGCATAGTTAGCTAACTATACAGCATCACCCAGAGGCGTGCAGATACTTGGAGTTACAGGCAATTTTTGGTGGGCTCCAGTCGTGGGGGGGGGACAGTGGGACAGGACTGGGCATGGAAGACCCCGGATGTAATTCCATGAGGAGACTGGAAAGAAGGGCCGTATCCACAGGAGGAGGTTAAGCATGGAGCTAGGGATAAGTTGGACATATTTGGGTAGCAACCATAGCAGTTCTTAATTTTTTAAAAGATTTGTTTATGCTTACAAGAACTGGGGTACAGGCCAGAGGTGTGGGGTGGTGAGAGGAGTCAACAGAGACAGAGCGGGGAACAGAACAGGCAGACTGACTGAGATACACTGCTGAGGGGAGCAGCGGGCGAGTCAGGAGAGGTCTGCTGCGCCATGTGGGTCACCTCCCTGGCCAGGGATCGAGCTTATGCTGCCGTGACTATGGATAGCTTCCTAGAGCTGCATCTTAATCCCTTGAGCCACCAGGGAGGCCCCTGCAATTCTTAATTTTTTTATGAAATAATTTGACTTCCAAAAAAGTTGTACAATTAATGGGGTTCATGTGTCTGTTATTTTAGATTCCCCTGATAAAAGGTGTCAAGTAGGATGAAATTATTTACCAGGAAATTAACATCTGTGCAATGCTGTTAGCTAGTCACATAGACCTTATGGGAATTTCACCAGCTTTTCCACTATATTCCTTTTATTGGGCCAGGACCCCCAGGTAGGGTTTGACCATGCATGTAGGGTCGTGGCTCCCTAGTCTGTTCCAACTGGTGACAGGTCCTCAGTTTTTCTTGTCTCGTATGACGTTGGCCCTTTAAGACTGGGGGTGAATTATTTTGTAGATGGCCCTCAATTTTGAGTTGTCTTCTTGGACTTAGGTGGAGACTATGAATTGTTGGCAAGAACACATCAGGTGACGTGACTGTCAGTGCACCTACTTAGGAAACGTGATACCCTCGTGTCATTACCGACAGTGTCATTTTGAGCCCTTGGTTAAGGTGATGTCTGTTAGTTTCTCTTTATTGAGGAAGGGCATTTGGAAACTATGGTCTGGGTACTTAACTGTGCTTATTACTGCTTTTTATAGTCACTTAAGGCTTATTGAGCCTAGATCGCAAGTGTTCACGTGGGACAAACAAGGGAAGGAGAAAAATCATGTGTGACCTGAAGGGTGGATGGAAAGATGTCAGCATGGTGAAAGGACAGTGCTTGACCTTCATGTGTTGAGTTTGGGGTGACAATAGTTTGTCTAAATGGAAGATAGAAGAATGAGCTTAGAGAACAAATGTTGGGTTCTTGGATGCTTATAAATAAAAATGCCTCAGGTTTGCTTTCCTGAAGAAAAAGCCAGTGTCATTCAGCATGAATTTTACACAGATAAGCTCTTGACTGTTGTGTGGGCAGTCCCGGCCTCTGTGGTCATGATCTTGTTGTGACACAGCCTGGGAATCTGGGTAAATGTCCTCAGCTCTAACACCTTGGAACAGAGTTCCAGTACTTTCTCAATCCTCATTTTTTTTTTTTTTATCTGAAATATGGGGTAGGAGCTGCATTGAAGGTCTTGGAGAATGATGTGGTTTAATGCATGTAGCTTCCCTGCCTAGCACGGTGTCTGGCACACTGTATGTACTTGGCAGTTGGTTATCGCCTCGTTTGCCACTCCAGGCTCATTACTGGTTGGTGGTCATTTCTCCTACCTTCCCCTGATGTCTTGCAGGGGAGTTAGCCAATTGGGGGCTTCATGAATGAGAAAGGAGTGTATTGTTACATAACTGTGCAAGGGATGGAGAAAACCAGTTCCCACTGCCCCACCTCTCCATGGGAAGGCAAGAGCAGTTTGAAGTTTTAAATTGAAGCTGTGCTCTCTGATCTCCTATTACAGCTTTAAAAAAATTAAAAAGCATTTTTCACAATGTTCCTCTTTTTCTTTTAATACATATTATTATTGAAACAATTCATACATGCAGAAAAGGCAAAGGCTCTGTAATCCCATTCCCAGAAATAACTATTAATAGCTATTCATCATGTATGTAGTCTAGACCTGCACTGTCTGATGGGGTGGTCACATGTGGAGGCTGATCACTTGATATGGACTGGCCCAAGTGGGGATGGGTTGTAAGTGTAAAAGACATGCCCTACTTCCAGTAGGTGGTACAAATGAATGAATGCAAAACACTTCACTCATGCTTCTTTATGTTGAATGCGGAAATGATACTTTGGGTTAAATACTTTATCGCATTTTTTTTTTAAAGATTTATTTATACAAGAACTGGGTACAGGCCAGAGGCGGGGGGAGGGTGAGAGGATTCACCAGAGACAGTGGGGAGCAGAACAGGCAGACAGACCACAAACACTGCTGAGGGGAGCAGTGGGCAAGACAGGAGAGGTCTGCTGTGCCATGTAGGTGTCTCCCTGGCCAGCTGGGAATTGAACCAGCGCTGCAGAGGCTGCAGGCAGCTCTGCACCACCAGGGAGGCCCTATTTCTTGTATTTCAATGGGGCAGCACTGCAGTAGACTTGCACACAATGTTCATTTGAAGAGTGGATCATGCCACACATCCTACTGTAAACCTTAACTTTACCTTTTTCATGACTGCATAGTAGGCCCTTATATGACTGGACGTGATGTTTATAACTAAGCCCTTTTTGTTGAATATTTCATTAATTATAATTTTTTTTGCTATTGTGAAAAAATGTTGCAGAACATCCTTAGGATTTCTCTCAATTATTTCCTCATGATACATCTCTAATGGTGAGATTGCTGGCCTGCACACTTACAGTCCTATCTACACGACCAATAGCCTCCAGGAAAGGACTGCTGTTTATTCAGCCTATTCAGCCCTCGTGGCACTGGGCAGTGTTCTGTTTTTTTTTTTTTTTTAAGATAATATTTATTTATTTATACAAGCACTGGGTACAGTCAGAAGCGCAGGAGGGTGAGAGAATTCACCAGAGCCAGAGCGGGGAGCAGAGCAGGCAGAAGGACCGAAGTACACTGTTGAGGGGAGCAGCGGGCTGCAGGAGAGGTCTGTGTACCATGTGGGACCGTCCTTCAGTGGCCGGGGAGCAGCCAGGGATTGAACTGGTGCTGCAGAGGCTGCAGGCAGCTTCGCAACCCAGCGCTCAACCGCTGCGCCACCAGGGAGGCCCCTGTTTTTTTTTTTTTTTTTTTAAAGATTTATTCAGTTATACATACAAGAACTGGGGTACAGGCCAGAGACAGAGAGGGAACAGAACAGGCAGACTGAAATACACTGCTGAGGGGAGCAGTTGGCGAGACAGGAGAGGTCTGCTGCGCCATGTGGGTAGCTCCCTGGCCGGGGAGCAAACTTATGCTGCAGTGGCTGTGGTGAGCTTCATAGGTTGCGTCTTAACCCCTTGCACCACCAGGGAGGCCCCTGGGTAGTGTTTTTTTTAAACTTACTCTAAAGGTTGCAGTTTCCTTTTTATTTTAAATTTGGCATTCTTTGGAGGATTGAACATCTTTCCCTGTGGTTGGCATATTGATTTATAATTTTCCTTGTATTTCTGGTATTAAAGGACATTTATGACTAAGTTTTTGTTCATTAAATGGTTTTAGAGACAGGGAGTCATGAAAACACAAATAGGTTAAAACATAGAGATACATACTTTATATTGGGCACCTTGGCATCTATTTTCCCTTAATTTGTTTGGAGCTTGTTTTACGATTGGAATAACACTAGTGGTGGCAGCTAATGTTTAGTGGCTTTTGAACCAAGGCATCTCTAAGCACCCTGTACTGACTCATGTCAACAATGACACTGCTTTGTGGACATTGTCAGCTCCATTTACAAATGAGGGCTCTGGCCTAAGTGATTTATCCACAGCTGCACTCTCTTAGGTAGTGGAGTAGGGCCTCAGCTGCCAGGCTGGAGGGCTGCTCTTGACCTCTCTGTTCTATTACTCTGACCCATTGATGGTGGGTCTGGCACCTCACTTGTGATGAGGGGCCCTAACAGGCATGGCCCTTGCCTAGCACTGCCTTGCCCCCAGCAACAGAGAATCATTTCAGGGTGGAGCAGAAGGGAGAAAGCAGAGTATCCCAGGGCAGAAAGAAGGGCTGATGGCCTGGTGCTGCAGTCCTTTCCTTTGGGAATCTGAGACTGGATCCTTCTTTCACCACAATGCTCGGTCCCCAGGCTTCCTGGAGTTTCTGAAAACTTCGTCCCAAATGTAGGCAAAACTTTTGTTTTTGTTTTTCCTTAGAACACATAGTCCCCCAAAGAGGTTCACATCTTCCAAAAGGCTAAATGTAACAAAAGCATGAAATGATTTTTGATCCTGAATCTAGTTGTCTTTTCACTCCAGGGTGTGGTCTGTTATGCAGGCCCTTTTCCTGGCTCCATTTCCCAGTGAAGCCCCCTCCCTCCCTCCCTGCAGGAGCAACTTCTTTCCTACCACACTTGTGTCTGCAGGAGATGCCCTTTCTGAGCTCAGAGCAGAGAACCAGTAGGAGACTCCTGGAAGTTTCTCCCATCCTCCCGTCTAGTCAGATGTCTTCACATTTACTACTAGGCACTGCTCACGCCTGTTGGACAGGTGTTTGGAAGAAGAGATGGCTGCCTTGCTTAGGTTGCCAGCTTGGCATCTCGGCCCCTCCTCTCGAGTCTGAAGAGGCAGCCTGACAGAAGGGTACCCAGGACCAAACCTTTCTCTGTTTGAACTTCGCCTGCTTAAGAGGAGTTTTGTCCAAGCTCTTCAGAAGCGTCCCCCACACAGGGGGATTTTAGTTTTGTCATGGAGGCCCCATATTGCCCCGATTTTGGGTTGATGAACATTTGTATTCTTTTGCTAATTTGCCGCAAGAATGATCAGGTTTATGTATCTGAGCTCCAAGTTAATGGCTCATAATGCTCCTTCTAAAATTTATTCGAGGGCTCATAAATTATTGCTTTCCTTTGAATGATTCTCCTAGTGCCATCGGCCCGCAGGCTTTTCTCTCCTTTGCTCAAGTTTGGGGAAGAATAAAAAGGCCCATCACGAGTGACTTTCCCATAGTACTTATGCCATTATGAAACTCAAGGCATTGTGACATGAAATCCTAAAAGGAATGCGAACTTCCAAATGCCTTGTGCTTGGAATCAAAGATTTATACTGTCTGCAGCAGAAAGAAGTTCAGGACTCCTGCTTAGAGACCAGGCTCCACAGCTGATGACTAGACAACAGGTCTGTCTGTAGTGCGGCTTGGATGCTGTGCATCTTGGAGAAGGATGGGAAGGTGTACCGTTTGAAATGTCAAGCTGTATTATGTTCACTATGTACGTTGTTTGCATGGTCACTCCCTTTAGACACTGGTTCAACTTCCCTTTGAACCATCAGGACTGTTCCACTCATGATGAGATGCAGGCTTGGAGTGCGTTAGCTGATTTTCATGGGGTGCTTAGCTTAGGAATCATTTAAGATGCCTGGTATATATACAGAGTGGTACCATTTTTGAGGTTCTGAAGTAGGCAAAATGAACTGTATTGTTGGTTATACATTTGACATAATGATGAGAAAAGTGAGGGAATGAAGGAAAAAGAAGCTAGCATCATTGTTATCTGGAGGGCTGGGTAGTGGGGGAGCAGGAGTAGGACTGGTGCTGTTAGCTGTCTACTAAACTGCATGATGAATTCAGTTAGTCATTTTATTACCATGCTTCATCAATTACTTATCAAAAGGTGATTCTGCTGAAAACATTTACAAAGCCAACTTTTAAAAGCTATGTGGTTAAAACTATTTCTGGATTCTCCGTTTTACTTTCCCATGTGTGTGCAATGGATGGTTGAGCATGTATCTTTGCAAAATAGCTCTCATTTGAGGATGTAGGTTGACTCTTAGCCTTATCCCTTGCAGTTCCTGAGATACCTACTGTAAGCGCTTGATGAATGTCACCGAGCGCCTCCCTGTGTCTAGACCACAGCTCTTTGAGGAAAAGCCTATTTTCACCAGGGAGCCTCCTTTCACTAAAACATCATCTTCTCTTGCTGTTTTGGCAAGGCTTTTGGCATGGAGTACCCAGTGGAAAGCCCATCTGTTTCCTCTGGCACTTGCCTAAATCTCCGGAAAGTGGAGCCCCTTCAGGAGATAATTAAATGCTGTTTTTCTTTTTTATTTCTGTGCCCAAAGGCTTAGCACAAGATGTGATTGTGGGATAACAGCAAAGTTACATTTGTGGATGTGAAAGCTAATCAAATGATACCTTGTTTTTGAATATCCTAATTTTACATATAATTTTGACCACATGTGTTTTAGCCTTTCCCAAGGTTACTGTTTACATTGAAAGCATGATTTTAAGTTTCCCACCAATTAACTCAAAAGTTTCCCCAAGCGCAACAAGACTCATGGGTGTCTGCGTGGTATGCTCCCTGCAGAGGGGGAGTGGGGGGCGCTGTGTGTCACAGCGTGCGCAAGGCAGAGAGGAAGAACCCTGCAGATTGTCTTTGACCTTGAGTTTTTCCAGTCTGGTGGCTCATTTGTTGTATGAATGAGCATGAAAGAGGTGTTAGTACAGTAAAATGAGATAAATTGCTTTATCTCCTTCATCAGATTTAATCACACTTTCAATTTGCCAGTGCTTGCTAGTGAAGGCTCATGTTTCTTTGTAAAATAAGGAAAATGAGTGTTTTCTCAGCTAGAAACTGGTGTTTCTTAGCTATCAAGTTGCTTGCTCTTCTGGTTGCCATTTTCCGGGTGTAAGTGTGTGTAGCTATGAACAAGTTGTGTCTGTCGAGCTGATGAGCGTGCCCTTACATGGTGATTGATTTTGTGGTCCTGCCACGTCTTCCCCATTTGAATGATGCTCTTCCTTTGAGGTGGCCTCTTGGCAGCGGCCGGGGGTTGGGGGTTGCGGAGCTCATCAATACCTCTTCTGGAGCTGCTTTCAAATCTGCATTCTTCTGTTTCCTTTGCACCGTGGCAATGTCTTAATGCCTGGAAGGTGGGCTTTCTGTTTTGGAAATAGCCAAGAGTTCATCAAAGAAGTAAGGTGGCTGACCAAGGTAGGGATGAATGACTTCCACTTGTAATATAGATGGAGCATGACTTCCAAGTCCTGGTGCCAGTTTGTGTGGTTTCTTCTGAGCTCTCTTCGCAGGAGGAGGTATCTTTGGGCTTCAAATGCTCTCAGTGATCACATAGAAACCCCCAGTTGCAAAATACTCCCCATAAAGTAGCTGCTGGGTTAAAAATTTAAAAATTCATAGTTATACCAAAATAATTCCACTTAAATCTATGTTCATATAATTAACTCATGGCATCTGATTGCCTCAATCTTATGGCAGGTATCATAGCATCACTGAATATTTACTGATGAAAAAATCAAATGGAAAGTCCATTCCATCTAATTTCATAGAATGTTTTTTTGAAAGTAGATGGAAGGATGCTTATCGTACCTTCTCCTTCCTGCCATGTGTCAGACAGGATGTCAGGCACTGAATAGAAGAGGGTGGAGTACATTTCACAGGAGTGAAAGGAGGAAACAACCCACTGTCCATCATAGGTGAATGAATAAGCACAGCGTGGCCCCTTCGTGCAATGGAAAGATACTTAGCCGTAAGGACTTTCTGACACTTGCTAAACATCATGGAAACTTGAAGACATGTTAAAGGAAATAGCAGCTACCAAAAGATACTCTATTACTATACTATTTGTGGCACCTAGTCAAGTCAGATTTGTGGACAGAAAGTAGAATGGCGGTTGCAGGAGGGAAGGGAAGCAAGGCAAGGACTTGTTTAATGGACACAGAATTTTAGTTTTTCAAGAAGAAAAGAATTGTGCAGACATATAGAGGTGATGGTTATACAATGTGAATGCAGTTAATGTCACTAATGGTACATATAAAAATGGTTGAGATGGTGAATTTTGTGGTATGTGTATTATGCCACACACACACACAAAAAAAAAAAAACCCCACAAAAACCTCAGGGGAAAACAGAGGCTAATAATCTTTTGACCAGATCAACCTGGGTCTTGAGTACCGGTTCCCCCACTTTCCAGCCATGACCTCAGGCAGTTGCTTGACCTCTAGGCTTCAGTTATCTGTTAAAAAACTAGTGCTACCCTTAGAGGCTTGCTGATGGGATAAACTGAGAGCATGTGAACTGCACTAGTAGTTGCTGCTAATCCTGTTGCTAGGTGAAGGTCTTGTCCGTGCGGAAGCCATAGCCTGCTGCAGGAAAGCATGGGTTAGAGATTAGAGGGCTGGGAAGGGAGTTCTTAGTGCCTACCCCTTAGTTCCAGCTCCTCTGGGGGGCTTCCCACCTCTGATGGGGTCCTCGAACCCAGCAAAGCCCCAGCATCACTGGAGATGCCATAGGGCTGTGCATGTGTTTTTCCTTCTCAGGCGCGGGGAAGGATCTTTAAGGTCCTGGCTTTCAGACCACTGTCATCTCTCATCTTCAACCCTGCCTCCAGACCTGTCTTGGTGCCAAGAAGAGCATCCTCCCTCACCCTGCTCACAGGATGCCTGCATCTATCTTTAGCCCTTCCTGGCACTTGGCTATTTTGATTGCAAAGGCACTTCGAGATATAGGCTCTATCCTGAGGATGGACTCTCAGGAACCAGGCTTATCTGGTCTGAGCATCCTGGCCTGAGATCAGCACAGTGTTGAAGGACCAAAGGGGTGCCCAAGCACTCCGAGGCTGTAGCCACCAGGCTCTGCCATCTGCAGCAGGGAGTCCGCATTTTCTCATACCCTGATGCCGTCAGCAGGACTCTGACCTGGGCTCTGCCCTCTGACCTGTCTTCTTGCCTTTGCCTTACATTAACCCGCCCCCCACTCCTTCTGAACCTCCAATTCCAGTATAGAAACCTCCACTATCAATCTTTGTCCCTGTGTCAAAGGCGCTAAAGCTTTATTAGGGCAGCCTCTTGCTTGGCTGCTCCTGGTCCAGGTGACTTTGGCCAGGTAGGCCCAAGGAACTTCAAAACATGACTCTGTCTCTGGGAACTATGTTTCCCTCAGCAGAGGTTGTGGACGTGGCAGGCACCAGAGCTGTGGTTTGCATACTTTGGGGTGTATCAGGGTGCTCTGGAGAGCAAGTGAAACTGCAGAAGCTGCATCACGCTGCTGAGGAGCAGCATTTGGGAGGAGTGTGCTAGATCTGGTGTCATTTCTTGCTAGATCATGGTCGTGTATGGTACTTGGTACAGGATTTGCATTTCTGACCTAGTTGGACTGCCTTCAGTGCCTGCCCTGGATTCTGGTGAAGGTTTCCATGTCTGGAATTCTTAACTGCGATCACACCCTAAGGACCCGCTGGGATATAAGACTGGATATCTGCTATTACAAATAACCCAATAATAAACTCTCATTTCCTTTTTAAAAAAGATTTATTTATTTATGCATACAAGAGCTGGGGTACAGGCCAGAGGTGCGGGGAGTGAGAGGATTCACCAGAGCCAGAGTGGGGAATGAACAGGCAGAATGATTGAAACACACTGCTGAGGGGAGCAGCGGGTGAGACAGGAGAGGTCTGCTGCACCATGTGGGTTGCTCCCTGGCCGGCTGGAGATGAACTGGTGCTGCAGAGGCTGCGGATAGCTTCACAGTGCTGTGTTTAACTCCTTGCGCCACCAGGGAGGCCCAAACTCTTTTTCTTTCTGAATTTTATTGATCTCCAGGTCCTTCTTTTCCTCTAGTTGCTTCTTTCTCCCTCATCTCACATTCCTGAGCCTTCTGTAACCCTTCGTTCATAAAGGCTCCAGGGGTCACTGTGTTAATATCCCTAAGATCTGACTGGCAGCGTGAAACCAAGTCCCCTCCACAGGTGGCTGGGGCAGCACCCACTGGGTCAGGCAGACTTCTTACTGACGGGGGGCAGAGGCTTGGGGTTCAGCCTAAACGGCTCAGGTCACAGCGTGAACCATTTCAGAAATCAGACGACATAGCAGCCCTGGAACAATCAGCTCTATCTAAAGGTGAAGTAGCTGGGCATTTATTTAGGTGATCATGGTTCTCTACATCCTCACCCAGTAAGTCAGCTCTTGACTGGGGAATATAAGATGTCGCCTTATGTTTCTTATGTTTTGCCAGGGGCCAGTGGTAGCGCTTCCCTGCTGGGCTCCGTCTATGCGCCCCACGTTGTTTTTTTCCTGTTAAAATTACTGTGCAAGGTGGATAGCTTGAGGAATCTTCATTTTTTATTGTTACTGTGTTTAGTTTTTGAACTGGTTCATGGCTCCAAGATGGCAAAGTTTGATAGTTTCAGCCACATGCTTTCTGATTAATGGCGATTTACAGGTGGGGCACAGCCCTGCTTCTGCTTTGTGCCGTCTGGGGCTGTGAACCTGGGTGAGTCTGGAGTCCTGTTGTGTGGAGACGTCCCTTCCAGCCCACTGTGCCAGGAACTGCTCTTGCCCACAAGCTGAAATGCCTCCCACTCTCGGTTGGAGTGGGTGGGGCAGTGTTGTGTAACAGACACAAATATTTGAGAATCCTTAGTTTTGGGCATAGCTCTGCCTGTAAAAGATGCATAAGACATAGTCTTTTGTCAAGTTCTTGGCAAGGACTTGACAAAGGTAAATCAAACCCTATGACTATAGCATTGAGGCTTCTAGGAGGGGTGGGGAACAGGGGGTAAGGGATTCTGCGGTAAAGGCTAAAGGTGCTGTGGTGGCGGGTGTGGCATGGTGATGTATCCGAGGTGTGAACCTATTCTCCTGAATCATATACAGTGTTGTCCATCATTGTTACCTCAATTAAGAAAAGGCATCACCCTCATTATTACGCAACTCACAACTCTGTGGCGGTCTAGTAAACACCGTCTAGGAGCAGTATAGGGAGGCGAATTACCGAGATGACTAGTCATTGAGCAGGGAGTTGTTGAGGTCCCTTGGGCTGACATGGCAACTCCTAAGATGGGTGCTTGCGAGACAGTGTTGTCTCAGGCCCCATCCTTGTGCTTGCCTCACTGTGCTGTCTCCTGCCTCTGAGCCTTGAGGAGGACAGGCCCCCAGTGCAGAACCTACTCCACTGGGTGGAAGGTCAAATCTCAACATCTGGGGACTGCAGCCTCCAGGGCTATTCCCTCTGCACAGTAGAGCTTGCTGGAATGGGGTCCCCACTCAGGCACCTGGAGAACTGGGCTTCTCCCCTTTAGCCTCTGACTCTCAAGATTGTTGAGGACAGCGGGGTGTTGGGCAGCACCCTAATTGGATAGGGCAGGGCTGAATCTTTTTGCATAGTCCTTCAGATGGAGAAAATATTGATAGTGATTCCAGAGAGTGATTTTTATAAGTTACCATGCCATTTGAGGAGGAAGGCAAGGCTGGGAGTATTTAAAATCCTAACAGAACACTTACAAGTTGTTTGAGGTCATTTACATTCCTTCTTGTTGAAAAAAAAATGTTCCTCAAGAGCATAGAATCCCCCAGTGTCAAAGAGCCCATTTTCGTGATTCTTCTCAAGGCCTGCTTCCCGAGCACGAGCTGTGTGTGCCTTTTGTCTCCGAGCGCCCTTAGAACTTATTTTAAAGAACGAAGCTAATGTACCACCATGTTTTTCAAGAAGCTGGCTTTGTCTCTGTAAAGGCAGGATTATCTTGATTTTTTGCAATTATGTTTTAGTTTTCCAGTCTTCACATTGTTTTAGAGGCGGTGTCCTCCGACCTTTCAAAGGCCGGTGCTCACAGCCTCCCTTCTCAAATAGCCCTTTTTATCCTAAGTGACTAAGTGTTCACTGTGTCCTGTGCTGCTGCACTGATAGGACTTGCGCTGACCTCAGATGTCACCAGAAGTACACAGGCAAGAAGCCTGAGCTTGAAGTCATGAACGACAAGATGTGGTTGTCTTTTAGACAACAACAAAAGTTGCTTAAATTGTAAGCTTTTAGAAAAGGATAGTGCTATTGATTTCATGGATGCTGGTGAGATTGCTATCCCACTTACCTCCTTGTGACCTCCTCCTATTTATCAAGACCTTGATTTGCAAAAGCAAGGCTTCAAAATGGAAGTTTTACAAAGCTTTCTGGGGGCACGGTGCCCAGGCTGACTCTCTGGGGGGTCTCTGGATGTTATAGCCTGGACTGCGAAGACCAGGTTCCTTCGAGGGGAACTACAATTTGGAGAAATCGGCTGAATCTGGTTCGCAGATGCGTTTCAATGACACGAACTCAGCCCTATGTGCGAGATGAAAACAACACCCAAGAAACATACCAGGTGCCTCCCTGGTGGTGCAGGGGTTAAAGACAGTGCTATCAAGCTGTCACCAGCCACCTTAGCATGAATTCCATCCCCGGCTGGCCAGGGAGCAACCCACATGGTGCAGCAGACCTCTCCTGCCTCGCCCACTGCTCCCTTCAGCAGTGTATTTCGGTCAGTCTGCCCATTCTGCTCCCCACTCTGTCTCTGGTGAATCCTTTCACCCCCCCACCTCTGGCCTATACCCCAGTTCTTGTATCCATAAATAAATAAATCTTAAAAAAAAGAAAAAAGAAACAAACCACCCAGAACCAAGCAAAACATCCCTTGAACTGTATGAGCCATCGCCTGCTCGGTGAGGATGAGGAGGAAGGGCGGCTCTACATCCTGTATCCTCAGGCAGCTCAGAGCCTCCCTCTCTGATGGATTGTGTCACAATGTGCAAGGGTGATTTTGGTGCTGAAAAAATTTTTGATAAAAAATTTGTTTTTTGTTTTATTAGTGACTTTAGAATTGAACTCTGTCCCCTCGTAAGCTGTGACAACAATGTTCTGATGTTGATGACTTATTTAAGGAGATGTCAATAAATGGGGTTCAGCCAGAGGGAGCGACCTTGGATAGGAAGTGCCTGGAAATAACATCTGAGGAACAGTTGGACCCAGGAGTTAGTTCGGAGGAAAGGAGAGAGAATCCTGAAATAATGCAGGGATATCATTAAAATTCAAGTCCCCCTATGAATTCATCTGGAGATCAGGGTGGCCACAGAGAGCACCTTGGGAGTGTGTGGGGGGCAGGGTCAGTGGTGGATGGGGCTCCCTTGGGCAGAAGTGGGGGCTGCATCTCTGCAGGGGATCGAGCGGGGGATCTGCCTTCTCATCCTTCAGCCCATCACTCAACCATCAGGCCCTGACAAGGTGAGGGCCTGAAAAGGGGAAGTTCACCCCTGTGACCTTGAAACTTCTCATCCACCTGAAGAGTGGCTAGAAATGACTGTATGTTGGGAAGGAAAAAATACAAAATTAAGGCAAGAAGGAATAATTTCTAATAAACAGTAAAAGAAGTAAGGGAATAAATCATTTTGTTCTCGAGATTCTATTTATCTAGAAAAGTAAACCAGTAGAAATTTGATTTATGGTTTTGGTTTCACTTAGAGAAATTGGTTTCCAACTCACCTGAATTTATTCTAAGGACAAGAATTACAAAGCTTTATTGATTTGGTATAAAGTGGTTTAAAATGCGCTTTGGTTCTGTGTTTGAGCGAGCGTTATTTAGTGGTGGGAGGTAGGCAGGCAGAGGGCCGAGCCACCTGTCAGCTGACTTTTGGGACGAGGCCATGTGTAGGTTGCAAGTTGGAGGCGACAGGAAAGGTTTGAGAATGAAGGAGATTAGAGAGAGGAAGGAAATGAGTAGATGAAGAGAGCGAAAGGAAGGAGGCAGGTGAGCACCACATGGAGTGGGACCTGGGCTAATCTGGGGTTCATAGATCCCCTTTCAAGGAGTGCCTCTGGTCAGCCCTAGAAGAGACACCGTGGTGGTAAAGTGGGGCCAAATTGCCTGAGAGGCTGGTGGGGACCTGGTTTGCATCTTTTTAGATGCCAGTTCCCCATCCTACCCTGGAAGCTGATGATCTACCTCTTGATCAGCCTCTCACAGTGACAGATCCAAGATGTGCTAAGGTCCCAGCGAGGCCGACTGCCTTCTCGTCCCATCACCCAGCTTGTCCTTTTACAGGGGAGTGTCCTGTAGGAGCAGGGGCTGTCATCTGAGGTCCGGTGCCTCTGAAGTTGTAGCACGTCTACAGTGGGCAAATCATGGGCACCATATGGAAGGCATTTGTAGTATGAAATAAGAGGAAAAATAAGGGGTTTGTACATCACATGGGTGCATCAGTGCCCCCCCAGCCAGCTTTGACCATGAGAGAAAGGAGCAGGGACCTTGAAGGAACCCACAATGGGTCACTTCTCTTCCATTCAGAAAATGTCAGTTCTCTGTTATTATCAGCACGTTCTCATATTTACGTCCTTTATGCTTCCCAAGTCGCGTTCCCATCTGCTCATCATTTTTCTTGCTCCCGAGGGGCCCTCTGACGTGGGGAAGATGGAGGAGGAGTGAACTGCTGAGTGACAGGCTCAAGCTTACCCTTCGAGGCAGGACTGGAGCGCAGGCGCTCAGATGCCGAGTCGAGGTTCTAGCACATGTGTCCCCGTCCCCACAGGGCAACTATGGCTACTGGGGAGGTGAGGCGGTCCCCACCCTGGGGGTTTCCCTGGAGACTCACTTCCTCTGTAGTATATGAAATAACATGGACCGCACTGGCCACATTTCTGTGTTTATTTCCCCCTTTCCACTCCATGGGTGTGTGCAGGCTGTGCGCGCACATGCACGTGGATTTGCTGTACGTGCTGATAGGCGGCATCGCGGCTGACCCGTGGAGTGATGCAGAGGCATGGAGCTCTCGGGAGCCTGACCGTGAGTTCCCATGGGACACTGACCGTAACCTCGGGCAAGTTACTCTGTTTCCTGGCTCCAGCTTCTTCCTTTGCTGAATGGAGCGATGTTCTTTCCGTCTCTCAGATTCTGTGAAAGTGTCACCACATCTGAGTCACCACTTGTAAGTTTAAAAAGCAAGGCTGCCTCTTCCAGACTTGTTTTCTGACCCACTATAAAGAATGAAAGGCTCAATCTGAAAGCGTGTGTTTCCAAAGGTCACTGCCTCACAGGGATAGATGCCTGGGAGCAAGCTTGCTTGTTGCGGCTCAGATTTCTCCCCGTGTCAGTACGGGGTGTGTCCAGTTGTCTAACTCCCCGATCCAAGCGTCCCCCCCTTGGTATCCAGCAAGTCCCATCTACCTCACCTCCAAGCACAATGGGATCCTTGTACTTTTCTCCCACCTTGCCTCTGGCTTGGGTGGTGCAACAGTTAGGATGCTACCTGGCTTCTCTGCTTCTTTCCTCTGCAGTCTCCTTCCAGACTGTTCTCCACAGGAGCCAGATCAGTCTTGTAAAGTGGGAGTTGGATTCTGACAGTCCTCTGCTTGACACCTTCCAACTGCTTCTCTTTGCTTTTGGAAGAAGATACTAATGCCTGCTGGGCCTGTAAGGCCCTATATGATCTGGCCGCTGCCTTCCCAGGCCCATTAGTATCCCGTCTCACTATCTGTTTCCATCCATGTTGGTTATCTTCTGGCTTGTTTATTGAAGGCTCCTTGCCACCTAGTGCCTGTGCTGCATCGATACTGCCTCCCCTGTCCTTGCACTGGTGGCCTCTTATTCCAGCCTCCACTGAGTCACTTTCCTGGAGGCCTTCTCTGCCACCCACTAAACCCGTTACCTTGTTTTAGTTTTCAACTAGGACTTATCAGTACCTGACACTTTTGTTGACTTGTCTTCCTTAACTGGGTTCTGAGGTTCGCGGGGCTTGTTCACTGCTGAGTTTCCAATGCCTAGGATATGAGTAGCACATCAAGGTGCCAAAGAAACATTTATTAAAGAAGCAAATGACATTAGATTCACTTGACAAAGTAACGCTGCATTGGCAGACTCTCCTAACCTGCTTGACAGACTTTTCAACATTTGTATGAGGAAGATACAGCTTATCACTGAGTGTGGGAGTCTTGCTTGGATGCTGAGCCTGGCCAGTCCCACTGTGTGGCACAGCTCTCCTCGGGTGCACTGCATCAGGAATAGATTGCGTGTTCCATTCTCTAGATCTGACATCAGGTTACCGCCTCTTCCAGGCCATCCTGTAAGAGATGAAAGGCCTGGCCCACCTATCAGCATTCGTACGTCAGCTATCAGCACACTGGCACGTCCTGGCACAGTTTTGCTCGAATGAACACCAGCCTCCAGTGGGCATGAGAACGAAGGTCTTTGCTGATTCTCAGGCTTTGAGCAGCCGTTCTGGTTAGATCCCCTTAAACCGCATGGCACGGCGAGGGAATCCTCTCGCTGCGTTTCCAAACCTGGTTTTGAGTTGGGCAGTTGGATGGGGGCCTTTTCTGGCTCTTCCCCGCTAGTCTTCTCTCAGGCTGGTTTTGTCTCACAGAATGGGGACCATCTGTAGTGGTTGTTGCCCATTTGGGATCATCTGGGTTTTGACAGAAATTTGACCTTGAGTAAGCCCCCTGCCTGCACAGCCTTGTGTCTCGGGCTGAAGCAACACTACAGCCCACTGGCTCTGCACTTGCCACGTGAGATAGGTGCGTTCTTCTTGAAGCCAAATTGAAGCATTTCTGTGGCCAGAGCTTCACGACTGTACATGCTTGCCCTGTCAGATGAGTCCTACTGGCAGATTAGGTCCACTCATCTGAACCTACCCTGAGCTTCTCTCTGCTCATGCCATAGTTACCTGGAATAATCTTTCCTTTTCTAAGTTCATTCTCGCTCAAGACCAAGGTCATATTCTAGCTTTCTCCTTAAACCCTCCCTGGCTACCTCAGCCTGAGGAAATCTGTGTACTCCTGTAAATAATGTCATCCACGACTTGGTCTTGGCATTTGCCCATAGCCTCCTCTTAGACCCCCTCTCCTGTTATTGGTTGGCACGGTTGTTTATTTCTTGGATGATTGCTTAACTTTTTACGTATTTGCTTTAATCTCTTCAACTTGTCCATGAAGTGAGAGACTGTGCCAAGGGCCCAGCACTGTCTTACGTAACAGACATTCAGTACCTGCTGATTTGAACAGCAGGGCTGCTGGGGAATGGGCAGCCAAGTATTTAGGGCTCTGGTATTTCTGAAGTCTTGATGGGCCTGGAAATCCTAGCTGAGGGAATGCCAGATGCAGGGAGGGTCTCAGGAGGCAGAGGTGGGTTCATCCCCAGAAGTATATTTTGCGGCTCTTCTGAAACAAACGTGAGCAAGTAGTAGAGAAAAGGGGAGGGGGGATGTGCTGAATCTCCTGCGTGTTCTTCTGTTCTCCTAAGGTAAGGGCAAATAGGCATCTCTTCCCACTTAGGATTTTCTGACCTTATGTTCTAGTCATTATAACAGTCTTCTAATCTCTAAGCAAGGAAGGTAACGCTAAAAACTGAAGTGATGTTGGTGGTGTACTGTGCAGTTTTGGCGAAAGAAAATTTTGGGGTGTCATGGCTGGTGCCATCCCCTACCGTGAGAACTTGGGAAAGCTCAGTTGCCCTTAACTTTATATCTTATGTGTTCACTGGCAACAGTTGGGTTTACCTCACAGTATAGAGTGAGAATGAAGTTAAAACTAATAGTCTGAAGGGAATTTCCAAGAGTAAGGAAGCAATACTGGCCCAACACGGTATGTTAAAGAGTTGCGATTAGAACAATGACATCTACATTGATGCCTGAGAAACAAAGCGGAATTAAGAATGAAAGATGTTTATAGAAGTCCCCAAGTTATTGACAGGTTACTTTCTGAAAGGTGAGTGTCTTAGTTGGGGCTGCTTTAACAAAATACTTAGACTGGGAGGCTTATAAACAAGAGATTTATTTCTCAAGGTTCTGGAGGGCAGAAGTCTGAGATCAGGGTGGCAGCAGGGTGGGGTGAGGACTCTCTTCCAGGCTACCATCTCTTGGTGTCACCACTGTTGTTGACCTTGATCACGTGGCTAAGATAGTATTTGTCAAGTTGCTCCTCCTTCCCCTACCTATTTCATATTGTGGTTTTTGGAAGGAGGTTACTAGATGCACCTGGAAGTGTACTTAAGGGAGCTGGGAGTTATTCCCCACCCCCCCCCCCAACACCTCCCCCAACTCCCAGGGCAGAGTATCTACATAAATTGCAGTTCCTCCTCTTGGGAGATTTGTCTCTCTTCCCCTGTTTAATCATTTCTATCAGTATGCACCGATGGGGGTTGATATTACACCTTGGATTATAATCCAGTATTGTGTCTTGTTGCTTAGGCTGTTCAGCACTGACCCCTAGAAGCTCTTTCAGATGGTTCCTGTGTTTCTTTGGTCTCCATGGTTGTGGGTTTTTGTTTGATTGAAAGCAGTTCTTTCTGGCACTATCCCATGCTCCAGGTTTATCTTCCCTATTTCTTGCACTAACCTATTTCTCTTCTCTAAATTTTGGTCCTACATATTGGAATGGTATAAGTAACGAAGGTCTGGTTGTTAGGTGTGCTTGTGGATACTGTGTCATTGCTTCAGTTCTATCTTGGCTGACAGAGCGAGGGAATATGTGTATGCATTAATGTGTATACACATACCTATAAATATTTGTGCAGGTAACCATCTGTTTCTATGGTAAGCTAAACATCAGTCTACAATGTCTGTAATTTCAATCTCATTGAGTCATTCTAGCTCCTTCCCTCACTTATCTGCAAACTTACTATTTTTTTGATGAAAGATCCGTTTTTTTATTTAAAGAGGGAAAAAGGAAGAGAAGAATTTGCTTTTTTTTTTTTTTTTTTTTAAATTTTCTGGAAGCCATGCCAATACCAACCAACCATGTCCTGCCTCATATCTGATTACCTGCCATGTTACCTGGTCCATAGGAAGTTCTTGAGTAAATGCAATTCATCACCTTCCCTGCATCCCCTACCTATTCCTCTGCTCCTTCTCTGGCTTTGTTGATAAAAATTGCTCAGTGGTAGTTGCTCAGAGGGTAGAAGACATTTCGTGCTGGAAAGGGGCACAGCTGTGAGGCCCTTCTGGGTTGCTGATATAACTTCTTTCTTCCTAAGAGCTGGCTATACAGATGTATGAAGATTTGAATGTTCATTGAGCTATTCACTTATGAATTACAATATATTCTTTTCCATATGTATCTTATTCAAAAAATGAAAAGTGAGTGTTTTTGGCATTTGACACTAAAGCAAGATAGTAAGAGGAGAGTGGTTGATGAAGAGATGGGTCAGGGCTTCTGGTGCCTCTGAGATTCATTATGATCTGCAAGGGTGGTCGTCAGACCCCTCGTGTCCTCCTGCCTCTCATGTCAGGGCATACCCTGCCCCCGGGGGCCTGGTGTATGTGGGGGCAATGCCAGGTTATCCTGGGGACTGCAGTGGGAAGGAAAATCAGAAGAGCCCCTAACATGGACAATTGTTCCTTTCCAACTCGAGAGACAAACGGAATTCAAGTATATTCCCCGAAGAGAGAACCACCGTGTGCTAAAACGCCAGAGGTCAGAACCATTCTTCCTTTCCTGAATCTTCTGGAACTGCAGGCCTTTGAAAGACCTCAGTAAACCACCTTGTCATCGAATTTTTCATTTCCTTAGCTACTGAGCAAACTTGACTTGTGAAGATAGGGGCCCTTTCGTGAGCTCTGGCAGTCGGAGGGGAGGGAGGCCAGGGGAGAGGGTTGCCGCTAGTGCTGTTGACAGAGTAGTGGAGCCAAGGGGATCTTCCTTGGCGGGGCCTGTGCCTTGGGGTTAGCATTTTCATTAGCAGTTTACCAATGCATGCTGAATAATTTAGAATGAACAAAAAGGCGGCCAAGGCCCCATGTGGTACTTCATATAAGAGCAATATAAATACCACAGAACCTTGCCCTGTGTGAAATTTTACAACTTTCTCTAATGGTATATTTTATTTCTGAGTTGTTAGTTTAACCCTGACGACACGCCCCCAGGGCAGCAGTGGCCTTTATGCTGAATACACAGGTTTCTACAAATGATAATAAAGTGTTTTGTCTCACACATGGGTCTAGATAGCAGATGGGCTTGCCTTTATTTATTTTGGAAGCTTGAACATGTAAGTTATATATATTGCTTTAAAAAATTGACAAAAGGTGCCCTAGGCATGTTTGCTAATCTCCTGACTGGATCATTGCCTGTCTCAGCTGGGAAGGCGGGGACAAAGGGCTTGATGGAGGGTGATGGGTTAAGCCAGAGCAAATAGAATTTGGGCCAGAGGATGGCAGGGAGGGAGGGTCTCTCCATGATCTGTCCAGAGGGTATCCCGTTCTGGTTCCTGCAGCTTTTGTTTCCTACGAAATCTGCTTAGATCGAGTCTTAGAGGTTGGGACAGTTGGTAAGTCATCTTTAGATTGAAGAGAGAGACTGAACAGTATAGAGTAGAATGTGGAACTGAGAGAGGGTGAGAAAACAGATGCTAGGGCCCTTTACAGTAGCCATAAATTGTGTCTCTTCAGTCTTATTTCAGGGGTCAATGAAGGCCTCATACTTTATATTAAAATATACTCACACACACACGTACATCCTCAGTACGTAAGGACATGCAAGACACCAATGAAAGCCCTTAACATGTTGCCTCCAGTCTAGTACAGGGGGTGCTCAGGAATAGTCCTTGAACATTTGGATTGCGAACACCTGCAAGAAGGCAAAAGTAGAGGAAACCCTGTGAAGTGTGAGAGGATGAGGAATTCCTAGGTCTTTGTTCACAGTCCTAGCTGGGGTCCGCTGGCCAGGGTGGCAGTCACTGAAATATGCTTAACAGGGCCTCCCCGGTGGCGCAGCGGTTGAGCGCTGGGTTGCGAAGCTGCCAGCAGCTTCTGCAGCGCCGGTTCAATCCCCGGCTGCTCCCCGGCCACCGGAGGAGGGTCCCGCATGGCGCGCAGACCTCTCCTGCCGCCCGCTGCTCCCCTCAGCAGTGTACTTCGGTCCTTCTGCCTGCTCTGCTCCCCGCTCTGGCTCTGGTGAATTCTCTCACCCTCCCGCACTTCTGACTGTACCCAATGCTTGTATATAAAAAAAAAATCCTTAACAATTAACTCGTTTTGGTCTGGAATATCCCTTTTAGGGAGATCTTCCTTTAAATATTTCTTGGCATTTTATAGTCACTTAAAAGATTGAAACCATTGATTTGGTACACACATTCGAGATTGGAATTCTTTCCAAATGAAATAAAAATTGCTATCCAAGGTGGTGATCTTCATAAAGTAAAATGGTGTGTGGGCATGCTTGGTTACACTAAAGATGGAAATGTAGGTAATAACTGGGGGGCTTCAGGGGAGAGGGGGTCTCTAGTGTCTCCCTTTCCCCTCAGAAATCATACGCTGAGTCCCAGTTCATGTCTGGTTATGATCCTATGACTCAATCAATTCTCCTGATGAGGAAGCTTAGGAAATCAAAACTTTGAACTGGTAAGTGGCTTCTCTGTGAAGGTGGGGATGGTAAGTGGGATTAAGAAAGGGAATTTTAGTTCAACATCACTTGTAATCAGGGAAATGCAAATCAAAACTACCATGAGATACCATCTTACACCAGTGAGAATGGCACATATTAAAAAAACTAGCAACAACAAATGTTGGCGAGGGTGTGGAGAAAAAGGAACTCTCCTGCACTGTTGGTGGGAGTGCAAACTGGTCCAACCACTATGGAGAGCTGTGTGGAGATTTCTGGACCTACTAAACATAGAGCTTCCATAGGATCCAGCAATTCCACTCCTAGGTATTTACCCAAAGGACACAGAAACATCAATTCCAAAGAACACCTGCACCCCTGTGTTTATAGCAGCACTGTTTACAATAGCTAAGCTTTGGAAACAACCCAAATGCCCAAAAATAGATGACTGGATCAAGAAGATGTGGTACATATACACCATGGAATATTACTCAGCAATCAAAAAAAAATAAACACATGCAGTTTGCAGCAACATGGATGGAGCTAGAAAGGATCATGCTCAGCGAAATAAGCCAGAAAGAAAAAGAAAAATACCGGATGGTCTCACTCATAGCAGGAATCTAGAAAACCTAAATAAGAGACCAGGAAAAAGACTAATCAATACAAAGTAAAAATCAAAATCAACAAACAACTATAAACCAGAGACACACTGGGGGCGGGGGGGAGGGAAGGGCGGGGAAAAGAAGGACTAGTGTCAAAATAAGGGGGGTGTGCAATACTATGGGGAATATAACCAAAATGAAAATGCATACATTGTGCAAAGATGAAAAAAGATATAAGAATTATATAAAATAATAAAAGGAATTTTATTTTGTGCACACTGCAATTTACATATTTGTTTTTTACAATAAGGCTGTAATGTTTCATATAAAGTCCTAATAAATTAGAGGAAACGCTTTAAGCACTACCCTAATATCTTATAATTGAGACATACCAGCTTAGTTATTTTAAAATCTGATGTTTGGACAGAAGAGTTAACAAATTTGCTTGTGAATGTCTTTTCTGGGTCTTGATGGAAAACATGCAACAGAGAAGCATAGCCATTGCAGAAGATAATTTGGGTTTCCATTGCAGAAGATAATATTCAGGGCTAAGAATGCTTGCCGTTTCAGGTGGTATTTGGGGACAGCGCCAGGGCAGTCACCCTGTACTTGTGGCTGTGATTTCTCATCAGTAAGGAGCACACACTGGAGGTTCTGTTGGAACAGAAGGCCTGTTCCTAGGCCTGTGTATTCTCGAAAGATGGGAATGGTGTGCTCGCTGATACCTGGCTCAACATGATGACTCCTCTGGTGACTGATAAGAGGAGACAGGGACAATTGTTGTCTTGAGTTTAACTGTCAGCTTGATTGTTGATGCACAGCCAATCCTTGGGGTGCAGGAGAGCCATCCACCAGCTTTGTAGCTAGAGGGAACCACCCACCAGGCAGCCTTGTTCCTGAGTGGACCGGCCCAGGGAGGAGGCCCTGGCTTGCCCTCATTTCCCCGAGGGTTGTTTGAACCAGCGGCGTTCTGGTAGCTGCGGCTACCCTGAGTTAGCTTTTGAAATCTGCAAACCTGGTTTGCACAACCAGTTGTCAGAACTGGTTGTCTGGTGACCCCCCTGCAAGGTGGGGATCTGGCCCAGAATACCGGAGACCGTCCAACACCCTGCCAGATGCCTGGTGTGCCATAGACCTGACAGAGGGAGGCATGGGCTCTCCCCGAAGCTAGCCACAATTTATAATAACTCATCAGCACTCAGTTGCTTCCCATTCCCGTCATTTCTTAACCCAGTAGGAAGATTTTCTACTCTCCTTGCTGGATAGAAACTCACTTTTAAAAAATAAGGCCAATTCGAAAACCTTGGTGTTAATTAAACTGATGTAATTCCGGAGGCACTAGTAAGGCGGCCACTTGGTGTATAATGTGTGTGAATACCTTATCGAAAGGATGTTTCTCTTAAAGGAAAGTGCAGTTAAGCGGGTGGGGGGAGAGGGAGGTGTTTGCAGCAGTCAGTAAAACTGATTTCTCAGTGCTTCCACGGGTAGCGAGGATGTTGCGTTTTGTTGGAAGAGTACCACCATCACGTGCGAACGTGTGCTTGAGGTCTGAAAAGAAATGTAAGCAACCACTACAAACAGATCACTAAAGTACTCAAAATGATGCGAAATGATGATGTGTGAGGGGGAAGCGAGTCTCCTGGCCATCTGAGCCCAGAGGTGGGTGTGGCTGTGGTCTCTGTTTCTACCTGAATGCATGTCGTCCACCTGGTCCGAAACCTGAGGTTATCACCTCCAACCATCCCGTGGGTTTACGCAGAAGACATACTCATTTTCTTGAAATTTTCCTTGCCTGCACTGCTGCACCTCCAGTAGCTTGAACTTTGTTGTGATACTATTTCTGTTAAAAATAGTAAGACTCTGCCCCTGCCTGTACAGCTAAAATAGGAAGTTTATAGAATTCGGTTGTGGAGGCGTGTTAGGAGTCATCTGATCTGTCTTTCAGGATCTCAGAGCAAATAAGAGTTCACATTGCGGTCGAGCCTCCTTCGCTTGTCACAAGTGGAGCCGAGCGATGGCTTGGAGGCCAGGCTGGAGGGGGACGGGCAGGTGGTCACTGGACCATCCTGACTGATGCTGGCGCGTTGCCTGTTCGCTGCTGAATCAAGCTGCTTTTGCCAACTTGCTTTAGAGGGAGCTGCTGACCAGACCCATGACTCTGTTTCTGTTGGGGACGCACGCGGAGACCTATCAGAAATGCCAGCAGAAAGTTCCCACAGTATCAGGCACCCGGGCAGCTGGCGGTGCCTGAAGGCAGTGAAATGAGATAGGAGCAGAAACCAAGATTAAGTGCCCCAAGAGAGCCGTGTGCTGTTTCTGCCTAGAACTCTGCCAGGGATTTCCCTTTTCCCTTAACGGGACAGACTGAAAAAGTAAAGTGGCAGTGAAGTCTACTGGGGAGGGGGAAATCTGGACACAAATGGACCTCTGTTTGCTAGTTCAGAGAGAGCAGAGGGCATTTGCATAAAGACACCAACCTGAGATGAGCCGGCCACGCTCTACCCACTGCAAGTTCTGGATCAGGACGGATTCATTCCTATTCATGACTTTTCCTTTCTTGGAGAGTAATGAAGTGGTGTTTTGGGGAGAAGAGGAATAAATACAAATGGGCTTGGTTGGACTTCTCATTTGCTGGAAGTCTTTTACACAAGGTCTTGAATCACCTTGTCTTGGGAAGCGGACAACCAGAGGGGTAGCAGTTCATTTCAGGAGATTTCCCTGCTCTGGGTTCCATGACGTCATTTTCGTTATTAGCTGCAGTTGCATGAACACCAAACGGAAGCTAGTAAGAGGAGATGTCCACCAAGGGCACTCTGCTTGCTGATGCCTGTTGTTCTTGGTACCTTACGATGTAAGAGGAAGATGCTGCCAGGTCAGGGCTAGGGTGGACAGAGTGGGGCCCGCAGGGGAGGCCGTGCCATAGAGAGACATGGGCTTCTGCTTCCTTGTGTGGTAATAGCTGACTCCTGGGTGGCAGATGCTGCTGCTGCAGGCAGGCCCAGGTGTAGGCACCTGAGGGCACACCATAATCAGACCTGACATCATTTAGTATCAGCCGTGAAGGGGATTAATTAGCAGAAAGGGGTTAGTGTAATGTGGTCAAGAGCTCAGGGGCCCCAAGTTGGCTTCCAGAATATGCACAGGTTCCTGCACTACCTGACCTCCCACGGGCTCCATGAGGCTGTGGCTGAGCAGTGTTGTCCATTATAGAGAAAAAATGACTTCAAAGGCAAAGCGTCTTTTGTGGAAAGGCTGATCTCATTAGTAGATCAGCAGTCTTTCCAGATTGTTTAACCACATATTAGACATGCTTCTGCTGTCCTGAATGCATGGTGTCAAAAACTGGGCATAGGGATTCCTATTTTGAGAGGTAATGAATTTTCGACAATATGCTAGCACTTGGCAGGGAAATGCTTGGGGGTGGAGCCCTGAGGGGCGTGTTCTGAAGGTGGTTTTCCTCACACAGTTGCCTTTGGAGAATGTTTATGTGCAGAAATAAACTTTAGAACCGAATTCAGAAAAAGTTTGGGCAAACAGAACAGATTTAAAAAGGGCCCTTTTTCTGCCAGCTGGAAGGAAGCACAGAGGAATTTGAGAAGGCAGTGGAGAGTGGCTCTGGGCCGCCAGCATTGGAGCAAACCACATTACATGTGGTCATTTCCATAGAGTAAACAGAGAAAGATGACAAACCAGTTTAGCAAAAAGCTTCTGGCCCTGCCCTTGGTTCAGTTCCTTAGCCTCCCAACTTCCTGAATTTGGGGGCAACTTTGAATTTTAAGAAAACAAGCTCATGCTCTGTTTTTCTTCTAGACACCTCCTCCTTTTGACTTTGGCCTCACATTGGGGGGTGGTCTTGCACCGAGAGCTGTTTGAACTCTTGGACTCAGCCCTGGTTACTCCATCACCGGAGCTCTGTAGATGGTGAGTGTCTGTAGGAAGCTCTCAAGGTGTCACTGATGTCCTGACATCAGGGCCCAAGGAAGGTTGCAGGGGTGAAGCAGGCAGGGTGAGGGCTGCTGTGCAGGCTGATCATCTGCAGGGGAGGTAGAATATAATGAGAGAGCAACTCTCGTGCTCCTGGATATACCCGCCATATTGGTTATTGGTGTCCTTTTGCTGAGTTCCATCAGTATCTGTAGTCAGCCACACAGTTGAGTGTTGAGGTATGTTTTGGGGGCAGGGGAGGAAGAGGAGAGGGAGGATCTTCTTTGCTCAGTGTGAGTGAATCCTTTTTTGCTTAGCTAGATTATGAGTGTCTCAAGGAGGTAACCATGATGTCCAGTGCTTTCTGCCCAAGCCCCTATTAGTGAGTCTTGTCCTCTGTGTAGTAACAGATAAACTGAAGACTATCTTGAGAAAGGCCAAGATGGTGAGGGAGCCAGGGAGCCAGAACCTGTGCAAAATGGTCAGAATGTTTCTGGGCCTTTTCCTGTAGGAAAGGAGGAATTTAGAATGAGTTGGTGTTGATAGCGGGGTTGGGCGTGGTGACTGTCTGCACATAGTTCTGAGCTGAATAAGGAATCCAGAGTGAATGAGAAGAGGCCAGGAGACTTAATGTTACTGAAGATTTACTTGGTGCCAGGTCTGAAGTCACAATTATGATTAGTGGGTGAAAGTCTCAGAGAGAGAGATTCCAGCCCAATCTAAGGCCATATCTCTGAGATGACTGGAATGTTCGCCTGAACTGCCCCTGCATACTCCTGCTACGGGAGGTATTCAAACAGGAGCTGACCTTCCAGAGACGTGTGCTTGCTCCATGGCTTCCAGGACCATCTTTTCCTGAAGCAGTCCTTCGAGGGGATTAAAAATGTTGGAATGTTGGTGATGGTCTCTGCAACTAAGTAAATATTAACTGATTTGTAGATTCTCTTCTAGGGAACAGGGTTGCCCCCCAAGAACTACCTGTAAGATCCCTTGCAATTCTGAGGTCCTATGGCTGTGGCCTCTGAAAAGGTAGTTGCTAGGGAGCCTGCTGCCTGCCTCACCTCCTGTAGATGATGAACACACAATACTAAGCACAATACAGAAAGCCACTCACATCAAACAAGAGTCAGGAAAGTCCTCACCTTAGGGCAATGCCGAGTTAGGGCTGGAGATGCGTGAGTGCTGGACCCACTGCTGCTTCTACTTCTGTGTATGCATTGGCTGTGCTTGCCAGACAGTTTGTCCTTAACTAGTGTTGATCTTGGCAGGTTGCTTGTTAATAGGTGGTCCTGTGAGCGTGAGGGGGAGCCATTCTGGCTTCTGCCCCTGCTCCCTGTGGCTGCGTAAATCCTGTTCATTTTGTGGCTCTCCAAAATCCAGCTTCATTCCATGCATCAGTGCCCGCATGCTTGCCCTAGTTCTGTAAGGGTGCATGAGTGTGGAGCAGAAGAGTTCTTGCATCTGAATCTTAGTCTTGAATAGGGCAGTAGCAGGATGAATAATACCAGAGAGAACATGCTAAAGAGAGTGCTAAAGAGAGTGCTAAGAGAGAGTGCTAAAGAGGAAGCAGGAGGCTGTGGCCATGATGATCTGGAATGTTCTAAATGGTAGGGCTTGGAAGACCTCAAGAAAAAAAGACAGCGGGAGAAGGGATATCATTGAGAAGTTGAGGAGCAACACAAAGGCCTGCAGACAGAACAGTGAGAGGATTTCCTTGTAGTAGAATGTTTGTGATGGGACCTTTGGGAGAGAACTCTGGATAGGTGGAAACTGAGATAGAGGCAGAGGACCAGGGAATTGCTGTGATGTGGGTGAAGGGAGGAAGCCAGGTGAGGTGATGGTGTGGAGGGTTGTGAATGGAGCCAGAAGCGGTGGCCCTGCTGAGGTCTGGCTGGGTGATGTGGGATGTCACTCAGCTTCTCTCAGCTTGAACTTCTTGGCTTGTCAGTTTTGGGCCCAGCCTTGGAAGATGGTTGTGAGGGTCAAAGGGCCTCATGAAAATCTCCTTGGAAATGTCAGGGGTTGGAAAGTGAAAAATTTTCTGCAGGGATTGAAATCAGTGCATGTCAGTAAGAAAGTGGAGGAAGGCATCATTGCCATGACAGAGCTGGAAGGTGGAGGGGGGAGCATGTCACACCCAGACTTTTGCTTCATTTCTTTGGAGTCCTTTCCAAAGATCATGGGAGGTAGCCATGGGTTCGGTTAACATGACTTTGAGGCTTACTTTGTCTTCTCCACTAAGGTCTGCTTATTTTCAGAAGCAACTGACAGCTGTAGACAAACCTGTCTGACTTCTTTAGGAGTCTACTCATGGTAATGAGGTTAAACCTTCCTTCTGTGTCTCACGGTTGTTAGTCTTCATGCATGAGAGGAGCTGGAGAATTTACAGTGCTTTGTGTAGCCAACTCCCCTTTGGAAGTGTCCATTAACATAGACGTCATGGTGCTTTGCTTAATCTGGAGACGTCATGGTGATTCACCTGTGGTCATTCTCACCCAGCCATCAACTACTCACAGGTTCTACATGTGCCAAGAGGATGATAGCCACAGCTCCTTCCGCAGAACACTGGTAGTAGGGAGACAGTGGGCAGACAGGTTTTAGATTAAGAGTTGGGGAATTGGCTTTCGCTTTTCAGTACTTTCAACTATGGGCTCTGACCTTGGGCAAGCCACATCATCTCCTTGAGCCTTGGGATTTTCTCTTGAACATGAGGAGTTTGGACCAGATGCTCTTGGGCAGTCTTCCCAGGTTCTTCTGTGGAGCAGCGATGCTCTATGATTAGGCAGGCGGCTTTATATTAATCGCCTGCCACCTCAGCAGGATCATGGGACTTGCCTGGGACACGGGCCTGAAAACCGAACCACTGTAAAATGGATTAATATTTAACTGAGACATTGTGGTCCAGAGAGGATTTCCTTTATATGACAGCTCCGCACTCTTGTTTACATAATTCTCCATCCCAGTTTCCACGCTTATAGTGCCTCCAACTGTCTCTGATGAGAGGCGAGGGAGGAGGTTCTGATGTGGGTGGGGGTTTCCCTGGCTCTCCAGGTTGCTGTGTATCCTTGCAGGTGGCAGGTAGGCTCAGGAAGCTGGAACCCAGAAGTTGGTGTATTTCAGGGTGGCTCCTCCCCCCAAGAAACTGGACAGATGCCCACAATGCCAAGTGACCACAGCAGATAGCTGATCTTGCTTACAATCCTTTGAAAATAAAAGTACATGCCCCAGAATCCCCAGAGGCCCTGCTATAATCCAGTCCTAGCTCAATGCTGGCTGCTTCTAAAGTCCGGGCTTTTAGAAGAAGGGAAACTATTGAAACATGTTGAATTTTTTACTAGAATCAAGCATTTTTTCCTGCTTTATTTAATTTGCATGACAGTGTGTTGGAGTTTATCCCAATTTTACAAGTGGTGGAATCTATTTACTTATGATGGTGAAAATTTTCTTTTATTGGACTTGGCTATATATATATATATATAACTATGGCAGTGAGAAATAAACTAAGTCAGCAAATATAGTATAAAAAAGTAAACTAGTAAATTAATACTAATAAGTCACATGCTGTTTTTTTTTTTTTGCAAAAAGTAAATAGAAACACTTGCAAAAAAGCAAGTCTATGAGCTTCAGAGTGATTTGCACATAGACAGCTGGGCTAATGCCACCGGAGCATGGAGCCCATATCTAAAACTAGACCTGATATCCAGGGAAGTTTGGCAATAGAATTTCAGGATCATGTTCTTTGATTCAAGAGCCCTTCACAGGGGGAGGAGACCCAGAATGACTCAGTGACTACATCAAGGTGACACCCTCCCCTAGCTGGTCATGAAATTGGGAGAACCCAGTGGTATCCACCCACCATTCCCAGGAACAGTTGATGGTGGGTCATCGTGTGATGGAAATTCTTGACCCTTGGAACATCAGGCTCATGTGCTGTTATCAGGATGTCCTGAACTAGGCTACTTTGGAACACTTAATTTTCTGGAGTGGGGGGCAGAGTAAAGGGATTAGAAAGAAGAATAAGGCAAAAGCAAAACTTATCCCTGGAGAAAAAGCAAGTTAAGGTCTCCCTGCCTCATGTCCAGTGTAAGACCAGATGCTGTTCTTGGAGTTGGCGTCTAAGGAGGCATCCTCCTAAAAGCTGAACTTGTAAAATTAACTTTAAAGTTGATGCATACTTGCTAATGACTATGAATCTTATAGAGGCTGAGGCCAATGTCTTCTGCATATTAGAAAGTGCCTGAAGGGAGGGTGTGCAGTGACAATTGGGTGTGGAGTTTTCATATAACTTTGTAACTTGGATTATGTGCTTTGGCTTCCACTGCCCCATTTTTCACCTCTGTCAATGCTGGCGAATTGGTAGCTCTCCTCCCAAGACTGCCTGCCTATGACTGTGCAGGTACCTATCTTTTTTTCTACTCCTTTTCTTAATAATCCTGACCTTTTGTATATTTAAAAATGTTGGTAAACATTTCAGCCTCTTGTCTGCCTCATAGATTCCCAGGATTTGGCAACATAGTTGCTGAGCTCCTTGGGAAGCAGATACCTTATTATTGTGCGTTCCTGTATCAGTGGCTGTGCCAGACATAGAAGGGTAGAGTAGGACTTTTTATAAAGTTTCTGATCCTGTGGGAAGATTAAATCCACAAAGACATTACTATATACAAAGTGCTGTGAGAGAGGCCTGCAGAGGATTCTTACAAAAGGCATCTCCATGGATCATGTCAGGGAATGCTTCCTGGAGGAGGTGACACTTAAATGGAGATAGAGGACAAGGTAACTAGGCAGACAAGGGGAGGGTGTTCTGGGCAGTGGGAAGAGTGTGTACGGGGCATGAGAAAATAGTGTGTATACTGGGAACTGGTAGTGGTTCACAAATCTAGAGTCTGGGTTGTGGTGATTGGGAGGGGTCACCAAATGGCAACCCGGGAGCTGGGTGAGGTGGTTGGGCCAGGATCAAGAAAGACCTTATGTACTACCTAAGATATCTGCATATTAGCAAAAGCAATGAGGAGGTATAAAGGGATGTTAATCACTAGAATGTAAGGTCTGTGAGTATTGCGCAGTGTGTGTTGGGTTGAAGGCTGTATCCTCAGGCCCATTTGTTTCTAGTGAAGACCGAGTGAATGAAGCCAACCAACCTTGTGTGTCTGGTAGACCCATGTGCTCTGTGATGGGTGGATTGGAGGTGGGGGTACTAGAAGCAGGAGTGTTTCCTAATCAGGAGATCACTACAGTAATGCAGGTGACTCAGGATAGGGCAGTAGTAGTGGTTAGGGGAGAAACCTGCTTTGAAAGGTTCCAGGAAGACCTACATACTCATTGGGTGTAGCACATGGAGGGAAGGAATTGAGGACAACTCCCTGGATTTTGTTTTGGAGACATTGAAGGAGGGAACCCTCCCATCAGGGTGCAGAGGAGGGGGAAATGGTGCGTTCTGGTAGGAACAAGCTGGGTTGAGCAGTCTGTACAACAGCTGGTGATATCAACCTGTAAGTCTTTGGGCCTACAGTTCTAGAGCCAAGAAGACATTCCAGATTGGAAATGGGTTGTTAGGGGGTAGCTAGATATGGAAGCTATCTGTGAACCACTACTTTCCTAAATATAGAAATGGTGGCCCCAGTAGACTCCTGTGAAGTGATGGTGCTTGATTGGCAGGAGAGTGGGGGGCTGAGGAGGGTCGAACAAAATCTGTGCCTTCGCTTTTCCCACTGACACTTTCCCCGGAAGTAGCTGCAGAAGACATTTTTCCTGTATCCTTCCAGATGTTCTTTGTGCTTAAACAAGCCTAAATATGTATGCTTTTTATTTTTAACCACATGGATTTGACTTTTATAACATCTTCAATTCTAAAGATCTGTGATTCATTTAGAAAAACATTTAAAGAGATCCCATGAAAATATAGGTTGAGTCTTAAGGCTGAATTAATCAAATATAACAACCCTTGGTGAAATTACAGAATTTGAGATTGTTTATGGAAAAGAGCAAGGACTCGATTAGTTGGTGGTGGTTTTCACTGAACATGTGAGCTCCAGTGGAGAGCACAGCCCTCCCCCGCCTGTTTCCTTCCTACCTGCTCTTCGAGTTGTGATGCCGGTTTCTTTGCTAGGGTTGCCAGGTGAGCCCCATCTCCTGGAGGCCTGCACTCAGGTGACCTGTGCGTGTGGACTCCAGAGGCTGTGAGCTCAGCCAAAGGCAGGGCTTCAGGTGTGCTTGCTTTTAGCCACAAGTACCCCTGCAGGAAGAGGACTTTCCAAAGTCTGTGTGACCCTGAGCAGGTAACCTGACTTCCCTGGGCTTCAGTTTCCCCGTCTCTGAAACAAGGGCCTTGGACTAAAATCTCCAGGATTTCATCTGGCACAAATATTTGGAGGTGCCTGATACCAGCGTCTACCTGCTGGGGGACTGGACGAAGGGACAGTAGGACCCAAAAGGATACTGAGTGCAGGCTGTATAATTTGTCCTAAAAAATCATAGTGAAATTGAGCTGTTGTCTTAGCCTTCTTTTTCTACCATCCAGGGGAGTGGTGTGGTAATTGGTGTATTGAGAAGGGCTGCTCCTTTAATTCAAAACAAAACAGAATTTTTTAAAAAATGAAAAGAATCATGCAGAAAACGTTTCTTGAAGTGCATCGGTTTTTGGTAAATGGTTTCTTCCATCAATGTCACAGGCACCAGTGAAGGCCGGCAGTGTAACGAGTTTGCAGATTTAATTACAATGGCTTTTGAGTTTCTGAAACATCACCTTAGTGGGAAACCATCCTTGTGTTGTTCTGGCACACCTCAGTATCCTGCAAAGGATGATCTACCCTCCATAGAGTTCTTTTCTGGGACCCTCAGCAGTCAGTTCAGTTCCTACCTTTTAATACTTTGGCCAAAGCTGGTTGGATAATCTTTTCAGAGATTTTGGCACTTGTCTCCACCTTGGCTTCTGATATAAACAAGAGTGATGAGGGCCTCCCTCGTCATGCAGGCAGTTGAGCGCCGCACTGCGAAGCTGTCCACAGCCTCTGCAGTGCGCGTTCGATCCCGGCAGCTGGAGAGAAACCCACATGGCACAGTAGACCTCTCCTGTCTTGCCTGCTGCTCCCCTTAGCAGTGTATTTCATCAGTTTGCCTGTTCTGTTCCCCACTCTGCCTCTGGTGAATCCTCTCACCCTCCTGCACATCTGGCCTGTACCCTGGTTCTTGTATAAACAAATAAACAAATAAATAAATAAAAATCTTAAAAAAAAAAAAAACCAAACTAGAGTGATGATGTTGTGGTTTCACATGGTAAATCAGTACCTTTGGATTTGCAGAGCAAAGCAGACCTGAGTGTACCTTGTTGCTGATTGTTGAACTCAGGTTACCCTTTAAGCTTTTGGTACAACGCTGGTCATTGAGGTTGCCCTATGTTGGCATGGTCTCGTGGGTGTGAGAGGCTCCTAATCTGTGATGGGACTTTGCACCCCTGGCACTGATGCTGCAAAGCAAGGCAGGCATGTGAAACTGAAATTTTCAGTCCTGCAAACATTCCACCTTATTTGAACTCAGAAAACAGTCCCTTTATCTTGGTGGTAGGGACCAAGCACCAACCCCCAGCTCCCCATCTGAACCCCTCCATCCTCTCTCAGGGATGAGGATGAGATTGCCACTTTGACTGGGAAGTGGACGTGGCAGCAGTTTGTCTGCCCACTGATGTCTGAGTCTCCTCTCTGAGCACCTGGTGGAAACTCACTTCTTACCCTGTTGGGCTGGGGATGGCCACAGGCTTTGGTTTGGTGAAGGAAATGTGAGTGGAAATAATGTGTGAGGTTTTAGAAATAATGTGTGCTCTGCCAGGTTTGCCCTTCTACCCGCTGGTGACCGGCACTGTTGGGGTTGGTGCTGCCCCATCAACCTGAATTCAGAGTGAGGCTGATGCGGAGTCCCCGGAATCCCCTGGTGGACATGGGGCAGAGGTGGGATTGTGGGTGGCTTGTCAGCACAGTGGATCTTTCTATCCTGATGCATGCCTTCAACCTGCAGCCTTCTAGGTTAGCTTTCAGAAAGGTGGACTCAGAAAGTTCCACCGAAGGTGAACTACTTGGTGGAATCACAGCAAACTAAGTCTCTCTGGTCCTGGAGCCACAGATTTCCCATTTATTTTCACTGGAACTCTAAGAGAAGATTCTTTTTTCCCCACTGCTGTCCCTATACCCTTTGGACTTTCTTCCATCCCCCTTCCATTTTCACCTCAGAAGACTCACTTCATTCAGTGTCCACTAGTTTAAGTATTTTTGCTTTGCTGAATCATCCACTGTGTAAATGTTGTTTCTGTCATTCTGACTTGCATTGCTACATATAATTCCCTTGAACAAGTTCCGTTTTGCTGCAAATGGCAACATTTCATCTTATGGTGGAATAATCCATTATATGGATATGCCACATATTTTGAATCTAATCCTCTATCAGTGGTCACTTGGGTTGTTTCCATGCCCTAGCTATTGTGTATAATGCTTCAGTAAACATGGTTGAGCATGCAATTTTGGGGTTGGTGGTTTCATGTTCTTTGGATAGATGTGTAAGAGTGGGATTGCTAGGTCATATGGTATCCCCATTTTTACAGTTCAAATCACTTTCCAAGATGGCTGCACTCAGTTCACATTGCCACCAACAATGTAATAGGGTTTCTCCTTCCCTGCATGCTGTCCAGCACTTGTTGTTGGGGTCTTTTTAGTATGTGCCATTCTCACTGGTGGGAGATGATATCTCATTGTGGTTTTGACCAGCATCTCCTTTATTTAAAATGATAAGCATTTTTCAGTGTGTCTGTTGGCCTTCTGGAGTCCTCTTTGGTGAATTGTATACTCATATCTTCTGCCCATTTATTAATTGGATTTTTTTTTTATTCATTTCAATAAGATGTTTGTATATCTTGGGTATCAACCGCCATCATTTTGTAATGTGAGTATTTTCTCCCATTCAGTAGGATATCTTTTTTAATCTACTTACATCTTCTTTCATAGTGTAAACCTCTTTAATTTGAGGTAATCCCAATTGTTTGTTTTTGTTTTTATTTCTGTTGCTGTAGGGGTCAAGTCTCCGCAAACATCTTTATTATTGATGTCATTAAATGTATGGTCAATATTTTCTTCTATTTATCTTATTGTTGCAGGTATTATATCTAAGTCTTTAATCCATTTTGAATTTATTTTTGTGCATGGCCTTAGATGCAATTTCGTTCTTGTATGTGTGGCTATATGTTATCAGAACCATTTATTAAAGAGATTCTCCTCCCCCATTGTAAGGTTGTAGCTTCTTTATTAAGTATTGTCATACAGGTGGATTTACTTCTGGGCTTGCAATTCTGTTCCACTGATCCATGTGTCTAATTTAATTGAAGTGTGCCACATGATTTTAATTACCATTGCTTAATAGTATAGTTTAGAGCTATGTGATGTGATGCCTTATTTTTTTTTTTCTCTTGGGATTGCTTTACCTATTTGAGAACTTTTATGGCTCCATAAAAATTTTAACATTTTTTGTTTAATTTCTTTGAAGCATATCATTGGTCTTTTGGTGGGGGTTGCATCAAGTTCATATGTCATGTTTGGTAGAATAGTCATTTTGACTATATTGATTCTTCCCATCCGTAAGCATGGAATACCCTTCCATCTCCTTACAGCATGATCTATATCCTTTAATAATTTTTTACAGTTTTTATTGTATAGTACTTCCTTGGTTAGGTTAATTTCTAGGTATTTGATTCTTTTTGTTGTGATTGTGAATGGAATTTTTTTCTTAATTTCTTTTTTTGTTCATTGTTTGCAAAAATGCATTGCATTTTGTAATCTGTCATGTTTCTGTTTCTGTTTATTGTTTCTAATTGCTTATTGGTGGATTCTTTAGCTGTTTCTCTATATAGTGTCATATAATCTGCAATGTAAATAATGATAGGTTCGCTTTTTCTTTCCAACTGGATTCCCTTTATTTCCTGCCATCTCATTGCTTTAGCTGAAACCTCCAGTGTTGACAGTGGACATCTTTGTCTTGTGCGTGCTCTTAAAAGAAAGTTTTCAGTTTTTCATCATTAAGTATTTTCTTGACTCTAGGTCTGTGATGTGGCATTTATTATGTTGAGTTAGGTTCTGTCTTTTTTTCCCTCTTGTTTGCCATTTTTATCATAAATGGGATGAATTTTAATGCTTTCTCTGCTTCTATTGATATTATCACATGACTTTTCATCTTTTCTTTTGCTGATGTAATGTGTTATATTGCTGTGTATTAAACCATCCTCACATCCCTGGAATAAATAACACTTCATCATGATGTATAATCCTTATCATATACTGTTGAATTTGATTTGCTGGTATTTTGTTGAATATGATTGTCAGTATCTGGGATATTCGTCAGTAGTCTTATTTTTTTGTGCTCTTTTTGTCTGGTTTTGGTATTAGGGTAATGTTGGCATTATAAAATATATTAGGGATCAGTCATGTAAATAGTTGTCTGGGAAAAACACCATTTTCTTACTCTCATATTATCATCATATTCAACACTTCAAACCCCAGATAAATAGGTTTTTTTCCCCATACTCACCAATTCTAGACATCAGCTGTATGACCTACAGGTCTGTTCCCTTCTGACACTATATACTTGGAGTTAGTGTAAGAGCCCACAAGTTAATACACTGGTTCCTTTAAGCCTGCTCCCCACTTAAGACACCACTCAAGTGTCAGTTTGTCACTTAAACATTTGACCAACTGCCTATAAACTGGGGTTCCCATAACTCCCCTTCCTTGGGCTTGATCATGAGTTAGGAGGACTCATAGAACTCACGAAAACACATTTATTATAAAAGATATAATAAAAGATACATGAACAACCAGATGAAAAGATAAAAAGAATGAGATCTGCTCTATCCATTCATCAGGTGCTTCTGTCCTTACAGAGTTGGGGGCACATCACCCTTACGGCGCGTGGGTGTTCATCAGTCTCAAAGTTCTTTGGAGCCTATACTTCAGGGATTTTTATTGAGGCCTTATCATGTAGGTGTAAGTCTATTTCTAGCTCCTCTCCTTTCTCCAGAGAATAGGGAATGGGGCTGAAAATTGCAAGCTTTTAATTATGGCTTGGTCTTTCTGGTCACCAACCCCCATCCTGTTGTCCCCCTGAGAGTCACCTTACTCCTATCACCCAGGAAATGCCAAGGGATTTTGGAGCTCTGTGTCAGACACTCCGTGAAAATTTCAAGTGTTGTAGGAACTCCGTTTCAGCAACCAGGGCCAAAGGCCAAATATTAGCAGGAACTAGAGCATAAACCCTGTATGTCTTAATTACTTCACAGAAATCAGTCATGCTTCTATAATGAACCACAAGAAAAATTCTGAATCCTGGAGGGTTGGGCAAACCTCGTTGGCTGACAGTGCACTGTATGTATTACCACATACAAGTGCAGGAATGTCAGCAGATGGTTCTCTAAACTCTTCCCCACTTCTCTTGCTTTAACTGATCCTAATCTCTGTCCTTTCCTGTAACAAACTATGACAGCAAGGAGAGCAGCTTTCTGTGAGCTTTTCTAGAGAATTATTGACCCTATAGAACTCTGAACTTGCAACAGGTGTCAGAAATGAGGGCGGTCATGTGACACTGCCCTCTAACTGATCAGTTGGCCACCTCACTGCCTAGCACCGTCCCTAACAGCATAGAGTCTCCCCCAAGAGTGTAGAGCCTCCCCCATGTAGCTTCACCCCCATGGTGTGGTACCTCCCCCATGTACGTCCACCCCCACAGTGTAGCTCCGCCCACTATGTAGTGCTGTCCTCACTGCTTAGCTCTGCTCCCACCATGTAGTTCTGCTCCCTCTGCTTATTGATGCTGGGGAGTTGATGAGATCCCCTTCTCTGCTGAGTGGAAGGAATTGGTTTCCATTCCTTGAAAGGCTGCTTGACTTTAAAGCCCCAGACATGAAGGACTGAGCATATTTCTCTGAGGTTTTAGATGATTTCCATCTTACAGAGGGTGTGACAATGGACACATTCAGTTCTTCTGACTGTGGACCCACCAGCCCCATATAGAAATAGTTTATCTCCATGTTGCCTTACAGCACCAACAAGTTGAAACTTCCCTCTTGTCAATCAAAAATTAATTTTTGTGCACTGGGGCATCACTAAAGTTTTCTCTGTTTGCCCACTTAGCCTGTGTTTGGGTACAGTTGCTGCCCTTTTGGTTTTAAAAAATAACATGTGTTGTTTTCCTTGGGCATTTTGCAAATAGGAAGAAAATAATCACGTATTACCCAAATGCTAGCTATAAGCAAGAGCAAGCAGCAGAAAATCATTTAAAATATTATATTTATAGCCAAACATGAAATTTCTGAGTCTCCTTCAATTATAGTGAGTTTTATAGAATGACCAAATATCACATGTTGCAAATAAAAGTATAAAATTATATATCTATAGATTCATTATTTAGACTGAACTTAATAGTTCAACTCTACTTTTTTTTTTTAAGATTTATTTATGTATACAAGAGATGGAGTACAGGCCAGAGGTATGGAGGGTGAGAAGATTCACCAGAGACAGAGTGTGGAGCAGAAAAGGCAGACTGAAATACACTGCTGAGGGGAGCAGCGGATGAGGCAGGAGAGGTCTGTGGGTAGCTCCCTGGCTGACTGGGGATCGAACTCATGCTGCAGTGGCTGCGGACAGCGTCACAGCTTGCATCTTAACCCCTGTGCCACAATGGAGGCCCTCAACTCTACATTTTTTATGTCTTTTTCCCACCTAGTGTGGTTATAAATAAAAGATGGGACTTTGTAAATCATACTTTTGTGCTGAAAAACTGAAGAATTCACTTCGAATTATGGTGCTTAATAGATTTATTAAATCGATGTTAAATTCCTTGTACATTTCTGTAAATGTACATAAGTAGTTTAGGGAGCTGGGAAGACCATGCGTCAAGGTGCTAGTGGCAGGGGGTGGCAGAGGTGAGAGGGACAGTGTCCATGACATCAGTCACTTGGCTCAGGGCTCCTGGGCTGCATCTCCTGGCATGGATCCTCACTTAAATGCTTGGCTCTTGTTACTGGTAGGTAGTACCTGCAGAGCGACTTCCCAGCCTGCGTGGTTTCAGATGTTGGCACCACTGTTCTTAAGGAGCTGCCTTCATTCAGAACCTGTGTCTTTTCCTTTGACAGCCTGTGGCATGAATGTTCCTAGATTCTAACAAGGAAGAAAGGCAATTCTTAAAATGCCAGTCACTCAAAAGCCAAGCCTCTCACTTAAGGATTTTTTAAAAAAAAATTTCCATGTTGTTGGAACAACAATAAAGTTGGAAATAATGCAGTTTGATGTTCAAGGTCTCTTTTGGGGAACTCTGGGGAAAAACCTGTGATCTTCAAGGGCCCAGACCAAGGGGTTTTTTCCTGGTTCCAAGTAAGCATCCCTTTTTAGGATGGTTGGGTCACCTTCATGCACATTGCAAAGTTGGTTGAGAGTCCTCGATAGAACTTTGCAATTCCTCTACACACTGCCCTCCTTTGGAACTAGCATGTGTCTCAGAAAAAGAAGCAAACTGCAGTATCACAGGACTGTGACAGCAGACTTTCCGAAGACCCATGGACCTAAATACTAACTATACTGCCCAAAATGCTGCTGAAGATTTCTCAAATTAGCTGAAGATTTTTACGTTATTGTAAATATGTTATTTGGGAACAGCAAGCAGGGATTTATTAGCTTTCATTATCTTAGATTGTTTATTGCTGAGAACAGGGTCCTGGGAAAAGGGAAATAAGTTACCTTGTTGAGGGTAGGAGAGTTGCTAGACCATGCTGGGCTGACCAAGGGTAGGAGGGTTGCTAGACCACGCTGGGCTGACTGTGGCCATAGTGCTGAAGACACCAGCTCCCGGCTCATGAGGTGCTGGAGCTTAATCCTCAGACTTGACATCCCAGGTCTGTGAGTGTTTCTGTCTTGGAGGGACAGTAGCTGGGCACAGGTACTCAATAAAATAAATAAATTAAAACAAAGTGAGGGAAAATTTTCCGCTGAATCACCAGGAAATAAGGTAATATGTTCTTCATTTGGTGGACAGCTAAGGATTTTTTTTAACTTAGGCACCAAAGTACTTCATAAGTTTTACTTTGGGAGGATAGAGCAAAGAGAATCTTTGAGCATATCATTTAATTTTCTTGATGACACACGAGTCACTTGCAAAAGAAAAAGCACCAATATTTCAGTGTGGTTTAGCTTGGCATTCCTTCAGGTCTAAAGAGGTGGGCTGGGTCTCTTTAGCCTTCTTCCAAATGGAACCGTGGCAGCATCGAACTCTCTTCTGGTGCCCTTTGATTTTTGTCTTAACTGCCTACCCCTCACTGCAGTCTGTTCTTGGTTAGTGGTGGCCTCCCCCACCCCTGCCACACAACTGGGCATACTTCACATGTTTGCCCACCCCCCCCCCAAACACCCCTCCCCCCCGCCCGTTGCCATAAATAATTCGTTTCCTGTGTGGGGAAGATGGTAGGAAGGAATGCTGAGTACTGAAATCTCTTTGATGCGGGAATCAAAGTGACAGTCGTCCAGCATCATTATGGAAAACATTACTTTTAACACTTATGTATTACTAAGTTACATTTAGAAACACACATTTATATTTTTAACACATGTCTCCAGCAGCAATTTATTAATAGGCTCCTTGACAGTGCTGCAGTAGGCCTCGGAGATAATCTCTCCAGTGTCCTCCTTTTCAGCTGAGAGAACTGAGACTCGGATGGAAATGGGCAGAGCAGGATCTTGCCTGTGTGCTTTATACTCTGTTGGTGTTATTTTGAGTTGACGTCATTCTATGATGCTGGGACCGCTCGGAAGATGGGTTCCATGTCTGTGTCATTTGGGGTCGCTTAGGGCCTTGTCATTGTGGGCATACAGCAGGCCAGAAAATGCTGTTTATTGCAACATAAGTGGGATCTAGATTCCCCATTTGGTGGATCAGAGTGACAGTCACCCAGCAGAACCTGAAAATCTGTAAGTTGTTAATACAGTGGCTACAAGGGCAGTTTACTTTTTGCACTTGCTTAACATTTACCCCTTGAATGAACTAATTTTATTAAAATCTTTGAATGAGCTCATTTTGTAATATATGGTAATAATATAAACAGCATCTTGCAAAAGGCTGAGGGATAGAAAGGTTGGTCTTCCCCACTTTGTTTGGGAAGGTACACTCTTGACACCAGTGGCTATACTACATGAGTGCCTGCAACAGGGCATGTCAGCATTTTAGCGGTTGAACATGGAGGGATCACGGCAGGGTTGGGTAGTTGGCATACTTCGTGGAGTAATTTATTGAACACTTTGTATGTGTCAGGCACTGTAGTAGGACCTCAAACCATTATCTCTTTTGATCTTTGCTATAATTCTTGAAGAAGGACGTTGTCTCCTTACTTACTTTTGAGAGAACTGAAACGAGGGAATATTACTTTTCCAAAGAGTCCCATTTAATGGTAGGGCTGGGATTTGAACCCCGATGTCTTGGACTCTAAGGCCTGCATTCCTTCATTTTCTGCCTCACCTACTCTGGTTGCACTCAGAACTGTACTGCACAGCTGCACACACCTACACACGTGCATATGTGGACCTTCTGGAGGTCAGTTTTGAGCTCATCCGTGGTGTCTGATTTAGGTTTGAATGGGTTGAGAGTGCCTGAGGGCTTTCTGGGTAGGAGGGATATCACTAGCCTTCCTATTTGTCAGTGTTTAATTAATTAATTAATTTTAAAAAAGATTTATTTATTTGTTTATGCAAGCACTGGGTACAGTCAGAAGCGCGGAGGGTAAGAGAACCCATCAGAGCCAGAGCAGAGAGCAGAACAGGCAGAGCAACAAAATACACTGCTGAGGGGAGCAGCGGGTGGCAGGAGAGGTCCGTGCGCCATGTGGGACCCTCCTCTGGTGGCCGGGGAGCAGCTGGGGATTGAACCGGCGCTGCAGAGGCTGCGGGCAGCTTCGCAACCCAGCGCTCAACCGCTGCGCCACCGGAGAGGTCCTGTCAGTGTTTAATTGTATCTCACTGGATTATTACAATTCACAACCTTGTTTGGTTCTTAATTTTATTTTTCAAAGATTTATTTATTTATGCATACAAGAGCTGGGGTATAGGCCAGGGATGCGGGGGTTGAGAGGATTCAACAGAGACAGAGCGGGAACAGAACAGGCAGGCAGACTGAAATATACTGCTGAGGGGAGCACTGGGCGAGACAGGAGAGGTCTGCCTCGCCATGTGGGTTGCTCCCTTGCCGGCCAGGAATTGAACTTGTGCTGCAGAGGCTGCAGATTGCTTCATGATGAGGTGCTTAACCCCTTGCGCCACCAGGGAGGCCTTTGTTTGGTTTTTTATTATTTGGATAAAAAAATATGTTTAAGCTGGTTGATGCCTTTCAGAATCTGAAGGCAGGTGTAGATAGTAATATGGGTATACTTGGCATTGTTAGCCCATAATTCAAGTATTTCAGTTGAAATGGTTATGCCAGTTAAATGGCAAGAACACAGGAAGAAATTTCCAAGGACACTATGTCCTTGGAGATGTCTGTGTCCCTGGGGATGTCATCTGAGTTACCTGTTTCATCCCCTGTAAAGACCCTAAGCTGGCTGATTTTTTTTAAAGATTTTTTTCTTATGCATACAAGAACTGGGGTATAGGCCAGAGGTGTGGGGGGGGGGAGGGTGTTGAGAGAATTCACCAGAGATAGACCAGGCAGACTGACTGAAATACATTGCTGAGGGGAGCAGTGGGCGAGACAGGAGAGGTCTGCTGCGCCATGTGGGTAGCTCCTTGGCTGGGGATTGAACTCGTGCTGCAGAGGCCACGGACAGCCTCACAGTGCTGTGCTTAACCCCTTGTGTCACCAGGGAGGCCCGAAATTGGCTGATTTTATATGATGGAGTTTCAGAGCTCCGTCCATGAGAAGCTGTGTGATGCCTTTGAGTATGTGCTCTGAGGATCTATTGCTTTCAGGCTGACTAAAAAGTTACTGCAACTCTAGATTCTTCTCCTGTCATATGGGGTAATAATAAACAGTATCTCATGGGGTTTTACATGCATGAAATGAGATAACATGGAAAGAACAGAGTAAATTCTAACATACTATGAAACCATTACAGCACTTAGAAGCACATGTCCTTAGGCTCCAGCACTGGGCAACTTTCTCCCGAGTCCATGGGCAAGGTAGCCAAGTCACTGCACAGCAGTGTCTAATAATCTGTTGGGATCTAGACATCTGAATGCCTGCTTGTAAGGTCTTGAGACTGATAGTGTTCAAGGAATTTCAATTATTTTTAACCTCCTGCTTACACTTAGGGTATAAACAGAAAATTAAGCCAGCAATTAAAGTACATACACTCTACTGTCTAGGAGGTCAGGACTGAATTTTTAACATCTTCAAGCCATTGGGAGGTGGCTTTGGGGAAGGATGTAGTCTGTCCAGAGAAAAGTGTGCATGTGTGCAAGTTGGAGGGAAGTAAACTTTAAAGTGAGTTTTTGACTCTGGCAAAGACAGATATGATGAAATCCTTGTTTGTTTCATTACATAATAACTTTTCACTTCTCCTGTAGTTTGTACATTATCAGCTAGTGTACCTTGAAAAACCTTAGGCAGACTTCCTTGAAGGGAAGAGAGACATGAAACTGGAAGGAAACACCGCTATTTTGCTCTTCTGAGTAGAGGGAATAAGAAGCAGGAGATCACTTCAGGAATGGGAGGCAGATGCGGACAGCAGAATGTTACTGGAAACTTGAACTTGAGGGAAAAAGTCTTTGCTCTTGCATTTTTTCCAGGTTGGTGTGTGGTTGCTTTTAAAGAGGAAAGGGGAAGGGCATTATCTTCTTTATAATAATCAGGCAGAACAATTCAAAGAAGCCTTTATAATGGATTCCGGGAACTTAATTCCAAAGCTCAGAGTCTGTCTCTGAAATGACTGTTTATCTCATGTGAAGAGATCTCTGAGTAAGCTGCTATAGGCATTAATTGGTTGCAGGCATCAAGAGCGATAAGAAGGTAGTTGAAGAATACTTTTCCAAACTTTTTTTTAAATTTGCATAGAAGTGGGATGTAGACCAGAGGTGCAGGGGCTGAGAAGATTCACCAGGGACAGACAGAGTGGGGAACAGAACAGCTGGATAGACTGAAATACACTGCTGAGGGGAGCAGCAGACAGGACAGGAGAAGTCTGCTGTGCCATATGTGGGTCAGCTCCCTGGCTAGGAATCGAACTCAGGCTGTGGTGGTGATAGCCTGAGACTTAACACCTAGGCCACCTGGGACACCCTGAAGAATACTCTTTACCAAAGACTTGACAGTCAACTTGGTAGACAGAATTCAGGAAGCAGTTTGTGAGCAGTTGTCAGGGTGCTCTCCTCTGAGCAGGAGGTCGACTGTCACCAGCTGTACTTCAGGAGCTCCTGCTTCAGCCCCAGCACCGGAGAAGAACACCCAGCACAGCTTAGGGTGCTTGTATGCAGGATCCTGGAACACAGCCACTGAAGCTGAAGCTTGTCTGCAACTCCTCATCACTATTTTTTACTTCCTTTTGCTTATTGTCTCCTCACCCAAATCCTCTTTAAAACTTAAGCTACAAAAGTGGATTAGGTAATGTATGGACTTAGTTAAAAATTCAAAAGAGATTGAAAGCAATGTGGTGACATGTTTCCCTTCTACCTTTGTCCCCAATCAAGTATTTCCTTTTCTGGAAGCAACTGGTGCCCATTCTTGTGGATCTTCGTAGAGATTTACACACACACACACACACACACACACACACACACACGATGCTTATAGATATATATTTTATGTGCAGATAAATATTCCATATAATGTCTGTCCATATACGCACAATTGTTTATTTTCCTTCCCTTCTCCTTTATAAAAAAATCTATTTCCCCCTTTGTTTTTGTTTTTCCTCCAACTTTAAGATAATAGTTGATATACAACATTGTGTAAGCTTAAGGTACACAATGTGATGATTTAATACAGTTGTATACTGCAAATTATTATACTAGAGAGTTAAATACCTTACCTCACATAATGTCTGGTTTTCTTTATATTTTAGAATATTTAACTTTCTTTTTTTTTATATTTATTTTTTATTTATTTATTTTTTTATTGTCCAAATGGGTTTATTTTTTTTTTAATTAATAAATTTTATTTTTATATTCCCCATACAATTGCAATCCCCCCATTCTGACCCCAATCCCTCCCCTCCCGCCCCCCACCCCCCAAAAAGTGTCTCTGGTTCATAGTTTTTGTTGATTTTGATTTTCACTTTCTTATAGTTATTCATTTTCCTGGTCCCTTAAGTTTTCTAGATCCCTGCTATGAGTGAGACCATCCGGTATTTTTCTTTTTCTTTTTGGCTTATTTCACTGAGCATGATCCCTTCCAGCGTCATCCATGTTGCTGCAAATTGCATGTGTTTATCTTTTTTGAATGCTGAGTAATATTCCATGGTGTATATGTACCACATCTTCTTGATCCAGTCATCTATTTTTGGGCATTTGGGCTGTTTCCAAAGCTTAGCTATTGTAAATAGTGCTGCTATAAACATAGGGGTGCAGGTGTTCTTTGGAATTGATGTTTCTGTGTTCTTTGGGTAAATACCTAGGTATTTTTTTTTTTTAAATAGAGGCATGTTATTTATTTATTTATTTATTTGTTTGTTTTGTTTATACATGCACTGGGTACAGTCAGAAGCGCGGGAGGGTGAGAGAATTCACCAGAGCCAGAGCAGGGAGCAGAGCAGGCAGAAGGACCAAAGTACACTGCTGAGGGGAGCAGCGGGCGGCAGGAGAGGTCTGCGCGCCATGTGGGACCCTCCTCTGGTGGCCGGGGAGCAGCCGGGGATCGAACCGGCGCCGCAGAGGCCGCGGGCAGCTTCGCAACCCAGCGCTCAACCGCTGCGCCACCGGGGAGGCCCTTAACTTTCTTTTTTTAAAAAAAGATTTATTATGCATACAAGAGCTGGGGTACAGGCCAGAGATGCAGTGGGTGAGAGGATTCATCAGAGACAGTGAAGGGAACAGAACAGGCAGACTGACTGAAATACACTGCTGAGGGGAGGTCTGCTGCGCCATGTGGGTTGCTCCCTGGCCGGCCCGGGGATCAAACTTGTGCTGCAGAGGCTGTGGATTGCTTCATAGTGTGGTGCTTAACCCCTTGCGCCAGCAGGGAGGCCCCTAGAATATTTGACTTTCTTAACTTTCAAGCATGTAATACCTTGTTAGCTATAGTCACAATTAAACATAGATTCCCAGAATTGATCTAATAACTGTAGGTTTGTGCCCTTTAGCTGACATTTCCCCAGTTCCCTCTGTTCCCCCTCTACCCAGCCTGTGGTCATCACCATTTTATCATTTCCATGAGTTTTGCATTTTTAGATCCCGTATGTAATGATCCAGTATTTCTTTCTCTGACTTATTTCACTTGGCATAATGCTCTCAAAGTCTGCCCATGTTTTGCAAATGGCATAATTTTCATCTTTCTCTTGGTTGAGCAAGATTGTGTGTCACATCTTTATCCATTTACCTCAGTGAACACGTCAGTTGTTTGTACATCTTGGCTATTATGAATAACACTGCAGTGAAACTGAGAATGCAGGTATCTCTTTAAGATCCTGGTTCATTTCCTTTGGATACATATCCAGAAGTGGAGATTTCTGGATCATATGGTAATTCTATTTTTAATTTTTTAAGAAACTTCATATGTATTCCATAGTGGCTGTACCAATTCCATTCTACTAATGTGGTGTTGGAATTGATTTACTTGTGTATCTTTTCATTCCAGAGTAAAATCCCACTTGTTCATGCTGTATAATACCTTTAATGTGGTGGTGAATTTGGTTTGCTAATATTTTATTGAGAATGTTTGCATCTATAGTCAGCAGGAAAATACAGGCCTGTAGTTTTCTTAAGTGTATTTAATCTGGTTTTGGTATCTTGTAATGCTAACTTCATAAGATGAATTTGGAATTGTTCTTGCCAATTCAATTTTTTGAAAGTGTTTGGGAAACTTTTGGCTTTGCCTCTTTGTTTTGTGGAATTCACTGTTTGGTCTTTTCCTTGCTGGGAGATTTTTTTTTTTTTTTTAAGATTTATTTATTCATTTATACAAGCACTGGGTAGAGTCAGATGCGTGGGAGGGTGAGAGAATTCACCAGAGCCAGAGCAGGGAACAGAACAGGCAGACTGATGAAGTACACCGCTGAGGGGAGCAGTGAGCATGGCAGGAGAGGTCTGCATGCCATGTGGGACCCTTGCCAGTGGCCGGGGATTGAACTGATGCTGCAGAGGCTGCGGGCAGCTTTGTAGCCCAGCGCTCAACTGCTGCACCACCAGGGAGGCCCATTGCTGAGAGATTTTTGTTGATCGGTTCAACCTCCTTAGTTGTTAATTGCTCTTACTCAAATTTTTTGGTTTTTCATGATTTCATCTTGGTAGTTCAGGGTGTGTTTCTGGAATTTCCCCATATCTTCTAGGTGATCCAATCTGTTGGTGCATAATTGTTGACAGTAGTCTCTCTGATTCTTTGATGTTAAGTGATATCAGTTGCAATGTCTTTCTTTTATAATTTTATTTCATTTCTGATTTTATTTTTTCTGACTCCAGCTAAAGTTTTATCTGTTTTATATTTTCAATAAGAGTTCTTAGTTTTGTTCACCTCTATTTTTTTCCATATTCTTTACTTCATTTATTTCTGCTCTCACTTCTATTTTGTTCTAACTTTGGACTTAGTTTATTTTTCTAGTTCCTTGATGTAAAGTTAGGTTGTTTAAGATCTTTCATTTTTCTTACTGTAGGTACGTGTTTCTATAAACTTCCTTCTTTGAATTGCTTTTGCTGCACCCATTAGTATGTTTTAGTATGTTTCCATTTCACTTGTTTAAAGATTTTGATTTCCTTTTCTTTTATCCATTGGATTTTTCAGAACTGCGTTATTTAATTTCCACATATTTTCCAGTTTTCTCCTGCCACTGAATTCTAGTTTCATAACACTTGGTTGGGAAAGATGCTTGACATTATTTCCATTTTTAACAATTTGCTAAGACTTGCTTTATGACATAACATATAATCTAGCCTGGAGAATATTACGTGAACAATTGAGAGAAATGTATATTCGGCTGCATTTTGGGCAGAATGCTCTGTGTCTTCCACATCTGTTTGGTCTAAAGTATACAAAAGTGCATTTCCTTTTTGTTTGGATGATCTAGCAGTTATTGAAAGTGGGTGTTCAAGACCCCTATCATTTTTGTCTTTTTCTCCCTTCAGATCTGCTAGTAGTTGCTTAATATATCCATATATTGGTTTTCTCTCTCCATTTATTTATATATATATTTGATATGTTCCCCCTCTTCATGAGTTAACCTGTTTATCAGTATATAATGATGGTCTTGATCTCTTATTAAAGCTTCTGTGTTTATTTGTCTGATATATAGTTATCCCTGATATCTTTTGGTTTCTACTTGTCTGAAATGTCTTTCTTTTCCATCACTTTGAACATATGTGTGTATTCAAAGCTGAAGTGAGTCTTTTGTAGGCAGCGTGTAATTGGGTCTTTAAAAAAAATCCAGCTCCTTCATGCCTTTATATCAGAGAATTTAATAGATTTACATTCATTGTCATTATTGATAGGTTAGGACTTACTAATACCATCTTACTCTGTGTGTGTGTGTGTGCGCCTCTTTTGTAGTTTCTTCCTTCCTCTTTTGCTTTCTCCCTTTGTGAATCAATGATTTTCTTTAATGTTTTGCTTTGATTTCCTTCTTTTGTGTATCTATTATAGGCTTTTGCTTTGTGGTTACCATGAAGTTTACATAAAGCTTGTAACAGTCTATTTGTCCTAATAACTGGATTGCATACAAAAGCTCTGCTTATTCCTTCCCCTTTTTTTTGATATCACCGTATACCTCTTTTTATATTGTGTAGTCATTAACAAATTACTGTAGCTATGGTAATTTTTACTTTGATCCTTCCATTTTTACTAGGGTTAAGCAATTAATATATTACCTAATTACTGTATTAGAGTATTCTGAATTTGACTATATGTGCTAGCTATTGCCAGTGTGCTGTGTATTTTCACATTACTCATTTTCTTCATATCAACTTGAATATTTTTAGTACTATAAGACAGCTTTAGTGATGATGAATTCCCTCAGCTTGCAGTAACTAGGAATAGCTCTATCTTTCCTGTGTTTCTGAAGAATAAGTGCTGAATAAAATATTTTTTGATTGGCAGTTGTTTTCTTTGAGTGCTTTGAATATATTATCTCATTCTCTCCTGGCATCAGTTTCTACTGAGAAATCTGTTAGCCTTATGGGAGTTCCCTTGTAATTGCTAAGCTTCTTTTGCTCTTTTAAAGCAAAAGATAGATGATTTCTGATGGTTTCATTATAATGTGTCTTGGAGAAGATCTGTTTAGAATTGAGTTTGGGTACCTGTGAGTTTCATGAAGTTGGATGGCCAGATTTCTCCCCAGATCTGGGGATTTCTCACCTACTTCCTTAAGTAAGCTTTCTGCCTCCTTTTACCTCTCTTTTTCTGGGATTCCATTAATTTCACAGATTACTTTTCTTCAAGGTATCCAATCGTTCATGCAGCCTTTATCCACTCTTTCTCATTCACTTTTTCCTCATCTGGTTGGATAAAGTAAACACTTCTTTTCATCTCCTTTCCAAGTTTCTTTCTTCTGCTTAATCCATTCTGGCTATTCTCCATTGCATTTTTTATTTCACTCTTTGTTTTATTCAATTCCACGATTTATTTGTTGTTTTTTTAAAATGGTTTTTAATGTATTAAATTCCCGGTTTTACTCTTGTTTTCCTAATGCTTGTTTAATTGACCTTTTTATTTATTTATTTTTTTAAAGATTTATTTATTTTATTTATACAAGCACTGGGTACAGTCAGAAGCACGGGATGGTGAGAGAATTTACCAGAGCGGGGAACAGAACAGGCGGAAGGACCGAAGTACACTGCTGAGGGGAGCAGTGGGCATGGCAAGAGAGGTCTGCGTGCCATGTGGGACCCTTGCCGGTGGCCAGGGATCGAACCGGCACTGCAGAGGCTGCGGGCAGCTTTGCAGTCCAGCGCTCAACCGCTGCGCCATCAGGGGTGGCCTGACCTTTTTGTTTTTATAGTTCAAGAGCTTCCTTGAAACTACTTTGAATTCTTTATTAGGTAAATCAGATTCATGTGTCTGGAGGTGGTTATTGGAAGATTATTGGGGTCCTTTTGTGTCATGCCTCTTAATTTGTTTTTGCTTTGCCTTACATTGTCTTCATATTTAAAGCATCAGTGTCCTCCATCACTCTCTCTCTCTTTTTAAAAAAGATTTATTTTACTTATGCATACAAGAGCTGGGGTACAGGCCAGAGTTGTGGGGGGGGGGTGAGAGGATTCACCAGAGACAGAGCAGGGAACAGAACAGGCAGATTTGACTGAAATTCACTGCTGAGGGGAGCAGTGGGCGAGTCAGGAGAGGTCTGCTGCGCGATGTGGGTAGCTCCCTGTCTGGGGATCGAACTCGTGCTGCTGTGGCTTCAGCGAGCATCATAGGTTATGTCTTAACCCCTTGCGCCACCAGGCATGCCCCCTCCATCACTCTTTTTTAATATTTTATATAATTCTTTCATCATTTTTCATTTTTGCACAATGTATGCATTTTCATTTTGGTTATATTCACCATGCAATTGCACCCCCCCCTTATTTTGACCCTAATCCTTCCTCCCTCCTCCAAAATCAACAAGCAACTATAAACCCCCCATCATTCTTTACTGACTGACCTCCACAGGCAAATTGCTTCCCTCATCCGTGATAGGGGTTCTGGGACTTTTTCAGACCTATGGCTGCATATTTCTTGCTCCCTCTTGTGGCACAATTAATATTTTTTGTATTATTTAATTGAGGTAATAACAATGATTACAACACCTTATATGATTCAGAGGTATAGGTTCGTACCTCTTCAGCTGTGTGTTACCACAGCACATCCACCACCGAGACACCCAGAGTCCTCTCCATCCTTCACTCTGCCACTTCCCTCTCTGCTCCTTCCCACCCTACCCACCCCCACTGTAGCCTCCATTCTGTGGTTAGATTTCCAGGATTTTATTTGGTTTTGTCCCTCTGTATTCCACATAGAATGAAAGCATCCAGTATTTCCCTTTTGCCTTCTGACTAATTTCACTTAGCATAATTCCCTCCAGTTCCATCCATGTTGTTGCAAATGAAAAGTATTTCATCTTTTTTTTTTTTTAATTTTTTTAAGCTGAGTAGTATTCTATTCTATTGTGTAAAAAGCCTTGTCTGTCTTCTCTCTGTCTTGGAATGCACTGGAATTAGTGCTGACAGCCTCCTTTTTGCTTTCCCAGAGGTGGTGCTAGAGTTCAAGTTGGTGTCTGTCCCCCACCTGCAGGTTCTGGCCAGCTTTGAGTGTGCTCACCAGCCTTCTGCCAAAGCTCACGCTTGCCCCTGTTGGGAGCACACATAGGGAACCTGCCACAGGGTTGTGGTACTTGTATGTGAAGAGTGGGGAGTATTGGGACCACCCATTGTCTAGTTGTGGGGATCTGCAGGTGATGTATCCCTGGTGGTTTGCGGGTGGGCTTCTTAGTGTCTGTGATGTGGTTAGTCGGACCTTGTATCTCTTTACTGCCCGCCACCGTTCCTGTCTGCTGCCTTCCCTACCTCCACCCCTAGAGTTGTACGACTAGCTTTGTTCTGCACAGGTGGGGAAGCCAGGTGCTTCCTCATAGGCTCTCTCCACTCACCTCAGGGGAACTCGAGAGCTGAGAATGTCTCCCTAGTCACTGGGCAGTGCCAATGTATAGGAGGGTGGTGCAGGGGAAGTCAAATAACTACCCTTAACCATTCCAGTGCTCTTTTGCTCCAGTGGTATCATGGAATTTCTCTGGGAACCTGGACTTCCACAAAGGCCTTTTCATTTGCAGCCAGTAGTCTAACTAGTGTTCCACAGGCTTCTGGACCCCATCTGAGAGGGGTGGGGCTCCTCAGAGTCCTCAAACAGGACTGAGGTGTATACCTGTTCTCTGACACACAGAACACGGGATGGGTGGATGTTATAGGGTGCCAGAACCCATAGCTTCAATGGATTTGTCCAAACTGTTTATGCTGATGGGGGATATGAGTGGAGATTGTCTTGTTGGCCTGTCTTTCTGGTGCTACTCATGTCCCTTTATTTGTGCTCCCCATATTTTCCTGTATATATGGCAGCTTCCTGAACATTCCATTCTGCGTCTGCTTCTTTCCTTTAATAATGAATCCCGAAGACTATTGCCTTGTGTTTAAATAATGTGTTTTTATGGCTGTGTGGCAGTGGTCCTCGAACTCCTTACAGCATCACCTGGAGAGTTCATGGACGACACAGGGACCTGCGGTCCTTGGGTTAGAACAGGCCTGGTAGGGCCTCTGCCTGGTGACCATTCCCTGCATGGTTCTGATAAGGACCAGAGGTTAGAATCACTGGTCCGTGTTAGGCTCCTACATGTCCGTGCTCCATGTTACTCCTCAGCCCCCACTGATGAATTATCAGGCTCTTTTTTTTGGAAACCCTTTAAGGTGTTTGATATTGGAGTTTAACAAATCAGGTCAGTGGGGTGGGCAGGGGTGGGGAGATGATGTGTTCATCACATACCTGGTGTCAGATCTCGGTTCTGAGGAGCAGATCGAGTCATTTGTTCCTTGACAGTTTCTGCAGTTGTGTTGGCACCTGCCTCAGTCTTCCCAGCCACAGCGGTGAACTTTTGCCTGTGTCTCTTCTCACATCCTCTCCTTTCCCTTTCGTTCTGCTGTAACAAGCAGTGTGTGAGTGATGCTGTCCTCCTTCCTTCCTTGCCAGTCAGACACCCCCAGACTGTCAATCCCAGGACAGTGTTCACAGGGTTTCCTGTAAACCCCAAACACTTTTGTGTGCAGTACAGTAAAGTAAGGAGAAATTATTAGTTAAAAAGTGAGTACCATTTGGGAAATGTGCTTCCATGCTGTGGTATTGGGATGTGCTAAGGATGGTCCTTTGGCCTTTGAGTGGCTAGTCCATCCCAAGTGTGGTGGCAGCAGGTGTTTCCCGTGTTCTGTCGCTTAGCAGCTCCACGGGGGCCCCTGACTGTGTGTGGATGCTGGGGACGCCTCTGTGTGGTGTGTGCAGGCCAAGGTAGCAGGTGAAGGAAGGAGGCTACTTTTTTGGTTGTCACTGAGTTTTAGAATCAGACAGGATCTTAGCATCTAGGTCTTTGAAGCTTTTTTCAGTAAAGGAATGTCCTCTTGAACATGTGACAAGCAAGTATTTAAATTTCTTCAAAAAAGCAAATGATGATAGTTGTAGACCACAGCCAGCGTTTGCTCTCCCCTCAGGATTTCACAACTGGTTCGAATGCAGGTTTTCTGACTCATCCTTAGTGTTTCTCAGAGTTGCCTGAAGATGATGGTGGTGGTACTCCTGCAGGTTTGTTCAGTACTTTGCGTGAGGACCCAAACATTGGCCTCAGGGAAAGCAGTCGGCATTCTCTTGAGCGCCTCTCTGATCTTGGCCTGTAGCATTTTCTTTCTGCTTATTTTTTGGTGCTTATTATTACCTTTTTCAGTTGAGGGGAACCCCAAGTAGAGAATATAGAGAATAAAGATGGGGGTCAGGGCTTCTGTCTTGTTCAGTGAATCTGGGGCTGGGTTATGTGGTCCATGTTGAAGAGCTTTTAAGCGGGCATGACTAGGGGTGACTTGGGACTCACACCTCTTGCTTATAGTTTTTCTTTTAAAGAAAGGAAAACATCACATCCTCGATTAATTCTGTCTTCAGCAGCATAGGCAGGTCTGGCAGAATCTTCTTTGGGCTTAACAAAAGGTAACTATGAATGTGGGTCTCTATAAAAAAAGTAAAAAGTATCACCTCCACCTACTGGTTTAGGTGAAGAAGACCTTTAAGTACATCTGAGCAGTTGAACCCCTGCATGTAGATACAGCCAGGTGCTATGGGAAAGGGGTGGGGCAAAGGTGTGTGAATGTTTTAGAGGTTAAAAGGTGTTTATAGAGTGTACCTGCCATTCACGTTTCTGCCGAGGTACTTAAAGTTCCTCAATTTTATGCCCACATTTAACTGTTTCTAAACATTGGAACTTCAACCAGTGCCTGGATCCTCTTGCCATTTGCTCATTAACAGTCTTCCTAATCTGTTACTGAACAGATTTGGAGCAAGAAACCCTAATCCCAAAAAGAGACACTAGAGTTTGGCAGAGATAAGCATCTCATTGGGTAGAGTGAAACAAGTATTGTCAGTGTTTGTTTTCTTCCCCAGCCTATTGTAGACTTCATTGGCCATATTTAATAGTCCCCGAAAGAATTACTGTTACTGATCATTAACATTATTAATTGAAATTGAGCTACTATAGGAATCATATCACAGTCTTCACCATACATGTTAATTTTATATTTAATCCTTACAAGTCTGGAAGTTTCTATTATCTCTTTTGCATAAGAGAAAACTGAGACTCAGAGACATTTAGTAACTTGGATAAGGTCACACAGCTAGGAAACAGCAGAACCAGAATCAGCCTCTGATATATAACCACTATATTCTTGTCTCTCAAGCATGTTCTGATTGTCATTGTTCTTAATTTCTGGAGAATCCTCAAAGGATTGTAGCAGACACTGTTATAAAGCCAAGAGCCAATGGTGGTTTGGGGGATAATTTTCTGGCCTTGGTTTCGTTGAGTACTTGATTGTGTTATTAAAGTGGAGAAGGAGGTATTGGTATACTTGGGGAGAAAATAGGAAATGTGCTCTGTCTGCCAGTGCCCACTGTGGAAGCAAGAGTCCCTTTCAGTAAAGAATTTCTGCAAATTACTTGTTGGGGAAAATGTGCTGGTGGAGAAAACTGCAGGTACAAAGGCTAGAAATGTTCTCTCGAATAAAGTACAGCCGCAGATCTGATTATGGACGGTTGTTGGCTTGGTGTTCAGCCTGCTGAATAATTAGAGTGATTCATAGTTCATGCAGAGTGTGTGTTTGGGAGTCCAGCATTGCTGCAGATAATAGAAGGGAGGCGGTTTCTCCTGCTGTTTTGAAACTTATGAAATGCCACATTGTCACCTCCTATCACAGTGACAAATAGGTTTTTGCACTGATCTCAGTATCCCGCTAAATGCTTTCAAACTGCCTGTTGCCCCATAGGTTTTCAAGCAACAAATGCTTTTAAAACACTGCTCTGCCTACCTTGCTATCAAAGAATAATAATAATTATGATGATAATTTAGCTCCAGGGAGTGTAAAGCACTGTGCAAAGTGCTGTGGCAGTATTCAAAGGCCTGAGGCCAGTGTCAGGAGTCTTCTTTGCTAAGAGTTCATAGGAGGTGGCAGATAGTGGTGGGCTGGGGGCTCAGCGCTTAGTACTTTTCTTTTGACTCCAAGTTGGATGCAGTTGGAGACCATTTCCAACTGGGATTTGACTACTTGTCCAAGTTCAAAGATTTGTGGTGCAGATTGTACTTGAATGAGTGAAATGTCTTTCAGGTAGCTAGAGCCTGGCAATGATAGGCAGGGAGTTGGAGAGTGATGGAGCTTGAAAATGCTGATTTTCAGTATTAATACGAGGTGATTGGTCATGAGCACTCTCTCAGGTGATTTCTATCCAATGATAGTTAATAGAGCAAGACTTGTGGGTTTCGGTTGTTTGTATGTTTGCTTGTTTGTTTTGGCCACCTGTGTGTGCACATCTGCATTCATTGCCATTCCTTTAACATTAGACTCATGTGCATGTCAGTCTGCTCTCCTGAGAGAGGAAAGACAGGATGGTGTTAGCAGCAGTAGCTTGGAATGGCTGCATCTCTGCGTGTGCATGAGAGCGCACCCGTGCTGGGAACCTCACTTGGTGCTGCCATGTCCTTGGAGGAATATGGTTCAAGCAGTGCTCCCAGGAAGTTGTGTTCATTCTTGTCAGTCTCCCCCTGAGACTTCGTCATCAGTTACAAGCAGTCACACAGGAAGCCTTGTTTGGGGCAGTAGAAAATGGACAGAACCAGAACAAGAGGGTGGAAGGACAGAGGGCCCCTAAGGTTGAGACCAAGGAGGAGGTGCCTCTGTGGGAGGCCACTCACAAGGCCATGGGGTAGAAAGTGCTGAGGGAGCAGTGGAGGGGTCACTGGGGCCAAGACCCAGTTCATTTCGAGAGCGCCAGTCCTTGCCAGCACTGCATGGGAGTTTAAAGAAGAAATTCTTGCTCTCCAGCCTACAGTTTAGATGAATAGATCAGTGATCTATCCAGTTTAGATGGATAGATAGCAAACAGTGCTGAGTTACTGCAACACATACCTTATTTTATTGTCCTTTTTTTGTTGTTGTGCTTTGTGGTTACTGGTTTCTCAGTAATTGAAGGTTTGGCAACCCTGCGTTGAGCAAGTCTATTGGTGCTGGTTTTCCAATAGCAGTGTTCATTTCATGCCTCTAGTTGCATTTAATTAAGGTATGGATGTTTTTTATAGACGTAATGTTTTGTGCACTTAATAGACTGAATATAGTGTAAACATAAGTTTTACGTGCAGTGGGAAAACAGAAGATTTGTGACTCACTTTAGTGTAATATTAGCTTTATTGGGGTGGTCTGGCACCCAGCTCCTACTGTCCCGAAGTGGCCTGTATGGAGTAGTAAATCCAAGTTGACCTGCAGCACAGGGTGAAGGCTCACTGCTTCCTCACCAAGCCCAGGATTTTAAGAGATTCAGACTTGTCTAAAGGGCAAGGGGTTTGGAATTGTGAAGTGGGGAGGACGGGAGTAGCTTTTCCTGCTGCCTGGATGCAGGGACTCACATCCCGAGAAAGTCCCAACTTCAGTGTTTGGACTGAAGTCTAGCAAAGTGGCTGAGTGCCCCTCATCTTACTGGAGCTTTCAGAACATAATTATCAACAATCAGGTATTCTCTTCTCAGCTGGGACCTGTGCAGGAATCTCTGGTGAAAATCAAAATGGGGAATGGAAAACAGAAAATCTGGGAGTACTGCCTGGGGGTGGGGGTGGGGGCTCATGGGGTGTAATATGTCCGTGGCACCTGGGTTCACCACAGGGCCCTGGGGTGTGGGGCTGGTGAGGACACCCACTGAAGGGTTCCTGGAGGTGTCTTGAGCTGGCAGCAGCCCCTGCAGCAACCCTCACTTGCTACTGATGCTTAGAAGCATATCCTTCTTGTTGGAACTTACTAAAAACCATATGAGGGAGGAATAAAAATGTTGACTCTAAAAATCATTTATAATTGGGCATGTTAAGAGGAACCAGGGAAGAAACTTAGAAGGTGAGAATGAAAATCGTAAATCATGACTTAGACTTCTGTAATGTTGGAGCTAGAAAAAAATCTTGGTCCCCTCACTCAGTCTCCACCCCTTACACACGTGACACTGGAGCTGGAGGAAAAGTGACTTGCCCAGGGTCACGAGGCTGGATGTAGGAGGGAATGAGGCTGGAGTCCAGGCTGCCCTGTGTCTCCTTCTACCTTTTGTGTGGGCTTGCATTCCTGTCCTGAATTCTTATTTCTTCTCCTACTGCTTGGAGTCAGAGCAATGTGGACTGAAAGAAAGAGCTCATGCTCACCTGGAGAACATGGACGAGCAGAGGTCATTGGGCCCCCCCAGGCTGGAGGAGCAGGTAAAGTGAGTCAGCATGACTGGAGGGGGCTGAGCAGGGAGTAAGCCCACCTGCTTTTTCTTTTTGTCTGGTGGGCAGGACACCAGACCCCAGGCGACTTGGTGTCTTTTGGAAAAGGACCTAACCAGGTAACATCACTGTATAAATCAGCTGACCTACATGTCATCATGCAGCACTGATTTAAGGAATAGTTGTGTCGGGCCTCCCCTGGTGGCGCAGCGGTTGAGTGCTGGGCTGCAAAGCTGCCCACAGCCTCTGCAGCGCCTGTTGTATCCCCAGCCTCCTGTGAGGATCCCACATGGCACGACAGACCTCTCCTGCCATGCCCGCTGCTCCCCTCAGCAGTGTACTTCATCAGTCTGCCTGTTCTGTTCCCTGCTCTGGCTCTGGTGAATCCTCTCACCTTCCCACACTTCTGACTGTACCCAGTGCTTGTACAAATAAATAAATAAATTTAAAAAAAAAAAAAAAGAATTGTTGTGTCTTAGTGGGATCTTTAAAAGAAAATTGAGTTTTGTTTTCTTTTTTAATAGAACAACATACTTTTTATAGAACTATGCTTTTTCTACCTTCTTAGTGTGTATGCGACAGGTGAGTGCAGAGGGGCAGGCCTTTTGCCTCAGCCCTGGCATCGGGGCTTACACCAACTCAACAACCCCCTGACCCTGAGGCACAGAGTCCCTTCTTGACCCCAATTATTACATCCTGGTGGGAGCTTTGTAGACAGTGCCCAGACACTGCTGCTGGAGGGGAGATGTGTTAGAGGGAAGCCCAAGGCTCCTTTAACCCCTATAAAGGTTGACTCTTAACAAATTTATCTGACTTCTTCCCCTGCTATTTAAGATGAGAATGAGATTCCGTTCAGCGGGACCAGACCATTGCTTAACTTTCTCTTCCTGCAGCCTGAGTTTTATTTATCAAGCGGTTTGAACTTTAGGATCCCCTTTCAGGTACAAGGCTTGATGCCTTCCCTTCTATGACAGTGAATTGTCTCCGCATTGGATTTTCGCAAAGCCCTGTGCCCTGAACAGAGCAGGTTCCCGTCCAACAGTTGTGAGAACTGACGGTTGGAGGAAGTGAACCTGATAGGCCTGGGGCCAGAGCCCCTGATTGCTGGGCAGAGCCCTTCCAGCCCAGAGCTGCTCTGCCTGGGGTAAGTGACACTCAAAGTCCCACCAGAAGCAGAGAGACACATGCACGGGAGCCCAGTTAGGGTCCTGAGGCCTTAGGCCAGCTGCCCCCACCCTTCATAGAGATGGATTCATCAGGATTCCTGAAATGTTGATATTGGCAAGGCATATCACGATAACTCCAAGCAGCCGGTCTCGTGCAAATGTGAGCAGATGAAAAGTGTCCTGGGAAGGGCTGTGGATCCAGTGCCGATGGTTTTGTTCTTCATCTGTGCTGTTCTAGCTGCATAGAGAGTTTTCATAGTGGGGGTAGGAGGGATGATGCACTAGGTGCTCCCTGAGGACAGATAAGTCCTCTAAGGTGAAAGTAAATCTCCCGAGGGAGCCTTTTGCTGCTGCATTCTGCATCAGTGCCCAACAGCTAGGTAGGGTCAGTATGCCAGCTCTCTCTTGTCTCCTCCCAAAGGAGTCTCTGCTCCATAGTACTTGCAGCCACCACCACAGCAAAGTGACTGGGCACCTTGCTGGGGTAACTTCCAGAAGCTTCAGAGGTGGTGTGGACTTTCCCCTGGAAGCGCGAGGGCTGTTTTTGGGCATGGGCCATCCCTGATGATGCTTCTCTATCAAAATCAAAAGGTGGCTGAGGAGATGCCCCTTATCCCCAAAGTCTTAATTACACATCTGCATGCCTGCTGCTGGCTAATCAATAAACACACCTTTTTGGTTTGCTGAAGAAGTTCTACAAGAAGAACTTGGTTGGGCTGCTGTATTTTTAATTGTGCCCCCACCATTAACCAACATTTCTTCATCGGATCACTAGATAGCTGAGAGCTGATTCCAGCCCAGCCTCTGGCAGCCTGCCCGGGCCTTGGCCTTGCTGTGGCTGCATCAGCCTTTCTGTATTGGGGGAGCTAATTCCACACAGGCTGCTCTGAACATGCTGAGCGTTCAGGTGGGTCAGAGACTCCATGCTGCATGTCTCCCTGGTGCCTGGGAGTGGTTTGAAGGGGAGGGTAGGTGCTGACAAAATCAGCTAGTTTTGGATTTTGTTTTTCTGCTGAACGAAGCTTGTCGCACTCATTTTAGAAAATTCAGGAAAGTTGGGAATCAAAACAAAGCTACTCTGCTGACCTTTCTTATTGTGGGGAGACTCAACAAACCCCATTATTTGCTTTACTGATGGAAGCAGACACACTAGTCCATGCTCTGGCATTCTCTAAAGGGTACAGATTTGGGAGCAAGCCACCTGCCTGGGTTCAGATCCCACCTCTGACACTTACTAGTGACTCTGAGAACTTGAGTCACCGTGCTATCCTTCAGCTTCCTCACCTGTACGTGGTGCCATCGCATAGGTCTCTCTGGACTGTGGGAATGAAAGCATGAGTGTGTGAAAGGCACAGGGAAACAGAGCCAGACCTGCCCCCCACCCAAACTCCCTGTGGGTTCATTGGTTATTACACCCCAACAATCACCTGCTCTGGATCATTCATATGCTTTCCCTTAAGTCAAGTGGAATTTGCTGCTTTATTGGCATTTGCTGTTTCCCTTTTCTCACATGCAGGCCTGGAGTGTTTTTTTTTTTTTCCCCAAAAAAAGATTTATTTATTTATTTATTTATTTATCCAAGCACTGGGTACAGTCAGAAGCACAGGAGGGTGAGAGGATTTACCAGAGCGGGGAACAGAACAGGCAGACTGACAAAAGGGAGCAGCGGGCGCGGCAGGAGAGGTCTTTCGCACCATGTGGGACCCTCGCTGGGGGCCAGGGATCGAACCAGCGCTGTAGAGGCTACGGGCAGCTTCGCAGCCCAGTGCTCAACTGCTGTGCCACCAGGGGAGGCCCCAGGCCTGTAGTCTTTATGGTGTCTTTGTTACAGGGGCTGTGAGTTAACACAGGGCAGAATCTTGCCCAGGACAGAGCTCACTGGTGGGGAGAGGGAAGCCGGTGCCTGGGCTTGCTGTGAGCATCGTGAGAGACACTGTTTGCCTCAGTCTGTGGGTTTCTAACTATGGGATTTTCAACCCCAGTTTCAGAAATGGTCATTCTGTACTTCACCAGTCCTGCTCTGGCTAAGTCTCCTGATTATCAGCTCTCCCTCCTCCTCCACAGTGCAAGGCCTAGGCGTTTCCTACACAGGCAGGTGTCCTACTGCCTGATAACACCCGAGCTGGCTGGCTAGACAGTGTTAGTGCTGAATGTGAGGGTGTCAAGTAGTGTGTCATCACTGAGATGCAGCAGCTGTGTTTCTGTGACTTTCACTGGCCCTGGGGGTGTCTTATGCAGGTGGCTTTGTGCAGGTTTTGGCTGATTTGGACTTACCGACCCCACACTGGGGCCCTCACCGGACCCCTCTAGGCCTCTATTTCCCTACCTGTGAAATGAGAACCATGCTCATCACTCAGAGGGTTGTGAGGATAAAAAGTGCAATGCAAAAGAACATTAACAAGTGAAGTGAGGGGCTGAGAAAGCGTTAAGTGATCCTAGATTCTTTTTTTCCCCCAAGATTTATTTTATTTATGCATACAAGAGCTGGGGTGTAGGCCAGAGGTGCGGGGAGTGAGAGGATTCACCAGAGACAGAGTGGGGAGCAGAACAGGCAGACTGACTGAAATATACTGCTGAGGGGAGCACTGGGCGAGACAGGAGAGGTCTGCCTCGCCATGTAGGTTAGCTTCCTGGTTGGGGATCAAATTCATGCTTCAGTGGCTGCTGATAGTGTCATAGAGCTGAGACTTAACCCCTTGCGCCACCAGGAGACTCCACGATCCCAGATTCTTAGGCGCTGGGCTGTTTGGCCTTTGCACCTGGGCATGGTGTTGCTGTAAGATTGTGTGGGGTGCATTGTGAGCGGGGCGGGGGGGCTTTGTGATTTTTAAAGAGCCACTCCAGAGCAGATCTTGGAGATGATGAGTGATGACTGCTGTCCATCAGGGAGTTCACCAGACCTGGACCACTTAGGAGCTGGAAGCAGGAATGTGTGTGGCAGCTCCTGACTGAGAAGGGCTTTGCTCATTAGAATGACGTGGGATTTTGTACCCACATTCAAACACTTGGGCCCTGCTGCTTCCTGGACAGCCTCCCCTTCAGACTTCCCCTAAGATTTAAACCTTTAGCCCCTCGGCCTCCCCGGTGGCACAGTGAGTTGAGCGCAACGCTGTGAAGCGGTCCACAGCCTCTGCAGCGCCGGTTCGATTCCCGACCGGCCAGGGAGATTCCCACATGGCGAGGCAGACCCCTCCTGTCACGCCCACTGCTCCCCTCAGCAGTGTGCTTTGGTCCTTCTTCCTGTTCTGTTCCCCGCTCTGTCTCTGGTGAATTCTCTCACCCTCCCGCACCTCTGGCCTGTACCCCAGTGCTTGTATAAATAAATAAATCTTAAAAAAAAAAATATAAACCTTTAGCTCCACTCTTCACCCTTGTGGCCTGAGCTCAGTTATGGTTATATGGCCATGGGTGCCTGTCCCCCCATGGAAAGTGGGCTCTGTCTTGCGTGGTGCCTTGTGTCTTGTCTGGCCGAGGGACACATCTGGAAAATGAGCCTTGGAGTAACTGACCTACTCACAGTTGTTTTCTGGTTTTTATTAGTAAAATATACATAAAATTTGCCATTTTTATTTAAATTTTTTAAATGAAGTATCATTATTTTACTAAAAGCTTTCATTATGGTCAAATGCACATAACAAAATTGACTGTTTTCATCATTTTAACCATTTAAACATGTGATTCTGTGGCGTTAAGACCATCAATGGCTGTGCATCCTTCCATCGCCACAGCATTCTCCTCTTTCCAAACACACTGCACCTGTGAAACAGTAACTCCCCATTCTCCCCAGCCCTGGCAGCCACCGTTTCACGCCTATGAATCTGTCCCTTCTGGGCCCCACATAGTGGGATAGTTTTTGTCCTTTGTGTCTGGCTTATTTCACTTAGCATAGTATCTTCAATGTTCATCCTCGTGTCAGGGTTCCTTTCTTTTTAAGTTTGAATCATTTTCCACTCTGTCTCTATTCTGCTTGCTGTTCATCCACTCACCTGTCAGTGGACTTGTGGACTAGTCCACCTTTTGCAAACAATGTGGCCCTCTAAGTATCTGTTTGCACCCCTGCTTGGGTTCTTTTGGGTCTACCTAGATGCTCAGTCATCATTGGGTAGTTTGGAAGATTAAATGATCTAATATTTGTAACATTTCCTAGTTGATAGCAAGCCCTATTTGCTAGATAAAAATAGTAAAAATAGGATCTCTTAATTAGACGATTTGTTTTTCAGTTTTTCTTTAAATCAGGGGAGGGATGCTGTTGGAGCAACTGTGGTGCCCAGTTGTTTGAGCAAACACTGTCTTGGCAGTTTAATATTTAGAAAGGTAGATGGCATGTACTCTTTGAGAAAAGAGAGCTGCAGACGTTTCGTCCCCTCCTTTCAGCCCCACAAAGGACTGGGAGTCCCTGATGCCTGTTCCAGGAGAGATAGCAGAAGGGACAGTCTTTTGCAGCCCCTCCTTCTTGGGAGCAGTCAGGTTCGGTGTGGGGGTCTGGGCTTCCCAGGCTCCTGTTCCCAGCTGCTCATATCCGGGCCTTGGTTTGAGTCAGGTTTCCAGTGTTGCAATCTCTTATTGATCTCCATCGCCTAGCTGTGTCCTCTCTCTGCCTGGGGAAATGAAAGTAGGGCTTCTCCATTCTTTGCTGGATGCTGTAGTTTATTAAGAAGGATAGGGCGATGGTCTTGAAATACTTTCAATTGAAGTTTACCTAAAAAAAATAGCATATACTGTTCAAAGTTACCTGGCAAGAGGAGAGATGTGCCCAAAGTTAGCAGTGACGTGGTGTTAATGCTGGGAAGGACCCCAAGACTAAGGCCTGACACTCAGCTCGTAGGCTCCAGTCCCTAGACTGGAAATTGCTCAGGGGCCCCCTTAGTTCATACAGCTTGTCTTGCCTATTGGTTCCAAAGCATCTTCTGCTTATGGTATTCTTAGACTTTTTCTTCTTTGATGTTCAGTTTTAAAACAGGTGAGGTAGAAAAGCATTTGCCCTTTTCTCAAGCCTTTTAATAAAACAAAAGAGTGTTGGCAGAGGCTTCTTTATAGACATGCCACTTCCCCATGACTGGAGGGTGTGGCCCGAAGTGCCTGGAACAAGGTCGCCCAGTCTCCCATTTGGGAACAAGTGCCTATTCAGTCAAAGCCACATTGTGATAAAAGTGTTTCAGCATTCTATGTCGAAAATTCCTAGAGAAACTCATAGTTTTATGGTCAGTGAAGCTTTAAGAATAAACTTCAGTTGCTTGAAACTGTCTACTATCAAAACCAGTTTCAGTAATTATTACAGGTATGTCTGGCATTAGCACAGAATACAGGGAACTTTTGTGCTAATCATAGGTTATAATGTGGTTCTGCTGAATTTTTACATGGCAGTTCAATCAAATTTACTAGGGAGAGTGTTGTAACACTTGCTGTGTTACTTTGCAAGTGGCTTTGCAAGGCCACTTCCTTGCATCAAGCAGCTTCCAGAACTCTTGGCAGTCACTCAAATGGTGGCTTTGATGAGAGAACCACGTGGTGTTTTGGGAGTGGCATATGTCTGTGTGTGTGTTACATGTGTATGCACAAGCCCAGTTTGATTCAAAGGGTCCACTAGGCATTAAGATAACACGGGGGGGATTAACATGGAGCCAGGCACATGACCAGCTTCTGAGAAGTACTAAAAACTGACTGAACAGTGGCATATCTACACAATGCTTTAGGAAAATCTTTTTCCTCTTATGGAGCATTAGAAAAATTGAGGTGAAACTCCAATAATGTACACTTAACGATTGGAACATATACTGTTCAGTGGGATTCACTGTGTACTTGTACACAAGTACCACCTTTGGTTGGTTCCAGAATGTTTCCTTCACCCACCAAGGAAAGCCTACACCTATTTCTCCCTCTCCAAGCTCTGGCAAGTTCTCCTCTGCCTTCTATGTCTGTGGATTTGCCTATTCTGGATATTCGATATGAATGGAATCATACTGCAAAGCTTTTACGCCTCACCAGCATGTTTGAAATGGACATCATCTGGAGTTTCTTTTTCTCCATTTCCAAGAGTCAAACTCCCTGTACAAAGAGCCTGATCTCTTTGGAGCTCTTGGAGTCAGATGAGCAGCTTTGACTTGAACCCCAAAGCTACAACTTAGCAGCTATGAAAACTTAAGCATGTCGTTTAGCCTCTCTAGGTCTGTTTACTCCGGTAAGGCAGCGTGACTTGAGAACTGAATGAAAAGAGCTGCTGTGGGTGGTGGTTCAGGCCCTGGGAGTCAGAGGGCCCCAGCACATCCTGATATGTCCTCAAGTTGGGCTGGGCTGCTGCTGGCAAATCCCTGGCAGCTCCACTAGAGAGTGGGGCCTCCTTATGTTCAGAGCTGCAGGGCCTTTTTCTTGTTGCTGTGACTCCTTTAAGTAGAGGCTGTAATTACACTGAATGACTGGGTTGAGGCGGCACACGGGGCAAGCCCCAGCCACAGTGAGTTCTCAAGAACACCTTCATTGGGTGACAATTGGTTCTCAGTAAATGTTGGCTGAACTAAATTGAGTACGGGTTCGTGAAAAAATAAATATCAGACTAAATCCAATTTTAAATACACTGGAGCCTGATATTTAAAAAAGAGACCTCTGGTGAATGCTGTTGTACATACCCCTTCAGCTGTATCTTTTGGGCAAATCTGATTTTCACATATTAAGTTTGTTTATTATGAGGTACACCAGCATTGGACATTTACTTAAAAAGGTTATTAATACTATAACTCAGTTACCTTCCTGCACAGAGTATCAGTTCACACGTTCTAGGATAGTTTCCTAAGCCACCTGGGTAACTGACACTGGGGATAAAGAAATAACTGAGGCCTCAAGATGCTTGTGAATCTGGGCCGGGGGAGGGGATAGATATGCAAACTGTAAAATAAAGTCCCTGTAGATTGACTAGAGGGCCACCCCGGGGGCTGTGTGCTGTGGGAGTGTTTAGAGAAGGATTTGTGAAGGCAGTTGCAGGAAAGGAAAGGGAAAGAATTCCTAGGACAGAAAGGCATTGCAGAGCAGGAACGCAAGCTAGGCCTAGAGGAATTTGTAAGAGGGAGACATTTCAGGTATGGGAAGTAATGGATGCATAGTCCCAGAGGAGAGAAAGTGAACTAATTGCCAGTAAGTTGCTGGACGGACTGGCATCTGGGCTGGAGGGCAGTTTAGAAATAAATAGAGGAGGGGTCCTCGGTTGCTGAATATGGTCTAGAGGCTTGGAGTGTTTGAAGGCTTTTAGGCAGGGCAAGAGTGAGTATTCACAGTCCACCAGCCCCCCAGGCAGTACCAGCACTCATCAGCTACTCCTCTGCAGATGGACCAGTCTTGGGGGGTAAATGAGCCGTGTGAACTCCCCCCAAAGCAAGGGAACCTCTCACTGAGCTCAGAACAATTCCCAAGCCCCAGCCAAGTAGCCAATATGTCCTTTTGACATATGAAGAAATGGAGGCTCAGCTGTGAAGTGACTTGCTTATGGTCGGGCAGCTTACCTAGAGGACCAGGGCTGGACCTGGGAATGCTGAAGGATCCCATGGGGTGGGGGGTAGAGCAGTCTCCCTATCCAGGAGTGTTTCCCTAGGACGGGACTTGCTGGGCCCTCATACAGGGTTCTGTGGGTCCCAGCAATAGGCCAATGCTCCCCCTGAGAAGTGAGGGGTCCTCCTCTTGCTGCCCCGTCTTCCATCCAGTGACTTCAGTGAGTCAGGGAAGGGCTTTAGAAAACACTCTAGAAACCTCAACAATACTCTTGCTTCTTGGCCAAGTAAAGACCATTTCTGGATAGGAGCCAATGACCTGGAGGCCTGGGCTCAGCATAAGGCCTGTCTCAAGTATACTTCTAGACTTCAAACCTCTGGAGTTTCCAACATTTAGACTCAGAGCTCCCTCTAGAAGAATGGTTACAAAAGATTAGGAAGTTGACCCATTTTAGACATTCTACTCTATAAAAGGAAATTAAAATGAAAAGCACTGCTCCATGAGTTGTTCCTGCTCCCTAAAATGTAAATGTTGACGTGGATTGCTTAGATATTTAAAAAATTTAGCAGATGTGCCCACACACATTCTGTGTGTAGGGCATTTCTTTAACACCTTTTGGGATGCCCTGTGTACCAGAAGCTAGGGTACTTAAATAATTGAACCTCAGAGCTGTGATTGGTTTGCCCCTCCAGCCCTCCCATTCATAGACTACTAAAGAGGCAGTGTCTAGTTAACAAGATCATTTAAAATATTCATACCTGTTAGAAAGCATTTGCCTTTTGGGTTTCTAGACCCATTTGTAACCAGGGTGTTGGTGGCCTTCCTCATCCCTATAACAATTCTTGAACACCAGTAATTGTTGGCTGAGGATTGAACTCAATTCTGAAACTCTCTATCCAGAGACAACATCAGATTCCACGGGTAAAAGGCTGAGTCTCCCAAGCCCACCCTCCACCTGGGCTTCTGACAAACATACTGTAGGTGGTAGGTGCAAGCCCCTCCTCAGACATCAGGTGCCTGTCACAAGCCCAAACTATTATCTGTGCTTCTGACTAACCTGCTGTAAAACCAGGTTCCCAGGGCACCCTCCTCAGTATGAGTGCTTTGCTAGAATGGCACGTAGAGCCTGGGAAGCCTGTTTACTCATTAAGGTTACCTGCTTATTACAGGGAACAGTCAACAGGATAAGGAACAGTCAAATAGAAGAGATGTACAGGGAACGTTATGGGGCAGCAGCTTCTATGCCCTCCCCAGGTGTTTTCCAAAAGTTACCTTCATGAACACAATAAGAGATACCTTTATCACTCGCAAATCTTAGGAAATTCCAAGACTTTTGGGGGAGCTGTGAGCCAGGAACTGTGGATGAAAGACCAAATGTGTATGAGAAATACATCTTTTGGTCATCTGAATGACCAAATACATTTGTCTTATAAGCCACAATATCACAGTATCCAAATCAAACTGAATTTTTCCTTTGTTGGCAAGATCCTTTCTAGCTAAACCTATTTTCTGTCACCGTTTTTTAAGAAGCCCTGTTAGAAGTACTTGAAAAAGATCAGGGGTGTGGACTTCAGTGATGTGTCTGACTTGAAGGACTCGGGTTGCTTTATATTGGTGGGATTTTTCTCTTTAATAATCCTCCCTTCTAGGGGAGAGGAGACATGTATAAATACTTTAACCAGAGATCAAGAGAACACATTTCTTTCTGCTCACTGATTCTCATGCAAGCCACTGAATCTCTGAAGAGATTGTCCTTTCTGGCTGAGTTTCTCTATGACCCTGTCATGCGAACTGGGTGTACCAGTGAGCAGAAAACTTCTACCGCCCCTGAGATTACTCCATCTGCAGCGACAGCAATCTTTGAATCCATAGACAAAATGTTTAGGGAGCTGGAATGCAGCTGTTGGTGTAATGAGTGAGGAGAGAAAATAGAATTTGTTGAGGATTAAAAAATATTAAGCTGAAAGATGTGAAAAGCCTGTAGGGTAATTGCTATCGGCTCTGGGTTTGACAATTGGTAGAAATGCTGTCCAAGGGCCTTCACACGCTGCAGAACCAGGTGACTCTGGGTGGCCCCTCAGTAACAGAAACAGCAACACTCTGGAAGCTTGTAAGAATCCATTTCCCAGGCCCCAGCTGAGACCACTGAGTCACAACGGGAATGACCTATTCCTGTGGCTGTCTTACAGCATTCAGCCTGGAAACATGTGGTCCCATCTATAGATTTGCTTTTCTGTAGCAGCAGGCTAGGATCTGATGGTTTTATCAGCGTGCAGACTGGCGGGTGCCCTGGGAACCCTGGACTCACATGATCTCAGACCCTTTGTGCTTATAAAGACAAAGCATACTTATTGTGAAAGAACTTTGATTAGTGTGCATAGAGAGAAAAGAGAGGAAAAGATAATAGTGTCCCCAAAAGATCCCAGAGTTACCCTTCCCTTCGTGGGCAAATGTACAGCCAAACAGGATTGGCCTGAAGCAGGGCCACTGAGTCCCAAAAGGCACCTTCTGCGGGGGACCCATAGGAAAGGGGCACAAGGGGCCAGGCAAGTCTGGGACTAAAGGAGCAAAGTCAAGATAATGCCTGTCATTGTCAGCCTCCCCATGTGTCTCTCCCCACCATGTCTCCTCAAGTCCCTAGTCCAATCCAGCCAAGAAGCAAGCAGGCCCTTCTTCTCCACATGTCTCCCTTGAGCCCACCTGCCTTCCATGGTATATAGCTTCACCTGGCCGCTCGGCTCCACCCCTCAGCAGGTAGAGCTGGGGACCTGGAAACCCCCCTTTTTTATGGAGATCTTGCTGTTACAGTTTGAGGACAAACTGCCTGGGCTTGCCTTGGACTGAAGGGGGTTGCTGGATGTGGGGCTTTCACTGCTGAACTGGGACGGTCTCAGACAAACCAGGACATCCTATCTGGTCTCAGGGTTAGGGGTAAAAAGTTTGTTGCATCTCACCTGGTTCGAATCATTCGACAAATGTTTTCCTGATTGCTTGGAGTGTAGGAGGCCAACGCAGTAATAAAAAGGCCTTTTTCAAGCCTGGGGTAATGGATGGCTGTCATCCACTTGAGTCCATTATCCTTTTCTTCAGTCTCCATGTGAAACTGACAGGGCAGGAGCAAAGTTGGGGGAGGAGATGGGATGGCCCAGCACTTATTTTTGCTCCTTTTGTACTGTAAGTGGCTACTCTGCAACACTGGGCTGTGAGCTCTGGGGATGTGTGGCGTGGCGTGCCACATGGGTGGAGCGGGGAGGTTGTTAGCAAACATGAGAGACCGAGGGCTCAGGCCCCAGGCAGCCGAGGCAGGGAGAAGAGGTCCTGAAGAGGAAGAGATGTTTTTAGTAACAAAGTCATTTCCATGTATGAGCTGAAGCTGGGAAGCTCTTTGGCCATTTGCCAAGCGTTGCTTTTCTCCTGCTCGGCTGGGTGGGTGTTGCAGGCTCACAGACTGAGAAGAATGGCCCTGTTCTCTTCATGCACTTATTTTCTTCGGGGCTTTTCAAAGCATTTTAGGAGCAAGCAGGTATTGGTAATTGTCCCATCTTTTAAATTATAGGTTTGGGTTCTAGAGAGCAAGAAAACCAGACTCCTAGGGAGAAAGAGGGGGATGGAATTACATGATCTGAGCTGATTGCTCAAATTGTGTAATGGTGTCTTCTGGAGCTGTTTCTTTCTTTTTTGGAGGGAACTATTTCTCGCACTGTGCTTAGTGATCATGGAGACCTGCCCCTGCCCCGCAAATGGGGCTGCTCTCCTTTGGAGACTGACTTTGTGCACCGGGGCAGATGTTGGCTCTTACTGGAAGGACTTTAGGATTCATGAACAGGCCATTTTTTTTTTTAAGAACTGGGGTACAGGCCAGAGGTGAGAGGATTCACCAGAGACAGAGTGGGGAACAGAACAGGCAGACTGAGCGAAGTACACTGCTGAGGGGAACCGCGGGCGAGTCAGAAGTGGTCTGCTGCACATGGACAGGCCATTTTTAATGGGAGTTTGAGGTTTCCTCTCTAGACTTATTTGTAGAAATTGATTGCTGCCCCTTGCTCTTCACAGTATCTTGCCCACAGTCATCCTCACCCAAGTTGCTTTTTTATTCCCAATTAAGTCTTGCCATTTTTGAAATGTGTTTCCAAATGAATTATCAGAGATTGCGTATTAAGGAGAACAGGACTCTTGGCTTATCTCACAGCAAAATGTCAATTACTGGTCAGTGCTTGATAGCACTTAGTAAAGGAGAAGTTGGGTGCAAGTAGCTGATGTTTGAAACGTGTGCCTAAGGGACTTCACAGAGGCACACGCTCTGCATTGACCTTGCCTCTTGCTTTTTGTCCTCCTTTAGTTCTCCCACTTTGGCGTGGACCAGAGCACACAGCAGGGCTTGTTAAACACAGAGCCCTGAGTGCTGGAGCTTCTCATTCAGTTACCTGGGCTGGGGCCTGAGAATGTTTATCTAACACATTCCCAGGTGAAGCTGAGCTGCTTATCCAGGGACCACAGTTTGAGGACCACCGCCCTGAAGCTCAGGGGCTCTTGTTCACCTTCCTGTCCCCCACTGTGTACACTGGACACCTCACACATCAGCCAGTGCAGTGCTGCAGGTCATGTGAAATCAGAGTGGAGGCTCACTCTTGCTGCAGAGGCAACAGGCCCCAGCTGAGGTCAGTGAGACCAAGCCCAGGTCCCTTGTCCATGGAGTGATTCCAGCTGCTGTGTTTCCCGTCACTGTGAACTTTGGGCTCTCAGCGTTATAGGATATTTAGCAGGATTCTGAAGATTCTGTCCTAGGATGTCAGTTTTTCTTAATTTTGATGCATTTTTGAATCTTTTTATCATTAAACATTAGCTTATTAGAGAAAAAAGCTGTATTTTGATTGAATAAGTAAGGACCAGAGAGATATTAGAAGGGGGAAGTTGGGTAGGGACTGGGTAGCAGACGGAAGATAGAGTCATGTGACATTATTTGTCTTGTCATCGATAATTCATAATAGCTGGAAACTTTCTAAGCCTAGCCTTCAAAAGCAGAAGGGAAGCAGTGTGGAAAAGGTTACCCGAAAATCTCATATAAAAATACCCTCTTAATTCCACATCTTAATTCCATTCTTCTGAATTCTTAAGTCCTCATGAGGAAATTTATTTACTGCTCCTAAGAAATTCCCCAACATGTTGCAAGACTCAATATCTGATAACAGGGATTTAAGTGTTGGTATAGGCTACTCAGTGGTTCTAGAATGCTCTGTAAGATTTTGAAGCCATGGGAAAGATTAGACCTCCTATCTTAAGTGGACTTAATGAACTTCAGTAGTAAACTGTCTGCTCTGTGAGGACAGGGACAATGTGTTTTTTTTTTTTCCATCACTGTCTTGCTAGAATCTGGCACAGAGCCTGGACATGCTAGGTGCTTGATACATAGTTGATAAATGAAGAGGCAAGTTCTCTGTGAAGGGACAAAATTGCATTAACTGTTGACCTTCCTTATGTAGTACTAATGGAGTCTAGCCTTGACACTCAACTCCACAGACATTTCTGAAGATTAACCATGCTTTCCACCTGCCGATGTCAATACCGGCCTCACTGGTCTCCCCACGGCTCCCTTAGGGCAGCATTTTTGCTCCTAGATGCAGTGTCACTGACCCCTCAAGAAGACAGATGATCTGTTCTTTCTGCTCTGGTCTTTTAACTTTGCCAATTTCCCTTGAGGAGGGTGTGAGTTGGGGCTTCTGAAGGACTCAGCTGACATTCGAACATGCTTGCCCAGCATGGACAGTGTGTGACTTGGGAACTGCTTCTATAACTCTGTTACATAAGCCTGACTCTCCCCGAGGCCCAAGATAGCCCTTGATTAGAAGCCAGCTGCTCTCAGAAGCCGCTCAGGTCTTTGGGGCCCCCTTGGTGCCCCTCCATGTGAGGAGTCTCCTTCCTCAGGGACATCTTGGTGAAAAGCATGTTAACCAACCCCACCTTGCTGTGACCTTCAAGTACTTCATGCTGTATTTTGCAAAAACATCCATCTGCCACAGCTTAGACATATAATAAACGGAAACGGCCTTCACTATGGAGAGTTTGAGAAGGCCTAAGTCATCCATGCATTTGGTAGTATTAATAGTCAACACGTACAAATCATTCTTTATTAGACTTTATCCCAATTGCTGTTTAATCCTCACCCCGCCCCCCTGGGGGGTATACTAGTATTCTGTTTTAAAAATGTGAGGTCCGGGGGTAGGGGAGCATCACTCCCCCAGAGTCAAATGGGTGGGAAATGAGAGGACAGGGGCCTGAACTCCACCTGCTGCCTTGGGCACCTGGGCTGTGCTGAGCCCCTCTGCGGCGTCCGGAGCCCATGTGGGGCGTGAGAGGACAGTTTGCTGCGCTGGGCCCGCCAGGCACTGCCCTGGAGGCTGGAGCACCTCTGCCCCTCTCTCTGTGCCTTGTCTTCCTCCCCTGCCTGTGCTCACTGTTAGTGCTGCAATCAAAGATTCATTGGTCTAAGTGACAGTAATTGCCGTCATCCTTCCCTGAACATTTTTGTTTCTAGTGAAAATGTAATGCCTCTGCCAGTCACTAAGGTTTGGGGGCAAGCAGTCACCTGTGGACGTGGTTTTGTACTTGCAAGTGCCCAGCTGGAAAAGAGAGTGGTTGGTTGCACACTTTACCCTTCTCTCCTCCTGGTGCCTGGACGGCTTCCTGCCTTTCCCCAGTGTCTGGGCAGCAAGCCTGACCTGGTGAGGACAACTGGGGCCTCGACAGGAACCCCGAAGAGGCCATTAGCCGAAGCCTTGGGCCCCAGTTAAGACAGGGGTTTCCTTTCTCTGCGCAGCTGTGACTTGACTCTTTGTGTATTCTCCAAATCCCACATCGTATAAATGTGCTGTTATCACATGGTTTTAAAAGGAAAACCAAATTCTACCACTTCTACCTCTGTATACCTGTGCCTCAGTTTGCTCATCTGTAAAGTGGCAATACCACCTGCCCAGTGCCCCGCTTTCTTCATAGGGCCGACATCAGGCCAACTGAAATAATAACCTGGCATGCCGGACCCTTTAAAGAGAGGAGGCAAAGGACCATGAAATCAAGCTCAGGTGGCAGATAGATTTTAATGCTCTAAATGGGGCTGTGAAATGGAAGTTTAATCTTTTGCAATCTGATCCCATTTGTTCAGTCTCAGGACTTAACTTGGGAAATCGATAAAATGAGTTAATTGTGTGTTCTCTCTTTTTCCATTGGTGTAGCTGCTTCAGGCTTTGGACAAAAGCTAAACTCCTGTGCACTTTAAGCTAAAATAGCATTTGCGATGCCTGGGAGATAAGAGCAGCGCCCGGGTTTCTGGCATTGAGGATAAGGATGAAAGTCAGAGAGGGAGTGGGCCTCGGGTTTGCAGGCGGCTCTTCTGTGTGGAGTCTGCGGGTATAACACCCCTGCACTGACTCCAATCTTCCTGGGTCTGCAGTACCTTTCCCTGGTACTTGATGGCTTTATGAACACTCTTTAATGTACAGAAATGAATTGCAGTTTCCTCTCTCAGCTGGACTTGATGTTCAGATATAAAGGAAATAGGTCTCCGACTTGAATAATTAAACCGTATCAGAGCAGCGGGCCATGACCCAGTGATGAACTTTCCTCTGATGCGCGCTTGTTCCTAATCTTTAGCACAAATGTGAAGTGTAGTTAACCTGCCTCCAACTCATGGGGCCCCTGCGGGCAAGTTGGCCAAGCTTGTTCCAGCAACAGGAGGCATCAGCATGGGGTTTCATGTCAAAGCACCCCTTGGAATTGCTTTAGAGGAATAAGCTGCCCGAGGGGCCAGGGTTTGGGTCTGCCAAGGACTTAGAACAATCCCAATCACGGAGGTGCTTCGAAATATTTGTTTGAGCCAATGGGAGCGATAGAAAAAGGTTCAGCAGCGTGGGTGGTGGGGGCAGGGGGCAAGAGGCACAATTGAAACAGATCTCTTCTGGAAACATCTATTAAATCCTGGTGCTGGAAAAGGATGCTCGTGTACATTATTCATAAGCAGTCACTCAGCTCCCATGCAACCTTAATTAAATGAAACGATGTGAATGTTTAATGCTGGTGATAGGCTTGGGTGTTTGAGACTTGATGATTGTGTTGCGTTAATGTCTGATTGAAATAAATGACCCAGTTTGTTTTAATCCAACATCGCTGTATTAGAAGTAGGAAGCTGAGACACTAGGTGTTAGGCCACTGGAAATTGGTTCATTTTCATAAGCATCTTGACAATAGGGATTTTATTATTGTCGTTAGTCATTGTTATTTATTGTCATTGAGAAGTTATTGAACCTCTACTGCATGCCAGCTTAGAAACCTGTTCAGTGGGGTGTTAACAGCTGTGATGAAAGTAGGTACCTGGGGCGGTTGGGACCAGAAGAAGGGCCTGAGCTGGCTGGGGTCAGACAGAAAAGGGCTTTTCACATGGAGTCACTATGCCCAGAGTCACATTCTGGTGTGTATGGGGGGTGTGGAGTTGGCGGAGTAAGGCAACGTGGAGATTCTGAGCCCAGGGACATGGGTGCCCCCACCGTGTCCGTCTGTGGAGCCCATTTTGCTGTCTGCAGATGAGTGGGATGCTGAGGGGGAGCCGTCTTTTCCTCTTGATGGGGATGTCTTGGTTGGTGCTGTACCTGCTGTGATGGGTCATCTTGTCCTCCTCGAGTCCCAAGGCCACCGTGCTTGTCTGTGACAGTGTTCCTCAAAGTGAAGCTCTCGGAACCCTGTGATATGATCACTTTGGTTGTTGATCATGTCGATTCCTAGACGATCCCAGCTCTCTCTGGAGAGGGGTTTGGTTCTCTTTACTGTGCTTCCCACCCCAGCCCACTAGTTACAAGCTTGCTTCTTGGTTTCCATCTTTTCTCACTTGGAGAGGCCTCCTTTGACCACGCTTCAGCGCTCTTGGTTACATCATGCTCTTGGCTACGCCATGCTCTTGGTTACGCTGTTTGCAAGTCCCTTGAAGTACTCTCTGTTCTGCATAGCAGTTGCCTGTATCTGACTGTCTCTCCCACCAGAAAGTGAGTTCTGGGAGGGCAAGGACCTTTCCTCTGTTGCCCAGTACCTGGAGTTGTCCTGGTAAATAAGCACATCACATTACAAGATTTCCAGGTGAGCCTTAGGGCGGCTCATGTTGCCTCCTAGGAAGAGGGGTGAGTTGTAGAGACAGTCCTTCAGAAGGTTAAAGAAGTGACCAAAATGTCTGACTTAGACTTTCCAGTCCTGATGGTCAGTAGTAAACTTACAGTTTTACCACATGAGACAACATTACCACCACAAACTTCAGAGAACTTAAGAACTTTAATAACTATTGGTGTTAACTGCAAAACACTCCACAAACATGCAGCAATACAAGTAACGGGGATGGTCATTACAGAACCTGGTTGTGACTGACCTTTAAGGGGAGGAAGGGCTTTAGCAGATGCCTGTTCTTTACAGTTGCTTTGGTTTATGCCAGAGAACATGCTTTTGAGTGAAAGATGCAATCTGTCTGGAGAATTAGCTCCAGAGCTTTCAAAGAGGACAAGACCTAAAGGGTCTGCTCCGCTTACTAATTTAAACCATAATCACGAAGTTGGACGTGTATCTGTTTTAATCTGTGGCTAAGCTAACAAAATAATTTACTGTTCAGAGCCCTTGGCAGGGTAGGGGTTGGGTAGGTTTGATGAATAGAATTTACTTCTGGAAGTTAATCACTGTTTAACTTTTATTTGACTCCTGTACTGAAATGCTACTGACTTTAAGTGTTGCTTGTGATGCCTGCAGTGCTGGCCTCTCTCCAGACCTTCGAACGGGTGGTGGGGAAACTGAGTGTCATCAGCAGTGGGAATAGAAGTCTCCATCCCCATTCTAGTAACCCTGGAGCTAATCCAATTTGAGTTCTGTGTTTTCATATGCCTTTTGCCCTTTTCTCATTTAATATGATCTCCATCAATGAATGAAAACCTTAAAAGAACTTTTCCAAAGGGAATATGTGACATGATCCTAAAAAGAAATCTCTTGTTATAGAAACTCCATTATTGTGGTCATTTCAAAGTCGCTCTCAAATCTGCTGTTCTGCTCTTGGTGCACTATCTGCTAAGGCATTCTCTAATCTGAATCTTTAGGTTTTTAGCTTTATTCTATTTTTAATTATACCTTATTTTTTGACAGACCCATATTCTACATTTTCAACCTTCTCCAGGTGATTAACAGCCCTGATCAATTCATTTTCACCAATCCACAGTCCATGCTACAAACATCTTTGGAAATTCTTTACTAATGGAGTAAAAATTTGGTTCCCTAACTTCCACCCCAGTGGGTTCTATACTTTAGGGTTCTGCACTTGTAGAATGGGACTGACTAGTTTGAATGACACATGTTTACAGATGAGAAAAACAGTACATTTAACTAACACGAGAAGAACTAGCCAGACCTTGGTACGTTCGAGACAGTGGGTGGGTAGTGTGAGGTGAGAGAGTGAATATGGCATTTTGCAGGAGCAAAACCAGCGTATCTCCAAGGTGGAAATGGTTAGGGGTGGTGCCCCAGAGGTGGCCAGGGCCCAGATCACACGGGACCTGGTTGATGCATCAGGACTTGATCCCAAGAGCAGTGTGGAGGCCATTAAGACTTTTGAGCGAAGGAGGGAAATGATGAAATTTGCATTTTTGAGTCATTACTCTGGCTGCAGTAAGTAGAATGGATTGAATTGGTGCCCAAACTAAAGGCCAGGGGTCCCCTGCATTAATCTCAGTGAGAAAGGTGGGGTCTGAATAGGGATATTGGTGGTAGGAATAGAGAAAAGTGAGAAGTTCAAAAAAAGCAATGGGAGGCCTGTTGGGTGTATCAGCAAAGCAGAAAAGTGGTAAAAACTGTGTCTCCAGGCTTCTGAGAGGATGGTGCCCCCCCGTGAGACAGGGGACAGCAGCAGGAGGGTGGGAGGAGGTGAACTCAGTCTTGAGTAGGAGGCAGGTGCCAGATGAAGCTGCAGGTTCTGCTCTGGCTCTGAGGGGAGGGGAAGGGTCTCCTAGAGGAGCAGAAATGTGTGCACACACTGACGAACCAGCAGTGACCTAGTTCATGAGTGGAATTACTGGGATACCAGGGCATCTGTCCCCACAGGCACTGTGTCCCCCAGTGTTGGACCGAAGGGGCTAGTGGGAAGCTGTACCAGGGAGAGGAGTAGGGGACAGGGATAGAAGGCAGGGTGAGCGCCAGACCTGTGGGGAGGACTTGTACCTACATAGAATGGACCACCCACTCCTGGGGCCGGTGGGTGCATCACAGAAGTCGGGCTGAAAGAGTGCGGAGTAGCCAGTGAGCATCAGAGTCCAGGGACCTTGAATCACAGCTGAGGATGTTTGGGCTTAATTAAAGAGACTCTGGGAGCCCCTGATCCTTCTTGAATGGGGAGTGACGTGACAGGACCTGTGTTTTAGGACAGTGGAGCTCTGAGCTATTGCGTGATGAGATGGGAGAGAGTCTGAATGCAAGAACTCAGCTCTCACCAGCCTCACTTGGAAGGCAAAGAGCACATGCTTGAATCAGGACAATTCAAATGGGGGACGTCTGGTGTGGGTTAGGAAGGACCGGGTGAGTGACCACATGTCCTTGTTTGCCCTGGAAATACCCCATTTATGCTGCTGACCCAACATAGGCGACTGATGATGCTCCCATCTTGGAGGAAAAATGGTCACATGTGGCACTTTCACATGTGCAGGTGCATGTTAAAAGTGCTGCCTTTCACCCTCAGAAGCTTTCCTATTTGGACAGTAAATTGCTTGCTGATCCTCATTTGGTAGAGAGAGGAGTGAAAGGAAAAGTCTTCTCAGCTTGGTGGCTGGGAGAACACCCTGGAATCAGAAGAGCATGAGGATTGGGAGGTGGTGATACTGACCCAGCTAGTTGACTAAATTTGAGACTGTTTCACACCTGACTTGGAAATAATTCCGCTCCCTCTCCAAAGATAGGACGGACGCTCTCAGCCTGGGGGACAGTTGAAAGCATAAAGCTTCTGAAGGGTGATTCCTGCAGGCGCCTTAACAGCCATCATTCAGGCTCTTGGGCTTTGCCTTGAGTGGTGTGACTCTGTCTGCCTGTTGTGAGCTGCTGAGTTGCTCCTACCCCTGTGTACAGACTCCTTGCACAGGGGGTTAGAGTTTCAGGTGGCTGGTGGGCCTGGGCTTTGGGGTCCATTGACTTAACTGTGTCTGTTAAATGATGATAAACACTTATAGACCCTGTATCCTGCAGTCAGCCGGCCTTGCGGGTGCTCGTCCTCATTCCCGATGGAGCCCAGGCTGGGTGTCTGTGGCTCAGCTGAGCCCTCTATACACTCAGGGGTAGCAGCGCAGCTGGGGCTTGGCCAGTAGAGCTGCTCTCACAGTGGGACCCCAGAGCCCTTGCCTGCTTCATTACATAGGTACCAAGTGTCTATTGGGGACGCAGAAATATCTCTGATAAAGTCATTTTCAGTCTTCATGCGAGCAGGGGCTTGCTTCAGTCTTTTGACTTCACGTGCTAACTGCAGGCCTTCATGTGCTGAGGAGGGATGTGCAGGTAATTTCCTCTGCTTCTAGTTCTTGGGAGGAATTGCTGGTGCTGCCAATGCAGCAGTCCCCAAGGGATTAATGGCCTTGTCAGGCAGAGCAGATAGTTTAGTGGGAGAGCATGTTTTTGAAATGGCTGTATTCAGGAGGGCCTTGCTGTAGGAAATGACTAAAACAAACAGGCTTTCATTAGGGGCAGGTGTGCAGGCAGGGGGTCCTCTATGAAGTTTTGGTGCCATAGCTTTAGGAAAGGGGACCACGTGGTGGGCTCTGTGTGTTACGAACGAGGTGTGTGAATGAAGCTAGGAGCTCCAGAGCGCGTTGGCATGCATTGAATCTTGGACATAAGCAGCACAGATCTGCACATGATGCTTTCGGCTTGTTTTTTGACAGATGTTCTCACAGCACAGCAGTGTAGGGTGAGGGTCGTCACTGCAATTCTGCCACGTGACTGACAAGTTCCTTGCAGAATGAACGACCCCTTTCTATATATTTCATAATGAAATTTATAGTAGTTCATTGAATTCTGACTATAAAAGAACTCATGAGTGTTGCAGGAAACTGGGAAGGCACAGAAAACAAAGAAAAGGATTGTTCATACTCTTACACTCTCTCTGAACACGTTTTTTTCCTCCCTCTTCCTGGTCTCACCTGCTCAGAGAGACTGATGGTTTTGATGTAAACTTTTCAGACTAGTTCTCTGCATGTGCAAACCATGTATCCACAGATGCATGGAATTTTTAAGACAAAACAAGATCATTCTATGCATAATATTTTGTCATTTGTTTTTCAGTTAATATGCCTTGATTATCTTTCCAAATCACTAGTCTGCCTGTTGTGAGCTACTGAGTTGCTCCTACATATTGACTCCTACATATTAATGATTATAAGAGCCTCATGGATGACTACACACTGCTGTGTTACCACCCACCTCACTGTTCAGAAATCTAGGCCAATTCTCAGTTTTTGAAATTATCAGCCATGCTACAGTTGACATCCCTTCTTAGTTACTTCTTCGTCAGGCTAGTGCCTTTGTAGGAGAGACTCCTGGACTTGGCATGGGTAGGTTAAGTTACCTTCTAGGTTTAATCCATTTTGCAGTTCTTACAACTGCATTCACATGCATATTTCCCTGTGTTTTGGGATTAATAGTCTTTAAATGGTTTTGCAAGATACATTGGTTAAAAAATGGTATCTCTGTATTTAAATGGTCATTCCTTGAGTCATGATTGAGGTGGAGCATCGTGTTTACTGGCTCCTTTGTATTTCTTTGGTGAATTGTCTATTTAGGTTATTCACATTTTGTTTCTGATCTACAGGAGCTTCAAAAATTAGACCTTTGCATGTTTGTGAATGTTCTATCTTCTCTCTTTTTTAGTCTTCTGTTCTTGCCTAAATCCTAGCACCTCCCGAAGAAGAGACCAATACGTTTGATGTTCCTGCCCTTTTCCTAGTGGAAGAAGCAATCACGGAAACAAATGTAGTTTGGCAGGGGGTCTTACCCAGTTCTTGGTTTATCATGTTCTTTCTATCTAAGAATATCATCTTTGCCATGAGCGTGAGGATGTCACTGCCCTTGTCTTCTGTCATGTCACATCATCTCTATCTTGGGTGACTCAGGTCCCAAAGTACAGGATAAATATTCCTGGTCTGCATTATTATTCTTCGGAATTTACAACCATGTGAATTTTCTTTTCTTTTCTTTTTTTAAAGATTTATTTATTTATACAAGCACTGGGTACAGTCAGAAGCGCGGGAGGGTGAGAGAATTCACCAGAGCCAGAGCGGGGAGCAGAGCAGGCAGAAGGACCCAAGTACACTGCTGAGGGGAGCAGCGGGCGGCAGGAGAGGTCTGCGTGCCATGTGGGACCCTCCTCCGGTGGCCGGGGAACAGCCGGGGATCGAACCGGTGCTGCAGAGGCTGCGGGCAGCTTCGCAACCCAGCGCTCAACCGCTGCGCCACCAGGGAGGCCCCCATATGAATTTTCTAAATGTATGTTATTAAATTGTTTTTCCTTTTGGAAAAAATTTTGTTTTCCCAGTCTCTTAAATAATGAATCCTGCCAACTCAGTCATCTTTTTCCCCCTCTCTTTGGATCATGGATTTTTTGCCATGTTTGAAGTTTCAAACTCTTGAAAATAAACAATTTTTGCAGCCCCATAGTCTTGACATTTTATTTGGTGATTCTGTAAGTTGGCTAGTGTTGGCTCACTGTGTTCTGTTCTGCTGTAGAGTGGCCATTCCTCCCAGCTCAGCTCATTGTGAGCTGCAGTCCGTCACTGGCATTCTGTCGTCACGGTGGCCCTTTAGGAAATTGAGCATCACCCTGGACCCTGAAAATTAGGGTCCAGCCAAGTAGTTGACCACCCTCTGTCAGAAACCCATGTCTTTCAGGCACCTTTATTGTCTTTGCATAGCTCTTTGAGTAGACTGGGTGCTTTTTTTGGTTGAAAATTCTGAGCCAGTCGTGTGCTTCAAACATGGTCTCTCTTTAGTGAGCAATGTTAGGAAAATGCCCAGAAGCAGGAGCTCTACACTCTGAACTCCCTTCTGCATCAGGTCATGTGACCTTGGCTTTGTCCCTTAACCTTTCTAGTCTCTTTTCATTGTTCAACTGAAAGAACCAGTCATCCCTTTAATGCTGCTCCCGTCCCTGTTTCTTGGTCGATGATTCTTCTGAATTTCAGCTTAGGGCTGTGTCTGCTATTGTGGTTTTCTCGCCCATCATTTTCCTCTTCTAATCTTTTCTTTCCATCTTTTGAGTCTCTTATTTGAAATCCCTTGAAGGCGGGCAGTTATTCATTTGGATTCATCTTTGTTTCTGCAGGCCTTTAGATGTGTCTGCCTCATTTCCTGGACTCTGTCTTTGCAGCTGAAATTAGAAACCTACAGAAGCCTAACAGATGCTAGAATCTCATGAAGTAACAGGCCTGAAATAGCCCAAGTCTACTGACTGAGGGTCTGGCTATACGCCCAAAGGCAGCTTGATGGGGTGCTCTGCTCCCTATTAGAGAATTTTGAGGATGGCCTCAGTGCATTATCCCTTGGCCAAACTTTTGCCTTTTCTAGTCTCATTTTCCCTCTTTTTCCTTTAGGGTATTAGTATTAAAAGCTTTGGGAAGGTTTCAACACAAATCTATATGTAAATGGGAGTTTAAATCTGGAGAAGCTGCAACAGACACTCAACAGAAGTCAGTGTTGTGGTAAATCAGGTGTCTCTGAGGCCTCTGGCTCATTTGATAGACAAATGACTGCCTGTATCCCCTGAGAGCCTCCTGTTGAGGACAGAAGCAGTCTTGGTGACTGGGGAGAAGGCAGACAGTAGCTGTATTTGGGTTGAAGTTTTGGGGTTACCAGGTATTGATGTGGGTACATTCCTTATCTTCTGAGTATGCCTGCTTCATGGAAGAATTGTGAGGAGTAAGGAATGAAAGTGTCTATGTAGACAGTTATGAAGTGCCATTGCTATAAATAGCTTTAATACTGATGGTGGTGAGTGAATTACCAATTACCAGAATGGTATATAAATAAATTGAATGAGCAAATCTTATAAATGCCCAAGGAGACTTTCTAAATAAAATGCTAAAGAATTTGAGAGGAATGAGCTTTCATCAATTCAGTGAACAGGGGGAATATCCAACATATATGTTATTAAATATGCATAGATTAATCAAAGTTGCTTCAAAATGAGCTTCTAGATACTTAACAATTCCTTTATAGATGCCCTTAACCCTTGCTCCCACATCCCCCTCACCCCTGTAATCTCTACTGTGTTGTCAAACTCCACTGTTTAGGTTTATCCATTCATGTTTCCTTACATTCCACTTTTAGGTGTGAGGTCATCTAATATTTCTCACTTATTTCAGCTAGCATAATCCCCTGAGTTCCTTCCATTTTGCTGCAAAAGGCAAAAAAAATATAGCTGAGTAGTTTTCCATAGTATATGTATAGCACATTTTCTTCAGTTTTCTATCAGTGGATCTTAGGTAATTTCCATATCTTGGCTATTAAAAATAGTGCTACAATAAACATAGGGGCGTATATATCTCTTCAAGTCAATCATTTCATATTCTTCACATAGATACCCAGAGTGGGATTGCTGGAGCAGACATCTTTGGTTCTATTTTTAATTTTTGAGGAAACCCATACTGTTTTCCAAAGCTGTACCAGTTTACATTCTCACCAGTACTGCACAAGAGTTCCTTTATTTCCATCCTCTTGCCAACACTTGTTACTAGTCTTTTGTTGTAAAACATTCTCACAGCTGTGAGGAGATGTCTCATTGTGGTTTTGATTTGCATTTCCCTACTGAGTGATCATGAGCACCTTTTCCCTATGCCTTTTGTCCATGTGTGTGCCCTTTTTGGAAAACTATTTATCTAGGTCCTCTGCCCATTTATTGATTGGTTTATTGTTGAGTTCACTTGGATTTTATCCCCTTGTCATATATATAATGTGCAAATATCTTCATTCAGTAGACAAACTTTTCACTTTGCTGATAATTTCACTTACAATGCAGAAAATTTTTAATTTGACATAGTCTTATTTGGTTTTTTGCTTATGTTTCACTTGCCATAGGGGTTGAGTCCCCAAAGACATCTATCTCTAAGGTTGATGTCATGGAGCATATCATGTATGCTTTCTTCTATGTATTTTATAGTTTTGGTTTTTACATAGAACTCTTAATTAAAATTTAATAAAATTTATTAAATTAATAAATTTTAAAAATTAATGAATTTTAATTTATTCTTCTGTTTGGAGTTAGAGTGATCCAGCTTCATTCTTTTGCATGTAGCTGTCCAGTTTCCCCAATGCTATTTGTTAAAGAGATTTTCCTTTATCATATGGTTAGTAAGGCTGTTTTGTCATTGAATAACTGTCAGTAGATGTGTGGGTTTATTTCTAAGATTTTGATTCCATTCCATTGACCTGTGTATCTATCTTTATTCCATGCCATACTGTTTTAATTTCATCACTTTATGATATAGTTTGAAGTAGGGTGATGTGATGACTCTACTTCCCCATCCCCCAAGATTGCCTTAGCTATTCAGAAACTTTAGTGGTTCCGTATAAGTTTTAGTATTAATTGTATTTCATTGGAATTTTTATAGAGGTTGCATTGAATCTGTTGCTATTTTAGGTAAGATGGCCATTTTATTTTATTTCTTTTTTAAAGATTTATTTTTGTATACAAGAGCTGGAGTACAGGCCAGATGCATGGGAGGGTGAGAGGATTCACCAGAGACAGAGTGGGGAGCAGAAGAGGCAGAAGGACCAAAGACACAACTGAGGGGAGCAGCAGGTGAGGCAGACATCTGCCTCACCATGTGGGAATCTCCCTGGCTGACTGGGATTGAACCCACGCTGCAGAGGCTGCGGACAGCTTCACAGTGCCTTCAGGGAGGCCCCAAGATGGCCATTTTTTATAATATTAATTCTCCCCTTCTATGAGATGGGGAGACACATCCAGGAAAGGTTTCTATGTGTCTTCTATTTTTTTTCCCCCCACAGGAATATTAGTCTTCTTTTTTTTCTTTCAAGGATATCTGCATTTTCTTTTCTTTTTTTCTTTTATATATTTTTACATCATTTTTCACTTTTGTATAATAACAGTTTCATGTAATTTTCATTGTACAGATCTTTCACCTCCTTTGTTAAGCTTATTCCTAGGCGTTTCTTTCTTGTGTGATCATGGATTTCTTAAATTTCTTATGGGTCAGATGGATTTCTTAAATTGTTTCTTTCCTAGCTCATTTATGTATAGGAATGCAATAGATTTTTTTTTTATTTTATTATTTTTTTAAATAATATTTGCTTCCCCTAACCCCCTCAACCCCCTCAGGTTGAGTCTCCATAGAATTTCTTTCCCCAAGGCACCTGTGCACCATCACCACAGTCCCCTGTGCTCCTCCCTCCCTCTGATCCCTCTGCCTCCTCCTTTCCTGCAGGATGTCTCTGATTTATAATTGTCCATTTTTGCTTTGTTGTGTTTTGCACTGTTAATATTTTTTTTTACACTGATGTCTTATTTGGTTCCCTTATATTCCTGTTATAAGTGAAACCATCCAATATTTTTCTTTTTCCTTCTGGCTTATTTCACTGAGCATAATTCCTTCTAGCTCCATTCATGTTGTGGCTAATGGCATAAGTTTATCTTTTTTGATTGCTGAATAATATTCCATTGTGTATATATGCCATATCTTCTTGATCCAGTCATCTATTTTTGGGCATTTGGGTTGTTTCCAGGTTTTATCTATTGTAAATAATGCTGCCATAAACATAGGGGTACAGGTGTTCTTTTGAATAAATGTTTTTGTGTCCTTTGAGTAGATCCCTAGTACTGGAATTTCTGGTTCATATGGTAGCATCATTTTTAGTAGACCGAGGAACCACCAGACAGCTTTCCATAGTGGTTGGACCAGTTTGCACTCCCACCAGTAATGTAGGAGAGTTCCTTTTTCACCACATCCTCACCAACATTTGTTGTTACTTGTTTTTTTTTTTTGGTATGTGCCGTTCTTACTGGTGTAAGATGGTATCTCAGTGTGGTTTTGATTTGTATTTCCCTGATTATAAGGGATGTTGAACATTTTTTTATGCCTGTTGGCCATTTGGGAATGCAATAGATTTTTGTGTATTGACTTTGTATTCTGCCATTTCACTGTACTCATTTATTGTTTCTAATTATTTTTTAGTAGAATCTTTAGGGTTTTCTATATATATTATATGTAATTTTACTTCTCATATTTGGATTCCTTTCATGTCTTGCTGTTTTCTAATTGCTCTATAAACCTCCAGTGCATTTGAATGATAGTGGAGGGCTTTGTCCAGTTTACTTTGACCAGGTGGCCAATGGCTGTGATTCATCCATATATGTAGGTGGGGCTGTTGCCTTTCCTTGTCTTCAGGTAGCATCCCCTCCCCCTCCCCCGAGAGAGTTCCTTATGCTGGTGGCACAAAGATACCCAGTTTGCAGATATTTGATTTGAAATGCATTTTCTCCTAGAACATGCTAACTACATTTTGGGGTACATACAAATAGCTGTGTGGCTATCCTAAGGATATATTACTTCTGGGATTGTTTCTATGGAAAAAGAGAATTCTGCTTCCAACCTTGGAACTCAGAACACAGCTTGCTTAAATGCTATTAAAGGAAGCCTCACTTAATGCTACAGGAGGATGTGGGGCAGTGTTACAGGGGAAGTGGTGATGCGATGAGGTTCTTTCTGAATGGATCCAAGAGGTAGTAACTCTCCTGTGTTGCATTATAATGCGAACTGGTCAGTTATAGGAAGACTTCACATAAATGCTAGGGGAGTGAATCTGCTTCAATTAAAAAAATTACATTTCAAAATCTCAGTTTAAATAACTCCCCAAGAAAGCTAGAAAAGAAAGGGGAAGCAGCTGTAGCAGGAATAGCAGAAAATCTGCCATAGTGGGAGGGTGATGATTCCCCTGTTTAGTGTAAATACTGCCAGTACCACATAGAATGTAGGATGTTGTTTTCAGGATGGATGTGGAGATAATAGTTAACATCCTATAGCTGTCATTTCCTGGAATCCTTGCATCTCAGTCCATTTGGGCTGCTGTAACAGAATACCATAGACTGAGTGTCTTAGAAACAAGATAAATTTACTTCTTATGGTTCTGGTGACTGGGAAGTCCAATATCAAGGTGCCAGCCAGCCCATTCAGGGTGTGGTGAGGACTGTTTTCTTGCTGTGTGTTCATGGGATGAAAAGAGATAATTCTCGTCCTTTGAGCCCCTTGTAAGGGCACTAGTCCTATTCAGGAGGACTCTACCCTTGTGACCTAATCATTTCCCAAAGCCCCAGCTCCAAACATCATTACACTGGGGATTAGGTTTCCACAAATGAATTCTGGGGACTCAGACAGTCTGTAGCACACTGTCAGCCAGAAGTGGTCTCAATCCTCATGGGTCCAGCTGAAGTCTGTCTTCTCTGAACACCCTCTGTTAGTTTCCTTCAGAGGGGAAATTGTGGTTTGCTTTTCATATTTCTACCCCAAAAGGAGGGTTCCTATGACTTGAGTTTCAAGTAGACTTTAAAACATGATACTTAAAAAGGAAGACCGACTCACCTTTCAGAAGGTGATTTTTGCCAGGTGTCTGACCAAAATACTGGCCATTTTAGAGAGCCTTTGTCCCCAAAAGTTACTAGCAAGTCTGAGAGCAAAGAAATCAATCAAAAGTCTGTCAGACACTCACGTATGCCTTTAACCGGACTGAATATAAAACTGAGTATAAAAGTATTTGATAAAATCAAAGATGCATTATATACAACTCTTCCAAAGAAGTTTATAATATTGATGGGTCGAAAGAATAGATATATAAAACAGGGATGGTAAAAGACTGCGAAATGAATTTCTTTGCTCCAAACCATTTTTGGAGGATGGGGGCTATAAATTTTATATGAATATACACATTTTAAATTTGCAAATGCATGAGCCAGACAATTAGAGAGCTTGAGTACTCATTTCTGAGTACGGGCTGGAGCTGACCTCTGAATGGGGGCAAGACTATGGCTTGTGAAAGCAGAGATGTTGGGTCATCTCAGTGCATGTTTGTCGTATTGTTCTCAGTTATCAAACACAGGAGATGGGCTGTGATTGTAGGGCTCTTGCTCAATTTGCTGTAGAGGGCTGCTTCTCCTGTTAGTCTGATTTGGAGTTGTTGGTAGAACCTGTTTTGATCTGTGCCCTGAAGTGTAAGCTTTGGGAGGCCACTGTGATAAACTGAGGCCCAGGGAAGTTAAGTGACTTGCTCAGGTCCCCCAGCTACTAGGCAACAGAAAGGCTGGCTCCAAAGTGTGTTTTACTATGAACTCCTATGGCAGTTGTTCAAGGAAATGACAAAACTGTGTTCAGTAGCTCACTTTTATTGTAGATCTCTCTGCTACCAGACTGGAGTGGTGTGCTTGAGGATGAATGGCTTTGAGATCCCTGTGATTCCCTCCCACCCCCAGGGAGTCCCTCCATCACTCCCACCAGTATATGGTCTTGGGGACCAAGCTTGTTACTGAGCTCCTGTGTTTGTAGTATGGCTCACCAGATATAAGAAAGTCCTCTGAGGCTGTGTGATCAAGGTGGGTTGATAACCTCTGAACAAGGGTTGAATTCTCTGTCTTTGCATTTCTACTGCTGTGGTGGTCAATGCCACACACCTGTCTTCCCGTTGTGTTGGGTAATAGCTTCAAGTTCTTAGATAAAGTGAAATGAATCTCAGCGACCACTGGGCTCAGCCCTGAGGAGGCCCAAAAGTCAGGGAGGGAATCCATGGGTGAAATTCAGGTTCCAATCGTACAGTTAATATTACACCATACAATCAGCAGGACTGGGGCTCAGCATTAGTTCTGTGTAATACTAGCCTATTTTTCCTGTCTGTACAGTCCTTGCTTTACGAATGGAAAAGAGACTCTTGACCTAAATTAGTTGAGTTTTTAAAAATGCATTTTCAGTGTAGGTAGCTCTAATGTCAAGAGATTGTTGCAAAATACTCCTTGGTTGGGTATTTGGAATTCTAGGTTGCAGTTTCCCAATAGAAATAATCTTGCAGACGATAGGTTTCTAAGGCACCGATTTGGTCTTGAGCTATCTTATTTCCTGTGTGAGGCCTTGTTTAGCTTGGGTCCTGCAATCAGCCAAAATTGGTGTATTAGGGTTCATGTTAGAAGGGGGCATGATGATGTCTGGCTGCCTCCTGTTGTATTTGACCCTCTTTTCAGAGTTTCTCTAGCCTTAGATGCCTTTGTGGGGCTGAGCCCCCTCACCCCTGTCGTGGCCTTCACTGTTATTAAAAAATATCTCTTCTGGATAGCTGCTCACCATTATCTTTCTTAAATGACATTGAACTGATCTTTTATAAGGATATGAATCACCAACATACCATGTCCCTCTTAGAGGTGTGTTTACATTTTTAGAAAAATGTAGCATTAAAGCTAATGAATCATTTTCAAGCTGCACAACCAAGAATTTGGGAAATATGAAAGAAGAGTGGATGGGGCAAAAAGCGGACTAGCCTTCAATCCTCCTCCCACAGTTGTTTCCTTCTAAACAGTTATGAATTTCCTTATTCCAGCTTTTATTTTCTATCAAAACTTATGCAGCAGAAGGGAGGAAAGAGTAACTCCAAAGAGTAAATGTTACTGGCACTGAAAACTATTGCCCAGAAGCAAGACGCTTCTAACCTGACTTGTGTACTTAAAGCAGAACAAAACCTGACCACCCAGCCCAGCCTCAGTTTGGTGACTTTTTTTTTTTAATTTAATTTAATTTTATTACATTTTTTCATCATTTTTGCACAATGTATGCATTTTCATCTTGGTTATATTCCCCATACAATTCCCACCCCCCTTATTTTGACCCTCCTTCCTTCTCCCCCCGCCCCCATAGTGTATCTCTGGTTTATAGGTGCTTGTTGATTTTTATTTTTACTTTCTTATAATTAGTCTTTTTCCTGGTCCCTTATTTAGGTTTTCTAAATTCCTGCTATGAGTGAGACCATCTGGTATTTTTCTTTTTCTTTCTGGCTTATTTCGCTGAGCATGATCCCTTCCAGCTCCAGCCGTGTTGCTGCAAATTGCATGTGTTTATCTTTTTTGAATGCTGAGTAATATTCCATGGTGTATATGTACCACATCTTCTTGATCCAGTCACCTATTTTTGGGCATTTGGGTTGTTTCCAAAGCTTAGCTATTGTAAACAGTGCTGCTATAAACATAGGGGTGCAGGTGCTCTTTGGAATTAATGATTCTGTGTCCTTTGTGTAAATACCTACGAGTGGGATTGCTGGATCCTATGGAAGCTCCATCTTTAGCAGGTTGAGGAATCTCCACATAGCTCTCCATAGTGGTCAGACCAGTTTGCACCTGATGGGGGCTCTCTCACCAGCAATGCAGGAGAGTTCCTTTTTCTCTGCGTTCTCGCCAACATGTGTCGTTGCTAGTTTTTTTAATATGTGCCATTCTCACTGGTGTGAGATGGTATCTCATTGTAGTTTTAATTTGCATTTTCCTGATTACAAGTGATGTTGAACATTTTTTCATATGCCTGTTGGCCATTTGCATTTCCTCTTTGGAGAAGTTCCTTTTTAGCTCTTCTGTCCATTTTTTGACTGGATTATTTACTTTGGTTTTGTTGAGTCTCTTCTGCTCTTTGTAGATTTTTGTGATCAGTCCTTTATGTGCAAAAATTTAGTGTTTGTGAAAATATTAGTGTTATGTGCAAAAATTTTCTCCCAGTCTGTGGGGTGTCTCTTTCTTTGGTTACTGTCTCTTTTGGAGAGAACTTTTTAATATGTTACAGTGCAGGGATTGTACACCTTCACAATGAAGAGGTTTTCTTCCTCTTTCCCACAACCTGTATGGCGACTGGCATGAATCACCTGTGTGTAGAGTGTGTGAATCAGCTGGCAGCGTCCCGAGCCATCAGTTAGCTTTTGTTGGTTGTTGGTGAGTTATTTAAAACTAGCATGTCTTTGTTTTCCTATGCGTTGAGCAAACTCCCATTTGGGAGAATGGACCCGAGGGTTCCTCGGATGGTCACTGCCAGCCAATCCCCCGTGACTTGGGTTAGGGTCCTTTATCGCGGGACTGCTGGCTCCAATGTCAGGAGCCTGTACAGTTGGCCTGAATGCGGGTTTCCCCGCCTGTTGGAAGGTGGAGGAGGTGGAGGATGGGAATGTTGGAGAAATCTTGTGAGAACACAAAGCACATGCCTCCTGGGAAGGCAGGTTGGAATCTCAGGTGACTCATACCTTTGTTCCAAGTTCACCTTGCTCTCAGCCCTCTGGGGTCTGGCTTCTCCAGGGACCTGGGAGCACGGGGTGGGGTGGCACGGGGCTATGCAGAAGAGGTGATGTCCTTTCCTGAAGCATCCATTGGAAGTTTCCAGTGCCGGTGAGATGGGCAGGGATTTAAAGGTAAATGGTTTGTCTCTGTCCTAGGGCTGGAGAACACTGGGCCAGGGGGCAGGGGAACTAGGTGGGTTTTCCCCAGGCAGAGTTCCCAGCTGTAAGAGGAAGAAGAAGGACAATGATGGTCCAGGAAGGGGAGGCCAGGTGGGTTGTAACTCCACCTTCTCACATAGAAGGGCAGGGGGAGTGCTGGGGGGAAAGGGGTAGGTGGCAGCATTTGTGGAGGAAGTGAAGCCACAGGCTAAGTGTGGTACATTTTCCTAGAATGCGAAATGTAATGAAAGATTTTAGGGAAGACAATATAGGCAATTTGTGAAGAAGGCTGTACAGCAGTATGCAAAATTCATTAGCTTCTGTAGAAAACCTTTTATTGGTATAAAACACTTTCAGAAAAATACGTAAATTGTAAGCATAGAGCGCAATGCATGTGCCATTCTGAAGCCACCCAGTGATCAGCCCCCATCAGGACACAGAACTCAGCAAAGCCCAAAAGTTTCTTTCCTGTGACACGACAGTCCCTTTCCCTGGTGGGACTGTCAGCCTCCAGCTAAATGGGCCCTTTGCTAGCTCGTTGTATCCCAACCCCATGTTCATCAGTTCTGAAGGTGACCAGTAACCAGTGCACTCTTGGTCGGAGTTGACACGGCTCCCTTCTCATTCCCCTCTGCCCTCTTCTCCCTCCTGCCCTCCTTTCCCCCTCCTTTTTTTGCCTCCCTCCTACTTCTTTGATGACCTCATGCCCTTTTCTCTTAGCTGTTTGGAGGGAACCCAGAATGATTGTCCATTGGCGGCCACTCACATTGTAAGTGCATAACTGGGCTGACTTTCCATTCAGCTCCCACAACCAGGGAAAGGTCTTGACTCCACCCAAGCCTTCTCCCTTGAAGTGAATAAGGGGGCTTCCAGGTCCCTCCAGGCGGCTCCTTGGTACTCTCTTACAATTGGGGAAAGAGAAAGAAACATCCTGCCAATCCCTTCTCCTTGCTTCCCTCCCATCTGTGGCTTCATCTAAACTCTTTTTCAGATAATGAGATCATGCGGGAGACATCAGTGGCAGGTTAACAGGGGTTGCCTGGAGGCAAGCTTGGATTCCGATTGCAATTTACAGTCAGACTTGCTGAGCCAAAGTCCAAGCCTTGTGATCATTCTACAGCCTGGCAGGCTCTGGCCTGATGTACTTTCACCAGTACAGCTTCTCATTGCTACGGACATTTACCTTTGGAAGCAGGGTGGTGGCAGGAAGGCATTCAGGGAGCCGGAAGCTACTGGCCCAGGTTTCTGGCCCTTTGCTTGTGTTGGGGACAAAAGCTTGCCTCTCTGGGATGCAAATGGTATGTCAAAGTTTGTTTATAGGGAATTGAGCTTCCTGTCCTTCTGTGTCCCTCTCCCACCTCTTTGCACCTTGAATCCAGAAGCCTCGAGCTGTGGGTCTGTCCTGGGGAATGCAGTGTGCACTGGGAGGAAAAGAAAGGACCTGGACATGCTGGGATCCCAGCCTGCTTTGCTGTGGCCACATGGCCTCAGGCAGATAGATGGACCTCCTTCCATGAGCCCCAGTCCCCAGCATTTACAGAAGTGAGGGGTCTAGTGCAGCACAAGGAAAGTTAGCAGGATACAGTGACATTGCATAGACAATACCTGCTATGGTGACTGACTCGAGGAGCTCAGAGAAGTCGCTTCCCTTCTTCACCTGCTACAAGGAGAAATGATAGACAAATTCACTCTGTGGCATTTGATACCAGAATTGTCAGGCCTAGTCTCCCAGCCAGGAACAGATCCCAGGCTGCAGGGGCAGTGCTGAGCCCCAGCCACTAGACCCCCACGGGTGGGTGTCTCACGAAGCTGCAGCAGGAACTTCGCAGACGCTCAGGCAAGCAAGCGAGAAGAGGCAGGTTTGTTTAGAGAAAGAAAAAGTTTATTGAGGAGAAAAGGAACAGAAATAAAGTGGGACTCCCAGGCCAGGGAACCAGGCCAGGGAGGGGCAAGGAAGCCCAAGTGGAGTTGTGTCTCAGGGAATATAGACCTTCTTTCCCTCATTATTCTGAAGCTCCACCAGGCTCTCTGTGATTGGGTAGTTCTCAGGGCGGTGGGGGGGGGTCTTCACATTCCTTATCTAACAGGTTTGTCTTTCCTCATTTGTTGCATCTTCCCCCTTGTTTGATAGATTTGTCTTTGTGACCCAGTCCCCCAAATGAGCACCCCTGCATTTTAGGGAAGAGAAAGTCAAACATCAGCTATTGAAGAAAAACAGGCTGGCGCCCACCGGTCTCAGTGCTGACCCCTTCTCATCTCCCCCTTGCATAGATAACCCTGCACTCTGTCAAAGGGCAGGATGGTGGTCTTTCAGACATGAGTCTGCTGCCTTCCTAATTTGTCAACAAATTAAACCACCCTCCTTTTCCCAAACTCCGCCTCCCTTTATTAGCTAAGGGAAACTGAGGCTGGTGTTTGGTAACAATGTTGACCTTAGTCCTGAGATGTTTATTATTCCCAGTGGAATTTGTTACATTCCTCTTGTTGCCCTTATCTCTGAAGCCTTCCCTAATTCTCCAAGGTCCCCACCTGCACTGTCCTTGAGGCTGCCTAATTCTCCCTAACTTGCCCTCGGATTCACATTGATGGCAGATGACTTCTGGGGGTCAGCTTCCCCGTTGTCCCTTCACTATCCAGTAGATGCTTGAAACTTGGGTTCCCTGGTATCTGGACATGCTCCAGAGATGCTTTGTTGTCTGTTCATTCTTTTTCCTGTGAAGTGTCCCCAGTGCCATGGAATCCAGAGACTTCTCTCCTGTCTTCTCCTGTTTCCTCCAGAGGTGAAGCTCTGAAGTACCAGGGGTCATTCTAGCTGAGATTGGCTTCTTCTGCTTGCATTTGAGCACCTGTCATATACCAGACACTGTTCTTGGCATTCAAACAGGACAGTGGACAAAACAGATCACTGACCTCCTGGAGCTCACACTTACTGAGCAGTGACACAAGCAAGAGATGAACTTGCTCATTTCAGATAAATACAAGGAAGGAAATACAATAGTGGGTGTGATGTAGAGTGATTCACAGGGCCTGCTGTTAGATCAAAGATTAGTTGATCAGGAAAAAGCCTCTTCAGGAAGTGGATACTTAAGTTGAGATTGTTAACAAGGCAGAGTCCTGGGGAGCTGGAGGAGTTGCAAATTCCAAGGCCATGTGCCCAGAGTGGTGTGCTGGGAAGGAAAGGGGTGGGGTAATGCTAGGGCCCCAGGATTGATGGCTTAGATAAGTTCAGATAGGATTATTGATGCAGTGGAGATTTGAGGCAGGGCATGAGTAGAAGCAGAGGCCAGGTGGAGGTAGAGGGCCAGTCCCAGAGAGAAAGGAAGGGGCAGCTTGGATGGGGGCGTGTCACATCCGGGACCTCTGTGAAGGCCGAGCTGAGGGACTTGCTAGTGGGTTGGGTGTGAATATGAGTGAAAAAAAAAGGAAGCCAGCACAGTTTCTGTGCTCTTGGCTTGAGTGACCGGATGGACTGAGGCATCCTGACCTGAAATGAGAGAGACTAGAAAAGAAACAAGTGAGGGGTAGGATAGGACAGAAGTTATAGCTTTTACATATTAGATACCAACATGAAGATGTTAAATTGGCTGTGTGGGTCTAGATCTCAATGGGAAGGTCGGGGCTACATATGGGGACAGCTGTAGGATCACATCAGGATTCTATCATCTGTCTTCTTGTTCCTGCTCTCCCTTCCTACCCTCTGTGAGGACCAAGCCTATGAATTAATACATCAGGGTGCAGGCAGGGAAGGAGTGAGACCAGGAGTGTAGACAGGAAAGCCAAGTTGTTTGGAAATGTGGCTTCTAACTGCATTCATGTGGAAGGTTTTTCATTCTAAATTCACACATTGGTTTGATTTCAGTCGCTTTGTTTCCAGAGGTTCTTAGCTTGTCTTATGCTGCCAGTTCACCTGGATGCAGCAGTGTTTCCAATGGTTAAATTGATAGAAGTTATTCACGGGTCTGTCTTGTCTTATAATTTTTTAAAAGATTTATTTATTTATGCATACAAGAGCTGGGGTACAGGCCAGATACATGGGGGGTGAGAGGATTCACCAGAGACAGAGTGGGGAACAGAACAGGCAGACTGACTGAAACACACTGCTGAGGGGAGCAGCGGGAGAGGCAGGAGAGGTCTGCTGTGCCATGAGGGTTGCTTCCTGGCCTGGGATCGAACTCGTGCTGCAGAGGCTGAGGATTGCCTCATAGTGTGGTGCTTAACCCCTTGCGCCACCATGGAGGCCCTTATAATGTTTTTATCTGCTACCTAGTACCCTTTACACGGTGCCAGCTTCAGTGGAAGGTGCAGAGAACAGCAGCGATGCCAGTTTACAGTCATCACACCTGAATAGCTGGAGGCTGGCTTCCCCTGATACTTGCCACTGAACTACTCAGGAGCTCTCTCCTTCTTCTGGGAAAAGGATTGGCTGGGAGTTAAGTCCTCTGCAAGGGCTTGGCTCCAGCCTGCCTTCTGTACTCCCCTTCCACTACACTCCCTAAGGGTCCCCTGCTTCAACCCCGCCGATAGCCTTTCCTGCTCCAAGTATCATCCCCTGCCCCACACCTGCTCCGGTCAGGTAGGCCCAGTTCTCTTCTGGAACTCCTCCAGGACTCGAGTCAGAGCTAACTCCCACTCTCCCACTGGCTTTAATCCTGGCTGCTTCCCCCAACAAGACCCCTGTCCTGCTACCTACCTTTAATGGATGATAAATATTTCCTTTTTCAATGCTTTATCTACTCAAGATGGTGTTAACTCCCCAAAGGAGAAGCTTCCTTCCCACCCCAGTGCCACCTGAGGGTTTAATTCCTGATGGAATTCTTCTCCTTTGAGCCTCTGTGAGGTAAGACATGTAGTCAGCCCTACACCCGAGGACGCCGAGTGAGGATGTGCGTCAGTCAGGACAGAGTTTGTCCCAGCTCTGGTGGCATCAGCTACAGGGCTCGAGTTACCCACTTCCATTTCCAGCCTTTCCTCAGGCCACATGCCCTTAGCGCAAACCTTCACTGTGGCATGTCTGCTGAGCCTACAGAGAGAAGTGTGGTGTCACCAGACCCCCAGCCAGGGTGCGAGGGCCAAGCTGCTGCTCCTTGTGCCCTCCTTCTCCGGCAGGTGCCAGCCCTGTGCCGCTGCCTCATTTAGATCACTCTGTTTAGCGTTTGTGGTAGGAGAGACGCAGTGGTTTCTTGCTGTGAGAAGCAGGATTCTACAGTGCCCGGACGGGCCATGTGCTTTGTCCACTCACCAGCACTGACCGGGATACTGTCCAGGCCTTGTCTTACAGGCTGAGGACAGGGAGAAGTGACATTTTACTCGTGTCATTGAGGGAGGGGAAGCATCTGTACAATGAATGAAGAACAATCAAAGGCTGTTATATTGGCACTGCAGGAGGGACCCCTGGGGCCAGCAGGAGCAAAATGGCCCAACAAAGGAAGGATTAATTCACCTGGACTATAAGGTGAAGAGCAATGAGGCGGTGGAAGAAGGTAAGACCATGCAGGCAGAGGGAAAAGCGTGAGCAGAGGCATGCAGACAGGATAGCTGCTGAGGTAGTCAGAAATGTAGGGTTCATGTGGCTGGAGTCCAGGGTGGGGTCACTGGGTCCAGGGTGTGAAGAGTCTCCTGTGAATTTTATCCTGAGAATAACAGGGGCCTTTTAAAGCAGAGAAATGACTTTGTGAGGAGTGAGCATTTTTTTTTTTTAAATAACTTTCTTAACCCTGGCAATATTGATAGGACTGAGTAATTTTTTTATTGTGGGTATTGTCTTATGTATAGTAGAAAGTTAGCAGCATCTCTAGCCTCTTCTAGATGCAAGTAGCACTCCTGCCTGCCCCAGTTATGACAACCTAAAGTGTCTTGAGACATTGCCAGATGTCCCTTGGGGACAATTTTGCCCCCCTCTCCCCACCTCCAGTTGAGAACCTCTGTTCTGGAAGCAAGCAGTCCAGAAAGGCAGTTGAAGTAAGGAGAGATTGGAGGCAGGAAGACCAATTTAAGAATAGATGGTGATATTTTAGGTCCTGAACTGAATTTCACATACTGGCTGGGTAGGGCTTGGAGAATAGAAAGGCGCTGTGGCTGGGAGTGAGCTGTTTGGATCTATTCTTTTGTAGTATCTGCCTTGGCTAAGACCCCTCACTTGCCTGCGTCTCCATGTCCATCTGCAAAGTGTGCAAGGACACCTCGAATCCTGAGATTTAGTGTCTGTGACAGCCCCTTGAGAGTTGCAATTGTTTCTAAATGAACAGTCCTTTACTAGCTGTGTTGTGCCGAGGCGTGTGGGCCAGGGGTGGGGTGGGGGCGGGTGGCCTCAGTGGACTCACAGACAACCAGGCTGAACAGCACATGACGCCCCTGAATAGCGGGGCATGGAATATTGGGACTTGGCAGGGAGAAGTTTGCGGCTGTTTTGGTGATGAACCTCTCAGCGGTGAGCAGTGGAACTCTGCACAACATGACGCTATTTCTCTTCCTTCTGTCAGCAGTAAAAACAGCCTCTGGAGCAAAGCGTTAACTAAAACATGAAGGTGCTGTGTTAAACACAAGCAGATGGCGGGTACAGCAGGCCATTTTAAATGAGTATGTTTACAGGGAACATTTTCTGTCCCCCCAGTTCCTGCTGGTTCTCGGGACATTTTTTAAATTGTTTTTAATTGCCGCAACATTGGTTTACAACACTGTGTATGATTTAGGGGTATAGGCTCACACCTCGTCAACTGTGGGTCATCACACCATCCTGCTACCAAGCACCCCTGGTCCTCCTCCATTGGCCAGTGGGCCTTCACCATCCTTTCCCTCCTGCTCTACCCTCCCGTCTGGTGGCCTCAGTTCTGCAGTCAGATTCGAAGGTTTTGGTTTGGTTCAGTTTTGTCTGTTCCTTTGTTGTGTTCCCTTACATTCTGCACATGAGTGAAACCATCCTGTGTGTGTCTTTCTCCTTCTGGCTGGCTTCTCTTAGCATAAACGCCTCCAGTTTCAACCACGTTTTTTCAAAAATAGCTGAGTAATCTTCCACTACATAGTATTCCACGTCTTTTTCCATTCATCTGTTGTTGGGGTTGTTTCCATAACTTGGTTATTTTGTAATTTGTGGCTGCAACAGGAGGGCATGGATCTCTTCAAATTAGTGTTTTTGCATCTTCAGGTAGGTCCTTGGGAGTGGAATTGCTGGATCATATGGTAGATCTGTTTTTAATGTTTGTTTTTTTTTTTTAAGTTTATCATTTAATTTCTTTATTGCCAAGTAATAAATCTTTCACAATCTTCAACCAGACTGTTTTTAATGTTTTCAGAAACTTGTATACTGTTTTCTATAGGGGGCTGGCCCAGCCTGCATTCCCACCATCTGCTGTCTGTGGTCTTTTTTGATGTGGGCCCCACTCACCGGTGTGAAGTGCTATCTCATTGTGGTTTTGATTTGTATTTCCCTGGAGATAAGTGATGATGAGTATTTTTTCATGTGCCTCGTGGACATCTGTATGTTCAAGAGTTGTTTTTTTTTTTTTACTCTAGAGCACAGCATGTTCTTGGACCAGAGTCTGATTTTTCAAGGACCTTGTTTCTCATACCTGCTGAATAAGGAAAGACCCTTATTCACCTAACACAAAGCACGAGCTGGTTGTGGGCTCTGTGATCTGAGACCTTTCTGTTGAGCCACAAACCATGACCTTTCCATGGATTGGAGGTTGACTTTCACAGATTTTTGCTATAGGCAGCCCTCTTGCTGAGAAACAGGGAGGTGGTGGGACGATAAAGGCAGCTGGCGTGTTCAGAGCCTTTTTGTTTCAACTTACTCATTGGGAAAACCAAGGCCCAAAGACTGGCATGGTGTCCAAGCAGTTCTACTGTTGGGATGCCCAGGGAATTGCCTGTGGCAACCTGCCCACCAGGCCAACACACCTGCCCTTGGTAACCTGCCCCCCAGACCTGTCCAGAATCAGGGGGTAGGGTGCTTTGTTTTCCTTTTCTTTCCTTTTGTCTCCTCATATAGTTTTTCAATTTGTTTGACCTCTTGTTATTGAAGCTGGAGGTGTGGTCACTTCTTTGTGGTGGTTCCCTGGTTCTCACCTCTGCTATGCAGGGTGGAAATGTGGATGTGGTAATGGCCAGTTGGGAAGAGCTGTGGACCTGGGTGCCTTCCTATTTTAACATCTGAGTGACACTAGAAAGAATACAGCCCCAGCCTGGACGATTGACTCCCTTGCATGTGTACCTGGGATATGCTCCTGTGAAAACAGGATACTTACTATTTCAGCACCTACCATTAAACCACTAATGCTATTGCCAGAAGCTGTTGGCTGTCTGTTATGTGAGGCATCTGTGTGAAAGTGAGAATATTGTTGGGGAATAGGATTAACTCACATTGTTCCAGAGTTACTGAGCTTTGCTGGATTTAAGACGTTTCTAATTTAAAAGTGTTGTGTACAAAATTTTCCAGAACGTGGTAGGGGTTTACTTGGTAAGGAAAAGAGCACGGTCAGGACTGGAGTGTTCCTTTGCCACCACCCCCCGGTTAATGTGTTACTAATAGCAGCAGCACTAAGTCAGGTCCCGGAGCAGTAGCCTTTCTGCTCAGCATGCTTGCCCGATGGCATGTTAATGCTGCTCCAGTGAGTTGTGGAGGCAGAAGTAGAAAGCAAAAGCTTCTACTTCTCTATCCAAAATTAGGCCCAGCAAGAGATTATCCATGCACCAATTCAACAGGAATGACTGTTGATGTCCTCACCTCATTTCATGCCTCCCCAAATCATTTTCATGGTACCTATGGGGGGCAGGTCCAGATTGAGAAGATGAACCCACGTTCTCTTATTTTAACTCTTCTCATTGAAATGAATCTCCCTCCGCATCCCCCCTCCAGAAGCCTTCAGGGCAGAGTGTATAAAGGATGCATTTCACACCAACCTCATCTTCCTTTACTCTCTTTCTAAAACTCTGTCTTTTCTGGTTAGTAACAGAGAGGGTCAGGTCAACAATTTTTCCAAGCTGCAGACCCATTTTTCAACTGGATCCAGGTGACATTTCAGTATAAAATGATACCTACATTGATCTCTAAAACGCAATCATTTGGCACAGAGGAGATGAGTTAGCCATGATCATCCTAGACAATCTGTGGTTATCTGACAGCAAATTTGCTTGATATTAACACTGGCTAGACCTCTTCAAAGAATGATTTCATTCCAAATAGGCAGGATGCATTATTGATAATATCTGCTCAGTAATTCCTCTCAGCACAGGGATGGAAATCAGTGGCATCATTTTAAAGTCTTTGGTTAATGGCGATTTAAGCATCAGACACCCATTAAACTCCCTGGCTCTAAAGTCACAATCAGTTTCACGGCTGCTATTCGGTGAATGTGTATATTGGTTCTGGAACATTTTTTCCCTTTTCCTCAGGGCCCCAGAATTTCAGATGTTATTACTGTGCCTGTTTGCTGATGAACCCAGATTGAGCATTCCCTCCTCGTTCCTAGCCTTAACCCTTTCTTCTCAACTCTCTAAAACTCTACATAAGCCCTGCATTACAAAACCCACTGGGAAAAAATTTTGGGAAACCTGGTTAAGGATAACATAAAATATGTGAATAAAGAGGATTTAAAAGCTATTAAGTGTCTCACCAAAGTCCAGTGGTGGAGATGGTAGGTCAACAGTCTAGAATGATAAAGTGCCCGTAAATGAAGCAAGTAGAATATTCAAAGGTAGAATTTCAAAGCCCATTTATTTAGGGGCAGGAGCAGAGTGAACAATGGCCTTGGTTTCGTCTGTGCTGTGAGTGTTCCTGTGAGGACCCAGGTCAAGGACTGGAGCAGGCATGTCGGAAGATTTAACTGCACTCTCCCATTGAGGATTCTTTTCCCATATACTTCAATCTGTAAATACTGATCTAGTCATTATGTAGTTTTGACTAGGTCCCTCTTCATGTTTAAAACCCAAGCAAGGTTTCCTATTGGCTATGGAATAACATAATCACGCCTGTGCCATGGGCTCCTGAGAGCTTCCTGCATCTCCCACCAGTGTCACTGTGAACCTTGCTCCCCTGTGCTGTGTCCCTCCCAGACTGGGGGGTTTGCAGTTTTTGGTGGCACTCCTTTTGCCTGCTCCAGGTTGTCTCACAGCCTAGAACACTCCTCCCTGCCCATGCCAGTCTTTGTCCATCTAAGATTCAGCTTGATCTAACTTTTAAGGTAAAACCTTTCCTGATGATCCTGCCTGGGTTAGGTCTCCTATTAGAGGCCGAGAAAGCCTGTGCTGTCAAAGTCCTGTGTGATTGTTGCTGTGGGTGAATTGCACATATGCCCTGACATCCTTTTTAACTCTGTTCCAGCACCTTGCATACTGCTTGTCACATGGTAGGTGTTCGGTAAATTACAGAGCAATGAATGTGTGTTCCTGTCGCTTATGGGACATGCAACAGTCAAACAGTGTTTGTTGAGTCTCAAAGATGATGAGCTTGAATACTGGGGGTGTGAAGGCTGGTGTGCTTTATATGTGAAAGAGCTGGCTTGTGTTTCAAATGCAAGTGTTTAAGATGATGCTCTCTTAAAGTTACCAAGCAGAAGCAAAGTAACATACATAGGTATTCAGATGCAAGGAGCAGCTTCCCCAATTTTTTCCTTGTAAAGAGTAGTGTCCTCTCAATGACTTCATTTTGATCAGTCAAGGATTATCTGTAGAACATAGCTTAGCAGAAAATGACATCCCTCAGTGCTATCTTTGGTTGTTGTTTAAAGAGACCAAAGCATGCAACAGGTTTTACATTTAAGAAGTGGAAAGAAGCAAATTTAACTTTGACTTGGTGTCTGTTTCTAGAGTTGTGATTTTCTACTAGGTGTTACGGTGATTGTAAATTGTTCTGACTGTACTTTGGGGGAGGCGATATACTAGTCCCGAGTGGTCAAATTCAGAAGCACATACCTACAAACAAGAGGAGAACAACATAGATGGTATCATCGATGGCTTGTACACGTTTCAAAGAGCTTCGGTAGAAATGAAGATGGTGTGCTCTGGAAAAAGGCTTTAAAGGGCTTACAGATTTGTAATATGACTGTAGATTGCTTGATTCACCTGCTGAAGTGCTCTGGCCAGGGAGAGGCCACAGCCCAAGCACTGAAGCCACGCTGCTAGAAGCTTTAGCCTCTGGATGGGATCCACATGTTTTTAGCTGCATGAAATGTAGCTTGAAGTAGGTATTCTTTTGTAGCTTCTTTGGCAAGCAGGTTAAATGGCCTAAACTTTGCAATTTTACACAACCTACTTGCCAATCATGTACCCCCTTTAATGGGTGAAATGGCAGTGATTTCTCGAAAACGTGACCATCAACGTGGCTTCATAGGTATTCTAAGTTGGTATTGCTGCAATTCCCATCAATCAGTACAGCAGGTCCTCGCATAAAGTTCTCAATGGATTCTTGGAAACCATGAATTTATGTAAAAGACATATAACAAAACCAGTTTCACCAGAGGCTAACTGAAATAAACAAACTTAAGTTCCTACAGCAGATTTCTCATCACAGAAACATTACCAGATTCAAAATGTAGACCCAAAACACTTCACCTGTTAAACAATAATTTGATACACTTGTTCATTTTCTAACTCACTTTGCAGTTCAGGGCCCTGGGCAGCTAGTGGGTGCAAGGTGGAAGCCACCCTGGACAGGACACACTCCCCCACACTCCTTCTGAGGGGACAATGAGACACGACACCAGCCTCACGTGCACAGCTTTGGGCTGTAGGAGGAACCTGGAGTCTCTGGGGAAAACCCAGACATGGGGGAATGGCCAGCTCCACACAGACAGACAGTGACCCTGGCCGGGAATCAGTTTCTTTTTCTCTTACATGTTAAAATAGTTCCGTTGGAGGACATGCTGTATAAACTGACTCGAGAAAATAAACGCTCCCCGCACACACAGCACTCCCGACTTGCCTACTTGTTAGTTGAGCACCTAGTGCTTCCTGCAACCAGCACCTGCAGGGTAAGGAGTAGGTAAATTTCGCCTTCAACAGCCACATGGAGACTTGTTTTTTATAAGCTTCAAAAGCAGACATAGAATATGGATTAAGACACAATTGTGACTGACGTAATCAGATACCAGAAAGCCGGGTTCAGGTGACGTAGTGCTGTAAGCATGAAAGGTGACAAATAACAAAAGCCTGACTGAGACAGGCAGCGTCAGCAATGTGTGGATGGTCCTGCCCACCGGTGCATTTGACTTCTGTTTAAATGATAGGAAGTGTTGAGTTCTACTATAATTTAGCTATTCAACTGTGCATTTAATGCATTACAGGATGAGGCTGGCTTCTTCGCTTTATTCTATCATTTACCCCAAGGATGCTGAGTAGCTTTTTGCTCTCCTGATCTGTATGCATCAGATTATCTTTCTTCTTCTGGGCATTCTGCTGAATTCAGTTCTCATTTAAAAGATCAAAGAGGGGCCTCCCCAGTGGTGCAGCAGTTGAGCGCTGGGCTGCGAAGCTGCTGCAGTGCCGGTTCGATCCCCGGCCACCAGCGAGGGTCCCACATGGCGCGCAGACCTCTCCTGCCGCCTGCTGCTCCCCTCAGCAGTGTACTTCGGTCCTTCTGCCTGCTCTGTTCCCCACTCTGGCTCTGGTGAATTCTCGCACCCTCCCGTGCTTCTGACTGTACCCAGTGCTTGTATAAATAAATAAATAAATATTAAAAAAAAAAAGTATAAAATTTTTTTTAAAAGATCAAAGAGCAAGTTTGGGTTGGGCCTCAGGAACCTACTTGGTTGACCTACAAACTCTAGGTGTGTTTTCATTTACTTGCCAGACTCAGTACAAACAGAATGTTTAAGTCTAGTTTCCCCTGGCCCTAAGGCACAAAGAGCTTCCCATTGAAGAGCACTTGGGGGGAAAGGGATGGTTATTACTGGTCCAGAGAGTCATTCATGGGATCAGTAAACAGGGGAGCCAGGAAGCTTGACCTGCCGCTGGGGGAGGAGGGAGCGTCTGTGTCTCCATGACACTGTACAGAGTTCTGGGATTATTTGGTTTTGTCTGTGAACCCAGAGGGAGTTTCACTCCCAGAACCTGAGTTGCAGCCATGGTAATAACTACTGAGTACTTATTACTTGCTAGAAGTTGTGTTAATGTTTTATTTGTTTATTTATTTTAAAGATTTATTTATGCATACAAGAGCTGGGGTACAGGCCAGAGGTGTGGGGGTGAGAGGACTCACCAGAGACAGAGTGGGGAACAGCACAGGCAGACTGACTGAAATACACTACTGAGGGGAGCAGCGGGTGAGACAGGAGAGGTCTGCTGCACCATGTGAGTTGCTCCCTGGTCAGCTGGGGATCGAACTCATGCTGCAGAGGCTGCAGATAGCTTCATAGGTTGCGTCTTAACCCCTTGCGCCATCAGGGAGGCCCGGTGTTAATGTTTTATATAAATATTTCACTTAATCCTAACAGCAACCCTAAGTATGGAAAGTATTTTCCCACTTTACAGATGAGGACACTGAGGTTGTAATGGGAGTTGGGGCAAAGATGCACATTCCTAGATCTTCACCTTCTTGCTCTCCTGTCTCCCAAAGCGGGAGACTAATGCACGGGGATCTGTCCTGGTGGGGAAGCCTCTTGACTTGGCTCCCAAAATTTGAGGGGCTAACCATGACTGCTGGGTTCAGTTGTCATCTGGGCCCATGAACCTGATTTTCAGACATAAAATGTGCAGATGATTGTGGGAGTTTCTGGGGGGAAAAGCCAAATCTTTGTCCTCCAGATTCTTTGTAATAAGACCCACTCTCTACTGTCAGGATGGCTATGGGAGGGAAGTTTCTAGTTCCTACAACATGGTAGAATGCTGCCAGGTCTCCTGGGGACCTTCTTTTGTGGCCAGTGTTAGTCAAACTTCCCTGGCTCAGTGTGGAAGTATTTTTCTTTTCTTGCCCCTCCATAAACTGTTGCTTTAATTGAAACTTCAAAATGGACACATTTTGAAGCATAGGATACATTTTAGGACACATTACCCCAAGCATAGGATATCATTTTATGACATTTTTTGAGAAGTGTTTTGGTCAAGTGTTTCTTGACCTAACAAAAGAACTGAAATGTCTCCATATTTTTCTAAGGAGCACTGTGTTCTGACCTGGGGGGAGATCTAGTCTCCTACACCATGGTTCTCCACTTACCCGTCTGTCTCTTTGTACCTGCACCTGGGGCTGCAGCAGGTTGGGAAGCAGCTTACTGTTGGTTTGCAGGCTGTGACCCTTGCTGCCAGGGCTGCATCTGAGTTCCTATCTTAGCTCCCTGCTGTTCAACAATTCTGTTCTCTCTTAAAACCCACAGCCTGCCCACTATTCACTTCTGCGCTGGTGACACTGTTGGTGATGCTGCTCTGTGCGGATCCCAGATGGGTCGCGTGTGGAGAGATTTGGCAGCCTCTGTGTTCCGTGAGAGATGCAAGTTGATCACCTTGATCTTGCATCTTCCCAGTGAGTTTTAGAGCAGAATTCATGTCCAGAGAAAATTCTGTTGACCACTTTCTCTGTGGTATAATAAGGACTCTCCTCCTACCCATAACCAGAGCCTTGATTGCAATTACGGAGGAGAGATTTGTGCACCCGGGGTACAGCCCTGAACGAGGCAGTGTTCCTGCTCTTTGTCCCCTAAACACAGGTGGGAATGCTCAGATATTTCTCTTTAGTGACAAGGTTAGGCTTTGTCCATTCCCTGGGGACTGAATCCAGACTGCCTTGCCTTGGGTCAAAGCTACATTGCAACTGGAACTTTACTCTGATCAATCCTACACTCTGAAAGTTCTTGGGGACTCCAACATGGTACAGTGTCATTGTAAATGAGTGTTTGTACTCTTTGGTGTATAAAATTGCAAGACCCATTGCCTGCATTTAAAATGTATACTCGTGGGCCTCCCTTGGTGGCACAGGCGGTTGAGTGCTGCACTGTGAAGCTGTCCGCAGCCTCTGCAGTGCCGGTTTGATACCAACTGGCCGGCGAGCATCCCACATGGTGCAACAGACCTTTTCTGTCATGCCCGCTGTTCCCCTCAGCAGTGTATTTCATCAGTCTGCCTGTTCTGTTCCCCGCTCTGTCAGGTGAATCCTCTCACCCTCCTGTGCATCTGGCCTGTACCCCGGTTCTTGTATAAATAAATAAATAAATATTAAAAAAATAAAATGTATACTCGCTGGGACCTGAGCTGCTGCAAGAAAGTCAGTGTTTCTCCATTGGGGAAGCAGCAAGAGGACTTGGAGTCGGGGTCTGAGATCTTCTCTCTAATTCTGCCCCAAACTCAGCTTCACGGTGATTTTGGGCAAAGTGTTCAGTGCTGTTTTACCCTTGTTTCTCCTCTATGAAATAGCAGTGAAAATCCTGCTTGTCTAACCTCAGTTATAAAACCAAGTTGAAATGATTAATGTACTTAAAATGACTTGTTAGTGGTTATGGAGGCAGCGTATTAACAGTTGCCGGGAACAAATGTTTCCGTTGTCCTTATTCTCTTCTTAGTCGGGTTCACTTTGGTCCTGAGCCTTGCTTTGAAACAGTGGCTTAACTTTGATAGCACGTTCAGCACATGGGAAGAGTGTGTGTGTGTGTGTGTGTGTGTGTGTGTGTGTGTGTGGCTTGAACTCCTAAATATTTCATTTTAACTATTCAAGTGTGGGGCATGGGATTGGTGTCTCTTCTCTCTTTCCCCTGCCCAGCCCCACCTAAGTGATTCTGGCATGCCAGCCAGCACTGACAAGCACGTCCTCAGGGCTTTGGAGTTGAAGCAGGCTACATCTAAGTTGACTTTAAGGCATGTCATGGCTACTATGTACTGAGACTTGTGGGCATCCAGGGGGATCTCACTTTAGTCTTGCTGTTCTCCCATCTCCCTTCCCTAACCCCATGCTTGCTCACATCAGGATCCTGCCTTCAAGACTGAACAGTGTATGGTATCATCTCTATTGCCGAAATGCTTACAGTGCTCTGGTGTTGTGGAATCTCATTTAATTCTTGGAGCACTTCGTAAGGGAGATCTCATTTTTCACCCCCATTGTATACATGAGGGAGCTGAGGTGCAGACCCATGCGTCAGCTTAGCTGCACTAGTAGGCAGTGGTTGGTGCCCCCCATATCAGTTACTCAGGCCTCCTGGCTCTCAAGTCCACACCCTTCAGCACAGTACTGTACTGCACGGTAGCATAAATGCTGTTCTTGTCTGGACAGTACCCTTTTTAACAGGGGTTTTCTGGAGACAGTGCTTTAGCTCAGGGGGAGGAATCTACAGGCTGGAATTTCATCTCGACCCATAGGCTGGTGGGGAGAGGCTTCTGGACACATAAGGGCCTGTGGTGTCCCACAAATCAGTTCCAATGAAACCACAGACTGCTGGCTCTCAACTTGCCTGTACACTGGATGCATCTGGGGAGCTTTAGAAAATGCTGCCTGGTTCCCAGCCCCCAGAGAGCAACATAATATGTCCGGGGGTTCCTTGGCCTGGGAAGCTTTCAGGGCTGCCCTGGTGATTCTGTTTTGCAGGTGGGTTGAGCACCATTACCCTGGGCAGCCACTTCCTCCAGCCCTGCCTCTGCCCTGGAGATGGAAGTGAAGAAGGGCTCTCGGTGCTAGTGCTTTTCATTTCACAGAGATACCTGCCTCCCCTGGTTAACATCCAGGGCTCCTTCCAAAAGCAAACTCACAAGCTTTTCTTTGACAGTTTGGTCAGGCTTGTTGTTGTCCTTCTTTGGCCATGATGGCATTAAGCATGGTTCATGCAGGGTGGTGATGCATGGGGCAGCACTACCATCATGTTACAGGAGTGAGCCTGTCTCGCCTCGTCTGCTGCCTGCAGGAAAGCTGGTAGAGGTCAGATTATTTGAGGGACTTCCTTGAAGGTGAGAAAATTAAGAGGCAGCATGGAACCTTGCTTCCAGAGTTTGTCTGTTTAGATAGATAAGATCTGTCTAGCCACCATAGATAAGATGACTTTCTGTTACCAGGATGTGTTTTATCTTACTGCTTTCCCAGGCAGGAGCAGTGGGAACCTATGGCAGGGAGAGCGTACAGGGTGCCGTTGCATCATCTGCAGCCGAAACTGTTTTTGTTTATAATGGAGGTGAAAGTCACGTAACATAAGATTAACTATAGTGAACAGTTCAGTGGCATCGAGTACAGTGACAGGTGGTACAACCACTGCCTCGATCCTGTTACAGCACATTTTTAGCCCAAAGGAAACCCTCCTCCTCCAAATCCTTCCTGTCTCTCTAGCTCAGAGAATGTCTTCCTCGCACATGTCTTTGCTGGTGACTGGGGTGTCCATCTTTCCTTTCTGAGTTTTTGCTTCTCTTCTTTTTGCTGTTTGCCCTGTGCTGATTGCGTCCTCCTTGCCCTGGGTCACAGGGGCATGCATCTTTCTCAGGTGGGGAGGGCAAGGAGAGGAGGGGGTTGTTTGCTAAGTCAGCATGTAGAACAAAATTTGATTATGGTTAAAATCGCCGTTGGGCGTCCTGTAAATTGCTCCTTCAGTGTGGCGTGCGTGACATCAGGTAAACTGCTTTGCTCGGTAGTCGCAGGCTCTCCAAGCTGAGCGTCCAGGGAGGCAGGACAAGGTGGGGCCTGCATGCTGAAGTCACCACCCCACACCATCGCAGTGCCGGGTCTGCCTCGCTCCAGTGTCACAGTGAGTGGTCTCGACGCATGGTGACAAATGTCTTGATAGTGGAGATGGAAGAAACGCGTGTCGGCATCCGGCACAGCGGGCACGTGCTGCTGCTCACGCATGTGCTGGATTGGAGTCTCCCTCGATGACGTGCCTAACACACAGGCTATCCTTGAAAAAGTTACAGGAGAATTTGGCCACCTCCTTCCTCCATGTGGACATTCCCTGTGGCCCCCCTCTCTTACCTGGCCTGCTCTGCCCCCTACTCTCCTAGGAAATGGTCACACCATCCCCCAGAGTATATTTTTACATGAATGATCTACCCAACAAGCTGTGCTCCTGAAGGTCAGGGGTCGGCTTCATGCTTGTACGTGATTCCTTGGGGCTTCTCACCATGCCTCTCAGGTGCCTCTCCCCTGCACCTTTCTGTGGGTTTGTGCCCTGCAAGCATTTACTGAGCCAGGGCACAGAGATGCCGAGTATGTCGGGAAGATCTTGAAATAGTGAGATGGAACTGACTTGCAAGAAGTGACAACAAAACCATAAAGAAAGTTGATCATAGAAGAATTTGTTGCGGCACCTTGGAGTTGTACAGGGCTACGTCTGTAGGGAAGGTCGCGGTGTGTGAAGAGGCAGTGTTGGGAGGTGGACCAGCCCCCCAGGCAAGTGAGGACGGGGCGGGTACAAATGGATGGGGCAGCCTCTCCTGTGAGGGCCAGGGGGAGGTGGTGGAGGCTTTCCAGCTGAGGTGCTCCATCACAGTGTACAGCTGTCGCTGAATTTTGGAAGCAGCACAGGCAATCAGTAAAGAGAATGAACGTGGCTTTGTTTCAGTAAAGCTTTATGGACACTAACATTTGATTTTCATAAGTTAGCATCTGAGTATCATTCTTTTGAGGTCTCGGTCATTAAAAAAATTAAAGAACATTCTTAACTCATAGGCTGTACAAAAACAAGGGGCACACCATGTGGCCCTCGCTGTGGTGTGCAGACCTGTGGCCACAGCGGGGAGAGGAGCACAGCCCTGAGCGCTCAGCAGCAGACCCCACTCTGTGTTTCTGGGTGGAGGCGGAGAACCTGCATTTCTAAGAAGTTCCTGGGTAATGGTGAGGCTGGACTCACTCAGACTAGCAAAGAGTCAAAGCATCCTTAGGGTTCCCCTTTTGGAAAATATAGAAGTCCGTTTTCTGCCTGCCAGAGACTTGCAGTGTATTCAGCAGGAAGAGACTAACATAAGTAGAAACTTCAGTTGACCCTGCCAGAGTAAAAATTAAACACAGGTAGTGCAAAGCGGTGAGATTCCCCAGAATCAAGTGCTGTTAACTATGTATGCAGTGGGGGACACATGGCTGGCGGGGGTGAGGGCGGAGGCATCGCTGGGCGAGCCGGGATGGGGATCCTGGGCTTCCAGTGCATCAGACATCATCACCTCCACTCAGTTCTTTTGGGATTTTCCCAACCTTCTCAGTCATATGCATTGAACCAAGCAGTTCTGACCTTGAACCAAACGGTTCTGACCTTGAACTGTTCCTGACAGGGTACACACTGCCAAGAGACTTGGTTTTGAGCAGGATGGCTGGGGTGTGCTGTCCTCCCTCTAACTGGAGGGAAAGTCCCCGGAGAGGAACTCAGAATAGAGAAGGATGGGGGTGTCGGGAGGCCAAGGACAGGTTTGGTCATTGAGGCTGGGTGGACAGTAGCGAAATAATAGTGGAGAAGGGGAGTTAGAGCACCTGAAGAGAGACGAAATGTTGACAGGTTGGCAAACACTCAGAAAGTTTGCTTTGCAAAGTCCTCAGAGCATCTTAATGTATTACTCTGAAGCTTGCAGAGACCATGAGGCTCTGTAACCTCTCCCTGTAAAGCTGCAGCAATATCTTGCTGTCAGGCAGGCTCAGAAGCAGAGGAAATATTCTGTGAACTTGATTATTTATCATGCCAAAAACAAAGGACTTTGGCTTTGCATCCTGAACTGGGGTGTCAGGGTTGCAAATTGGTGGTGATTTGTTTTCCCATCGATTAGTGTCCTGAGTTTATTGCCTCCTGACTTTCACTGCTCAATATGGAATTGGAGACAAGTGTAACAGGGGCCAGGGTCTTGCTTTGAAGAGAAGCCAGTGACCACCTGGAGGAAAACATTAAAAAGAAAATGAACAAAACTGAAATAAAGCCAGCTGGCTGTTTGTGTCCAGACCCCTGGTGGGCTGGCGGCAGGTGATGTGGCTGGCACCTGAGCTTGCAAGGGGTATGGGTCATGCAGCGTAGTGCACATTCCCTGGCCTTCTGGTCATAAGAGCTGTTAATTTCAGGTTTTCTAAGAACATTCTGCAGCCATGAAGCTGTGTGTGTATGTATGTATGTACATGCATGTGTGTACACACACACAAGTGGTTTCTAAAGCAGGATATATGTGGGCATCAAACACCTGTGACAGGAAGATGCACAAATGTGTGTGACAGATGTAAGGTGTGTGATGCCAGCACAGACAGCCTCTCAGTCCTGATGCTGCTGTCAGTGCATCAGACCTGGGGTTCTCCCAGGCTGTACATGACATTCCTTTCCAGAGCAGTCTGTCACCTCCTATTCTGACTGAGATGATCCGAGGCAGACTTGCTGTGGTCCAAGCTCCCAGGGGATGCTTTTGGAGGTGCTGTCAGGGCTGAGGAAACCCGCTCCTGCTGCAGGTGCATCTCCACTTATCAAGGGCTGCTTCTCCCCCACAGGATTTGGACTGAGCTTAGTGACCTTGCAAATCAGGACAGCTGCTGATGAAGGCAGAGTGAGGCTTCTGGGTATCTTTGTGGCTTAAAGGAATGCTCAAATAAATGGCGGCTGCAGACAACTCAGGGAGACATAAATACAATTTCAGTTTGCCAACCACTTTCTTTGACTTCTATAGGAAAATCACTTTGTCCCCAAATACAGAATATCATACCAGAGATTGCCAAGCTTTGAGGATTTGCCCAACTCTCTGGTTGGCTCTTGCAGGTGGTGTGTCATTGTGTTTGTAGCTCCTAGACCATCTCCCTGACATCCCTGTCTTGTACCACCTTTGGAGGTCATGGTGCCGACATGGTCAGGGGCGAGAACCAAATGCCACCTCAGCGGTCTTGCAGGTGGAATGCCAATGTTATTGATTTGCTGTATTCTCATAAGACCTAGACAGTTTGCTCTGTTATCAATCTTATGAAAATGATTTATCTGTGATCTTGGTGTTCAAGCACCTTATATCTCGAAATGAGAAGGGAGAACACTGTATCCCAGTGGCCTTAGAAGTCCTTCTCATGGACCCCTGTAGATAGTGACACAGAATTAAAATCTGGAAGCTTCATTTGTATCTAAGTTTGCGCTATTTTCATCTTTCAGTACACAAGGGTCTGGATCCCTGACCCTGATGAAGTATGGGTCTCGGCTGAGTTAACCAAGGACTACAAGGAGGGGGAGAAGAGCCTCCAGCTCCGACTGGAAGATGGGACGGTAAGTGCGGGTCATGGAGATGGTGGTGCGGGGTCAGCTAGATGCCACCGGGAAGGCTGCCTCTGGGCTGGAGTATGTCCTGCAGGACGGAGCTTCTGAGTCTCTGGCATCTTTTGTTGCGTTGGTGATAATGCCTCTAAAGTGCTGAACTAAGAAGCCTGCTGTGGATGTCACATAACAAAAAAAGCCCCTTTTGGTGTTAGCTGCTGCGAGGTCATCAGAGGGGAGGCAGGAATCTTCTCCGGGGAGTTGAGGGACTGGGAAGGTTCCTCGGTGGGGCCGAGCCATTTGTGGGAGGTGAGGGAGAGAGAGCCGCTGCAGAGGTCAGTGTGCAGGCCGTGGCTCGGGGCCAGCCTGCCTGGGTTGGCTCTTGGCTCAGCCCTGGCCAGTTTTGTGCCCTTGGGCAGGTCAGCAACCCTCCTGTGCCTGTGACTTCATCGTGATGAGGATGACAGTCTGTCTAGGGTGCTTTGAGAATAAAATGAGTTACTGTGTGATCTAGAGTTAGAGTAGCTCCTGGGACACGAGCACTCGGTATGTGCGAGCTGCTGTTTTATTTTACTCTGTTTTATGAGTTGACTTTCAGGTGGCCTTACTTGAAAGGAAGGCAGAGTGGTAAAGCTCTGGCATTGTATTTCTTCTAAGATGGTCTGATTCAGTTCCCCTTTTCATGAGCCTTTTATGACCAGCCCTCTCTGTGATTTGTGCATTTTTAAAAAAGATTTATTCATTTATGCACATAAGAGCTGGGGTACAGGCCAGAGATGCGGGGGTAAGAGGATTCACCAGAGACAGAGTGGGGAACAGAACAGGCAGATTACACTGTACCGAAGTACACTGCTGAGGGGAGCAGCAGGCTAATCAGGAGAGGTCTGCTGCGCCATGTGGGTTGCTCCCTGGCCAGCCAGGGATCTAACTCATGCTGCAGAGGCTGTGGATTGCTTCATAGTACAGTGCTTAACCCCTTGCGCCACCAGGGAGGCCCCCAATTTGTGCGTTTTGCAAATACTTGAATGTACTCTGTGCTGGGTCAGGGTGTATGGGGGATCTGATTGGGGGATCTGGGTGCTGGGGGGAGTTGTGAACTTGAGCACACCAGAGGGGCATTTGTTACGAGGAATTGCAGCACACGTCGAAGCCAGCGGAGGGTGCTAGTGAGTGAACTACAGGAGGGAGAAAAGAGGTAACCTGCTGAGCTACGGGCATCAGGTGGAAAGGGGCCTGGGAAGGCGCCAGGGAGCAGTGGGCAGAGCTGGGGGCATCAGAGGCAGCCCCCTTTGGGTGTGTTCAGGGAAGGAACGGAGGCCGGTGTAGGGGGCCACCAGAGAAGGGGACAGACGGGTGACCTGCTGATGGAGGTCATGCGTGCAGGGTTGCTGTGAGCGAGAGCAGGAAAGGAGGTCTTGGATGGTGGGCCCAGGAGAAAGGAAGAGTGGCTTTGGGTGGCTTTGGGTGGATTGAGCGGGAGGGTGGCCTTGCGGGAGGCTGGACTGCGCATCTTCCCTCTGAACTGCGCTGGCACCGTGAGCCAGCCCCGTGCCACCACACCTTTGGTCTCTCGCCGTCTTACAGGGTTGTCTTCTTTCAAGCATCTGGGTCTTGTCTTTCTAGATCACAACCTGCTTGAGAAAAGAGCCTGGTCTTATGCTTTGCTCACATGGCTGGTGATTAACTGATTGATTAGTAGGAAGATGGAACACACACCCACCGCCTTTACTAATTCTGCTCTGTATCCACTCAAGCATATCACTTGGTAAAACTGGGACAAGAGTTTGTCAGAAGATGTTTACACCAAGGTGCGTGCCCCTCTGGTGTCAGGCAGATTTTGCCAGCCTCTTGACTCTGAAGTGAGAAACAAAATTCCCAACAGATGGATTCACATTTACCATGTCAGATAACTTCCCGCCCATGCCACGAACAAAACCAGATGAGCCCCTTCGACGGGACATCTTCTGTTCTGACAGATTTCTTTTCAGTTGCTCTTTTAACTGGGTGGATGTTGTCGAACAGGCGTACACACAGGGGTGGTGAGGTGTGACCTGCCGTGTTGCTGAAACAGAGCAGGTGCTTGGCTCCCCAGTGGAGAAGGAATCCTGCCCAGCGTGACTAATCCTGGTGCTGCCAGGGCCATGCTCCTCTCAGCTGCCCAGGTGGCCAGCATGTCATCCATCGGAGCCACGCCCGGGGCTTCGGATTACCGGCTCTCGAGAAGCAAAGGCTCTGAATGTCTGAGCCTGTCCAGGTGGCTCAGGGGCTGTGGTCTGTCCACTGCTGGCTCTGACCTGTTCTCAGCTGGGGGTGCAGGCGCGTAGACATCAGACGGTTGGACTCTGAGGGCTTGAAGAGTCTCCTCTGAAGCAGAAACCACCCAGAATCTACCAGGTCAGCCAGGAAGTCCATCCCTGCAGCCTCTCCCCTCCTATCTGTTCCTACCCCTGAAGCCCAGGAGCGTCGCTTTAGCTGTGATGGGAGAGGCGAAAATCAATGAGGATCTCTCCTAGAACAGCAGTGATGTTCTCAGCTCCTGACTGGGGCCGGACCTTGTCCCTCACTGCTGACCTGCCCCCCACCCCCCGCTCCCGGTGCAGGTGGTCAGACTTCTCAGTGTTGCCCTTGTGTTTCCTTTTCCCTGCTTATTGTTTTTTGTTTTTTTTTTTAAATTGTGGTCAATAGACATAGCCTAACATTGACTGTGTGAGCAGGTTTTACGCATACGGTGCAGGAGCACTAAGTGCTCGCACACCACTGTGTGGTCATCGCCACCGCCCACCTCCAGAGCTCTTTCCCTCTTGCACAACTGAAACTCAGTGCCCACTGGACTGTGACTCCCATCCCCGCCCTTCAGGCCCCGGTGGCCTCTGTTCTACTTCCTGTCTGAGAGTCCATGCCTCTAGGCGGCTACAGCAGCGGAATCACGCCGAGACCGTCCTTTTGTGTCTGGCCTGTCACTCGGCCCACTGGAGGATGTTTGACACTGAAGCCAGTGAGCAGGGCCGAAAGAAGGGTGCCTTTTCTTCTCCCCGTAGCTGTGATGACTGCAAGGTACCAGAGGTGCCAGCCCTTAGCCCGGCTCTGGCTTTACCCTGAATGCAGCATTTCCTTGTCTGCTCACCTTGGTGATGAGTGTGGCTTCCTCATTCCTTGCCTGGAAGGAACCCTGCCTGGCCAGCCTCCTCCCGCCTGCCCCAGCTCCCTTATAAACCACTCCACTCCCGCCCCCTAGTGGCAGGGAGAACGCGTCCTGTTTCCGGGGTTTTGCTATTAAATTGCTTGGCCACCTGAGCTTGTCTGCTGTCCAGCAGCCTCCTGTGGCGAGTCCTCTTGTGCGCATAGCTGTGACCTTGTGCTCGTGCATGAGGGGATGGGGGGTACATGCTCTCCGCCTCTCACAGACCCAAGCCTGCGCTGACATTTATGGGGCCAGGCCAAGAGTACATGTGGAAGTCTGCATCTGTTTAAACATTAGAAGTATATTTTACCCAAATTATTTAAGCAAGTCTGACATTTCTAATATTTGAAAATTAAAATACTGAATATTTTAAAACGACAGATTTTTCAGTGCTACTACTGAGTCTCCACCTAGTTGCCAAGGTAAAGAACAGCTGTCCTGCCTTAGGCATATTGTGCCTATACCTGCATATAAACAATGTCCGGAGTGGTGAGAATTGTCGGCCTCGCCAGGTGTCTGTCATATGTCCTACCGCAGGGTTGCAAAGATTGCACTAATGGAGGCAGCTCTTCTGAAAGCACATGGGAGGATTTGAACATTGGCCCAACTGGGACACATTTCTTTATGTAAGAAGGTTTTTACTTTTGTGCTGTCTGCTAGGAAGGATTGGCATGCTCGTTTGACTTACATCTAAGAATCTTGGCGTCCAGCTCCTCCCCACATTTGAGAGCAGTGTCTGTCTCTGTTTTACAGCCTGTGGACTCTAAGGCACTGGGACACGATGGCTTATTTCTGGGACACAGTGCTGAGGTGTGTCCTGGGCCTGGAGGCACTGGCACTGGGCATGAGATGTGTGCTGAGGGGTGGATCTCACCATCAGCACTAACTTCGAGTCACAACTGATGGGCACCATGCTCTTTAATAAGCTATACTTTGTGTCTGTGACGTTGGGAGCCACTGAGGTGCAGGGCCCCTTGTGTTCTGGTCCAAAGATGGTACCAAGCATACCAAGATGTGGTAGCAAGGAGATCGCAGACATGGTTCTTAGTGTCAAGAAGCCAGTTCTCATGGACCTGTTGTGCCCACTAGTACATGCAGCTCAGTACACCTACAGAGCTCTTGTATACCCAACAGATAAAGTGCCAGAGAGCTGGAGTATCTGATAAGGATCTTCTGGTTTTGGTACATCATCTTAGTGCTGGATAGTTTAATTACTTCTTTCTGTTTTGCTTAATTGATTTATGGGTCATCTAATAATTTTTCTTATTTTGGTCTCAGTTGCTCAATAATACATGATTGAGACAGTATATACATTGTTGATCAGTTAGCATGAATAATATGAAAAAGATAATAGGTATATTTAGATTATACATATGTAAAATGTTTCTTGAAGTTAGGAAATGGGATGTCTGTAAGTATCCATTGGTAGTATGGTTACCAATTCAATTAGTTACTATGTCAAAGTCAGTGTCCCCTGTGTATGCATGGGCTTTTCTATCACTTACATTTTTTGCCTGACTGATTCTGCTTAGAGATGAGTATGAGGCAGTGATTTTGCCCCCACCCAAGGACATCTGGTGATGTCTGGAGTCACTTTGGGTTGTCACAATTGGGGAAGGAGGTTTGCTTCTGGCCTCTAATGGGTGGAGGGCATAGGGCCCTGGAAAGATCTAGTTCAAAGTGTTATTAGCGCCAAGGTTGAAAAACCCCTGGTTTAAAGCTACAAAGGGAATGTTCTGAACTGGTCACTGCTGAAAGACACCATTAGAAGCTAAACTAGGACCCCATGATTCGAATAGAATATGTAAGCTGCATTCCTTGCAATAAATTAAAATGAAATTCTGTTTTTATGCTGCTATAATTTTGCTCACAATTCCAACTTGTACATTGTATGTTGATTAGTCAGTTCATCGGTGACTTTCCACTTATGGTCATTTTCTTTTAGCTACTTGCATCATTCATTCATTACAAAAATTATTGAGCAATTACTACATGCCAGGGTGTAGACAGCAGTGAAAAGGCACATTCATGTCTTTGTGGAGCTTTTCAGTCGGACCTGAAATGAATGTAATCCATCTACAAATAAGGGCTTAAAATATGAAAAGGTCAGCATGAAGAGACTCTAGAAGTCTGCTAGAACATGGCAGCCGTGGGCGAGACACCTGACACGACCCCACCATGTCCTCTCCCTACACCCCTCAACCCTGCACTCTTTTTGGAACCCCTGGGCAGCCACCTCTGAGATTCTTGCTGACTTCTTAAACACGTTCCAGAGCAAAGACCTCTCCATGCTCCCCCAGGGGTCTTGCCCTTGCAGATAAGTGGGACTCGGCAGGGCAGAAATGGACCAGCCCTCTACCTTATGCCTTGTTCTGTATCCTCAAGCCTTGTCCTGTAGGCTGGAGGTGGGGGGGACAAATTGGAGACCCCTATATATGTTGCTGGGGGAGGTGAGAGCCTGAGGACAACTCTGGGAGGGACTGAGTATTAATTTTGTGATGGATATCAACATTTAGCCTCCCCTTAATATCCAAAGGCCCAGTTATAATGCAGTGAAATCTTCTGTGCCAGAAAGTTCATGGTTTTCTGATCACATTATAAACATTTAGATTTCAAATAAAACCATGTTAGCTCTAAATGTTTGATACTAGCAGTAGTGTGAGAATCAAATTCCTGATAAAGGAAAGAAATCTGTTAAATTCTCACCCCTCCTTCCCGCTGGATGTATGTGTGCACATCAAGAAATCTAAAGCTTTGAATGCTGAGCTTGCAGTCTTACCCCTTTTCTGCTGCTCTGGCCGTTTTCACTCCTTATCAATTTACTGTAACCGATACCTCTAGCTTATTTGTGAACCCTGTTTTCATAAATTGCATATGAGAGGGGAGATTCATTTGAGATGAGATGAGATGGAATGCCAGCATTTCTGCTTGGGGTTTAAGGGACCCCACGTCAGGGTCCAGACTCCCTAATCTGAACAATGAGGTGCTGGGCTGTGCTGATCTAGAGTTGACTGTTCTCTGAGCTGCTCCCCAAGGTGGAGAGCCACAAGGGAAGAACAGAGGAGCCCTGCTTCTTGGGGTGTCTTCAGAAGGACAGGACAGGGAGGGCTCAGGGATGTGAAGGGAGACATCAGCTAGAATTTTATAAAGTAAAAATTAACTCTCAACACTCTCCATCCCCCACCCCCGTTTCCCATCTTTTGGGAATTTTTTTTTTGGCAACTTCTTGAGAGTTATTACTGGTCTCATGTATGGATTAAGTTTGATATCAGTAAGAATAGCTTTACATAGACAGAAGAGAACCAGGATTTAATACTAAAAAAAGAAAGTCATCTACAGGAACCAAAAAAATCGACTGCATGATAACTATTGATACTCTGGGGATGTCATTCCAGACAAACCTTAATAAGGGATTTATGTAAATGGGACCCTGTCGTACATTTCTTTCTGTCACCTGTCTCTTTAAAAATAGCAGAACGAGGTGCGGGGTTCCCTGGGCAGTGTGCACAGGTCCACGTCAGGTTTCAGTCTCCTTATGGCTTTAATGAGTCAATAACTTTGCTCACTTATAAGATTGTCTCCTGAGGCCAAGGAGGAAAAGCAGACTCATGAAAAATTCTGATGAAGTGTTGCCAGCTGCCCCCGAAAAAGGCTCAGTCCGCCTGACCCCAGGGACTGTGTCCTGTGCGCCCACAGCCGTCCCCGGGGGCCCGGCCCTCCCTGGGCCCCTGCCTGTCTGATGAGCACCCAGTGCTCATTGCCTTCTCATTGCACCCCTTTGATTCATGCTCAAGTTTAATGGTTTTTCCTATGTTGTCCTTTTGTACCTTTTATTTTGTGACTTGTATTCTGTGCCCAATTTTCTGTTTGGGGAGGGGGTGGTTTTCTTTTTGATCTCCTAAAACTCTTTGGAGAGTACAAGGATTGATTCTGTTATGTGATCGAACATCCAGCTCTCCCGCTTTACTCTGTGTGCAGTGTGGAGCGTGGTGGCTTTAAAGTCCCCTTCGAGCTTCACCTTCCCGCGCCCCAGGTGTGGTCACTGTAGCCTTCCCTCCACTCAGCACCCATGGTCCCGTGCCAGTCCACTGTGCTCTTTCCGCATCTCCCTGTTCTCAGCCTTCTCCCTCCCCTTTGAAAGCTGAAAGGGAGTGAGACTAGCGCACTGGCTTAATTTTCTCCTAACAGGAGGCGAGTTTACCTACCAATATTATTTGAAAATTCTCTTTAACTGTTACCTGCTATTTTAACTTTATCACAAACAAGTCTTCATATGTGCTGCTACTTGTTTCTGGATTTGCTGTTACTTCTTCCCCTCTCATTGCTGCACTGTTACCCTACTAGATGTCAGCTTTAGTCATGTATCTGAGATCAGGTAGTTCAAGTCCCTCTGAAAGGGGCACAGGAGAGGAATTTGTCCCTAGAAACTAACTGCTAACTCAGTAAACTGAGGCTGCATTGATAGAATTCTCAATAAGATTCGTATCATATAGTGATACGAATATACAATCATATACAATCTAGAGGCCACCTATGTCAGAACTAATTGGGGAGGTTTCTATCTTAAATTCAGATTCTTGGTCCCCACACAAGGGCTTCTGAAACATAGAAGCTGTGTTTGGAGAAACTGTTTTGTGAGCTCTCAGATGATTCTTAAGAAGATCATTAAAAAACCTAACACTCAGCTAAAACATGAGAAGTAGCCACCAAATTCCTCCTGTTTAAATGTTTAAAAAACACCATCTTTTTATAAATTACATACCCACATGTACATATATATGTGGCGTCAGAGTTATAAGTGTATCGTGCTGATAGATATTTTGAATCCTTGTGTAGTCTGCATGCTAAAAATATAAGGATGATAACTTTGCATTTGAAATTTGAAGTGTAGATGTGTGATCATACTCTGATCTCTCTTATGTGCATGCACGCCCCCCCCCCCAAGCTACTATTATACTTGAGGTCAAATTAAAATTATTGCCCTAGAGTGCCTTGCAGTTAGGTTATGGGAAAACATATAGATACATAGGTATATACCTAGCTAGATATATAGATATAGATATACACGCATATACATATGTAGTATATATACTATACTATACTCTATGTAGTATCTATATGCAATATCCATCTCTATCTTGAGGGTCCTTACATAGGATAGGTCACGGAAGTTTGCCATTATAATACAAATAAAAGGTGTGTTGATTGATGGGAAAGAACGAAGAACCACCAATATTAATTAGGCCAAACCAAAGAAAGACTCCTGGCTGGAAAGACAGCAGCACTAGCACTGCAACTAGAATGAGAGACTTTTTTGGTCCCCTCCCCGCCCCCACCGCCCATGGAGAAGCAATACACTTTTTAAAATCTAATTGTGCATCGTACATCCTCACGTCATTCACCTTTTCACTTTGATTCACTGTGCTTGTGCTATCAGCCAGTTTTCCTTTTGGGCTGCTCTCTTATGGCAACAGATTATTGTTAGGTTATTTTTATCACTTACAACCATGTTAGCACAGTGAGCCCAGCCATAGGACAGGATGTCGTAGGGGCTAAATGCTTCATAATTGCTTGATTGTGTCTGTTACTTACATCTTTTTAGATTCGGGAATACCCCATTGATGTCCAAAGCAGCCAGCTGCCCTTCTTACGGAATCCAGATATCTTGGTGGGAGAAAATGACCTCACTGCCCTAAGCTATCTGCATGAGCCTGCTGTTTTGCATAATTTAAAGGTCCGTTTCCTGGAGTCGAACCATATCTACACTTACTGTGGTAAGTGGGGGGCATGTTCTGGCTGCGCAGGTCTGAAAGTGCTTTCCGTCTTTAGACTTTATGGGTTAAAACTCCAATAGTTAAGGATCCTAATTTCACTCTCATTTATAAGTACCTCTCAGCGGAGATACTTGAAAGGTTTGCAATCAGTGAATGTGGTTTAATAAGGCTGCCCTACATCCCTCTGGGATGATTGTGTTAATCACAGCTCAACCAGGGAAAAGGTGGACCCCATCGGAGGCTCTACTGGCTTAGGCACAGTCCTGGAGTCTCAGGAGAGCAGGAAATACATCCTGGTGTCATAGCTCAGGCATCTGCTCACCCCACACCGCCCCTAAGAAAGGGCCATCTTGCCCCTCCCTGCCTCTCCCACTTGCCCATACACAAATATGGTGCTTGATGAATATTCATCAAATGCATGAGCAGGAGTCTTGACAGATCCTTTAAACAAAAAAGTATTTCTCTGAAATTGTCTCATTTATTTTTCTTGAACTTTCTCAATTTCCTATGTGAGTTTTTCTTCTAGGGTACTTGTTAAGTGGTGTGTTGAAGATTGGACCCTATTAACTGCTGTGTGAAGGGCAAACCAGTGAGGGATCTGATTGAAGAGTCAGGGCAAAGCTTCTTTGTGGGGTTTGCCCTCGCTGTGCTTCAGAGCCCTGAACATGTCAGGGATCACAAGCGAGGTCTCAGAGTAACACTGTTCTTCTTGCTGTGATATTACTTGGGTTTGGAATTGGCTGCTTTGCTCCCAAGGTGAGGGGAGTCTTTGTGTCCCATGTCAGGGGCTGTGATACATTGTTGATGTCAGTGCTTGAGAGAGTTTCCAAAACCGCCTTCACAGCAAGTGCTAGGGGAGTTCTACCTGCAAGAAAATAAATCATCAGCCTTCAATTGGATACTTTTTTCAATAAGAAGATTTTTTAAAAATTAATTCCCCTTTTAGGAGAAAGGAATAAATGACTACCAGCTTCACGTTTTAAAGGCATCCTCCCTACGAGAGGCCCTGGTGTCGGTATGTATTTATCCAAACACACCACGGCTCCTCCAGTTTCAGCAGTACTGAGTGACGGAGGTAGACGGAATTGGAAGCAATCAAAAGTCCTTTCTGCTCTGGAGGAGGCTGCGGTGTTTTAGGACAATATCAAAAATTGAATTGAGTGCTACATGAATTAAGGTTTTAGACAACTATGATGACTTGTAGATTATGTGAAGCTGTTTTTACAGGGCCCATCAAAGCCTGATGCCAGGTGGCTGTTGTGTATCAGAACCTGACCACACCGTCTGTTTACAGGTATCGTGCTTGTTGCCATTAATCCTTACGAACAGTTGCCAATCTATGGACAAGATGTCATCTATGCCTACAGCGGCCAAAACATGGGGGATATGGACCCCCACATCTTTGCTGTGGCAGAAGAAGCCTACAAGCAGATGGCCAGGTAAGAGCAACCCCAGCTCAGAAGCGCTCCTGGGCTGTCTGGTGGCAGGAAGGGGAATTTTACCTGCTCTTGCTCCTTGGTGCAGTGGTGGTTCTAGGGTTGAAGGGAATCCCAGAAATCAGCCCAGCTTCTTGTTCTCAGCAGGTTTCCTCATGTTTCCATCTTATTCTTGTGAACCTGAACCTTGGAGAGGAGTGGCCCCTTAGGCTTAGTTCACGTTTTAGCAACAAAATGTCTCGCACTTTATTTCTCCTTAACTTTCTTTGATTTTCTTTCCTCCCCTCCTTGTGTAATAAATCCATTTTACACATCTCACTCAGGCCTCCCTTTAGGAGGAACCAGACTCTTGATAACATCATGAGATGCCAAGCATGTGGGGGGCAGAAAAATAGAAATTTCAAATTACTAGTCATGCATAGTAGTTTTAGGTTTTTAGCCTGGAGGTGGACTTGTTTGGTCACCTAAGTAGGTCCTCTTAGTTTTGCTCTTTTTCTAGCTCTGGGAGAGAGATCCAAGTTTGTTTCATCAGAAAATGAGCTGTGTGGTTATATTGGGCTTCTCTAGGGAAAAATAACCAATATGGTATGGGGGTGGGGAGGGGGGATGGGGGTAGGGGGTGAACTGGCTCATACACATTTACAGGCTTGGCAAATCCAAAATCTGCAGGGCAGGCTGACAGGCTGGAGGCCTAGGGAAGAGCTGGTGGTGCAGTTTGAGCTTGCAGGCAGCCTGCAGACAGAATTTTCTTCCTTGGGGAGGTTAATGTTTTTTTCTCTTGAAGCTTCCACCGATCTTACAAAGTCACCCACATTTCTAAGGGTAATCTGCTTTACTGAAAGTCTACTGATTTAAATGTTAACCTTGTCTGAAAAATACCTTCACAGCAGTATCTAAACTAGTGTTTGATGTCTTGGTACCATGGTCTAGCTGAGTCGATGCATGATATTAACCACCGCAATATTGGCCTGGAACTGATTAGGCATAATGTAGGAAAAGGTAATTTTGAATAGAATAAAGTAGAATAGAAGGATAGAGTAGAGTAGAACAGATAGTTTGAAGAACCAAGTGCCCCCGGCCTCTGGAGAAAGCCTTAGAGAGCCAACAGCAAGTGCAAGGCAGGCCTTGAGGGAGGGGCCTGCTTAGGTTATCTGAGCAGAGAATCCCATGCAAGGTAGTCTGTGCTTCGGTAAATTTCAGAGTATAATTTCTAGCCCAATGAAAGTTTCTAAATGGAAAGGCTGTTTTATAGACGTCTTTATTGATTTATAATGTTTTATTACTGGTTGTGAAGATTAGTATATATAAAGTCTGCTACCTTATAGATGTTCAATGACTGTGTTCAAAATAATGGTGACTGGGGGAATTGGACAATTTAATACATAGAATGATCCACAACTATTGTATTTCCTCAAAATGTGGTGAGAGACCATGGAGCTAAAATGGTTGCAACCTTTGACCTCTCACTCCATAGCGAAGACCACGTGCTGATTAACATGCCTCTAGGGCTTTGCCAGGCCTCACATGGTGTGGCAGCCTGTTGATGCAAACCTCCTTAGTGGAAGTGCTGTTCGTGCTGCTCATGTGGTGAGAAAAATGAGGGGTGTGTATCAGAGCACCCAGCCTGCTCATGTGGAAGGCCAAGTCAGGGCCTTCACTATGGAAGGTTAAGTCAGGGCTCAGTGGAGGGACGCCTCGGTGTTGGAGAGCTTCGGTGCCTGTGGAGACTCCTGTAAGCTGAGTCTTCATTTGTTTCATCGCTTCATTGGCTTTTCCTTCTGTCTGATGGTTGCTTTAGGTCTGAAACAGCAGTTCGATGTGACTTGGTTTGGATAAACTTTTATCATGTTCATAGTTCTGGCAACTCTCCCCGTCCTTCCATAGATGAATGTTGATACTTGATTGGTGTTCGTTGCATCTCTCCTCTCTAGCCAGATTTACGCAGAGGTAGCAGAAGTTGTTCTGTATCAAAGACATGTTGAGGGGCCCCTCTAGGTCTAAGATTCTTCCAGCCTCCAGCTTTATCCTTGCCATGGATCCTCTTGACTGGGTGTCCTCATTCTTCTCCTCCCTGCCTGAGGCTGGACCCGTGGTTCTTCTACACTTGGGCTATTTCACTTATTTGGATCTAATTCAATCTCACTAGAAGTAAGGGGATGTGGTAACTCCGGGGTGGTGGTGATGCAGCCTGCTCTAGGGTAATGCATTTGAGGATCAAGGAGTTTAGATGCTAAATTTGCAACAGGAATTGCTTCCTTAAGGATTTTCTTTAAGGTTTTAAGGTTCATACTTATTTTACCTGCTGAGTCCAAGGGTATAGCCAAATAATTTTGCTGAAATTCTTGTGCAACTTTTGCTCATGAACAAGCATTGGACATTTAAGACCAGCACGTGTGGTCACAGGAGAGCTATTTTTGAATAAGTTCTGTTGTCAGCAGCTCAAAATTTCTGTTAGGAATCTGAGAGTTGCTTTAGCCCAGGCAGGGTCTTTGCTGTGCGGTGGAAGAGAAGACCCACTGGTCAGATGCAGCGAAGGTTTTTGCTGGATTTCTAGCACGGGCCGTCTCTGTCAACTTAGAATGCCAGAACACGCCCATTTTACAATACTTGCTGACTAGGTGCCGTGCTCTTCCTGACTCATCAGTACTTGAAGTAATTATTGGATCAAGTAGCTATGGTCCAGCGCTATGTACTTTAAGCTGAGCCTCTGTAACAGCTGGGCAAAATAGGGGGTGTGGAAACTGAAGTTAATGACTTCCAGTCTTCAGGGACTATGACTCAGTTGGCCTTGAACTCAGCAGTTCTTTCTCCTGGTTCAGTGGGACTGGGTTTCTTTTCTTGATGTGGCACTCAGGGGCCTCTTCATCACTTAATGCCTGTGTGGGTATGGGACTCTCAAAATGCAAGGGATAAATATAGACTCTTGCCCCATCCTGAGAGCTCCCACCGAGTCCTGATGTGCAGGGCAAAGGAAGGAGAGACACAGCAGAAGGAGTGGTTCACTCTCCGTGCCCCTATCAAATCCATGAAGGTTAGATTTAAGAGCAGATGAACAGTGAAGGCTAAAATAATATGAAACATCAATTTATGGGTTCTGCCTTCTGTGAGATGTGGGGTTGACCTCTGCTTTTCTTTACTTCTGTTCCTCTATCCTGGTTCGAGATTGAAAATGCCCTCTCCCACATTTTTGCCGGCCCTCTCCTACGTTTTTACCATCCTCAGCTTCTACATTAAATGGTATCAGCAAATACTCATGAAGTATCAGTTATTTGGTAGTATCAGTTATTCTCGCTGACTAAGCACTCAGAAATGTGGGACTTCTTAAGCAGCTCACAGTCTGGTAGGAGAGAGAAGACTTAAGTGGGCCCAAAGCCTGTAATTGCAGGAAGTATAGATGGAAGCCATGCATGGGATCCCTTTGAATTGGACCAGAGATGGTCCAAGGAAACTCTGGACTTAAAGCTGGATCATCTTGAATTGGCAGGATACATAGAGTGAGAAAAAGACTACATAAGTGGGTGGAATAGTGATCATAGCCTCAAAGTGGGGCATCTAAAGACACAATCACAACATCACAGTTATATACCGCTTCACCCCCACTAGGACATCTGTAATCAAAGGTATAAGTGTTGGCAAGGATGTGGAGAAATTAAAACCCTAGTAACTGCTTTGTAAAATAATCTGGCAGTTCTTCAAATGGTTACCAATGACCCAACATGTTTTTCAGTATGAAAAAAAAAAAAACATGAAAACATCTTCATACAAAAACATGTACACAGATGTTTGTAGCAGCATTATTCACAGTAGCACAAAAGGTGAAAGCAACCTAAATATTTATCATCTAATGAGTGGATAAATGGCATTGGAATATTGGTCATGAAAAGGAACAAAGTACCAATACATGCTACCATGCAGATGAACATTGAAGCTTGCTTAGTGAAAGAAACCAGACACAAAAGACCACACACTGTTATTTTATCCTGATGGACTGTCCAGAATAGACAAATGTATATACAGATGATGGGGTGCAAAGGAAATCATCCTCTTCTCCTCTGGGGTTTTCTGAGCCAGCAAATAACCAAGCATCAGAAAGAGTGATAAAAGAATAAGTAAAAAAGTAGTGTGATAACATGCATAGCTCCTGGGGGGCCTCCCCAGTGGCGCAGCGGTTGAGCGCTGGGTTGCGAAGCTGCCCGCAGCCTCTGCAGCGCCGGTTCGATCCCCGGCTGCTCCCCGGCCACCGGAGGAGGGTCCCGCATGGTGCGCAGACCTCCCCTGCCGCCCGCTGCTCCCCTCAGCAGTGTACTTCGGTCCTTCTGCCTGTTCTGATCCCTGCTCTGGCTCTGGTGAATTCCCTCACCCTCCTGCGCTTCTGACTGTACCCAGTGCATGTATAAATAAAACGAACAAACAAATAAATAAATAAAACATACCTCTAAAAAAAAAAATAACATGCATAGCTTCTGTATGTATGGGAGAAACCAAGCATGACTAATTTGCCACATGGTACACAGCTAAGGTAGGGGAAGTTGTGGGAAGTTGGGCAACAAAAGATGGTCAGGAGTTTACCAAGAGAAGCACAGTAGGCAGAGCTATGAAAATTGAAGATCTGCCTTCTCTACTGAAAATTAATACATAAGGAAATAAGGAGAAATTTAGATGTAAATGTTTTTCAAAGGCAACCTCCAACCCAGCCTTCAGAGCCCCTTCCATGGAATCAACCTTTGGCCAAAAAGACATATTTTGGCATGGCAGATTTTTACTCCTCTATATAAAGTAGATTAGTGTTTGGTTAGAGCTGGAGAGTTAATGTGAAATGGGGGGTGCTAGGTCCTCCCCTGGTGGCACAGCAGTTGAGTGCTGGCCTGCAAAGCTGCCCGCAGCCTCTGCAGCACCACTTCGATTCCCCAGCCGCCGGTGAGGGTCCCACATGGCGCACAGACCTCTCCTGCTGCCTGCTGCTCCCCTCAGCAGTGTACTTCGGCCCTTCTGCCTGCTCTGCTCCCCGCTCTGGCTCTGGTGAATCCTCTCACCCTCCCGCGCTTCTGACTGTACCCAGTGCTTGTATAAATAAATAAATAAATCTTAAAAAAAAAGAAATGGGGGGTGCTTGCTGATGGGTATGGTTGATGGGGGTGATGGGAGAGATGAAAATGCCCTAAAAATAATTGTGGTGTGAATGTACTAAAAGCCCCTGACTTGTGTGTTTCAAATGGGTCAGTTATGTGCCCTGTGAATCGTATCTGAGAGAAGCTATGATGAGCAAATGGCACGGCCAGGAAACAGTACCTTGGGAAGTTTAGCCCACATGGTGAGAGGGTCTTAGGGAGGTGTAAAGTGTAGAGACAGGGTCAGGCCAGATTGTAGGGGCCTGTGATAGCTGGGGTGAACTTCAGGAGAAAAGTATATTCTACTAACAAAGTATACAAAGGTGGTCAAAATGAGTTTGGGGAGCCCTGGGTTAATCTAGTGAAACATCTTCCTTTTAGGCAGGGCTTCTTGGAGTAGTGACATGGACATGCATTCTGAGCCTCCAAGGTAAGGATGCATTAGGCTGGGTTTGCAAATCATACTTAGATATAAAACTGTTTTCAAGGATTATCTCTGAGGACTAATGTTCTGCGCAGCACTCTTTGGGAAATGCTGGCCCAGAGCTGTGGAGACGCTTTAGTGCTTGTTAAATAAGGAGATAATGATACCAGGAATGTTCAGAGAACAATTTTTCTCCAGTGGGTCCTATTTCATAACCTTGTTCCTCTCCATATTCCTACACTATTTCCAAGGATGAGAACATCTTCTCTCGAGAAGCTCAGATTCTTGCGACGGTAACTTCTCTTGTAAACATCCCGTACATTATGAATGAAAGGTAGTTCTCTGGTGGGAGACTTGTGGCATGGCGTATATTTCAGCACTTCACCCCTGGGCATATGACTGGTGTTCAAGGAAGAGTAGAAAGAGTCAGTCCACCCATGCATTCAGTTCTCACAGCCCCGGAGTGAGATTAGTTGTCCCCACCAAGCAGATGGGCACAGAGACTTCAGGTGGAACATTTCTCCAAGGTCACAAAGGTAGTGAATGGGTGAGGCTAGAATTCAGACCCATCTGTTCACCCCAAGGCCCCTGCTCCCTTTCTCAGTGGTGCCTATTGGCTGACCCTGGGGTTCTTCCTAGAACGGCAGACTCTGGTATTTGGGCCACCAGGCAGGCAAAGGATGGACCTTTTCCCTTCATGCTTCCTAAGTGCTGAGGTGCCATGGTAGCAGTGAGTGTTGGTGCTTTTTGTAGCCTTGCAGGTAGAAGGGGGCCATCGTAGTAGGCACACCAGGTCTGATTCCTCCTTTAAACTCTTTGTATTCTTTGTATTTTCCGAGAGGGGGGCGCTGCAAAGCAAATGTCTTTGCTCAGGCAGCCAAGGTAGTTGAGCACATGTGCTCCATCTGGTTGTGCTGCATGGCCAGGCTGTGATGAATAGTGAAAGACGGGCTTGCTGTTGGCCTGGGCCCCACGTGTCTCAGGGGTGGCACAGGGCTAATGGGCGGACACTGATACAGACACCGGCCTATGAGGAGCACTCCTGGCTCTGGGGAGGAATGTGAAAGTCTCTGCTCTCTACCCGACAAACCCTGGTTGGAGCTCTAGCCAGTGTTTCTTGTGCAGTTTGGGTCTCACAGGTGTGAGGAGGTGGTGGAGACTTCAAAGGTATTCCAGAGGAGCAGTGTGGACAAGAGTGTCCTTAGTGGATAAGGTGCCTACCCCCACTGAAAACTGGAAGTCTTTGGAGTTGGTGAATAGGAGGCAGGTGTGCATGGATGTGAGAAGCTGTCCTCTGTTGCCAGTGACTCCCCAAACGGGAACATTCTTACCTTGTGTTTCCCCCGCCAATTCAGGAGAAGCCCCTGCTTGTGGAAATACATTACAGAAGGGAGAGGAAATAAGAACTCTGCCTTTGTTTTTTTAAGATTGATTTATTTATACATACAAGAACTGGGGTATAGGCCAGAGGTGCGGGCGGTGAGAATATTCACCAGAGACAGAATGGAGAGCAGAACAGGCAGACTGTCTGAAGTACACTGCTGAGGGGAACAGCGGGCAAGTCAGGAGAGGTCTGCTGTGCCATGTGGGTTGCTCCTTGGCTGGCTGGGGATCGAACTCATGCTGCATGGACTGCAGATAGCTTCATAGGCTGCTTCTTTACCTCTTGGGCCACCAGGGAGGCCTCTAACTCTGCCTTTTTTCATCTTTGGAGTTTTTTAAAAAAGAAAGATCACTTTCTGAGAAGGGATTTGGAACTTCTTAGGATCTTTTAGGTTGCAGACCCTGTGGAACTTGAATCTTTGCAGGAATAACTTTCAAAGAGAATTATGCAAAAAAAAAAAAGATTTATGCAGAGGTGACCTAAATGCACACTTTGCTTTGAGATCAAGTTTTAACTAGGATAATGTCCACTTCTTAATTTTAATGTAAGGTGGTTTGTAGTTCTGAGTTGTTGAACTGTGTGGGCAAAGTTGGAACTTGAAGTGCTTTCTGAAGGATCCTCATGTTTTCAGTGAGGAAATCATGCTGGTGAGGACAGAGCAGGCTGTGTCTCAGTGTGGTGTGTCTGGGGTCCGGCCCTGGTGTTGTCTCACCCATTTACTGTGTGACTGTGGACAAGCCTTTTGACCTCTGTGCCTCGTAGTGTCCTCACCCTTCATGGTGAGCACCCATCCTGCCTCGGTGTCTGAGGGAGGGACCTGCACCCAGTGAGGAGTCACGAGGAAACTTTGAAAGTCCATGAGTGCTGTGTAAACATGGTGCTGACAGACCGCTCCCTCTGCTCTTGTTGAGTGCAATCCCAAGGGGATCAGTAATTAGGGAGCAATCACTTACTGTATTTTATAGTGAAATCTGAAACCATGACACCACTCAACCCTGACTTTTGGATTGAGTTTTGTTTTCTTCCAGTTCATGATAATTTCTAGTCAAGATGAGATTGCTTTAGGAGAAGGTATAGGGGATACTCAAGATGTCTGAGCAGAGGAATGACTCTTAATTTCTTCTTGGCATTATCTATGATTCTAGAACATGCCATGGGTGGTTGCCCAGATTCTCCCAGTATGCTGTCTTTACTGTGCGCTTTACCCGCACCTATTCTCCCCTGCCTGCTCTCTCCTGTCCCCTGCCCCCGTGCCCAGCCATGCCAGTGCACACCCCCTATCTCCCCAGATGATGGCACAGCACTAGGGTCTGTAGTATCATCTCGATCCTTATTAATCTCTTACATCACACCACTCTTTTTATTTTTGCCCATGTTTAAAAACTCTAATTACATCACTTAGATTTCTCAGTAGGGGAAAGTTAAGTGTACAGGGAATGTGGCTAAAGATGACACCCCCACATTAAAAGGTATTGGTAGGAAGTACATAATACTATATTCTTTCCTAAAATGCTGAAATTAGGAAAGAACAACTCTGGACCATGTCCTTTGTCTGACAGTATGACCCTGCTGAGGCCATAGGTGATGTTGATAATTGCTTATCTACAGTGAACACAACATGCTTTATGAATGTAACTTCCAGAACAAAAATCAGACTGAAAGATACTTCAATTTCTCAATAATCACTGGTCGCTATCTACCAGAGCCCATGCTCGTCCGGTAGAAGTTGGTTGCATTGTGAGGGTGCTAGAGACCATATCCCGGTGGCTGGTCTTTTTTTTTTTTTTTTAAAGATTTATTTATTTATACAAGCACTTTATTTTTATTTATTTATACAAGTCAGAACCGCGGGAGGATGAGAGAATTCACCGAGCCAGAGCGGGGAGCAGAGCAGGCAGAAGGACCGAAGTACACTGCTGAGGGGAGCAGCGGGCGGCAGGAGAGGTCTGCGCGCCATGTGGGACCCTCCTCTGGTGGCCGGGGAGCAGCTGGGGATCGTACCGGTGCTGTAGAGGCTGCGGGCAGCTTCGCAACCCAGCGCTCAACCACTGCACCACCGGGGAGGCCCAGGCTGGTCCTTGGGTGCTGCTCGAGGACTCCCACATGGCCCGACTACCATTAGTCCTTCTATCCCTACCCCCTGCCCCTCATCCCTTCTGAGCCTGGTGCTCACACCCTCCCCATGTGGCCACCCTTGCACACATTCTCTTTCTCTCTGATACCGGCAGCCACTGTTGGTGAGCATGTCTAGAATTTGTAAGAGGAGCCTTCAGTTGCGTTGACTTTTGACTGGCATCTCATAATATTGACTTTGAGTAACTTGGTAAGCCACCAAGTTCCTACCCTCTGTCCATATGTGTGTAAGAACTGTTTTATTACAACTTTGATGAGATTTAATTGACCAGCAGTAAATCTCACACATTTCATGCAGTTAGACATCAAACTGCACATACCATTTGACACATTATCACGTATGTCTGACACCCATGAAACCATGACCAGAATCCAGACAGCATCTCCTGAACTCCCAAATGAAGGTTTCCTTTTGTTCCTTTGAAGTCCCCCCACCCCCACCTCCAAGTAACCACGGGTCTACTTTCCATCACCATGGACTCAAAGGTCTCTCATGAGATGTTGCCCTCATTCAGCCCTTGCACAATTGACTATTCATGTGGTGAGCTGGATTCTGTGATCTGGATTAAATCTCACCTTTTGTCCCTTTGTGTCAGTGAGTATATTTTTGAATTCTGATTTTTGCATCTAATCTGTTATGTCTCCTTAACTTTTGCACATGGAAATTCAGCAAATCTGTTGCTTCTGTTCCTGCCATTAGGAACCACTAAGTGCTCCAACATGCTGGGAGCACTTCTTTCTCTAGGTACCAAGAAAGTGATCTGATAGGACCAAGAGTTTAGTCAGGTCCTATCTGTATGTTTGTCTTGTTAGCATCTGTGCACATTGGGTTGGATTTTGGAATCTTGTGACTGAGGAGTTGCACCAGCCCAGACCCCAGTGAGCCTCCCAGTCTTGCTGCTTCCCTCCCCAAGTGTTACTCGTTACGGCACCTCCATCCCCCCCCGCCCCCCACTGAAACCAGAGGATAACTGTGGTCACTTGAGGTTATTGGAAGAGACAGTGGGTTGGAGAGTCTGCGCTGGGCAGTGCCCAGGGGACAGTTGTGTCTGTGATCACCACCCACGTGCTTTCTGATGTCTAACTCGTCAGCCCACATGGGTGTCTTCTGAAATTGATAGTGGTGGTGACATGTGAATAAGATTTATTTTTTCCAGGTGCCTGAAATAATTTTCAGTGGAAAAAAAAAAAAACTAATAAAATGTGAAGCCTTGCAGGATGAAATGGCATTTCTATTTTACGTTGTAGTAATGCCTTTCACGCCACGTTACCCACTCTTTCTTCTATAACGGTGTGTTTTTACACTTTCATCCCAGGAGACAGTGGCCTAAACCTAGTGTGCTCACGTGCCTGAGTTCAGTGGGAAGGGAAGAAGTGAGGCAGCCACGTGTCGAGGACGAGGCTGCTGGGGCGCCCAGTGCAGGAGGTCTAGATTCCCACCATACACCCCCTGTGTCCTTGGGCGAGCTACATAAGTTAACCTCACTTTGCGGCGTTCCTGCTTCTCTCAAATGGGGATAGATACAGTGTTTAACTTGTAAAATTATTGCTTTAAATGTGTTGATAGGTGAAATGTGCTTAGAATGACGTCTGGCACAGTCAGTGTTCAGTGAGTGCCTGGCACCGCGATGGTGGTGGAGGGGACACCAACGATAATAATGTGTGGTATCTGTCATTAGCATTTCTTAGTGTCCGAAAGAGAGAAGTGTGGGGAACAGAACTCAAAGCTGAGTGGGGTTCCATTTGCAGGTCGGCCTTAGTGATCAAAGTGTCATTTCAGGGCCTTGTACCTAGTATAAGGATAAGGATGGCAACTCCATGTGACTGGCACGTGTGATTGGACTTTTTTGTAGCTTCGTTTGAAATTAGAACTACAGAAAAGTTTATAGGAAACTGTCTAGAGGAAACAGCTGCACTATGTTCAAACCTTTATGCTGTTACATCTAGAAAATAGCAGCTTCAGTTCGGCACTTGGAGTGAAACTGCACTGTTACTGGCTGAGCAGCCCTGGGTGGAATAGTGTTGAACTGTGGGCACCCCTGTCTGTTTGGCAATGCACCTGTGTGTACCCTCAAAGAGCAAGTAGTATGCTACACTGCAGGAGCCAAAGAATTATTTGGCTATTTTATAGCTGCTGGCAAGAGAGTTCCACACGCCACTAACAGGACGATTGGTAGAAGCCAGAGAACAGCTTTACATAGGTGGCCACAAGGGAATTCGGCTGGGTGGTAAAGCAGTTGGAGACAGTGGTGGGCTGAGACTGCTGGGAACACCAGGTTTTGAAGGTGGTTGGAGTGTGGGGGGGAAAATGTTAAATTTGTTCCCATGACCTTTAATATTTAAAATACCACATCTTTTATAGTGCGTGTGGTACATTGGTAGAATTGCACAGAAATTTATTTGTAAAAATATATGTTGGGGGGCAGTTTTCCTTATTGATGAGGTGCAAGTTCAAAAGAGCTGACAAGTTGTATCCAGGTCAGTGTCTAAAGCCACAGATGCAACAGTCTTGAGAATAGTTTGCTGCCCAGACAGCCCTCCAGCCCCGCCGCCCTCCCCCCCACCCCTGCCCCGTGGCTCTTGCTCCTGGGCTACATTTGCAATGAAGTGAGAGCAGGTGACTGGCCCTGTGCAGCCCACCCCTGTCGAAGGGGACAGTTGCGCAGCCACTGTTCCTCTATCCGTATCATCCTTCTAGACTGAGTTGAAGAGCACTGCTTTGTTCATAGCTCTTCGGTGACACTGGGGCATGGGCATGTGCAACACACTGTAGGCTTTAAAAACGAAAGAGCAACTTTGGAAAGGGCTTTCCATGGCGTAGAATTGAGTCCAGTCCATAACGAGGCCTGGTGTTGCCAATGCTGGAGTAAGCAGTGGTTCTACTAGATGGTGGCCCCTCCCTCCCCCAGGAGAGTGAAGTGAATCAGCATTCAAGGGGAGTACCAAATCATCTGTATTTTTTTTTTTCAAGTTCCAAAAGTGATTCAGAAAGGACCAAATCTTTGGGCCAATATTTGGGAAATCTACTATTTACTATTTTTGGATTCAGAACTCATGTTCTCAAAAGAATCTGCCACAAGTTTTAACTGTCATACAAGTTTTTAAACTCTGCTTGGTTGCTTCTGACATCTCAGTCTGAATTAAGGATCCAAGAGTGGGTTTTGCTCAAGGGAAGAAGTCAGAATATTGGAAAGCCCTCTTAGAAGGTGGAGGATTGGAGGATCCTCCAGTTTTAGTAGGTGCCTCACCTCTTCTGTAGGGATTTTCAGCTGTGGCCACATAGAATCACCTGGAAGGTTTCAAGCTCCCCAAGCCCAGTCCTCACCCCCAGAGTGGGAGCCAAATCAATTAGGGCTCAGGTGTCGGTGTTTGCCAAGCACTCCTGGGTGTCCTCTGTGTGAGGCAGAGTTGAACTCCTTCCCTGAAGCCACCTGAGCAGCACAGACATCCTTGGGAAGTGAGAGAATGCTTTGGTGCAGAGCAATGTTGCAGGAAGCCTGCAGGTAATGCAGTGTGGCCCGAGAAACCCTGTGTTCTGTCCTTTAGAACCACAGTGGACAGACTTCACAGCAAATGTTTTCTGAGCCTGCCTGGCTCCAGAGATCAATGATGTTGGAAGCCAGAGGATGGGCACCTACAGCCAAAAGATGATGGAAATTAATTCACTCTTTGTATTCCCAGAACTGGAGAATAAATTAGCTCATGATCGATGACCTACTTTAAAAAATATGCCCTTGTTGGTTAAAAAGGGAATTAATTTTCTTTAAAAGAGCAGGTACCAAAAGTACTTAGAATTACAGGATGTCTGTGTAGACAATGCCTTGTACCTAGCACGGACCACCTTGCTGATTAGTCATCCTTCCAGCTAAGAATCGCTGTGGCCCTAACCTTGTGTTTGCAGAGGGATTATTGAGGACATTAGTGTGGGTGTGTCAGCTACTCATAGTCTCTCTAGCTCCATGGAGTTTATGCGTAATGCCAATCTTCAGTTAGGTGATTGGGGGTCAAGATATACTCACTCCAGTTGGTTGTGTGTCCCCACTGGGCCACTGGATGCCTGGAGTTTCCTTCTATTTGTCATTGCATATATCAATCATCATAATTTGAAATTAGGACTTAATTTTTAAAGGCAGTTTTATGTTCACAGCAAAATTGAAAGGAAGCTACAGTGCAATCCCACATATCCCCAGGCCCCATGCATGCAGGGCTCCCTCGTGATCCACGTGCCCAGCCAGAGTGGTGATCTGTTCTAATGGATCAGTCTACATTAACACATCATAATTACCCCAAACCATCCTTTTCATTAGTGTCCTGCTTGGTTGTGTACATGCTGTGGTTTTGGACAAATGTATAGTGACAAGCTCCAGGCATTTTGGAATCACAGCATATTTTCACTGCCCTCAAGAGTTCTCTGTGTTCTGCCTAGTTGTCTCTCCCCCAGGGCCCAGCCCCGGGCAACCTCTGCTCTTGCTGTCTCCCTGTCTTTGCCTTTTGCACAATGTCCTATAGTTGGAATCACACAGGATGGAACCTCTTCAGACTGATCTCTTTCATTCAGTTATATGTGTTTAAGATTCCTCCACGTCCTTTCAAGGACTGTTAACTCTTTTTAGAAATGAATACTATTCCATTGTCTGGAAGTATCAGTTTACCCCCTCACTTGCTGAAGGATGCCTTGGTTGCTTCTCATTATTGGCAATTATGAATAAAGCTGCTATAAAAATCTATGTGCAAGTTTTTGCGTGGACATAAGTTTTCATTCTACTCCTTTGAAAAGGAGCAGAGAATATGCAGAAAGTACATTCCATGCAAAGGCAGCGTTCTCTGGTGCAGAATGCAGGCAGGCTGCAAGGAGCATGTGCATCACTAAGTGAAAGGACATGCGTGAGAGTGAGGAAGAGCACTCCTGCAGCCGCGCACCTGAGCTCGCATTTGACGCCAGGCGTGACAAATAGAAACAGAGGAATCACCTAAAGCGTCCTGTTGAAATCTCCAAGTCAGATCTCTGTGAAGGGATGTTTATTTTCCAAAATTGCTGTGGGCAGTTAAAATCGAATGTTAGCTGCATTTGGGAAAGTCAGGCCAGCCTGCCTGCAGGGGTCATGGGTTTTGAAATGTTTCATTGGATACCCATTTAAAGTAAAAAGAGGACAGTCATATTTGTCAGATAAAACACCGTAGAGTTGAGCAGAGCTTCTTGGGGGGCAGGCTGGTAGGGAGTGTTCCTGAATAGTAGGCTACACCTTAGTTTTCACATAACATGTTCTCAGAGCCTCCAGGTAAAAGGGAGGTTCAGTGCTTATCCCTCAAGAAAATTCACAAAGCTACTATTATTACAACCCAAAAAAGTGAAAACATATGTCCCACAAATCCTGTACGTGTGTGTTTAAAGCAGTTTTATTCATAATCATCAGAGAGTGGGAACAACCCAAATGTCCATCGACTGAAAAATGGATCAAGTTTGGTGTATCCCTACAGTGGAATATTATGTAAAAAGTAGGCCATGAAAAAAGAAATGAACTCCCAAGACAGGATACAATGTGCATGAAACTCAGGAGTATTACGTTAAGTGAACGAAGGAAACCAAAGAGCGATACTGATTCCGTTGGTAGTTAAGACTGAAATGGGGAGCTCTGTAGAGACAGGAAGTAGGTTCGTGGGATGAATAAAATGTGCTAATGGATAAAATGTGAATGGATAAAATGTGCTAATGGCAGGGGGCTTCTTTCTGAGCTCTAAAACTGATCTAGGTGATGGTTGCAAAACTCTGAACATACCAAGAACTATTAAATTGTACAGTTTAAATAAACAAATTGTACAGTATGTGAATTAGATCTCAAAGCTGTTACCATCTACCCATCCCCTCCCCCTAGAATAAGAGGTCAGAGAGCAGCAATTTTAGAGATAATGCTTTAGAGAAAGTGAACACAAGCTGCCTTTCTTAGTGGGTGTCCTTTGAGCCAGACTTGATAAAATAAGGTGGAGACGTGTGATGAATGCATTGTTGTAAAGGATCCTGGAGAAGAATTCAGGACCATGTATATGAACCTGCCTTACTGCTTACAAGACAGGGTTTCTCCAAATCATAAGCTGGTCTTTTACATTTGTGCTACACTACATGTAAGATGGGAATTTTCCAAGAAAACCTTTAGGTCTTGAGTTCACATAGGACTAGATTCTGATGGAGTTGAGAAAGGCACAGCAGGGGATGAAGCAAAAGAGATGGGATTAAAGAAGCAGCGGTGGGCCTTCGGGAGAGGGTCCATTGCAGCTCAAGTGTGCAGAGCCCTCTGACCTGCTTTCCTGGGTTCTCAGGCCTGACACCTCCCACCTTGGTTGGCCTTCCCACCCGCACCCCCGCCCCTCACCCCCTCTACCCCCACCCCCACCTCCAGTCACGAAACCAGGAGGTGTCTCAGCCAAATGCATCCCCCAGTGGTGGTTGCTGAATAGGTTGATAAGGTAAATTCCCCCATATTGGAGCTTGTGGTACTTCCAGAAGACCAGGACTGGACGTGACCGTGGTGTCCGCAAGGATCTTGATAGATTCCTGGTCAGCCTGACTCACAGTCACAGCGCTGGGACCAGAGAATGCCCAGCAGGAAAATGAGCTGCCCTCCTGGGAGGCTTTTGTTCTTTTCAGTGACCTGGGCAGAGGGAGCCCTGTGAGCGATGTCAGGAGGGCTCAGGCAGATGCGGTCACACGGTGTGAGTTCAGTTCATGTATCCCCAGAGAGGGTTGGTGGTGGCGCTGGGGGCTGGACTTCCTCACAGGGCACACCTGCTGCTCCAATAGCATGTTTCTTAAAATTTAGAACTTCTATGGCTTTTGATAAGTGACACCAAAAATCACAATGAAAAAATCTTAACCATTGAGGATTTTGCTACTGATGAAAGATGTTGCAGAGCTGTGACTGAAAATAGCCAGACTTTAGCATTTAAGATTATTAAAGGAAAGTCCAGGATTTTTTTTTAAAGATGAAAATATTAAGCAAAATCTGGGTCCTGGGAATATTAAAAGATTGCTTTCATCACATTACCCAGTTCTCACAAGTTTAGAAACCAAAATTTTCCCAAGGAAGTCGTTTATCTACGTGACAACTGTCCCTTACTTACAGAGAGAGAGCCATTGTTGGATTGTTGATAAAAAAAAAAAAAAATTGCTTTGACAGGAGGGTTCTTTTTACCCAGAAGGCAGTTACATGATTGTTTGTGCCCTAAAATTGTTCAATTTCAGAACATATCCTCAAAAAACTTCTCTAAGCCTTCAGTTCAACTCCTCAGTCCCTACCCTATGATCCCACCACCCAGCTAATTCTTGTCTCGGAACTTCTGTCTCTGCAAACTCCTAACTCAGGGTCAAGATCAACCTTAGGACTTTTGACATTAACAAGACCCTTTAGGGCTTTTTCTCTAGGGTCTCTGCTCTCTCGGGTCTCACCCTGCTCTGAAGTCTCAGACTATCACTGGTTTCAGGTGCATATTGACACAAATCTGCCCTTTGCTTTAGTTATGCAAAGCATCCTTTCTTGAGCGTCAGCCCCACAGGGAGCAATTTTCATATACTTCAAAAACTCAAAAATTGACCCCAGTGTGCAGGAAAGAATGGCCGCATGCCTCCTGAGGGACCAAGCGTCCCCTGTTACCTTGTCCTTTCTCCTCCTTGGTGCCGAGAGGCTTGTAGGTGTGTGACTGGGGCGAACTTGACATTTTGGGTCCTTGTCCATGGTGATCCAGCTCCCATGCCCAAGGTCACCTGGGGCTATATGCTGTGAGAAGTCCTCCGTGCCACACCTTATGCTGGGCTTGGCATTGGAGGAAGGAGACTCTGCCGTGGAAACCCTGCCTTGGACCCATGGCTGAGGCTCTGTGCTGGTGATGGTGCTGTGACGTGGGGGAGGGTGCTACCTGACCTGCCTCTCACTGTTAACTGAAGAGTAAACAGAAATTTTAGATCTGATCACACGCAGGATAGAATTGATAGTACTGGGCATTTTTGATACCCATCTTGCCTAGGTCTCCTGTTTCATTGCCTAGGACCACTCCTGTGAGTTGTAAAAAAACCAAAAATGCTTCGGGAGGGGCAAGGAGTTGAGTCCTCACTAGATACTGTTAGAATGAAGATCTTGGTTCTGCACAGCCCAGCCTAGCCCTGGTGATTGAAGAATCCCAGGTTCTTCTCTAGGAGGGAGTCTCTTTGTGCCCTGAGGCTGCTACTGTGGCAGGTCAGGGCTCAGCCTAACTAATAGTGTTTTCATATATTGAAATGTTCTCATTTGCTATCTTAGAAATCTCCAGGTGGACGCAGGCAGGGAGATGCACTGGCCGACCTCAGAAGCCTGGAGAGTACTATGATGCAGCCTTGGCACATTCAGGCCTGAGGCTGCGATTTGCCATACGGTCCAAGCTAAGAGTGTATTGGAGGTGCCTGTGCACTGAGAGAGAACGGTCGTACCCCATAGTGTTAGTTTTGTAAGATGTTTTTCTGAGACTCAGCAAGCTTTCCTGACAGCCTAATGAATGACGGATTTGCTTTCCATGATTGGGTCTTTTCCAACCCATTAAAGCAAGTCTTCCTTTTGAGCACTGGGATGTGCTTAGAGACCAATGGGAATAATTCCTTCATATTCCAAAATCCACACGTTGGGACACGGTACCCTAGAGACCCACAAATACAAGTGCTATTGAGAAACAACCCTGTGTATTTGCTCTGAACCCAGCCATTGTGTGAATTATCTGCTAAGCCATGAGGTCGGTGGTGTCTTTACTTGAACTCCTTAGGGCTGTTCAGATTGTTGGGCCAAGCAGCCTCTCAGTGTCTGAATGCATGATGGGGTGCAAGGCCTTTGCTTGGTGGAAGGATGAAGGTCTGGATGCCCACCCGGGGCTCTCCAATGCAGTGTGGTCTCAACACATCCACCTTCCTCTTGCAGTCTGTTTCCTCCCTAGGGAAAACAAAAGGCAGCACCTCTACTTCCAGCAAGGTTTTTTCAGGTAGGATATTGACCCCAGAATTCTTTCCTGACAGCTTCAGAATGATACCACTGACTCTTAGCTGACCTTTGCCCTCAAGGAAGGCACCGATGCTCCATCTCACATCAAACCTCCACCTAAGGTCTCCCCAAACCTTAGTTCCCGCTCCCTCACTGGCTGTTATTCCCATGGAGGGACTGAGGACTTGACTTGCAAATACTTGCTTTGCCCCAAGCTCCCCTGCTTTCCTTAGCACATCCTTTCCACAGAGGCTCTACAGCTCTACTTCGTGGCTGCTTAGGCTCCCTGGCACTGTAGTCAGATTCGTGCCTGTCCAATGGCTCCTTCTGTCTGCCTCTGGGACTCTTCAGTTTACCTAATAGAGTTGGGTGCTAAATGAGGTTCCCAAGGCACTTAACTGCCCCATGTTTTAAGTCTTGGATTTGTGCCCGGCAGTAGTATTCCAAGTTTTTAAGCTGTGTAGGCAAAACACGGAGAAGGTTGAACATTTATTTTTGTAATCGAATAAAGCCTACAGCAGAATTAATCTGACATGCTTAATTCTATTCACAATCATTGTGCCACTTGATAATTTTGGCATAAATATTAACTAGCAGACACAAATGACTGCAATTACTAGCACCTTTCCAGAGTCAAACTGTCCTACAGTATCTATTCATTCATGAAATATTTATTGAATGCCTGCAGGGGCCCTGACTCTGTTGTCCATGGCATGCCCTAGCAGTCAGTGCTGAGCGCCTGTTCTCCTTCTTCACATCTACCCAGTGCTGAATCTCTCCTACTCAGAGGGTTCAAGACAGTTTCTGGGCCAGGAAGCTGGGATTGCTTATTTTTAGGGGGTTGCTTATTTTTAGGGTCAGAGGGTAGGGAGAAAGTTTAACCCACTAAGAGAGTTTGAATGGAGGCACATGGTAGCCTGTGGCAGGTGGAGTAGGGGACGAGGTGAGTCCATCAACACTGCCAATCTTGGGTTAATTTCTTACTCTCTAGAGTAGATGCCCCAAAATAAGCAGGGAAGACTCAGCTTTAGGCCCAGGATTTCACAGTCACGGAAGAGAATCATGAACTTTCAAACGAGCAAAGGAATGGAGAAATCATCTAGTCCAGTAATTCTGAGGGTCCCTAGACCGCAGCAGCAGAGTCACCTAGGGACTTGGTGGAAATTACATCTGAAAATCTGCCCATTCCTAGAGATGATATTGGATGAGTAGGACACTCAGGTGCCAATTAAGCCTTCCAAAAGGCTTCAGTGTCAAGGCCTGAAAGTGTATATACCAACTTTACAGCTTAATCTAGAATGTTTCCTGGTATGGAGAACTATGCCCCATATCCTAGGGGGGCACTGCAGTCTCCCCGCCCTGTACCACCAGTGCAGTGAATGGTGATGATGGAATGTAAGCCATCTCATTCAAAGGCATTGTCTTTAATGCAGTGTGAAGACGCATCGTTTTGCAATCTCACAAAGCAAAAAATTTTTTGAAAAGAGGATCAGGGTTTCTTAACATTTAAATGTATCTAATTACTATTACAAGGGCAACTGTTCATATTGAAAAATTAATCTAAATAAGAATTTATGACATAGTAAATATAAGAGATGTTTACTGATATATTAGTGGTAGATCTAATAACCATTTTTATACCAACAATGGAAAATGTGTAATGGTGTCTGAAGTAGCTTAATGTTGTTTTGGTGTCAGTCACTGGTTCTAATTTGCTTTGTTTTTTGCTTATATTCTTAACTCAAGTAAATGTTAGGACTTAGGAAAACTATCTGATTTTTATTCTACCTACATTCATGGGGCCCCTGAATTCTATCCATGGGTCTGTTGGGAATTTGGGGGTCCCAGCTTAAGAGCCCCCGAAATACAAGGTAGTGTGAAAGCTACTTATTTTTAGGCCCAACTCCGGCCTAAAAAGCAGCAGCCCATTCTTCTCAGTGCGTTTGTGTCTTTGTGCTTTCTGCCATCCGCAGCCAGCCAATCTGTGCCTCTAGATTGTATGGGACCCGACAATGTGAATGCAGCTGATGAGGAAACTCTGCTTTGATTTCTTTGTAACTTATCATAAGCCTTTAGCTAGAGCTTGGAGTGAAATTGTAAAGACTGCTATTATCTGCAGCCAGGAAAGCAGTTAATAAATTCACAAATTTGACTCGTTTAACCCCTTAAAGCTAACTCTGCTTTAAATTCAGTGTTACATTGTACTAGGCTAATAGTGACCATGAATAAGTTACATGGTATTTGAATTGCTGCAGTTCCTGAACATATTTATGTGGTGACATATTTAATTAAGTTGTTGAGTGTTCTTAACCTCGCAGAACTAATTTTGTAGCTGAACATAAGAATCGCTTATAGGGCCTCCCTGATGGCGCAAAGGGGTTAAGGTCAGCACTATGAAGCAATCCCCTGCCAGGGAGTGACCCGCATGGCGCAGCAGACCTCTCCTGTCTCTCCCGCTGCTCCCCTCAGCAGTGTATTTCAGTCATTATGCCTGTTCTGCTCACCGCTGTCTGATGAATCCTCTCACTCCCCACACCTCTGGCCTGTAAAATAAATCTTTAAAAAAATTGCTTATAGGGCCTCCCCGGTGGCGCAGCGGTTGAGCGCTGGGTTGCGAGGCTGCCCGTGGCCTCTGCAGCGCTGGTTCGATCCCCGGCTGCTCCCCGGCCACCGGAGGAGGGTCCCACATGGTGTGCAGACCTCTCCTGCCGCCCGCTGCTCCCCTCAGCGGTGTACTTCGGTCCTTCTGCCTGCTCTGCTCCCCGCTCTGGTTCTGGTGAATTCCCTCATCCTCCCGCACTTCTGACTGTGCCCAGTGCATGTATAAATAAATAAATAAATCTTTAAAAAAAAATTGCTTATAGAAAGTAAATAACAAAAATCCAGGCCCTGCCCACAGAGATTGTGACCCAGTTGGTGGGTGGAATCCAGCAGGGGTAGTTTCCAAAGCTCTGCGGGCATTGCTGATGCCCCACCAGGGCCGGTGAGCAATAATGGTTCTCCGTGCTCTGTGTTCAGAGACCATGACTTGCCTGTTGGGGTCTGAGTGCCCTGCAGTTCCTCTTCCCTGTGCTTGTCCCCCACGCCCCCCCTTTCTTGTTTGTCCCCTCCTTTGCACAGCTTTGCACAGCCTGTCCTCTGCCTGGCACAGTCTGGGAACAGAGCACATAGGACCTGGAGTATTGAAGGTGATAACTGCGTCCTTAGGCCAGTGTCCCCGACAAGGGTGCTGGGCAGAGCCTAGCACATGAATGTGTCAGAAGTAGCTCTGCAGCAGCAGTGAGGGGAGTGGATTGGGTAGGGAATAAAATTGGCCCAGGAAGACTAGGTACCTTGTGGTGGATCCAGGAGAGGAAGGAAGAGGGACAGGACTTAGAAGTGGATTGAAAGAAGAATCCAGGCAGTATATCACCTGTGCCTGAGGGCTATGGGAGGGAAAGGACTTGAGGGCCTTTCCCAGGTCCCCCTCACTTTGCCATGTGGGGCACCAATCCTTCCACTCCAGAAGGCAGCGTGGCGAGCTGGAGAAATCCATGTTGGACATGTGGGCTTTGGGGCGCCTGTTCAGCCTTTACATGTAGTTGTCCGGGGGTCAGTTTGCATATGTATGTTGACCTCAGGAGAGATCTGGGTTGGGGAGATCAATTCTTGTTAGAAGGTGGCAGTTATACTTGCCATAGCTGCAGGCTGGAGGAGAGGAGATGGTGAAATTGAACTTCAGGGATGCTGCAAATTTAAAAGATGAATGGATGAAGCAATATCTATAAAAGACCGTGTATCTTACTGGCAGCTTGGGGGACAGACCGTGCAGTATAAAGGGGGTAGACTTTAGAATGAGCTACAGAAGCACATGACTTGAAATGGCAGGTGAATTACTGACAAAAAAGCCATTGGTTGTATTTTCTTTTTTTTAAATTAATTAATTTTTTTCTGGCAATATATATTTTATTTTATTTTTTAAAGGTTAACAAAAGGTTTATTTACAAGGAAAAGGGAAGGAAGGAAATGTACAACTCAGGGAGAAAAGAGGGAGATAAATTCTTAAATGTGTCTTCTCAGATGTTTTCCTTCACTGCAAAATGATTTCCAGAACCAAATGAAATAGTTTGATAAGTATTTGGTGCTCTACAGTAGAGAGATTGTATGCATGGATCATTGTTTACCCCCAACTAATAATGACATTGACCAAAACTAGCCCATTAGTGTAAAATCACAGAAAACATTCCACCATTGCCCATCCCCAAACACACAGGCCTCTTGAGTCCCAAAGTGTGTGTCTTACACTAGCCATACCTGTGATTGGTGTGGAATGCATCACATAGCTCCACTGCAGCCTGGAGCTGGACTCCCAGAATGCAGAAGTAGCAGGAGGTCATGGGATCATTTCCTATTGTCTTATCTTAAGAACAATGGGTAGTCCACTTGCATTCACACCAAGGAGCCTCCTACCCCTCCAGTTTTCCTCGCAGTCTCCCCTGCTTGCCTGACAGTGAGGGTGGGCTGGGTGGAACTCCCTGAAGTTCTTTCTGTGATGCTGTCACCTCTCAGGAGATTGTCTCTCTCTCGAGAGCAGCAAGTAAGTGGAAGAGATGGATTCATTTTGCTGCTACGTGTATCAAGCTATACCTCCGAGGTTTATAAATAGAACCCAGCACTCTGAGGGCCGCTGTGAAACTGAAGTGGGAAAATGATACTTAGATATAAAATGCAGTGAATGCTTATCTCCTGCACTGTCAGAAGGTTCGATTTCATCTTACCAAGTAGACACTTAGGACTCGCTGCTAAATACCAATTAAGCAGTTCCCAATGAATATTTATGACAGTTTTCCTGAATGGCTTGTTGAGTTCTGGATTGTGCCTGAGCACACAGCTCTACCTGAGGCGGGGGAGGGTGTGACTCCTGATGGCAGAGGCACTCAGGGATGCCCATGTGCCTCCCCACACATGCAGCCCTTGGGCACTGGACCTGGGGGGGCCCTCACAAGGTGCCCGGGATGTACATCCTGCTTCCCACTTTGGCTTTCTTGTTGGAAGGAGTCATAGAATCTCTCACATAGTATTTTCTAACTCAGCCCCTTCTCAAAGCAGAAATGTTCTCTTTGGTGCCCCCAAAGGGAGGAAACCTTTACTTTTATACCTTTGTAATTGTTTGATTGTTAAAGCCCAAATCTGCCTCCCCATAATTTTTTTTTAAAGATTTATTTTTACAAGCACTGGGTACAGTCAGAAACGCGGGAGGGTGAGAGAATTGACCAGAGGCAGAGCGGGGAGCAGAACAGGCAGACTGATGAAATACACTGCTGAGGGGAGCAGCAGGCGTGGCAGGAGAGGTCTGTCGCGCCATGTGGGACCCTCGCCCGGTGGCCGGAGATTGAACCGGCGCTGCAGAGGCTGTGGGCAGCTTCGCAACCCAGTGCTCAACTGCTGCGCCACCGGGGAGGCCCTCCCCATAATTTTCTATATCCCTCTCACCTAATTTAGCCTCCACCCAAATCTGTCTCTGTCCTCTACATTGTTCTTCCTGCCACACAGGACCCCATTTTATTCTCCTGGTCTGACTTGGCCCTCCATGAGACTTTACCTAACTCTTCTCCAATCTGTCCTCCCCATACTTTTAATGGCGTTCCAATAAGTTTTGTATTAATATTGCCGTGTTTATATTCCTAAGTATCATGGTGGTTCTTACTAAATTTCTGAGGATAATGTCCTGCCATATATAATGCTTTCATTTTTTAAGTCAGCATTATTTGTGTAAGATTCGTTTTAATTATATTTTCCTAGTTAGTCTCTGAATTATCAGCTCTGTCCGTGGTACTGACATATATCTTTGATAATTAAAACTTCCTTTTGTCCTCATTCTCCAGTGTAGTCTTTTAAAAAAAAGAAATACATGATCTATGTTGTGACAATGGTGTTGAAAATATAATTAGAGACAAGACAGATGTAGACAGGCAAGAAACAGTAGATTGATTATCCCATTAGTGAACAGACTCTATTCTACCAACACACCCAAATTTCCAGATGACTTGTCACTAGAGGAGCAAACGACGGAGGGCTTAATGATGTGTTCAGTCGTAGCTGTCCTTCCTCCCGTGCCTTAGCCAGGCTGCCCCTGTCTCCTCCTAGCAACTGAGGTGTATGTCAGAGGTTTGACTTCAGCACACGTTGTTCCCCTCGCTTACGGGATGCCCAGTTCAGAGATAGAGAGTTGTATGTGAGGCCCTGGCCCCTCATCAGCTCTTTTCTCATGGGCAAGTGTGGGACACAGACCACCAAGCTCAGATTTGTAGGCAATAAATTGTACATCTATAGGGGGCACTGGACCCCGTGCTCAGCCTGTGTGAGCCACTGTAAGTGCCAGCCCTTGCTAGGGCTCTCCCCTTGACAGTTCAGTGCTGGCTGCCAATTCAAGCCCCGGCACCTGAGTTGGGCCTTCAGGGCCTTATGTTCTTCTAGTGGGGGAAGCAAGGGGAAGGGGCACTTAGTAGGTGAGGAAAATATTGATCAGTTGTGTAGCAAGTGCTTTGAAGGTGGGGTGGTCAAAAAGAAGTGCTGTTGCAGCTGAGGAGGTTCCTGACTTATAGCTAATCTCTCGTACTGAGGCTAGATTTGGCAGGGGGATTCAGCGGTGAGAGCTTTAGTATACAAGAAGGGTGTGATGACAACATAGAGACAGCATGGCACAGCCCGGTGGGAAATTGTGCGGGAACACGGGGCCTGGTTCAAGTGCAGGCTCACGGTCTCGGTTGCAACAACTCCAGCCTGTCACTTGACCTTTCCAAACTTCACTTTTATCATCTTTAAAATGAAAAGCCTGGCACCCGGCAGCCTTGTGAATCCTCAGCAGATGGTGCATGGCTTAAGAGTTTTGTAAATCATTGGAGCCTGCTGTAAATAGGTGGTTAATTAATTACACTAGACACTGGTTATACTTGAGCTGCCGTAAGGCAGGATGATTGAGTACCAGGCACTCAGAGTTGTGAGATCAAAGAAAGGAAAACCACTTTGAACTAGAACAGCATCAGCACCTGTAAAGTAGGAAGGAGTCAGGAGAGAAGTCCTGTGTGGCCTGGACGTAGTGAATGAAGAGTTTGTTTGCTTACACCTGGGAAGAGGTGTTGGACCCTGGAACCGTGAACACAGAGGAGCTGGGTTGCTGCTGGAAGGCTTAACGCGGGGCGGAGGTGTGATTGCGTGTTCATGGATGTTCACATAGGAAGGTCGTATTGTAGGAGGAGGAGAGTAGAAGGTAGAAAGCTGCTGTTGTCAGGTGTGTCCGGTGATGGTGATGGCTGAGACTAAGAGGCGCAGAGAAGAGCGCTGACGCTAGTGGGACACGGATTCAGTGGGTGCACTGATGTAGGGCGTGGGGCAAGGAAGAAGCTACTCTGACTTAGGTTTCTGCCTGGAGTCAGTGAGTGGAGGCAGGTGCCACTGACAGGGAGAAGGCATGGGGGCGGGGGAGGGAAAGATGGAGAAGCTCTGGCACCAGGAGACCTGTGTTCTGAACCTACCTTCACACTTCTCATCTGGAAAAGAAGGGGACTGCTGCCCCCTTCTTGTTTCTAATCCAAGAAACCGCACTGAGTGAAGCTCTGTGCCAGGTGCTGTTCGGGGCGCTGGAGATGGGAAGCAGAATAGACGGCCTGCAGGTAGACGGCCGTGCGGCCCTGCCCAGCCGTCCACCTCCCACTCCTGAGGCCCAGCCCTATGTTCTCACTCCCTGCTCGAGCAGCTGTGTCCATGGGAGACCTGCTAGGCTGCTCTTTTCACTCCTTGTCTCTCTTCCTGCTGTCCCTGTTGAAGGGAGAAGTAGGGGTGCATTTTCATCTGATGGGGAGTGTCTTTTTATCTTCCATTTAGTCTTATGCAATGGATAGCTATTTTATCTAATTTCTGGAAAACTTGAGACAAGATCAGCCTGACCTTGGAAAGGCTGTGATATACCTGCACACACAGAAGTGTTCTAGACTGTCTGCTGACATGCTGGATCAAAACACAAGATGAGAAAGTATCCTTGTTCTTGAGAAAAGTATAACTTACGCAGACACAGAAGGTAGCATGTATCAATGCTTACGTGTAGATTCTCAGAGGCAAATATGTGTGTATAATATAAACAGGTGTAACACATAGATACGTGTATGCATATATACCAGTGTATACATATATGCATGGGTATACATGTGGGCATTTAAACATGTGTGTGCATACATGTACATATACATGTATGGGGATGATCTAGGGGGCTGTATCCAGAGAGAACTTGGGAGAGTGGCTGCATCTCCCTTTCTTGGGGTTCACCACTCCTTTCTTTCTCTCCACTTTCAGATCTCGTGCCCTCATGGAGGGAGGGTGGACTGTTTTATGCTGGCCCCTCACATTCACCCTAAAGGGAGGAGGGATGTTCCTGATTGGGCCTAGCCCTTGTCAGCAGCCCCAGAAGAGCCTTTCCATGGCCAGTGACTAACCAGAGCCTTTTCCCTTCTAGAGATGAGAAGAACCAGTCCATCATCGTCAGCGGGGAGTCGGGAGCGGGCAAGACCGTGTCAGCCAAGTACGCCATGCGCTATTTTGCCACAGTTGGTGGCTCAGCCAGTGACACCAACATAGAAGAGAAGGTCCTGGCATCCAGTCCCATCATGGAGGTAAAGCCTTCCAGACATCCTTGGCCTTCCTGGTTGTAGGTCTGCTGGGTGCACAGCTTTGTGTGGCTGATGACAAGGATCGGCTCCCATGTTCGGCATCACGCCTTTCCAAGAGCCCATTGTCAACTGTACGGAAAAAATTATGAAGGTTCCCCTAAGACCACAGGTTTGGGAATAATCTAAACCTGGCAGCATCTTTAAGGTCCCAGTATTGGGTAGACTGTCCTTTTGAGGTTCTCCTTGTCCCTTCACTCTGCCAAATGCTGTAGTGACAGCCCTGCCTGTACCCCCTCACCACCGACACCCTCCGCCATTGCCACTGTGTGTCAGCAAATGAGTGCTCTGCCAAAACCATCCATGCTTTGAAGGCCTGCCGAGTTGGCGGGCAGTTCTCATGGGGTGGAGGAGCCAAGGTAGATGATACCTTATTCTCCACTTCCCCCCAAATATTGGAACATTTTGTCTTTGAGGGGAAGTCAGTAAAGGCCAAAAGGATGTGATGGCAGAATCTTTGAAGACCTCCAGGAAACAGTTACCTGTGATGGCATCAACTGGCCAGGGCAGGTCCTGGCTTTTTTCTTTGCCCAGGATCCCAGGACTCAGAGCAGTTGATACAAACACAGGGTCACAGTTCCTAACACTTAGGTCTGCTATTGTAAATCATGTTCGAGGACCAGAGCTACATTTCTTTTCCTCCCTTTCCTCTGTACAAAACTGGATTCTCATGGAATAGAACTTAATGTCAGCACAGTCCCTGGCTTAGCTTTTTCCCATGCCTTTGACACTGAGGTGCTTCCTTATCAACCAGGTTATAGTCTGGCCCTTCTGCCAGCCCTGGACAGCCCCTCTGTTTTTTTAAGTAATTCTGTTGTATCCAAATCCTGCCAAGATAGCAGCAAATCTGCATAGCCCTGAGGGGACACCCCCACCCCCATGAAGACACAAGTCACCATTGTGTTTGCTCTTTGTGATTACTCAGCTGCTGGTTGGGGAACTATCTGCCCGGACCTCCCCAGGACCCCCTCTTCCTCCTTTACCTATTGCAGGAGTATATTCTTTTTATTATAATTCTAAGGTAGAATTACTAATTTGTGTTCTTATTTTATATGTATGGAAGTGATATTGCACTGTAATATAGTATGTTATGAGTAAATTCTGAGTCTCCACAGGAATTTGTTGATGATGCCACAAAATCCTCTACCTACAGAGTTGCATTATCTGGAGAATTTTATCTCCTGCTGAGTATCAGTGCCATATCATCACTGAGAATTAGAGGACACCAAAGTTTCCCTACCAAACAGATAACAAAGGAAAAACTTTGTTTCTACTACAATCATTTCTAAGCTTGAGTCCTGAGCACCCAGTGGCCTGGAGTACTTGTTAAAGCAGATTGCTGATCCCACCCCTAGAGTTTCTAATTTGGAAGGGTTGGGAAAGAGCCCAAGAATTTAAATTTTTTATGAATTCCTAGTTGGGGACCCCAGTTTGCGAACCATTAACTGATTTGGAAAAAAAATTTAAGGGCTTCCTGAAAAATGTAAAAGAATGCATGGAAACAATGCCCTTTAATCCTACAGTCAGCTAATAATCACTCCAATTTTGGTATTTATTTTTCCAGCTTTTCTACTGAATATCATATTTTAAGCTTTGTCTCTATATCATTAAACTTTTAATGAATTGTCTTATTGGCTGAAAACGCATAATAATTCATGGTTTTATCATAATTTGCTTAACTCTGATTGCTAGACATTTATTTAGGTGGTAGCCTATGTGCCCATAGTTTATTCTAAGACCCAAGGTGGTGGCCTCCTGGCCCTGGATCCAGTTCTGAAGGTGATCATGGACTTGGCCTTGGTCTTCCTTGGACTGACACTAAATTGGAACAGTTAAGAGAGCACTCCATAATCAGCATCAGATTTCACCTCAAATGGAACTAAAACCAGGCTTTCAACATTTCCGTGGCCCTGAGTTTGAAAATTCAGTTCATCGTTTAGGCAGTAAGACTTCACAGGCACAAAATATCTCCTCTTTGGAAAAAGTGATTAATTATTCTGGGTAAAACAGTGAAAGGGAGAAATTGTTTGATCTCTTGTGGCCATACAAAGTCATCGTTAGGCAAGCTGGGGATTTAGTGAAGACAGATCACTGTGTTATTTAACACATGCGAGACAAGGGGAGTGAGCTATAAAATTTTACTGTTTTATTGTGGTAAAACATACGTTATATAAAATTAACCATTTTAAGCATTTTCAGTGTACAGTTCAGAGGCATTAAGTGCATTCACAATGTTGTGTAAGAATCATCCCTGCCCATTTCCAGGATGTTTTCATCTTCCCAAATAGAACCTCTATGTCTGCTAAAGACTGACTCTCCACCTCCTGGTGGGAATGTGCCTCTTTTAGGAAACTCGTGTAAGTGAAATCCTACATTTGTCATTTTGTGCCTGATTTATTTCATTTAGCATGTTTTCAGAATTCATGCACATTGTAGAATGTGTTGGTACTTGGTTTCTATCTGGGGTTAGGTAATATTTTACTGTGTGGCTACATTTTGTTTACCCAGTTCTCTGTGAATGGACACTGGGGTAGTTTCCACCTTGTCACTACTGTGAATAATGCTACTGTGCAATTATCAGTTTAGTCTCTGCTTTGGAAAACACTTAAGTGACGGTTGTCCAAAATGACCATTGTTTACAGTGTCCACTCTGGCTGGTGGAGGCAGGGTGCTTTAATGTGGGGAAAATGTCCAAGCCCCACACACAGCCCAAAACACATGAGATGTGGCTTTGGCAGTTAAGGTCTCAAGCTGGAGGACTGTATGTGTGACCAGTTTATCTCAATTTTGCATGATGTCATGTAAATAAATGCTACTGTGGTTTGGGCTCAAAAGGTCAAATTTCTGCCTTGTGCAAATAGGTTCTTTGGAAATAGCATGGATAGGTCTGGGGGCTCATTCTATTAAATACAGAATTTCGTCATCAGAGTGACTGTCCCTTGAGCTGCTATTAGGTGTTATATTTGAGAGAAATCTTTAACATGAACTTGGAAAGGAAGAATTGTAGCCAGGGTAGGATTAAAACGAGCATTACCAAGCAGAGCAAGAGTGGCTTTTGCATGATCTAAACACAAATGCTCTTGAATTCAGAGCCCAGGTGCAAGGGGCTGTTGTGCCAGGAAGGCTTGTCTGCCTTGTGGCTCCTCAGAGTTTATAACCCACACAGGGCAGGTCTTGATCCGGGGACAGCTGGTTACTCATTCCCCTGCCCTGTCCTGGGGCAGGATGCCACCTCCCAGTGAAGCTATCACTTATGGTCATGTCATCAGCTCATTATTTCCGCAGCCCAGCAACAGCAGCCCTCCCACGGGGAGCTGGGCACTGAGGAGGCTGAGGTCCCAGGGGGCACCCTACATGGCAGTTGTTTGAATTAATGGCGACTTGAGGGTGGGGTGCAGTGACTGGGATGAGTTGGGATGATTTATTGTCAGCTGCAGAGCCCTCTGACCCCATTCTGTGTAAGAGCTTGTCAGCATCTGGGGAGTGATTTGTTCACAAGTCTGTGCTGATTAAAAGGATGTTGGTAATCAGGAGGCTGTTAGAGCAGAGACAGACCCCAAGTCCAGGAAGAGGGGTCATATAGTATTTTAGGGTGACTGAGTCTGCAGGCATACCACTCTGGAAGCCACACACTCCCCATCCTCAGAAAAAGAAGGGGGCTACAGGGAGCAAAATCGATAGCAAGTGTGACCAGTTGCTGTGTAATTTTCAGGGGTTGACTTATGTTAAGCAAAAGAAACAAGAAAGCCTACAATTCTTAACCTATTCATACAGAAATCTACCCCCAGCACACCTCCTTGATCTCATCGCTCTTGTTTTCTCCTGTTCCCACACCCCAGAGCCATGCCACACAGTGCGGTGCGCTCTCTCGCTCCACCCCCCTTTATATTCACAAGAAAATGCCCTCTCCTTCCCCACTGGAAAGCTTGTCCCTTAAGATCCCCTTCAGTTGTCACTCCTGGAAGCCTGTCCTGTCCTGCTGGGTGTAGCTGCTGCTTCCTTCCTGTGTCCCTCACTGCTTGGTATAAACCAAGCAGTCCCAGTACAGAAATTATTACTTCTAAGCCACTTTGGTTTTACCGAATATACATACGTGGATAAGCAACAAAGTTGTTTCCCTTGCTTCATTTATAAATCTCATAATCACCTTAGTGGTTCAGGGGTGTCAGCACAGTGGTCTGATTCTCTGGCCCTTTCGCTGTTGGCCCCAAGAGCACTCTGGTGCCATAAGCCCCCACATGTGTGTTCCAGACAGGGAAGAGGAAGAAGAAAGGAAGGACAGTGGGGTACTCCTGTTCCAGCTGGTTCCAAAGAGTCCCCCAGTCAACTCATCACTTTCAGTGGGCTGCCTTAGCCGAAGAGGTGGTTGGAAGTGAAGTTTGGTTTTGTTTCAGCTTGGCTCATTGACTGTATGGCACAGACATAATCTTAAGGTCAAGAAACCCCTGCCTGTTTTGCACATGTTTGATCTGTTTGTTCTGCACAGGCCATTGGAAATGCTAAAACCACTCGCAATGACAACAGCAGCCGTTTCGGGAAGTATATTCAGATTGGCTTTGACAAAAGGTACCACATCATTGGGGCCAACATGAGGACCTACCTGTTGGAGAAGTCCAGAGTGGTCTTTCAGGTGCGTTGTGGACCTTGGGCCTTTTGTGCTCTTCTCTGCGTGATGCTCACTCCCAGCCCTCGTCCTGATACCCAGAAAGCTGCTCATTTTTTGATCCTGGAATTGAATATTCTTGTTCTTTGAGTTCTTTCTTCTCTTTCATCAGTAAGTATTCATTCACAGGCTGCAGTCATCAGGCATGAAAGTTTTTTACCCAGTATTATTTTTCTGTGGGTATTGTTTTTAGAGTCAATCAACAAACATATTAAATAGCTAATACGTGCTAGATCATGAAGACACAGTGAAGAACAGGACAGTCCTATTCCTTGCAGATTGTAGAGGCTTATGACTAGGGGAATGTCATCCTGGGTCTGTGGTCAGCCCTCCCCAGGAGCCTTGTTGGTAGGTTATATATTAAAAAAGAAAGAAAAACAAACTACTTGGCCTTCTACTTAGTTTTCTTTTCAAGTAACTGGTGTTTCCCCTGCCCACCTGTTGAACCTGTCAGTTCATCATTGCTTTGTGCTCACCTTTCTCTCCCTCCTTCCCAAATACTCTGTGACCTCTTGGAGACGCTGGTCCCCCTTCCCTGACCCCCCCAATAGTTTTCCTCCAGCTCCTTTCCAAGTCCCATCGCTGAGCCCAGGTGATGGCCTGTGGCTTCTGGCCCTGACGTGTCGGCCGCCGTCAGAGGATACCCAAATGCCTCAGCCGCCTGTTCTCAGTGGCAACGGTGTCCATGCTGCTATTTATCAGACGTCTAATGAATCTTTTAACCAGCCTTGTGGTGTCCCCCTTTTTCTGTTCAGCCTCCATCTCTCCACCTCACAGGTTGGTTTTGACGGCTCTGCATGCCGCATTTCACCACAGCCACGCAAGCAGCCTGCGGAGCTGGGCAAGGGATGCCTTGGGCGGGGTGCTCAGGCCAGGCTCTTACCACCCCAAGCCTTCCTCTTCTCTCCTTGCTCAGGCCTCCTGCAGCCCCACCCCTACTCCTCTGCCAATTGAAGGCAGGACTGGTCTGAGTGTCCCCTGTAAGTCCTGCTTCAGTCACTACCTTTCCTCACTGTCCCCCAGCCTGATGTGCTGGAAAGGGTGTAGCTTCTGCTTAGTTTGAGACCTCTCAGAGGAGTAATGAACTACAGAAATGATCCCTGAAGGTACAATCTCGCCTCCCAGAGGAGAAAGCGAGCCTTCAGCAGGGAACTCACAATCTGCAACATGAGCCAGGCAGCATGGATGTCGGAACAAGTGTCTGTGGGCTAGGTGACCCACTTGTGGACTAGCAGCTGTCTTCTTCATAGGAAGAAAAAGAAATACACATTTTTGTGTAGAAGATAAAATGCCTCAGGTTGGAAGAAGGCCCCCTTAGATGGTAGATGGAAAAATCCAGAGGTGGGAAATGAAGGGGACAGAGGTCAGGAAAAACCGAGACCTCTGTCACCCAGTGGGAATAGACGAGGTGAGAGCATAATCCTGGGGTGGGGGGAATATAACAGCCCTAAAACTGCTGGACTTTTTTTCCTTCTTCAGGCAGATGATGAGAGGAATTACCACATCTTCTACCAACTCTGTGCCGCTGCCAGTCTTCCGGAGCTTAAAGAGCTTGCACTGAGTAAGCAGATGGGTACCTGCCTGTCTTTGGGGTGACTCCTGCGGTGGGAGGGGTCTTTCCCAGGCTCTGAGGAGAGAAGGGGTTCACTGCTCAACGCCACTCACTTGTGGGTTCTGGTCTCAAGTCCACCTCTAATATCGCATCCTCTCTGAGCTTTGCTGCCTAGTTAGCAAACTGTCCCCAGGCTGCCAGTCATTCCCAGGCTGCAGAAAACGATAGGGAGGTTCAGTGTTTTTGCAGAGCTTAAATGAATTTTCATGCATTATTATTTTGAAAAATGTTCTACTTTAGGCATCACAGGAAGTGTGCCCCAACCATGAGGACCTAGACCTAGAGATTCAGCTAATACACATCTCTTAATTGTGCCTGGCATGTCTTAAGTCACATGAGACAAAGAAAAGGGAGAAGGTGAGAATAGCAGGGATAAAGTGGGGATCCCTCGAGAGGCCCATTGTAAAGCCAGAGCCTCCCCTCAGAAGACAAGGGGGATATGGAAGAGTAAAGCTACGCTGTGTCCATGCTTTCTGATTCCTTCTGTCCAAGCCCACACCCCCGGAGGGCAGGATGGAGCAGCCAGAAAGGCCTCTCACCTGGAGCCGGTGTCTCCTGGTTCCTCCCATCAGATAAAAAGGGGTAATCAGGAATGAATGCTTTTCTTCCTTTTCATGTCCATGCACATATTGTTACAGTTTTATAAATAACCTCTTGCCAGCCGCAGGTCAGAGCATGGTCTTCCCAAGTGAAGAGCAAGCCCCTGGCTGTGACCTGGGTGGTCCAGCTCTAGTCCCTGCATTCATGCCCTCTCCATGGTCTGTCCACTGCCTGGTCCAATGTCTGCCCATTAAGCCAGTAAATAGGGACTTTTTTGTATGTTTCTCCTTGGGAATTGTAGGTAAAGAGAGGCCCCAACCAGGTGACATGAGATGTTGGTTGTAGGATGGACTGGTCAGCGACCAAAAGGACTGAGATCAAACAGAATAAGCAGTTGAGGGACCTGCCTCCTATTGGGGTGTCTCGTGAAGAAGATCTGGGGAGTGATGGTAAAACAGGTGATTGCAAACCTTGGGGTAGTTGATAAGGAGGTGGTCCTTTCGGTGTGCTGCTCCCTGCAAGGATGAGCCTCTGCCAGGGGAAGATACCCAGCAGGGCCTGAGTTTGCTAACTGGGATAGCCTGTCTGATTTGGCACATCAGGTACTAGGGTGCTGGCTGTTGACAACAAAGAGTCTTTGTTAGATGCTATAAATGCCTCCTTCCCTCCAATATGGAAATCTAGTGTCCTCCTTTGGGCTTTTGAGAAAAATCCAACATTATAACTTAGAAATCCCAGGTACAAGGCAGGACTGTACTGCACACAGCTGCTCCCCACTATATTGTGGGAATTTTAAGTGAGTCTCAAGGTTGGTTTTGATTATGTGTAATGGTTGCCTTTCCCTGCTGGCCTCCCAGCCCTTCACCCCTATTCTGTGGATTCTGCCTGGTGCTTGTGTTTCTGCCTTCTGCTAAGGCTGGCTCTGAGCTCTAAGGCAGAACCAGGCTCCTCCTTACCAGCTGTTCCCAGAGGCCTGATGGAATAGGAATCAAACTGAGGCATAAATGTGGGAGGACTTCAACCTGCATTTGTTCATGTCTCTGAATAATTTATAGGTGTCCCCCTCTTCGCAAAACAAATGAACAAACAACCTGTTACGTTGGACTCATCACTGCCCCTTACTTATCAAATGAGGTTGTCAGACCAAGGTGATTGAAGGTCATAAAGTCTGTCATTCCAGAGTGGGGGTGTGTTACTTAGGTTTATCAGATCCTTTCAAGAACAAGTCTGGTGCAAACGGAGATATCCATGACTGACTTGGTACCTCCTGCCAGTTTTACACAAACGCAGCAGCGCATTCTGCCAGTGTTGTATAGTTTTCTATCTCTTGGATTCAGTATTCTCTCCCATTGACCATGGTCAATAATGATAATATATTAAGGGGCTCCACAGGGGTTGGAATAAAACGTAGAGAAGAAATCCTCATGGACCTTGATCTTCATGTGAGCTGAACAGGGGCCACCCCTCTCTGACACTAATGTCTTCTTCCTCTGCACCCCAGCTTGTGCGGAGGACTTCTTCTATACATCACAGGGAGGAGACACATCCATCGAGGGTGTGGATGACGCTGAGGACTTTGAGAAGACCCAACAAGCCTTCACACTCCTCGGTAAGGAGCTTCTCAATGGAGGAGGTACAGGGGGGAAGGCCCAGAGGGTGATTTCATAGAAGAACACTGGCATTGTCCCACTTTGGGAAGGTGCACCTGCATCGGCTGATGAGGTATCCCTCTGGCTCTTCATCAATATCTTCTTACTCCCTTGTTCCATCCCAGTCCTTATGCTCCAAAATGTAAGACTTGGCACTTCATTGATCTTTCTTAAAAATATGAATTTGAGAATTGCTGTCTCAGCCACTGCCGAGTAACCCTTTTCACTCCCTAAGGCCATCAAAGCCAGTGGAGGAAAACCAAGAGAAGCCATGTCTTTGGTGCCCTGGTCTGGGTTTGAGAGGCAGTGTGTTCTAGCAGCAAGAACATGCCTTTCACACCAAGCCTCCCATGTGCTGAGTCATGGGGTCTGGGCTGGAAGAAGCTATAGAATCTAGTCGCTATTGCACACAGTGTTGTTCTGTTATTATGGTTTCCACATACAGACCAACAGTGGAGTCCTTACAACAAGATCTCTCTGTTCTTTGGGGTCATGAGGGGCAGTAGAAGGGAAGAAAATAAACTCTTCCACACCTGTTTGGAAAGGTGGAATGCGAGCTTTCTTAACTAAGAAATTGAAGTGGTAAATTCCTGGTACCTGCAGCCAGAATATGCAAAGCTTGGGAGGTCAGCCTGAAACCCAGGAGTGACTGGGGATGTGGTCCTGGAGGCTGCTGGGAGCAGTGGGTTGAGCACATGCAAGGAGAAGTTTCCCCTGCCCAGGCTCTAAGGAGCCTAGTACTTTCATTCTCAAAGCAAATAGCTTTAGTAGAATTATCTTAATAGGATATTCTTCCTCACCCTTTAATAAACATGCCCCCCCCCCACCTTTTTCCACTCTAGGAGTTGGCAAACTTTTTCTTAAGGGAAAAGATAGTAATTATTTAAGGATTTGTGGGCCATACAGTTTCTCGGGCAGCTACTCAGCTTTGCCTTTGGAATGTAAAAGTTCCCACGCACAAATGTAAATGAATAGGCAGGACCATGTGCTAATAAAACTTTATCTATAAAAACAGGCTATGGGCCATTGATCCCAACTCCTATTTAACTCCTTTAGCTTTACTGCTTGATTATTTGTTTTGTTTTGTCTTCCTATAGTGAGGTACTTCTCATTCAGAGAGCCCTGTATTAAGAAGGAACTTTCTGGTCAGTATAGTGCATGGATCCTCATTATTGTAAGTTATTTACTATCTGCCACTTGTAAGTTATTCACTGCCTGCCACTACCTGCCATTTCCTACTCAGCCTCTGGTGGTCCCAGCACCAGGTCCTGACTAGTAGCTCTGATGGGTCTTATCTGAGAGCATGCCAAGCTCTGATTGCCACCCGGGACTTGACCCTCCACATGATGCAAAGCGGGCTGGCCTCCTGTCTCATCGTGGGCATTGGCCTTGGACTTTAACCTGTCCTCCCCTTCAGTTTTGTCCAGCTGCATAGCATTATTTGGCCCCTGGCTGTTTTTTAGACTAGTGGCTTAGGTAAACCTAGCTACTCGAGTGATGCACACGGGTGTAGACATCCGCAGTACTGGCCGTCTGGGACAGGTGTCACTCGAGTTTCTGGCACCTGCTCCATGACAGACACTGGTGGGTGTAACAGTGAGGCAATAGCAGGTGTGTACTTTATGTATTTTGAAAGTGCTGTGGAATAAAAATTAAGAAGAAATCCCCACCCTATAAAACTTACATGGCATGGTCATCTAACATTTTTTTAAAAGATTTATTTATTTATTTATACAAGAACCGGGGTACAGGCCAGATGCGCGGGAGGGTGAGAGGATTCACCAGAGACAGAGTGGGGAATAGAACAGGCAGATGATGAAATACACTGCTGAGGGGAGCAGCGGATGTAACAGGAGAGGTCTGTCATGCCATGTGGGACCCTCGCCAGCCAGCAGGGATCGAACCGGCGCTGCAGAGGCTGCGGACAGCTTGACAGCGCAGCGCTCAACTGCCTGTGCCACCAGGGGAGGCCCTCATCTAACATTTTAAACATTTTGATTGGATTTGTCTAATTCCTGCTTGGATGGAATTAGATGCTTGGAATGTCCACTTTGTAGACTGAGCTGAGTAAAGTCGACAAGCCTAGCATGACACATCTTTTCTCTAATTTGTGTGGGTGTCATTGACTTTTCTTTTTTTAGTCTGAGTAAAGTATTGTCTTAAAAGCAAGTCACTGCAGCTGGGGAAGAGGGTGTGTTTGTAAGGGGAATTTGTACTACAGGTTGATTGCTGCTTATTATAGTCTCTTTTTTTTTTTATCTTAATAGTTTATTCACACTCTGTAACCTGTTTTTAAGTCTGAAATGATTTTGCAATTAGCCATAAATGGTAATGCTTTAACAAACACACCTTTGATACTGTCTGTATATATAGAACAGCATTGACAGTGTCTGCTGCCCAGAGGTTGGGGTGTGGGGCAGCCTGTGTCTGTAGGTGTCTGTAGGTATGATGGTGCTCCTAGCACAGCAGGCAGCAGCCCTGAGCCAGCCTGCCAGCCCCACAATAGCACGCCCTCTTCCCTGGCTGGCACTTTGAATAGTGTCACAGATGTTTGCAGGATATTAGGTTGGGAGCAAAATGACAGCAGAGAAATGACCCTTCTTATTAAATGCATATGAAATTTTTGGTTGAAATGAAGTCCAAAACAGTCTATGTGATTGCTGCCTCTCCTTTGCTCCTGGAGAAGTTAAAATCATGCGTGACCCATCTGTTTTGATCAGGACAATCACAGTGAGGCTTTTTCCCTGTGAGTCCAGGAGGCCCCTTTGCCCCCTGAGCTGTTTCTATGTGTGGTAATTATGAGGTAAGGAGCCAGGATCATTTGAGGAGTTACTGGCCCAGAAAGAAAAATATCAGACCTGATTTTTTTTTAAGTCCTGAAAAAGAGGGTAAAATGTCCTTTCTGTCCTAGTATGGATATTGACTGTCATTCATTCATTCTTTTTTTTCCAGGAGTGAGAGAGTCCCATCAGATAAGCATTTTTAAGATAATTGCTTCTATCCTGCACCTTGGAAATGTGGAGATTCAGCCTGAGCGTGATGGTGAATCCTGTAGTATATCAGTAAGTAACACACCAGCCCCCGAGATAAAACATACACAATTTACTTGGCTCTTGCGGGTTTATACAGCTGAACTGCACCTTTACTCTTGGAGGGCACTCCTAGGTTGTTTATTCTTAACAGCAGTGAATTCTGTTCCAGTGCTGATAATTTTTTTTAAAAACACATCAGCTGCCATCAAATTTTTATCATGGAGGGCAGGGAATTCAGGGGCCATTTAATGCATTCTTAAGGATGGATTGGTTTTCCAAGTACCCCAAGGTCTGTGGAATTCCTACGAAGTATTATCAGCCCACGAGTTCTTTCTGAGCTCCTGAGTGAGGTCCATGAGGCAAGGACATGAGAAGAGTGTCTACCCAGTCTGATCGGGTAGACAAGAGACATGACACCGGGAGATTTTGACAGCTCAAGGTCGAAAGTTACATGAGACACCATATGAAAGTATTGCAGGCAGCCAAGTGCTCCACAAATGCTCATAAAAAAATGAGGTACTTTCCCGGTGCCCAGCATAACAGCGGATTTCTGGCAAGTAAACACGGCTAGTGGGGTGAATGAGGGAGTGAACTCCTGTGGCAGGGGATGGCAGTGCCCACTGGGTGGCTGTTCTCAACTGTGTCCAAAGTGGTTGGAACTGTTTTTCTGGCCTTGAGTAAGTGAATCTGCAGTTGTTCATCAGAGGCCACTTTTGTTGCCCTGTGTGACCAAGTCCCAGCAAGGTACAAAGTATGAGTCTTGCCCCTAAGAACTTAGAATGTAAGTAAGCAGATGCTGGGGAAAGACAGAAGACAGCAGGACAGAGTGTGGAAATGGGCATGTGTCCTTGCCACTCGCAACCTGTTCGTTTTTGTTTTTTTTTTTTTTTCAATTGAGCAAACATTTATTAACCTATAATTTTTAGTGGTTGGGGGTTATCAGAAGTTAAAACTGGCCCTGCCCTTGGGAGAAGACCTGAATGGTAGCTGGCACCCGCAGAGCTCATCACTCCCCATGCATTTTCCTTAAGAGAGGACTGGTCTTGGGTCAGGGCGTGCCCTGGCCCTTCAGGACTCCATCCTCAGGTGGACTGTGCAGCCTCGTGGGTCCAGTGGGAAAGGAGGAAATGGGAGGATACTTTGTCTTAGGTCAGAAGGAGCTAGCAGCAACGCCACGTCTGGACCTAGCAGCTCTTCCCCAATGCTGTCACCAGCCTCGCCTCTTCAGCAGGACCCTCACCCCTGGAGCTGGGCTGCCCTCCACTTGCCTGGTGGTGCCTGGCACAGTGATGGCCCACTATAACCGAGATGAAAATGCATACATTGTGCCAAAATGAAAAATGATGTAAAAATATAGTAAAAGAAATGCTCTGCTAAATACTCGAGAAATGCTATGAGAGACCCTATGAGGTTTATTCCTTGGGCACACAGTGTGGGGCTCCTAGGAAAAGGCTGTCCATCCCTAAGCTGTGTGCCTTCTGCTCCATAGTTTTTATTTTTAATTAAAGCATGAAAATGTGCTCTGTGTTTGCCAGAGTTACCTTGGAGATGCAACAGCATGCAATTACTTGGACACCAGAGGCAATTTGTTTCTAGAATTTAGCAATATGGGCCCACAAAACTAATCTGTTATCTATGATGCTGGCTATTTCTAATGAATTTAGCATCATTTAATTAAGCTTAAGTGTAATTGCACCATGTTAAATCAGTTTCAGTTAGCACCTTTAATCAACAGGCAGAGCAAGCCACGCCCAGTGCAGAGGATGGGAACCTGTCCCCAGGCACCTATCAGACAGTTCTGAGCTTGTGGTCCTTGCTCCACTGTGCTCTCCAGGGGTGGAGGGAGAGCTCCAGGCAGGCTTGGGACAGTCATGTGTCTGCTGACATGCCATTTACATGTCACGCAATCCAGCTGCAGGGCTGTGCCTAGCAATTAAAAATTTCTTGGAAACAAGCTGAATTAACAGGTTGGATACTGGCCTCCTCTGAACCTGTTGCTTGCCAAGCTGCCCCCAGGGTATGGGGGCGGCTGCAGAATAAAAGCCTGTGGACCAAGGAAAGTCGCCCTGGCAGTGACCCCAACTGCTGAGTGAATGAAGATGGACTTGCCCAGCCCAGCCACCCAGCCCAGTCCCAGGCAATCTCCTTCTCCCCAACCTCTCAGGCTGGTTTAGGAGCTTGGAGCCAATGTCATGGAGCCTAATTTACCTTCATTTTCCTCATCTGAAAAATAAGGTGGTGAACTAGGATGATGCCAAGGTGTTTTCATGGCAGCCCTAACCTGGACAACTTCATAGGAAGATCAGAGCGACTCTGGGTCTGTGAGTTCAGGACAAGCCCCATCAGATGCCACGGCTGCTCTGGGGTCACCCTCTCCCCTCTGTTAGGTCAGGCCAGGTCACTTCTAACCGCTGCTCTGGGAACCATGCTTTGAAAGAACACTGGCCTTTGATGTCTCCCAGAGGTTTTTTTTCTCTGTTCTTGACATTATCTTGTAATTGTGTTTGTTTTGGGTTGATGGGTTTTAAATATCTGTAGGAGGGAAAAAAAATGGCCCAGGGATGTGACATTAAGGGGGAAATGGTGTGATTATCTGTGTTAACTTTCCTTGAACAAGCCCTCATTTAAATCCTACAAGGTAGCCACATAGAAAATGAGTCCCACAAGCAATTTAGGGCCATTAGGAGGTGGCTGTGATGTTCTAAAGAATCCTTTTCAGTTACTAAGCTCTCCAGGGCCTCAGGTGGGGTATCCACTTTCCTGGGTGGATTTAGATGAGGGAGTGAAGAACAGGGAAGAGGAACCTCTGAGGGAAAAGTAGATTTTCTGGGGGGTGCCCTGAGGGACAGCAAGGATTATCCAAGGGACTTAGGCATTTGGGGAAAATCAGACAAGACCCTTTGGGAGATCTAGTTATCAGAGGCTCAAAAGCCAAGTGGGGGCCTCCCTGGTGGCGCAGTGGGTTGAGTGCAGCGCTGTGAAGCTGTCCGCAGCCTCCATGGTGCCAGTTCGATTCCCTGTTGGCCAGGGAGATTCCCACATGGTGCAGCAGACCTCTCCTGTCTCAACCGCTGCTCCCGTCAGCAGTGTATTTCAGTTCTTCTGCCTGTTCTGCTCCCCACTCTGTCTCTGGTGGATTCTCTCACCCTCCTGTGCCTTTGGCCTGTACCCCAGTGCTTGTATAAATAAATAAAATCTTAAAAAAAAAAAAAAAAAAAGCCAGGTGGCTTTATCAGTACTTTGGGTCGAGGATGGTTGAGAGTCAAATGCCGGTGGGTTGCTAGGGCATGGCAGAGCAGAAGAAGGTGCCCAGACCCCAGGGGACCTGGGTGAGTCATTGGCCTCTCTGGGATTTGTGTTCTTACTTGGATGAGAAGTGACTTAAACTGGAGGGTTTCCCAGTTTTTTCTGAGGCTGTGCCAGCAGTTTGATTCCTGGCCTTCCAGCCCCTAACTCCCAGTGGGTTATCTGTACCTAAGCTACCTGTTCTTGTTTCACATTCATCACTTGGAACATCCTTGGTCCTCATCTGACAGTGCTGGGGCAGCAGAGGAGGAGACAGGAAGGAGTTTTTGTTTCTTTTAAGCCTTGATAGGTCCCAAGCAGGTGTGATACTCAGCTTTAGCAATGCTCTGTGGGCCCACATCATGTCCACATGCCGGGTGCGCATGCATGAGGCCCCTTGAGCGGCAGCTGGGGATAAAGTGGGGTTCAGAAGCAATGGGCAGGCCTGAAGTTGAGCTTGTTTTCCGTGAGGCGGGTGCAGAGAGAGGAGCATGCTGCGGGCCTAGTCTTCCTCGCCCTTCTGAGCACCTTTCCCCGTGTCCTTGCAGCCCCAGGACGAGCACCTGAACAACTTCTGCCGACTGCTGGGGGTGGAGCACAGCCAGATGGAGCACTGGTTGTGCCATCGCAAGCTGGTCACCACCTCAGAGACCTACATCAAGACCATGTCCCTGCAGCAGGTGGTGAATGCACGCAATGCCCTGGCCAAGCACATCTATGCCCAGCTGTTCAGCTGGATCGTGGAGCACGTCAACAAGGCCCTGCAAACTTCCCTGAAGCAGCATTCCTTCATCGGGGTCCTGGACATCTATGGGTAGGCTGTGCCTGGCCCCCACTTCACTCCACAGCTGCTCCGTAGTGTCTTCCCGCTGGTAGTTTGATGCCAGCAAGCACCCTGGAGATCTTCCTGGGTGTTCCCAGCCCAGGGAGTGTGAGGTGTGTTTGTCACAATGTCTGGGGTCACAGCTGGCCTCAGACCAGGGATGCTGGGTGTCCCACACAAAGAATGGGTCCTGTGAGAACACCAGCAGCCTGCCCCATTGAGAAATCCTGTAGGCAGCCCTTAGCACAACTGTGAAATCAAGGCCTGGAGAAGGACGTGTTTGCCTGACATCAGACTGGAAGTTACTGTACACTGAAATCCAGGTTTTGTGTGTCAGTAACATTTTATTTACATCTGTCATTGGAGCTTATTCACTGTATTGCCAGCTAAGGGGATTGTTTCTGAACCTTGATTTTGCCCAATGCCATGCAGACCTGTGTTGTGTGGTCATTCTTGAGGTTCCTTTTCCTTTAAGGGTGCCCTCCTAAGGTACGGACAGGATAGTAACAGCATATTTTGCAGGGAGAAGCAACAGGGCCCCATGGGAAGTTTGCTCACGTAGGCATCACGAGGCTAGATTTTTGACTCAGTGCCATCACCAGCTACAGGCACAGCCCCACTAGCCTTTAGTTTCCACATTGTGGCCACAGCGTCTGACGTTCCCTCCAGATCCTTGTGAACTGGGTTGCAGCCTCCTTTGTACTTCTTCATGACCTCTCTAAGGGAATCATAGGTTAAATCCTCCTAGATCTTGGTGTCATGTAAGTCATGGCTTCTGACTTAAACTAGAAATTGGGACCCATGAAAGCACAGTCTCAAGAGCAGTAATGTTCTAGTGGAAGGATGGGCTGATCAACTGTGACTCGTCATATGCTGTGGCTGTAGGGAAGGAAGAGCTCCTCTAGAAGCTGTCACTTCCCCAGGCAGGGACAGCTGCCCTGATTACATCTCTGCTGCCATTGCTCAGCATTGAGCGTTGGGCAGAACCATGTCGTGTGCTGCAGAGGCTATAGAGGAAGAGGGAAGCTTGATGTGGAGCATTGCAGAGCCCTCTGGAACCAAGACTTAAGTCACTGTGTGATATAAGAGGCAATAGAAGAGCTTGTGGCAGGGTCAGTTTGAGGGTTTGAATGCTCAGTGTTGTGCACTTTTCAAGGCAGAGAGTGAGTGCTTCTTGGACCAGTCAGAGAAGGCGTTTTGTAGGAGGGGAGGTTTGAACTGCATCTTTTATTTATTTTTAATCAAATTTTATTGATGTATCATGTATTTTACAAACATACGTAGTTTCAGGAGTACGGCTTCACACGTGGGCACACACCCATGATTCACTCAGCCATCCCCAGAGCTCCCTAAAGTGGATCTTTTAAAGGGAGAGAATAGAATAAGGGAGACGGGACCCTTAGGAACAGCACAGTTAAGATGGCGGGAAAAGCCAGGTGCAGAAGGAAGCCTCATGGGCGGTGAGGACCAAGTCATCCCAGAGTGGAAGGGGAGAAGGCGTCTTTCCCAGGCTTACAAGCCCAGCAACCACAGGGACCGGGCTGTCACTCGAGAGCCTGACTTCTACTTGTTCTTAGAGCAAATGGTAGAAGAATCTGTGCTCTCGGAACGCACTTCGGATGTCAGTGACCGATTTCGTTATTCTTCCCTTGCTGTAAATAGTTTTGGATAATTGGGCTTCCCAAAATATTGAGCTTTAGTGTTACCTTCTGAGGTGAGACCTCTAGAAACTCCAGGTTTCCAGCATCTGACCCAATTTTCCTTACCTACCTAGTCAAGAATCTACTTATACTGAAGTTTTGATTTGAAGATTAACATGCAGACTTGTCAGATCCTTGTGCAGATCCAAGGTGTCCTTGTCCTTCATAGCATGTGAAAACAGTCTGAGCTGAGGTTTCAGTTATATACCATCTTAGCTGGGCCTTGAATTGAAATAGGTTCTTCCCTTCCTAGGGATCCCCAATAAACGGCTTTGCTCATAGCTGGGGGAAGGGGTGCTCTGTGAGCTGAGCTCCTGGTGCCTCTGAGTCAGGGGATGTGCACTGGGATTCTGTGCTTCTGTTTGCCATCACATTTTTCCAATGGTGTTTATTTTCTCCTGCCCAGAGGGGAAGCTCTGTCTGTCTTTGAAAGGTGTCCTTGTCCGTGGTGGGGAGGGGCCCCTGAGAACCCTGTTTCCCATTTCTGTTGCCATCTCCTGAGCTTGCACCCCCTCACCTTGGTGTAGCCATGAGTTCCTTTGAGAACATCTGACAGTGGTCCAGTGCTGCAGGGTCCATGGCCAAACCACAAGGTGTGGGGCCACGTGGGAGCTCGGTCAGCAATTCCTGGCCCTTTGTGCTTCCTTCCAGGCAAGCTTTGCTCTTTAAAAAAATTTTTTTCTTTCTCAGATGCTAATTTACTTTTTCCAAGCTGTGTCCTAAAGCAGTCATGTTTAAAAAGTGATTTGCTCTCCTCCTGGAGAGGAATAAATGCCATGCATGGCTACTCCTCAAGCTGGTGCAGCGCCAAGTTCACACGCCGTGGGCAGCGTCCAAGAGAGACAAGGCGGGCTCAGCATTATCAAGCTGTCTGCCTGGGCTATTTGCTCTCAAGAGGTACTCACAGACTTTCCCTGAACATAGAAAGCGCACTTCCCAACAGTTCTGGTTTGCAGAGAAATTGTAGAAACTGGCCTGATCAGAGAGAATGTAATGAACGCTTAGCAGATTAAAACAAAACTTTGACCACAGGAAAGCAGGTGACTTGAGTCTACAGGTGCCGTTTCTGATCTCTCAGATCAGTGACTTTTCTTAATCTGGGAGAAAATGACTACACATCGGCAGAAACCTGGGATGATTTGTGTGAGCTGCTACTGCCACTGGCTTTCCTGACCACAGGGCCTTTTCTACCTGGTTTCCTTGGGATATCATATGCCTTGCAGAAACCCCCGGAATTCTTTTCTTTAATGTTATCACCCCTCAGTTACCTGGAAGTGGGTATCATACCCGATACATCTCTCCTGACTTCTCTCACCACCTCCCTCCCATTTCAAACTAATTCCTGTCTTTAGGTTTTATTTACAACATAACCGTGGGAAGAGATTCTCTCTAAGGAACATTTCATCCTCCAAGGCGTCAGAAAACTCTAGCTTTTTTTTTTTTTTTTCCAGTTTTCTTTCCAACTCCCTGCCCACCAAATGCTAGAGAGCAAGAAGACACCCCCATCATCTCACTCTTTCTCAACCCTGGTGTGGGGTACAGTAGAAAACACCCTTAGGATGACCCAAAGGCTTTGGATTTCTTATACTTCCTTATGAATTATAAGCAAGAGTAGCATGTGGAAGCTGGAGAGAATAGGCAAGATGGAATGTTTTATACAGAAAACCCCCTCTTGAAGAGGGAGGGAATAAGGGGTTGTCTGAATTAGGTTAGAAGTGTGCAAAGCTACCAAATAAGAGTGGAATTGCCAACTCCCACCCCACAAGCGGACACTCACTTGTTCAGCTGGGACAAGTGCCCCAGATGTGCCTCTCTAGGGCGTTATCGGCCCATGTGTCAGACTCATGGCTACAGAACTGAAGAGTTCTATATGCAGATGGGCCACTCTAGACTTTCTGCAGAAATTTAAAATGTTACCATAGAACCCATACCAGGGTAAACAAGTGCTCATTTCTACCTCTGAAAGTGTGCAGCACACCAGTGAGCATAGGATCACACACGTCCCCTAATGCTGTTCTAGTTCATAGAGCAGAAAAGTCTGGAAACTGCTACACCAATGGGCATAGCCCACAACTGCATCCATCACAAGCGGGGAGCGCCCTTGCTCCCTGCCCTTAGCCCTCCTGAGCATTTCCAGATGCCAGTGTCCTGGTAGAGAGAGGCTCCCCTGCATCTTGCTCATCTGTCCCACCTCCAAAAAAACACATAGCCAGCAACACCCAGAGCAGTTTAGCCAACCCATGCCAAGCTCTTTTCCCTAACTCAGGACCTAGGAAGCTGCCTGTGGGGAATTACCTACCAGGCAGGGATGGAAATTAATAGGAGAGAGCCAGGCAGCTTTTGGTTGGCAGTTCCCTCTCATGTTGCAGTAACCAGCATTTGCCTCTACAGGCTTGATTAATTACAATCTTAATCCTTTATTTCTCTGCCCTCCTCAAGGCAACAGGAAATAAATGGCTTCAATTTGGGAAAAGTACACATGTATTTGTTTTTGAGATTAGCCGTCTAGGTGCCATGGTAGCACAAGAGGTTAGCTATGACCAGGCCGTTCTTGATGAGGACAGTTGGTTGCGGAGACTGTTGGAGCAAGGCAGGGTACAGAGCCCTTCTAATGCTGAGAAGCAGCAGGGAGAGGATGGGGGAGAGAAGAGAAGTCTGGACCCCAGGAAGCAAGAAATGGAGTTGCTGGTATTTTATAGCCTTCTCAGTGCTCATATTGTTTTCCTTATCGTTTGTGGTACTTTATAACTTTAATCCTGCTCTAGTCAGTGCTTTCTGTTGATGCATTTTTTAAATAATTTAATTGTGGTTGAAAAAATATGACATGAAATTTATCATCCTAACTAGTTGGGAGTGTAGTGCTCAATTGTGCTGCATCTTCACAGCAGAGCTCCAGAGATTCTCAGGGTGCGAGACTGAAACTCTACCCACTGACCAACTCCACTCCCCCTGTTTTCCCAGGCACCGGCCACCACCAGACTGTAAGGTGCCCAATGTGGTTCCATGAACTTCAGGAAGGATGAAAATGATTTAGGGTCTGGTTCATTGAAGCCCTCCTCTAGTAGCTGCCCTAGACCCCATCTGTGGTCATCTACGTTTAGCAGAATGGTAGAGAGCTTTGCGAAGCAGAAAGAGGAGGCAGAGCTAAGAGATTCCTGTTCCTTTCACCCGTGCTCACAGGGAAGGACTATGTCCCAAACTTCAAAGCATCTCATTGCCTCTCTGCTCTAGAATGAGAGGCTCATGGAGGTTAATAATTAACTCACAGTGACTGGTTGACTTTTTATTGCAGTTTCACTTTCCAACAGCATAGCCTTATTTTTAGGGACATCTGTGACCCTTGTCTTACCCTGAAATTGGGGTAGAATGAAAATGAAATTGTATGCTTTTCTGCTACATTTTGAAAATGGAGAGAAATTGAAGTCAGAGGTGGTCCATCCCTGCAGTACACATCTCACGCCTCAGCATCACCTCTTACTCCATGTTTTGACTCCTCCCACCCAAGGATTCTGGTGTAAATATCCTCAGCATTGATTTTACAGGAGAAATCCAATTCCCTCTAGGATATAAATTTCTTTGTGACATTTTTATGTTGTCAACTAGGAATTGACCCATTGTATTTATTTTAAAAACTTATCTCTGTTGATGGGAAGAATTACTACAAATATAATTCCATTATACTAGAGAGGTTGCCCCATCTCCCTGACTGTGGTTTTCCGAGGTCAGTCATCTTGGATATTTTCCAAGCCACCCAAGCACCTCATTCATCTCTGGCCCTCCGGCATTACGGTAATTACACTAGATGGCAGAGGAATTGTTACCAGATAATATCTTAGAAATAGAAAATTATGAGCTAATTTCAGGCCATCTCAAATTAATGAGAATGTTCTTTGTGGAGTGCTACCAATGTAAACCTTCAAAAATGACAAGTGGGAGATATTTAAATCCTTTATCTGTGGAGCTCAGTGCAAATTCTGCAAGTACAACTGATTGCTATTACCTGCCCAATTGCTAGGGTGACTCTCTTATCTTCCTTCTAGGTTTTGTTAATTAAATTTCCGCTGGGGCCTGGCTGTCATCAGCAACCTCGCTTGGGATGGAGTGGGTGGGGAGAAAATGAACCTCTGAGTGACATAACTGGGTCTATGGAACCGCCATTTGGGCTGGAGGGCTGCAGTCCAGGGCAACATCTGGCAGACACAGCACCTCCCTCCTGCTTGGTCTCGAGTGCAGTTCCAGCCTGGACTTCGTGTCTTTGATCTTGTTTTATTGACCCAGAATTATTTCTCCTATGTGGCCAAGACCAAAGGCAACTCTTTAATGTGGTCTCTCCAAGCAATTGACTCCTTTGATCACAGAACAATTTCCCACTTCTCTGTGTCTTGTATCTTGGGGGTGGAGGTGGATGCAGAGGGGGAGGAAAGCCTGACATTTTCCGGCACTGACCTGGCCCCTTTGGGCGTCTGATACATTTATTTTTGCTGGTCCTTCTGTATCAGGTGCTGCATCTCTGCCCCCAGCCCCACCAAGGGCCACTCCAATATGTCTCTTGGGAGTAATAGTTAGAAAGTGCAATCTGCTTGGAATGATGGGCATCCTTTTATTAAGAATGGAGAATATTCAGTTGTCCATTCGAAAGAATGAGATGTGATATGAAGGTTCTGCAGAAGGCTGAAGCCCGTGCCCAGCCCAGAACCCTTACTGGCAGGTCCTCTTCCACTCCATGTACTCAAGTCCCTCTCAGCTGAGAAGTCACCCTGCTCGAACATAGCCCTTCCAAGTCAGCTTGTTTTCTTTTTTTTAAGATGTATTTATTTATTTATACAAGCACTGGGTATAGTCAGAAGCGCGGGAGGGTGAGAGAATTCACCAGAGCCAGAGTGGGGAGCAGAGCAGGCAGAAGGACCGAAGTACACTGCTGAGGGGAGCAGTGGGTGGCAGGAGAGGTCTGTGCATCATGTGGGACCCTTGCTAGCGGCTGGGGATCAAACCGGCTCTGTAGAGGCTGCAGGCAGCTTCGCAGCCCAGTGCTCAACTACTGCGCCACTAGGGGAGGCCCAGTCAGCTTGTTTTCTTAATCAAACTCTTCACCGTCTTCTAAATTAATAATAGTAATCTCAGATATCAGCCTCTGGGTTCAAATACTGGCTCTACTTCCTCCTGACTCTCTGTGCAAATTATTGAAACTCTCCCTCATTTAGTTTCTTCAACTGTAGGATGTGGTTTACAGCAGGCCCTAACTCATGGTGGTGGCAGGCATTCATGAGTGAGGGGTCAGTAGATACACAGGACCAGCCATCCAGCCTGCTGTGTGGATAAAGAAAAAGCATCTCTTCCTCCTAGATTTCTGCCCTTCTCACTGCCTCCCCCTGATGACATTGCTCAATGCACTTGGAGCTGCAGCTGCTGATGCTGTTACGATGCTCCCAGCTTGGTGAGCAACCAGGCCTATGCAGTAGCACAGGGTAATCTCATCGGGAGTCCTCTCCACCCCACCTTCTTTAAGGTCTGGAGAACATCTCCATTTCTTGGCCACCACTCATTTAAGGCACACCCTGATTGGCTGTGACCTGAATTATTGCTCTAGTACTAGCAGACTCCACTTCCTTCTTCCATCCTGAACACCTTTCCCCAAATCATACCTTTCCTGCACCCTCCTGCCAGTTTCCAAAATGCAAATCTGATGGTCACTTCTTAATTGAAATTTCTTAATTTCTTCACATTAACCCCTGGTAAAGTCCAGATCCCCCAGTAGAGCATCCAAGGCCCTGGTGCAGGACCCATGCCTGGCCCGGCAATGTCATTTCCCGCCGCTACACCTTGTCTTCTCCCAGCCCCTCTGCAGCAGTGGAGCCACAGTGCAAGCATTTGAGTTGAGCAATAAGTGATGTTGTTAATATTCTTCAAGTAGGAAGAGCTCAAATAAGTCCATATTTAAATTTAAAATCCAACAAACCTTCGCTACCAATCACAGTTCACAAAGAACAGAAAAATACTGAATTTGATCAAGGATCATGAAAGATAAAATTTAAACAAAAGTATTCTTTTCATGTATTAAGTAACTTTTTGCAAAGTTAATCCACACTGTGGACCAGAAATTCAGTTACACAGTAATACTCCCATGGAGGGGCGAGAGGGACTGATAGGATGGAGCACAAAGACAAATTTTGGAGTGATGAAAACCTTGTGTTTCAGAGTTAGGGTGGTGCTCACACACTGTATAGCATTTGTCCAAATCTCTCTGAAATATACCTTGAAATTGGGTGCATATTATCTATTCAAACTCTAGCTCAATAAATGTGAATTTACAAAACAACACACCTTGGCTAGTATTAGGAGAGTAAAACACAATGAGGAGGCTGGGACCTGGGCGGGGCGATGACCTATAATGGATCCACCTTTTTGGAAAGTAATTTGCTACTTTTTAAGAAACTGTACTCAGACATGGTGATTCTCCTTCTAGAATAGCCTCCTAAAGAAAGAACCATGAACTCACAGAGGTAGATACAATATTAGCCCCAGCATGGGTAGCTGGAAACTGGAGAAAGAATAGAAATGCCTTGCAGTTGCACACTGGTTAAATCAATGTGCAGATTGGATAGAGGTGGCCCATCTGGGCGGAGCAGCCCTCCCCAGCTTGTGAGGGGTTACCAGGTAGGTTTCAGCCCCTCTTGTTCCCACACCTCGCACCTGTCCTATCTTCCAGTCAATCCGTTCAAGGTAGGTGGGGTAGATGCTTTTGACAAACGATGGCCGGGGTAAGTGTTTGCAGTGGAAAGCTACGTGATAGAAATACGGGTCTGATCTTACATATCATCCTATTTGGTTCAAACACATGAAGGCCCTGAAAGGAAACCTACTTCAGTGTAACAAAGTCAATATGGTTCTTTCTTTTGCACATCTACTTTTCTAAATTTCCCTCTAGTCAGTAGTTTTTCTAATTATGAAACTGGGTATCTCCTAATTTGTCAAGGCTCTCCCGCACACTGACACCTGCACAGTGGTCTCTTTGGACATGAGTGGAAAACAGGTCTTCTGTGCTGCAGTTGGGGTAGGGCTGATCGGAGGAGAGGGTGAGGGAGGCTTGAGAAAGTCGCCGTGATTCCCTCTGATTTTGTCCACTCCTCTTCCATCCTGCAGGTTTGAGACTTTTGAGGTCAACAGCTTTGAGCAGTTTTGTATCAACTATGCCAATGAGAAGCTCCAGCAGCAGTTCAACTCGGTAAGCTTTGTCTCTGGACAGCCGTGTTGGGTGGGCAGACTCTCTCTTCCTGTGAGCAAAGGCCCCTGTGGTTTCTCTGCCCCCTGCGTGGGGCTGCAGCAGGGAGAGGGTAAACGAGACTTTCCTTGCGCTTGACCCTCAGTCCTGAACTTGGACATTTAAATAATTACCAGCCAGACACAGGGCCTCTTGGAATTGTTGGGAAATGACAACACAGGTGATGACTAGAATATCTGAGGGGAGGGACTGAGTGGAAGGGGCACCACCTGAGTGAGCATTTCTGTTCTGCCCTGGTGACTGTGACTTAGTGGCCAGCCTTTTTCTGGTGGGTGTGCACCATCCTCCAGGACTTAGAACTAATGGTTGGGCCTCAGGGGAGATGAAGGTTCAGATGTACCTGCAGTTCACTCACCGTGACCTTCCACTCCTTACCCTAGCATGTATTCAAACTGGAGCAAGAAGAGTACATGAAGGAGCAGATCCCTTGGACCTTGATTGATTTTTATGATAACCAACCTTGTATTGACCTCATTGAAGCTAAGCTGGGCATCTTGGACCTGTTGGATGAAGAATGTAAGGTAAAGCTGATGCTTTCATCAGATCAGGTCATTTCCAGACTTGGAGTCGGGGGCAGGACCACTGTGCAGTGCAAGGTTTGCTCTCTAAGCTGGAATTGCTTCTGTGATTAACAGCCATTAGTGTGCTGGGGGAAGCATTAGTGTTCTGTGTACGAGAAGGTTCTAGAAAATGACACATGGAGTGTGAGTGGCAGGTGTTGCTTCATTGGTGAATGTGTATCTATTTGGCTGAGACAAGATGGTTTTATTGGCATGATATGATGGTGATAGAATTTGGCACCCCAGATATCCTTGTCCTTGGAGAAGGACCCCAACATCTAGATAGGCATCCCCAGAGAGTGAGGGTCAGGGGCCTAGGATCCTTTGCTACACCAGGTAGCTTGTGAGTGACACAACATGGTTTGGTGGCAGTTGAGGTCCTCAGAGCTCCCCATCCAGCTTTTTGTGGATGCTGCCCTGAATTGTCAGCACCGACAGAGGCAGGCACCGATGGGAATGAGCAGGTAGGATCTGGGTTTTGTTTCTTTTCTTTTATTTATACATATTTTACATCATTCTTCCTTTTTGTACAATGCATGCTTTCTCCTCTCAGGTGTAGTCCCCATAAAATTCCCGCCTCCAGTTCACCCGTGCACCATCACCATAGTCCCTTGTGTTCTTCTCTCCCCTGTTTTGATCCCTCTCCTTCCTGCTCCCCTGCAGAGTCTCTGGTGTATAGTTGCCCATGGATCTGGGATTTTAACAATCACGTAACTTCTTTAGCCTTTGGTTTCCTGCTCTGTGGATTGGTAGGGGTTGGATCTAGTGATTTTCCAAATTGGTAGCTGTTGAGAAGGGGGTAAATGCATACCAGTTCCATCAGTGATAGAAACTCTAATCAAGGGCCTCCCTGGTGGCGCAGCGGTTGAGCTCTGGGTTGTGAAGCTGCCCCCACAACCTCTGCTGTGCCGGTTCGATCCCCGGCTGCTCCCTGGCCACTGGAGGAGGGTCCCACATGGCGCGCAGACCTCTCCTGCCGCCCGCTGCTCCCCTCAGCAGTGTACTTCGGTCCTTCTGCCTGCTCTGCTCCCCACTCTGGCTCTGGTGAATTCTCTCACCCTCCCGCGCTTCTGAGTGTACCCAGTGCTTGTATGTATGTATGTATAAATCAATCAATCAATCAATAAATCTAAAAAAAAAAAAAAGAAACTCTAATCAAAAGTGTAGAAACCACGTGATTCTTGGTATTGAACCCTGTTGCTTTTACTCTCTGGTCTCCCACATCTTTGCCTGTACAGGACAGAGTGTGGCTTGATCACTAGGGAGAAAGAGGCCTTTCCCTTCCAGAGGGGCTCTCCTAGTTTCATTGCCTTTGAAAATGAAAAAGAAAGGTTAACAGAACAGTAAAAAAAAGAAAAAGAAAGAAAAAGAGAATACATGGAAATCCGCGGCTCACACATTTTTATCTCCTAATGGTTTTCAGCATTTCTGTGAGCTGCGGGCTCCCTCCTGAGTCAGATCCAGGCAGGTGATTCCCCTGTGTGGCAGGTGTGTGCCTAGGGTTGCTCCTGCCAAGTTGCACCGGAGGTGACAAGACACTGGTTCCTGCACGGAGCAGCACTGGCTAAATGGCCAAAGTCCCAGCCAGGGCCTCCGGTCTCCCCTCCTGGAGTTCATTACTCCCTTTCCTGGGTCAGTGTCTAATGCCGCCAGCTTCCTTCCTTTGCTCCCCTCCTCTCCGTAACTGTCTCCTCTATGTTTACCCACCCCCAACCCCAATGGCAACCTTGCGTCCAACCTAGGCCTCTGGACTGTGCCAGCATAACCCCCCACGGCCCTGGCTCTTGGCCTGCAGCTCTTCCCTTGCCTCCCCAGTGGCGAAGATGAAGGTTGAAGTACATGCTGAGAAGCGCTGAGGCCAAGGGCGTGAATCTGCTGGCTTCTGTGATGAGCTTCCCCACCGAGACCATGCCCCTCAGGGTGTGGCTTCTCCTTTGCTGTTTTCACTCCCCTCCCAGAAACACACCTGAAAGCTTCAGGATGATTGCTTCTGCGAACCGAGCACTGCCTGGTTGATTCTCACTCACTGACCCTGCCTGTAGCAGGCGGACTTGAGCTACTTGCGGGTTTGCTTTGTCTTGTGTCTGAGAATCTGAGTGGTGCTGTTCCCCCAGATCATGTCGCAGGAATGTCAAACCACAGCTCTCAGAACACTGACCCCAGTGCTCAGATGCAGAGACTTCAGATTGTTGTCCATTGGGTGGGCCACAAGCCACCTAGGGGTGTTCCAGAACAGTGCAAGTCCGGCAAGGAACAGGTGGTGGCAGGAATGGGGTGAGAGCAGTTAGCGGGCAGCAGTCCCAGGGAGGTCTAAGATGCAATTTTGCAGCGTTTATGAACATGACCTCCTAAATCCCTGGACTTCGCAGCCTTTCATCGCCCCAGTGCAGTCAGGATCTCTGACCCTCACATTTGCCGTCTCCCTGCACCGCCTGGAGCATCTCTTTCAGACTCTGGCTTACTCTGGAACAGCTAAGGCAAAGTCAAATCCATCTGTTTATATGGATGATCCCTGCCTCACGCCCTGTAGTGCCTTCTGTTTGGGTCAGACTTATAAAATCAGGAGCTTTTGGCTTAAGACTGTATCTAATTCAAGCTCATGACACTGGGATGTGGAATGTATTATGCACCTGCTGTGTGTCTGGTCTTGAGGGAAAAACCCTCAGGAGAGGAAGAAAGACTCCCTGCTGGCCACCAAGGGAGGAGGGTCAGGAGAACAATCACCACAGCGAGTGGGTTGGGGCCAGGGCAAGGGCCCAGGAATGTGTTTGCAGGTCAGGTCCTGGAGCCAGAAGAGGCTGGGCCGTGATCCAAGGACAACAGAGTGACCACTGAGTGGTCACCAAGGAGGCAGAGCTGACTAAGACCTCTGGGCCATGGGCAGTGGCCCCAGTTGTGTGGGGTCTCTCTGCCGTCCCCTCCCAAGGCTGCCTGGAGGTGCAGGTCTGAGGCAGTTCAGGGTGTCCTGTTAATCAGAGTGGGGACTCAGAGTGCTGAGATGGGGGAGCACTGTGGAGCTCTCCTACTTTGGAGAAGCTAAAGGAAAATCAGCTCCAACAGACTCTGTGAATGAGCTCTGCCTTGCACTCTGCAGAGCCTCCAGTTTGGGTCAGCTTTGTAAAATTGGATGCTTCACAGCTGATCACACCTGCTGTGAATGTGATGTTTAAACTCAAGCTGCCCAGGATGTGGGGGTTTCAAGGGAGGCAAGATAAGCACTGAGGAACAACATAATAACGGGGAAACATTTTTCTAAGCGATTTAGGTACTCTGGGAATTTGGAATGGCCCAGTGTAATCCACTGCAGCTTTTCTCCCAGCCCATGTTACTGCATTTGTCAACTATCAGACTGTCCCCCACAAGGCATGCAACTTTCTGGATGGGAATTATATACAGCAATAAATCTGAATTTTAAAACTAGGGCTGCCTGCTATCCCCTCTGGAAGCACCCACGGCTTTGACCCTAAGCTGGCTCAGAATTCCCATGGGGGTGGTCGCAGCATGATACTCCTTGGGAACCATACTTTTGGGAACTGCCTGAGACATGTTCCTTCCCTCCTGTCACTCAGATACACGCTGCAGGGTGAGGAAGAATAATGAGATTGCACTGTGAAGAATTGGGTTCTGTGACCCCCATGCGACAGGACACAAAGCCCAGTGAAAGATTAGACTCATGGCACGAAAGCAGCCCCTGGGAAAATCACTTTTCCTGGAGGAGATGCACAGTGTCACACAGGGCCAGCGAGCTGGGATTTCAATTAGAAATATGGAGATGGGGTGACTGTGGATTTAAAGGGGTGGCATACAGGGCCGGTCTCCCAGTGCCTGTGATTGGTTCCAGAAGCTGCAGAGATGGCTCAAGGGACCAGAATATTAGAGCACTTGACTCCTTCAGGTGGAAAAGCCCCTTGACAGTCACAGATTTATAATCAGAACCCAGGCCAAGTCACAAATTGAGATGCTCCTCAGTCCCCAGGCGACAGGGTAGGGTTTTGCTTGCAGGAAAAGTTAATTTCCAGGCTGCTCTTCACAAAACTCTCCTGCCCCGGGCCTCCCTGGTGGCCTTGGGGTTAAGTGTGAGCACTATCACTGCTGCAGCCTGAGTTCAATCCCCACCCAGGGAGGTGACCCACATGGAGCAGCAGACCTCTCCTGTCTCGCCCACTGCTCCCCTCAGCAGTGTATTTCAGTCAGTCTGCCTGTTCTGTTCCCCACTCTGTCTCTGGTGAATCCTCTCACTCCCCTACACCTCTGGCCTAACCCCAGTTCTTCTCTACACAAATAAATAAAAATCATTTTTTAAAAAAAGAGTAACATAAACAAAAAACAAAACTCCCATCCCAGGGTTCTCAGGCTGCTGTGGGACTGCCCGCTCCTGAGCCACGTTCAGACAGGGCCTTTCCTGCCTCCCTGTGTCCCTGTGTCAGCACCCTCCCTGCTGGAGGGACACGCTACTTAGGGCTAACAGGATAGGAGAGGCCACTGCATGTTTCCTCATATTCTCAAATAAGCAACATATTTGCATTTTAGTGGGAATTTTCTGAAAATGTCTCTTAACCCCTGGAAGCAGTTCTAGTGAGTGAAAATACAGATGCTGTCTCGGTGTGAGAGCTGGTGTCAGGGCCTGCAGAGACAGGCCTGTGCGGGGGAGGCCAGCTCTGTCTCCTGTACCAAGATCCTTGTGTTTCATGGAGCCCAGCAGTAGAATGAGAGCAGGCTAGATAGTGGGGAGGCAACCCCTCTCTTTCCTTGCCAGGGTCCAGCCTGCTCTCCTGGGAGTGGACTCTCACCATCACGGGCGTGTGCTGTGTTAGGAGTCACCCAGGAGGTCTCCTTGTTGCACATGTTTGTGAGCCTGTCTGAACACTGGCATGGATGCTTCATCCATTCACCCAACACACCCCACTGCCTTTGTAACTGACCCTGGCCCTTCAGTGCACCTCTGAGGGGTCAGGCAAACACTGATCTCCTGTGCTGACAGAGAAGTGTGAGTACTGAGCAGGAGGTGACACAAGAGAGTCGGGGAGGAAGTATCCCCCAAAGGCAAACCAGAGGGGAGGGGTGTACCAGACAAGGGGAATGTCGGCTTTGCAGAACTTGAAATGGCCAGATTTGCCCAGAGCCCATGAGACTGGCAAGCAGGAACCAGGCAAGAAGTGCTCCTGTCTGGGGACAGAGTTTGCACTTGACTCTGAAGGCTCTGGGGCTGCAGGGCGTGATGCTGGGGTGTGGGATAAGTGACCAGATGGGGGTCATTTTTCAGCCAGTCTTTCTGGTCACTGTGGGAAAGCTCAGTTGGGAAGAGCTTGGTGTAGGGAGCACACAGGCTGCATGTGTGGTCAGGGAAAAGGCGAAACTTTGAGAGAGGAGCCGAAGGTTCTGGAAGGAGGTCACCAGGGGGCTCACTCCCTGATTCCATCCCCAAAGGTGTGGGATGGAATGAGATAGCACAGTCAGTTGTGGCAGGGGCTCAGGAAGACAGTGACAGTAAGCAGAGATGAAGTAACTGGCTCTGGGGTCTTTACCAGTCTGCTCCCTTGGGCTTTTGTGTGGGGATGGGCTCTGGCCCTAGGTGACACCCCAAGCCAGCGGTGGCCATCTCTGCAAGACAGAGCATGATTTCTGCCCAAGGTTCCAAAAAGAACCTTGGTGAAATGCCATCCTGGACCACAGGATTTATACCCCAGGCTGTTAGGGAAGAAGAGTAGCTAGTGAGCCCAAGGACTTTCACTTTTCCACCCTGATTTCTTCTATTTTATTTTAATAGCAAAGAGTAAAATCCAGTTAAATGCATTTTAACAGCTTTACCAGGATTCACGCACCCCACGACTCATCCATTTAAAGTATGCCATTCAATGTTTCTTTGTATATTCACAGAGCTATGCAGCTGCTGCCATGACAATCAATTCTGGAACATTTGTGTCACCCCATAAAGAAAGGCATTAGCAGTCAGTCCTCAATCCCCCACAGCCCCTGGCAACCAATAATCTATTTCTGTCAATACAGCTTTGCCGGTTCTGGCATTCCATATAGAGGGGATCTCACTCCGTGATGTGACCAGTGGCCTACCCCGCAGGTTAGAGGGACAGGACCTGTCAAGTGAGCACAGGGTTGGCATCCAGGCTCCTGCCCAGTGCCTTTTATGCATTACTGTGAGAAGACAGCAAGGACACTTGTATGAAGCCACTAGTAGAATCTTTTTTTAAATTTTATTTTATATATTTTTTACATCATTCTTCATCCTTGCACAATGTATGCATATTCATCTTGGTTATATTCCCAATACAATTCCCACCCCTCTTATTTTGACCCTAATCCCTCCTCTCCACCCCACCCCCATAGTGTGTCTCTGGTTTATAGTTGCTTGTTGATTTTGATTTTTACTTTATTGGCCTTGACTTGGTGCATATGCTGGGGCTACTGATAGCCAGAAGCCAGGTTTTTGTTTTTTTGGTTTTTTGGTTTGTTTGTTTTGTTTTTTTTTTTTTCAAAATACAGGATTTGCTTGCTTTCTCCTAAACTCGTTTTAAATCTACATTTTGGGGGAGATTAGTGTTTTCTCTCTCACCCTGCTCTTCATGGCTACCTCTAAAACTGTTGTTAGGAAGAGATGTTTAATGATGAAGAGCCCATTCTCCAGAACTGTTGAAGCTCAGCTGTGTGATCTCAGGCAAGTTACCTTACCTCTCTGTTTGAGCTGTTTCATCTGTAAAATGCGCATAAACATAGTGCCTAGCTCATAGGATTATTGGAGGATTCGGTGATTTGATTCATCTAAAATGCATAGAAAATTGACCGCTATATAATAAGCACTATGGGCATTCACTTTTTTTTTTTTTTTTAACAAGCACTGGGTACAGTCAGAAGCACAGGAGGGTGAGAGAATTCACCAGAGCGGGGAGCAGAGCAGGCAGAAGGACCGAAGTACACTGCTGAGGGGAGCAGCGGGCGGCAGGAGAGGTCTGCGCGCCATGTGGGACCCTCCTCCGGAGGCCGGGGAGCAGCCGGGGATCGAGCCGGCGCCGCAGAGGCTGCGGGCAGCTTCGCAACCCAGCGCTCAACCGCTGCGCCACCGGGGAGGCCCACACTATTAATATGATCTGAGAATCTTAATTGTGAATTTCTGCTGGCCGTTATTTTTAGTTGAGGTTGGAGGTAAAAGGAGGGACTGACCCATCCTGGGAAACAGGTATACATACAAGCTTGGCTGTTGGTCTCCCTCCCTCACTGAATCAGGCCAGTCAGGGTTAGTGAATCTACTGGGTTATGGAGTCTTCCGACAAGTTCCACGTCATTGTCAAGATATGATTTTCATTCTGGAAAAATAAGCATCAACGTAGGTGGGGCTTCTCACCATCGTCCTGCCCTCCCTGTTCTGGCTGCCAGTTCTGCCCATCCTGGGCCTTTGTGCTCCTGTCTCCTGACCCTGCCTCCTGACAGCCCCTCTGGGCTGACCCATTCCTTTCCCCATACCTGGCGTTTCTAAATACAGCAGGCTTGGGGACAGATATAAAGCAGCAGCACATATAAAAATGCTGAATTAAATATATTTTATCTGCCCAACATAATTAATAGCTGCCTTCAAGAAAAAATTTCTTGAATTTTCTACAGTACTCAGCACTGGCTAGTTAACACTAGTTATAGCAACTTGAATATTGCAGGAAATCTGTTTGCCTACAAAAAGCTTTAGACATTTGTTCTCAAGTGTGTAAGCATTTTACTTGTGGCACATTTTATTAATATACAAAACAAAGCCCTCTTTAAATGCTCAGCGCCAGGGTCACCTTCAGGCTGGTGCCCAATCCAGATGCAGAGTCTAGAGGAACAAAGGGCAAAGCAGTGGACTCATAACTGGAATCATAGGCGGAAGGAGTTATCATCCTTGACAATTTGAATGGCGCTTATGAGTGACTGTTATACTTTAACAAAACAAAATGCTATTTCACTTTTGGAAGTCATCTCTAAAAATATTGAAAGATATTTGAAATCTGTCCTCCTGGAATTGTGAGGGAGGGAGACTTGTAAATCTAACCTTCATTTGGGGTAGGCAGCTAAGTACCACGTAACTCAAGCACTGGTGTGTGCTGCTGTTACTTAGCATGCAGTGTGTGGTTGGACCCCAACCCTAAGTTCTCGGAGGGACGCTCTTGTCCCCAACAAGCTCAGTTTGTAGTGACAAGACAATCCATGAACACAACAGTGGACACTATTAAGAGAGTGAATGTAAGGGCTTAGAAGGGAAGAATTCCAAAGGGAGTCAAGAATGGTCAGGGGAGGCTCCGGGACAAGGACAAACTCGAGCGGGTGCTGGGCAGTGGGTTTTGATGAGCTTATGGTGAGCGATGGGCTCTCCTGCCCAGGCAGCCGGCCTGAGTGAGCAGGAACTTGGTGGTGGGGGTGGATGGGGTGTGTTCATGACCCAGAAGTCACTTCCCGACCAGAAGGAAGAAGCCTCTTCAGATTTGTTCTGATCCTGCGCCTGTGACCGTGACCTCCACACTGATCCTCTGACCCTTTCAGCTTCCCTGCCCAGCAGGATCCTTGAGGCTGAGCGTACTGCTGCAGGCACCGCTGCAGCCAGCCCCACGCCATGCTGAGAACAGGCCAGCAGGCCTGTGTCCGTGGTTGTATGCTTTCCACGGGCCAGTTAGGATTCCTTCTGAGCTGAATCACACCTCTTAAATTGACCTCAACTAACTGGGGGATTCCCATGCTGAGAACAGGCCAGCAGGCCCCTGTGTCCGTGGTTGTATGCTTTCCATGGGCCAGTTAGGATTCCTTCTGAGCTGAATCACATCTCTTAAATTGACCTCAACTAACTGGGGGATTCCCTCCCTCTGCCATGACTCTTTGCTTCCTTTCTTCTTTCATAAAGCACCTAAATCCTTGGTTCTGCAGGTCCCCAAAGGAACCGACCAGAACTGGGCTCAGAAGCTGTACGACCGGCACTCTGGCAGCCAACACTTCCAGAAACCCCGCATGTCCAACACAGCCTTCATTGTCATCCACTTTGCCGATAAGGTGAGCTTCGGTGCTCTGTTAACCCCACCCTAGCTGACTGGGGGTTTCTAGGCTAAGAGGGCATTCATTGTCCCTTTTGAACTCCAGTGGCCTGAAGTATTAGGTGGGGTCTCCTTTTCTTCACACCATCTCTGTGGTACCCCAAAATGCACGAGTGACAGAACCCCACAGTAGGGGGTCATATGCTTAGCAAATATACTTTCAGGGTCTCTGTCCTTGGAATGGAGCCGCACGTCAAATAGTCATGAGTCTCCCTGCCTGGAGGTGGACGAGGAGGAGAGACCCGCAGTGGACCGCTCCTTTGGGTCGCTCCTATCCCAGTCACTGGTTTTGACATGGAATTTTTCATGTGGATTTCTCTTCTGTAGGGCTGGCCCAGTGCTTTTCAAATTCTCTGTGGTTGTAAGTCACCTGGGACCTGGTTTAAATGCAGGTTCTACTCGGAAGGTCTGGGATCTGACTGACAAGCTGCCTTTGCAGACCCCAAAGGAAGCCTTGTATTAAAAGCTACCTTATAGGAGTGCCTTATTCAACCAAGATATCTTCCCACAAAAAGAATGCTTGATTCCTCTGTACAAATCCTGATTACATCTTGGTTTTCATGTCCCCTCAGAACACCTGTGGGTTTCTTATCTACCCACAGCTCTTTTCAGGAAGCCCTGTGTGAGTGAGCTGAAATCATTCAAGGTCATGAAGCTGGGAGGAGCTGGTCAGGATGAAGCCCTAACTCCGGTTTCTGTCTCCTGCCCTGGCCCTAGGTGGAGTACCTTTCTGATGGTTTTCTGGAGAAAAATAGAGACACAGTGTATGAAGAGCAGATCAACATCCTGAAGGCCAGCAAGGTAAGGAGCATCAGGAGCTAGGAAACAGCCAGAATGTCCACAGGCAGAGTCTTCTCCCTAGTGTGGAGGTGGAGATGTTGGGCAGGGCAAGGTGCAGGGGTTGTGGGGTGCTTCATTTGAAAGCATTTGAAGACAGCATGACAGAGGCAAAAAAGCAGAGCTTGGCAGAGGCACCTGGGACAGATACCAGCGAGTGAGAGGACATGGGGACCCGGGGTGGGAGATGAGAGGTGACCAGCAAGTCTGAGGGTGAAAACATCCCTGACATCCATTAAGTCACTTGTCCTCATCGCCAGACTGCAGATGTCAAAGTTCTTAAGCCCCTGGAAATTCTAGAATCAGTGCATGAATTTCTGCTGAGACTGCAGAACCTCCCTGTTGGCAAAATCTTAAGTGGACTAAGAGGTGGGAGCTAAGGAGACTTGAATCTGCCAATGTGGAATGTCCTTTTCTATTATCCCCAGGACTTCAGTTATTTCCTTCTCGAGAGCATAACAGACGCATAGCTTAATGACAGATGTTGGTAATGGTGTGAGAGGTGAAAAGAAATTGCTGTGGAAAAAGAATATGGGTAACAGACTGACTCCTTGGCTAGGAAGACTCCCAGAACTCAGAGTATATCGTACCAGTGGCTGTGGTTTATTACAGCAAAAGGACACACTGCAGGATCAGCAAAGGGAGAAGGGAGATGGGGTGAAGGCTGGGAGAACCAGGTGCAAGCTTCCAAGAGCTGTCTCCTGGGGGCCCCACAAAATGTGCTTCCTCTCTGCAGCAGTGAGTCCTGACAACACCTGTGGAGGGTCCAGCAGGGCAGCTCGCCTGAGCCAAGGCAGCGAGGGTTTTTACTGAGACTCAGTGATGCAGGTTCCCTCTGTCTCATCTGTTGCAAACCCTCCTGAAGTCCAAGGTCCCAGACACCAACCAAGGGTCGGTCTCCTAAGCAGGCCTTTCTGTGGACAACAGTGTTGGGCTGCTGTGTTAGCTCTGTTATCTACAGGATATCATTTCATGTTGGGAGCACTGGCTTTTTATCAGAAATGAAGTATAAGCTCATAAAAATTTAAATCATATAGAAATAGATAAAAGTGTATTGTCTCACTCCCTGGGTGACCTTTTCATCCTCTGACATAAGCATGTTGGTAAATATTAAGATTGAATAAGCCTCTTTAATTTTTCACTTATTATATCTTGGCCATCTTTCCACATGAGTCTGTATGTTTTGGGGGTTTTTTAGACAGATGCCAGTATTCTGCTAATTCGAATAATGCTGTAATGAATGCACGTTGCGTATCTTTGCTAACTCACACAATTGTATCTGTCAGGTAAATGCTTAGGAGTGGAACTGATGCTTCAAAGAAGGTATACATCAAAAGTTTATTGGCACTGCTCAACTGGAATAGAAAATTTGGTCTCTGATCTTCTCTTGAAAGGACTCCCTTCTCTTCCCTGCCCACCAATTCTGCTGCAATGCTAACATTCCCCTTCACTGACTAATCTTTCTGAAGAGTCAGCAACCTTGTTACCCAGCTCCTCCCTCCTCCCCCTGGGCAAAGGCTAAGCGCTGCTGTGAGGGAGACCACCAGCCACTCACGCAGACCCAGAGGGCCTTCCAGCCTTGCCAGACCCCAGCACACTCCTCCCTGCACTCATTCCAGCCCAGTTAGACACCCCAGAAGGTAGGCCAGGATCGACAGGTCACTGGAATCCTATGAACGTGCTCTAACAGAAGGCAGCTGCACCTCAGAGAGTGATTTCCAAGGGGTGGAGTGTCCCTGGAACAAAGGGCAGGTCTGTAAGTCCAGCAGCCTCTCCTTGTTTACTCAGCCTCTGTATTTTCTTTACAATCTCTTGTTTTCTTTTAATTTTTTTTTATTTTATACATTTTTTACATCATTTTTCAGTTTTGCACAATGTATGCATTTTCATGTTGGTTATAGTCCCCATACAATTCCTACCCCCCTTGTTTTGATCCTACTCCCTCGTTTCCCCCTGCCCCCTGTAGTGTGTCTCTGGTTCATAGGTGCTTGTTTATTTTGATTTTTACTTTATTATAATTAGGCTTTTTCCTGGTCCCTTATTTAGGTTTTCTAAATTCCTGCTATGAGTGAGACCATCCGGTATTTTTTTTTTTTCTTTCTGGTTTATTTCGCTGAGCATGATCCCTTCTAGCTCCATCCATGTTGCTGCAAATTGCATGAGTTTATCTTTTTTGATAGCTGAGTAATATTCCATTGTGTATATATACCACATCTTGATCCAGTCATCAATTTGGGGGCATTTGAGTTGTTTCCATAGCTTAGCTAATGTAAATAGTGCTGCTGTAAACATAGGGGTGCAGGTGCCCTTTTGATACCATAAAATATATAGAAGAAAATATAGGTGCAACACTACATGACATACATCTCAGTAACATCTTTAAAGACACATCACCCAGAGCAGTGATAGTGAAGGCAAAGATAAACAACTGGGACTACATCAAATTAAAGAGCTTCTGCACAGCAAAAGAGACAATAACCAAAACAAAGAGATAACCCACTGACTGGGAGAAAAATTTTGCACACAACACTGATGATAAAGGACTGATCACAAAAATCTACAAAGAGCTGATGAGACTCAACAAAAACAAAGTATATAATCCAGTCAAAAAATGGCAGAAGAGCTAAAAAGAAACTTCTCCAAAGAGGAAATGCAAATGGCCAACAGGCATATGAAAAAATTATCAACATCACTTGTTATCAGGGAAATGTAAATCAAAACTACCATGAGATACCATCTCACACCAGTGAGAATGGCACATATTAAAAAAACTAGCAACAACAAATGTTGGCGAGGATGTGGTGAAAAAGGAACTCTCCTGCACTGCTGGTGGGAGTGCAAATTGGTCCAACCACTATGGAGAGCTGTGTGGAGATTCCTCAACCTACTAAAGATAGAGCTTCCATATGACCCAGCAATTCCATGCCTAGGTATTTACCCAAGGGACACAGAAACAATCTCTCATTTTCACAGCAGTTCTTGCAAGGCGTAAGCTTCTAACTCCTTGTTTAAAGAGAGAAAGAGACCTGGAAAGATACAAGGCTCTATGGCATGGAGTTAATGCCAAATTCTTTTCCTGGTTTTCCTCTCACTAGGCATAGTCTTACATCCTGTGTGTAAATTCATCATTGTCAGCAAAGGGTACTTTTATTTCATGGGGGAGCTGCTTGTTTTTCTCCTTTGTGTGCCCCCCTGATAAGAGCTGAACAATTCATTATGAATAATTAAGCAGCATGAAGATGGAAGACACCCCCAGGTACCCTCCCAGCCAAAGGGATGTTTGAAGAACTCCCACCCAGTGCAGTGAAATAAAAGGATGTTAATATGAATGTAATTAGTAAAGCCAGTTACACTGCCGAGGAGGTTATAATGTAGCTAATTGCTTTCTCAGCTCTCAGGGAGATATAAATAGGGACTTAAGTCAAGAAATGACTATTTGAAACCTAACTTCAAGTTACTCACAGACCTGATTTGTTTAAGATACTAGAGGATGGAGCTTTTTCCCTCCAGTTTTTGTTGATTATAAAAGACAATATTTTGTCAGCCTCAAAAAAAAAAAAAAAGTCTCAGGAGTGCCTTCTCTGCATTGTGCCTGTGTCAGGGCCCTGAGTGTGGGTCACAGGGAAAAGCAGGGGGTTGAGAGCTGGTGCAATGAGTGCCAGGCAGTTGGGGCCGTCTGGTTGGCACAGATGCCAGCCCTTTCCTCTGCCCTTGCAGTAGGGATCCGGACATCATGTAGACCATATTGCCTAAGGCCAGCTACCCTGGGCCGTGACAGCCCCCAGGTCCCCAAGTCACCGCACACGAGCTCACACAAGGCCCACCCGCTCTTGTCTCCCTTCTGCTCCTTCAAACTTGACTTCACCCATCAAAGCTCATCAAGGAATGAGTGTCTGTGTGTCCATCACTTTCCACACTGGTATGTTCTTTACAGACTACACACACATGTTCCATTTTGAACAAACATATTTCCTTTTTAGAGAGCAGATATTTGTTATAATTTTTAAATTTTTTTATAAAACAGCTTTATTGAGATATATTCAACATACCATAAACAGTTGCCCTTAAATGTATTTGGAGTAATTCTTGTTAAAATCCATTTGCATTGGAAGTTAAAAAACTTCTAATATTTAGAATAAGCAGGTCACTATGTAAGAGAGAACCTTTTAGTCAATAAAACAATATAATCATTCCCCTTCCAATACAGAAAAACCTATCTTTTTCTTCTTACAAAAAAAAAAAAAAATGAAGCATGAGTCCTCCTTCAAAGCCCATTTATAGCCCTTTAAATCAAAAATATTTCTTACCTGAAAATTGGATGTTTTTTCTCAAAGGGTGGTTTTGACCATGTGAAGGAATTGATTGGAGGAAAAAAGTGTATTTTTTTTTTTAACTACTTTGCAGCCAGAGTTTTTCAAGTTTCTAAGCAAGAGATTCAATCAAAGGGTTTTATAACATGCCTTATTTTAGTTTCACATGTCTACTTTAAAGGAAATAAATGTCACGTTCTTCAAAACAGAAGTGAATAAGAGTGATTTCCAAGGTAACCGTTATGTGTATACCTGTAATAGAACATTTTTCTTACACTGTCAATTGGTCTTTAGAAAAGGTTTTCAATATGTCTTTTAATCCCTTTTCAAATAGATTTGCCTCAGGCTTTTAAAATCTATATATAGACTTGAATAGCAGAGAATACCAAAGCCAGTACCTTTGGCCACTTTCAAATCAGTGACAAGCCGTATTAGAGAAGTGCTGGGTTTGTTTGAAGGTATTATCAGAGTGTTTTCAAGATTGAAGGGAGCTAAATTTTAGCAAGGCCTGGGTGGATGCTGTTTCCTGAGGCTGTCCTAAAATGAATTATAGTAGATAGTAGTTCCATTACTGGTTGGGTAGGTTTATAAACACACTCTCAAATAGCTTGAAAAGCATAACTGGAATCTGTGAATTAAAGCAAAAACAAATTTCTCTTTCTCACGCAAAACTCCATTCTCTTGTATGGATCCTTTGTTAAACAAAAGCTTGGCGACCTTGTGATTTTGATTTTGGTTGTGACCTTAAGTTTGTGTATAGTTAGGACACTACTGGGTAACTACTGTGTGTCTGAACCAGCCCTTCATCCTATAGGTGATGGGGGGTGCAGTGGTCGATGATGGAGGTACAGTGGTGGGTGATGGGGATGTAGTGGTACATATTTCTTGTCTGGTCTTTTACTGTTGCCTACAGCCCAAGGTTGTCAAAGTCAAACTAAGTGATTCCTCTTGGTCTTTCTGCCCTGTAGCCAAACTAGAAGTTTACTGAGTTGTTTTTTTTTAAATGGGGCATAAAATGTGAGCCTATAACTCCTTCTCAGTGTTAATGTCTAAAACCTCATCTCTTGCTCCATCTTCCAGCTCCCACTAGTCTCAATAGCAGGCACCTGCTGTTAAACAAAGCCTTTAAACTGAAGTACAGACTCTCCAGCCTAAACCTCAATTGTGTGAGGCGAACGTGATAACCACTACACTACGGAAACCGGGTTAAAACCTCAATTGTGTTTATGCCCACACTACACGGTGCCAGTGTGGGTTGAAAAGACTTACAACTTAGGAAAATGACTTGAAGTTTTCATTCTCTTAAGTTGTAAATCCATTGTTTAATGTCGAATAAAAAGCACAGTTTCTGTGATTAAAACTGGAAAGAAGCTTAGATTTTATATAGTGCTCTCATTATAGAATCTGATTCTGAAGTTCCTTGTGTGATTTTGATACATGCTCCTGACCTTAGAACCTGATTTTTTTCACAGACAGAGCCACTATAACTGATTTCTGTAAATTATACCCCATAGCGAGTGTAATTGTGCAGCTGGTGTTATCTATGACTTGAACAACTTGGAAATCCATTTCAGAAAGCATCTGAATTTGAATACTCAGTCATTGTTTTCACTGGACATGACAGACTGAGTCAGGGATGTCTTTAAATGTGGGGCTGCCTTTGACCTTCTGCTGTTTCCCTATGGAAATTGCTCGGCATGTCTGAATGAGCACGTGACCCTTTCTCACATGGACCTAGAAGTCTGACACCTGTCCACACAGACTCCTCGGCCCGGGCTGTTTCCAGGCCCTTCTCGTCCTGCCACTCCCGCACTTTAAAATGTGTTAAATGTGTAATGGTTAAGGACTAGGCCTTTAAAGAAAGGGTTATGGATTAGGTTTGTACTTAGAGAAAACTGCCTGGTGGGTAGGAGACATTGGGTGGGGTAGGTGCTAGAGTGGAAGCCATCAGGGGAGAGCTTAGGTAGGTGAGCCAGGGCGGCAATGAGTGCTGGTTAGTTAAGAAAGGACTGCAGATGCTCTCCATAGACAGACTGGGTAATTGATCAGATCTCCAGTGTAAATCTGGAAAGGCGGGCTCCAGTGGACATCAGAGGGAAGAACGTGCCGAGTGAATAGTCAGACTGTCATCATAGTGGCAGATCAAGGTGGAGAGGCAGGCGGGAGGGTGACAGATGAGGATGCCGGCAAGGAGGAGGCCGCCCCGGGAATGAGTGTGGAGACAGAGGATAAATGGTGATGCATTCAGGAACGAACAACATGGAGAAGAGGCGTGCAGGGGCTGGGCCAGGGAGACGTACTGGAAGGAGCAGGGAGGAGGGAGAGTGAGAGAGAATTGGAGCTGCTGTGTCTCAGGGGAGGGGTCCGAGGGAGGCAAGGGAGGGTGGTGTGGAGACCCCCAAAGACATCAAGTGAGATGATGTCAACCACTGGACTTGCCAGGTAGGGTCCCCAGGTGTTGCTGTCAAGATCAGTTTCAGCAAGGTGGTGTAGAGGTCAAAGACTGTTGGGTGCAGGTGATCTGAGATGGGAGACATGGAGGGCGAGGTCTGGGTGCCTCGCCTGCGGCAAAATGCAAGTGAAGTAAGATGCTGAACTGGGAGTTTTTCCAGCGTGAAAGACATTTGTACATAGTTACATGTTCAGGGGGAGGTGTCAGTGAACAGAGAGATTGAAGATGAGAGGAAATACAGGTGTTCAGGTCAGGGGATGATTTAAAGGCGTCATCTCGTGCTATTCCCTCACTTTCACACATGAGAAAATTAAGTCTAGTAAGGGGAAGGATTTGCCATGGGTCACCCAACTAGTTAAGTTGCAGAATCAGATCTAAAGGTTGGGTCTCCTGACCCCCCGGCTCAGTGTGCCTTTTCTGCTCTGCCACATCACCTTCCAGTTGCCCACCTGGTTATAAATCCGGCCTCTTGACTCCTAGACTCACATGGATGGGCTTAAGTCCATTATCCGAGAGGGAGGGAGTGGGATCAGACTGTGGGGCGTTGGAGGTAGACAGGGGTGTTCAGACAAGGTGGTAGGAGATAGAAAGACCCCTGCTTTAAGGGGCGCTGAAGGAATAAAGGGGCGGGGTGGCTAAGAAGGAGCAGAGCCCAGAGCCCTAGGCTCTTGCACTTGGGCCTCCTTTCCACTGGGTTGAAAGTGGGTCACTGATTGGGGCCCTTTCATCCCTTCCCCACGGGCAGGTACAGGTAGAGGCCTTCTAGCCCCAAATCCACTTCCCAAAGGGGACCAGACTGTGTCGTGAGGGCTGGGGCTCACTGTGCCATGAGCATCTCATCTGCAACCCAACCTTTACCCCGGGTCAGGAAGCATCAGCACACACAGGTCATCCTGTGGAGTCTCACAACAACTCCATGTGACACGGAGATTCTTATCCCCACTTTACTGAGGAAATTAAGACTCTGGGAGGTGAAGTAATTATATGAGCTGGTAATAGTAAGTGTGGAAGATTTTTGAATAGTCTATTAAACCATAACTCCCTTCTCCCACTCCACAGGGAAATGACACTCTGCCCATCTATGTAGGTGAAAGTTGTGAAGGAAACTTGTTTTTTCACCTTCTTTTCTTAAAACTAAGATCTAAGTCTCGTACCAAAATGCCTCCCTAGTGGCACAAGGGGTTCAGTCTCAGCATTATGAAGCTATCGGCAACCACCGCAACCCAAGTTTGATCTCCGGCCAGGGAGCTACCCACATGGCGCAGCAGACCTCTCCTGTCTCGCCCGCTCTTCCCCTCAGCAGTGTATTTCAGTCCATCTGCCTGTTCTTTTCCCCACTCTGTCTCTGTTGAATCCTCTTACCCCCCTTCCCGCACCTCCGGCCTGCATCCTACCTCTTGTAGGCATAAATACATAAACCTTTAAAAAAAAAAAGTCACCCCCTTAAAGTGTTTAGTGTTTCTAGTCTGTTCACCAAGTTGTCTTCCCATCACCATTTAAATTCTAGAATGTCCTTATCTCCCAGGAAGGAAACTGACCTCACTAGCAGTCACTCTGCTGTTCCCTCTGCCAGCCCTGGGCACCACTGAAGTACTTAACATTCCTGGACAAGCTCTAGAAACACAGTCACACACAATGGCCTCACATCTGGCTTCTCTCACTTGCGCGTTTTTATCTGTGTGGTGCGTGTGTGAGGACCTCCTTCCTTTACATTGTTAAAGAACATTCCACTGCATGGATATGCCGTGTTCTGTTTATCTGACACGTGGGTTGTTTCCACTCTGGCTGTTACCAGGGGTACTGCTCCAGAGGTTGGGGTACACGGTTCTTTCTGGGTGGGCCTGTTTCAATTCTCAGGTGACTCAGAAAGCTACTGGAAAGCGTTAAAGCAACATGAAGTACAGAGATCTTCTTCTTGATTCTCCCCTGTGTTTGTTTCTAGTTCCCGCTGGTGGCTGACTTGTTTCATGACGACAAGGACCCCTTGCCGGCCACCACCGCGGCTGGGAAGGGCTCGTCTTCAAAGATCAGCGTTCGCTCCGCTAGGCCCCCCCTGAAAACCTCCAACAAGGAACACAAGAAAACCGTGGGCCACCAGGTCAGCCTCAGCCCTGTGGTAGAAAGTGGTGGTCCTAGCACAGACGTTGGCACAGAGGCGGGGCTGTCCTGGCTGCAGATGAAGAATGGCTGCGGGCTCAGAGGGCACCAGGCTGGCCTCAGCAGCAGAGCCCTGCCTCCCATTGAGAAGGAAACTCCAGAATGTTCTATAGGGGGAACTGATGAGAGAGAAAGGGGATGGTGCTAGCCCTTAACAATGCATTTAGTCGCTGTGGCAGATCACGTGACAGGACCGCCTCAAGGAGGGCCAAAGGGTCTAGAAGTCTAGGGTGGCGAGGAGGGTTAAATATACCTGGAAACCAGAAAACAACTTTTGTAGCTGTCAACTCTTCAAGGATTTTACATCCCATGTGTCCTCCGAGGGAAGAGAGAGCCTGCCAAGCCCCTGGCAACCACTAACCTTTCTGTAGGATTTGCCTCTTCTGAACAGGCCATGTAAATGCAGTAATCCAGGATGCCCAGCACCAGATGCCAAGGCGCCAGGGTTTGGGAATTCCAACCTCCTGTCCCAGGGATCAACCCTGCATTAGGCTTGGAGAAGGAGGTCTCTCCCCATTGGCTTGCAGATATGGGGGGGACTTGATTTTGGTCACACAGCTGGATAGGAATGTCAGAGCCAGGATGTAAACCCAGGTCTATGGATTTCTTGGCATCTTCTGGATTAACAGTAATCAAAATGATAATATCAGTATGTACCACCACTGGTCTTTGGGCATTTTGTCATTTATATACAACCAGAAAATCTTTTTTTTTAATTTTTTATTTTTTACATCATTGTTCATTTTTAAACAATATTTGCTTCCCTCCACCCCCTCAGGTGTAGTCCCCATAGAGTTTCCTTCCCCAATGCACCCGTGCACCATCACCTCGGTCCCCTGTGCTCCTCACTCCCTCCCTCTGATCCCTCTCCCGCCTCCTCCCCTGCAGGATGTCTCTGATTTAAAATTGCCTGTTTTTGCTTTCTTGTGTTTTGTACTGTTACTATTTTTTTACACTGATGTCTTATTTGGTTCCCCTATATTCCTGCTATCAGTGACACCATCTGATATTTTTCTTTTTCCTTCTGGCTTATTTCACTGAGCATAGTTCCTTCTAGCTCCATCCACATTACTGCAAATGGCATGAGTTTATCTTTTTTGATAGCTGAATAATATTCCATTGTGTATATGTACCACATCTTCTTGATCCAATCATCTATTTTTGGGGCATTTGGGTTATTTCCAGGTTTTACCTATTGTAAATAGTGCTGCAATAAACATAGGGGTGCAGGTGGTCTTTGAATCAAAGTTTTTGTGTCCTTTGGGTAGATCCCTAGGAGTAGAATTGTCGGGTCATATGGTAGCTCCATTTTTAGTAGACTGAGGAACCTACAGACAGCTTTCCATAGTGGTACAACCAGAAAATCTTAAATAACTAGACCTTGCCTCTTGTCCCCCAGTTCCGAACCTCCCTGCACCTGCTTATGGAGACCTTGAACGCCACGACCCCACACTATGTCCGCTGCATCAAACCTAATGATGAGAAGCTCCCCTTCCAGTAAGTGCCTATGTGGGCCCTCGTTCGGCATCCCTTGTCTGTCAGGAGTCGGCCTGTCAAGCCCGGCCTCTTAGCGCTTTTTTGGGCAGTTTTAATGCAACGGGGTAGGCTTAGCACCTGGAATAATAAGTCTTAGACTTGGGAGATGGTTTATTATCTGAATACGGGCCCATAGACATTTACCAAACAGCCCTGCCTGCTGCCCAGAGGCCTTCAGAGGATGAGAAGAATTGGTTCCCCCACCCCACTTTGCATAGAGTGGTGCAGAGGAACGTGCACTGGAGTGGAGAACCACGTAACAGTGCATTAAAAGCAGACGTGCTTGCGTCTCAGTGAAAATTCACTTCAGAGACAGAGGATTGCTTGAATCGTCAAGGAATTCTTATTTTAGGAAACTTGACCGTAGGTGACACGTTGAGCTCTACCCTGAGCTTCCAGAGTATCCACATGGGGTCCATCTTCCTCCCCTCACGCGCTCATACAAAGCTGCCTCTACTCCTGCTTTAAAAGTTTTCTTCCGGTTTTACCTCTGCCCATGTGGCTGACCCACCCAAATCTATGTCACAGAAATTGTCAGTGTTTTTGTCCATCTTTGGTTTGTGCCAAATTCCAGCCCAGCATTTCTTCATGCTCACTGTAGCTTCACTGGCCACCTCATATTCAGCAGTTCTAAAAACAGATTCATCTAGGCTCCTTCCCCCAAAAAATGGTTCCTCTTTTTCCTCTGGTTGGTAAATGGCATAACCATTTCCTGACATCTCATCCACCCATCAAAGTTGATCTTCCAAACTAGAAACCTGAGCCTTACTCTGGACTAGTGCTGTCTGACAGAACTTTCTGTGATAATGGGGATGGCCTACAATCTGTATTGTCCAGCGTGGTAGCCATGACACCTGCACAACTACTGAGTGCCCGGGAATGTGACTGGGGTGACTGAGGAACTTTGTTAAATTTAATTTACTGAAATCACATTCAAATACCTGTGGCTGGCTAGTGGTTGCCATCTCGGACAGCATAACTCTTGATCCTTCCTTTTCACTTACTCCCCAGTGTCCTGTCACTGTCCAAGTCCTATAGCGTCTACTTGATAATTTTCCACGTTGGTCTCCCTTTATGCTTCCTTCTACTGGTGTCTTGTTTTAAACTTTATTTTACTTTGAATATAGTTTTAAGCTTTTAGAACACTTTCTCACTACCTCTACAGCCTCTTCTTCTATTCCCCTGAGCTCCCACCTGCTCAGTTTATTTTTGAATTCTTTAAAACACTTTCTTCCCATCTCTCTGGTTTGCTTTCTGTCCTGGCATAATTTCTTCCTGTGAAATAATTCATTTTGGCAACCCTGACTCTCAGGATGCATGACTAAACTGCCCTGTGTAGTTCCTATCAGTTAATAAGGCTCATCTTCATTCCTGTGCTTGAAAAGGTTAGGAGGACAGTATTCTTGGACATTTGCTGGTTGTTCACTCTCTCCCTTCCTTCAAATTTCTGAGATGTGCATAGGAATTCCTCCGTGTGGCACCTCCGTGTGACATCTGTTTACCAGCTGCCTCCAGAAAAGAAGAGATTATTAGAAGAGGCATGTGTGAAAGACTTAGATTATGTGTGAAGGGCAAAGCAGCCAGCCAGGTCCACGAGAGAAGAGCTGAGGTTGGGTACCAGCTCTGCCCCTGCTGCTGAGACCTTGGGTGGTTCCTCCATCAGGTCTGGGTGCCTGGCTTGTTCTGTCTCCTCTTGCTGGCCTTCCTCAAGTGAAAGAAGACTCTGGGGACTTTGAGGACTTTCTAATTCCAATAACCCATTTTTCTAAGACCGTCCTTTGCCTTTAGGACCAAAAATCATCCTTCCAGAAAGAAAGTAGGGAGAGCACAGAACTTATTCAGAAAATCTAGTTTCTAGACCAGACTCTGCTGCTGATTGCATGACTGATTACAAGCCTGTCCTTCTCCTGCTTTGTCTCATTTCTCCATTTATCAGTTGTGGTTAAAAATAATTACCCTAATGAAAGAATTTCAGGAGGTAATTGTTGAGGATTATTTGTGGGAAGTATAAAAATTTACACGATTAAAATATATAGTTACTGACATTATTCTAGAAGGGAAGGGCTGTATCCCTCCCCATCCCCTACAACCTGCTTTCTCAACCTCAGCAGTCTCGACATGTTGGGCCAGGGGTTTGTGGGGCTGCCCTGAGTGCTGTAGGAAGCTTAGCAGCATCCCTGGCCTTGACCCACTGGATGACAGTCACATCCCTATACTACTGTGACAAATAACAATATTTTAAGATATTTCTAAATGTTCCTTGGAGAACAGACTTGCCCCCAGTGGAGAGCTGCTGTCCAATACTAAATGCTTCAATGGCATCTCTTGTGTAATTCTTCTTCCCTCTGCTTCTTCCTTTATTCAGAAAACCTCTGAGTGGGGCCACATCTCACAAGTGTTAAATAGTGGCTAATTCTTTTTCAGTTTGACTCCTTCTCCGTGAAGACTCTAATGACTGCACAACACTGACTTCTTTCCCCTGGACCCTGTCATCCTTTTACCACATTTATCTTGTATTCCACATCTGTCCACTTCTCTCCTCTGCAAGTAGGAATATTCTTGGAAAGCGCAGGATTCATTTCACTTCTTATTCTACAGCAATATTCTACTCAATATATGTGCTTTGCATCAATACTGGGTGTTCTGTTTTAGACTTAGCATTGCAGGACATGTAAGTCATTGACGACATGGCTCATTTCTCTGCAGACGAGAAGATAAAGTTCTTCATCTATATGATTCTTAATGAAGCAGCTGTCATGATAAAAGCTAGTCATACATGTGCCTTTATGTTGTGCCAGGCTTTGTCCTATTTATTTCCACAGCCCTCATGTTTCATCCTCTTACACTGTAAAATGGATCATAGTATCCCCATTTTATGGATGAGGAGAGAGGCTCAAGGAGGTCATGTTATTTGCCCAAGTCACAAGCACACCTGGTAAATGGTCTTGTCATGATCCAAACTCAGGTCACCCTGGCCTGAAACTCACCTGTTAGTCCCTGAGCCAGGTACTGTTTTTGGTGCCAAGTGTGTGCATTTGGGCCACTAAATTGAGATAGATGATCACGTGGATGGAAGTAACAAGGGAAGGCTCTGAAGAGGAGGCGGGAATGAGACTTGGAAGGAGGACAGAATTTATAGGGGGAAAAAAAAGAGGGGTACCCTGGTGAGAATAGGTGTGTGCACAGAGCCTCAAGTACAGATTTAAAGATGGTGACAGCTCCAGTGCCTGCTGATCAGTGTCTTTAGTCCATGCTTGCCCCTGACCTGGAGCACAAGGCTTGATAGCATGTAGCCCAGGGCAGGAAGGGGCCATTGTCCTGCTCTTCTGTTCCATTTCTGATTTGCTCTCACTGCTTGTTTCTGTGTTTTTACAGCTTTGACCCAAAGAGAGCAGTGCAGCAGCTCAGAGCGTGCGGGGTATTGGAGACGATTCGAATCAGTGCAGCCGGCTACCCATCCAGGTAAGGTGCCCCCCAGCTACCCCTGCCCCTGGGCAGCCAATCACTTGCTGTTAACCAGAAACAGAACCTCCAAAAAAAGTACCCAACATGAGAGCCCAAGCTGGGGGCAATGGAATAGGATTTTCAGTTTGACCTGAGAAATGTGGGCGTCAGTAGTGACAACCTTTCAGGCAGCTTTTCAAATCTCAAATCAGCCTTGGTCTAGCTGATGAGCCAGATCCAGTGTCAGAGGGATTTCCCCTTTACTCAGCTTCCACCTGGTCCTCTGCACTTTTACTTACCTCTTTTCCTGTGTTGTGGTAAAATATACTGTCATATTTATCGACTCAGCTATTCTTCAGTGCACCATTCAGTTAAGTTCATGCTTCTCATGCAGCCGTCACCACCATCCATCTCCCCAGCTTTCTTCATCTTGCAAAACCAAAGCATTCCCATAAATATTAGCTCCCCACTCACCCTCCCTCAAGCCCCCAGCAGCCACCATCCTACACACCATCTCTGACTTAGGCAACTCTGAGCACCCTGTATAAGTGAAGTCCTACAGTGCTTGTCTTCTGTGGCAGGCCTGGAACTGTGTCCTCAGCTTCCTCCACCTGGTGCACAAGCCAGGATTTTTCAAGGCTGTGTACTATTCCACTGTATGCATAGCTCCCCTTCTGTTTGTTCATTCACCTGATGGTGGACTCCTTTACCTTTTAATGTAAAAGAGAATCACATCTACAATGGAAAACAGAATGTCTTTGAGTTAACAAACAACGGTTGTGATCTAACATGCATTGTGGGCAGCCACCAGCCTCCCTAGCATCTGTAGGAGCTATGCCAAGGCTGTGGGGCACCCTTTGGACACTTACCTGCACTACCTGCAGTGACAGGCCAGTGCTCCTGAGATCTTACAGAGACGGTCACATGATTTGGAGGTGAGCACTGTGCTGTAGCAGCCCAGAGTCGGTGATGTTTCCACAGGGATCCTCTGCCCGTAGTAGCCGTGTGTGTCAGCAGGTGGGGAGGGGGGAGATGCAGGACAGCACCCCCCACTTCTCCATTTGGCCTCTCCCCTCTACAGTTGACGGACCATTTCAGTGCAGCAGTTACTTCCCAGAAACCACTTAACTAGCAGCAAGTTCCCAAATGTTAGGACTGGAAAGGTAGTTGCTGATGGGATTAGGAATTTGCATTTGGCCTGGAAAGTATAAGATTTGTCACTAATCTGCAACATGCAGGCAGCTTTTCAAAACCCAGCAGGTTGAGGCATTGTTCAGAATGATCAGCCCAAGCCGGGCTCAAGGCTATTATTATTATTTTCTTTTCAGCCACATTTCTCTCTGCTTAGAAAACAAGACAGAGAGCGTCCTGGGGCACCATCTCATTTTTTGACCCTAGGGATTAAACATGTATTGCTGTTAACTCCATTAGTGAAGTGGGCTTTGCCTGCCTGCTCCCTGTCTGTGCTGCAGTGTCTGACAGCCTCAGTGGCAGCTCCAAGCACAGGGTTCAGACCAGACGTGGGTCATTCGACCTGAGGACTGGACACGGACCAGGGGGATGCTCCAGTGCTGCTCCCAGCACTTTCATCTGCAGGAAGTCCACATCGTGAGTCCAGTGTTTCTCAAAACTGCATTATCACCACCATTCGGGGGTCTGGAAGTCAGCTGAGTGGGTTGTGACCCACATCTTGGGATGGAAAATACACTGTGACATTTGGGTCACAGGGCATTGTGGCGCGACCCTCCATCAGTTTCCTGTGTGGGTGTGGGTGAGCATGATTTGAAATACACTTTCACAAATGAGACCCATGGGACGTGAGCTGCTAATGGTCACCAGCTGGTGTATGGTTGAGTTAGGATTAGCTCTACCTTTCCTCTGCCCTGCTAGGTGGTTTTGCCAAGCATCTTAACACCCATATAGCAAAGTGTTACCATCTAAACAGGCCGCAGCTGCTCGTAATTGTTCCTGGCCGCTGGTGCCAGTTGTGGGTTGTCAAGTGGGAGATGACATCGGGGCTCTCCCAGCTAGGGGAGAAGAATCAAGGGAGGCACCTGAAGACAGGACACTTTAAGGCAGGGGGAGGCTTGCGGTCCCGAGTCAGTATCTAAGGAGTCTTCTGTTTCACTGGGATCTTTCTAGCAGGTTGGTTTACTAGTTAGGCCAGTGATTTGCTGAGGGAGTGAATCTCTTTTCATGGATGGTGTCAAGGAAGGGTTGGCGTTCATGAGTCCCACACAATCGACTAAAGACCAGGCTTCAGGCAGAGCAGGTCCCTGCACAGCCCCACAATCTGAGTCACAGATGGAGCTTACTCTCATCCTTGCCATGAAATTGGGGTGATTACACACCACCCACACTCCTGGATTTGCTGTCTCAATACAAAATCTGCTTGAGGAAGAAGGAAGAGTTTTACTCCTGTGCTCACATATGAGCTTTGCATAGAATGAGGTGTTCTTGCCCTCGTGGTCTTCTCTCCTGTCAATCTGTCCTCCATGTCTCATTCAATATCCAGCATTACCTCTATGCAAGTTGCTAGGAGGGAATTAATGATGTCGGTCGTGGCCTCTGCCCACCAGGAGCCCACAGCCTGGGAAAACTGATACATCAAAACCAGAGCAACATAGAATCAGGTGCAGATGTGCCTAGAACTGGCTCCTTGAAGGAAGTGAGGTCTGTGCTGGGCCATGAAGCATGTGGAGGATTCTGATCAGAGGGGGGACTGTGAGAAGCCCCCAGCTAGGAAGTCACCTGTGGTCCAGGCATGGAGGGTCCGTAGTTTGCTTTCCCTACCAGGTGCATCTCCATCCTACCATTCGGCCTTCTGGTCACGGCATGCTAGGAGGCCAGGTGAGCTGCTCACCTTGCCCAGACACCCCTGCCTTGGCAGTCAGGAGAGTACACCCCCTCTGTGCAGTTGGAGACTTATGGAAACATTCCCCCAATGTTTACCCCACCTGGCTGCGGCAGCCTGACCAGCAGACCTGGACACCCCAAACTTTCTAGCCTCTTACAGGTCAGCTGATGGGATGTGGGGGGCAGAGTTCCATTGCAGATTTCTTTCTAGCAGGTAATTACAAGGACAGCTGTACCTTTTGTTTTTATAATTGCAGGTATTGCGGAAAGTGTAGGAAAGGAGGGAAAGGCTGTATTCCTGATGTCACAGAAAATGTTACTCAGTGCTGTGATTTGAATGTTTGGGCTCAGATCCAGAGCTCTGCCTTCCATACCCTCCTTATATGTGCTGTCTCAGCTGCTGTTGTGAGAGCATTAATGAGCGGATTCCCTCCCTAAGCTGCCATGTGAAAGGGTGACTTTGGAAATGAGGCACCATAGTTCCGTGGCCTGTTTTTGTTAGTGTTGTGATAGCGTCGAGTCATCTGTGTCGTCATCTGTGTCATTTCACTGAGGTCCTCACCCCCTTGCACCTTCTCTCCTGCAAGCCGCACACCTCGGCGGCACAGGAAGGTGAGCGGTGAGTGGGGCGGGCAGTGGACCAAGCCCCCACACTGCCATCTTCCAGCCCCACGCATTGCCTCATGTTCTGCAGCTGCCATGGCGACAGGGGGACAACCTCCCTGCTCCCTCCAGGGACTGGCATCGCCCACTACGTCTGGGGAATTTGGACAGCAAATACCACCGAAACCCCATAATAGTATGCAAGACTACTTGAATATGCAACATTTATATTTTTTCAAAAGAAGCGACTATAAAGCTTCAGTTCTTCCTCCATCTCCTTCACTTCAGAATAACTCGGTGGTGCTTTCTGAAAAGATTTACACTCTTTCCCCAACCTCCATACCCCCAGCCCCATATGGACAAAATCACATTAGGATTTCAGGGCTAGCGGGAGGCTTGAGAACTGGTGTGATTCACGGTCCTTTTTAAACCTGATTAACCTTAGAAATGTAATTACTTGCCTTGCTATTAAAAATTCTGCAGAAAAAGAATAATGTGGCACTTACTTAGGAGTGAAATGATTCTTTATCTCAGAATCTCACGGCCTTCCCTCTGGCTCTGGAGTCAGATGCTGGGTTGTGCAGCAAAGTTAGCCTTGACACAGCTGGGACCCCTCCTCAGACCCGTTACATCCGAATCTGCCCCTTGACAGGGTTTCCCAGGAGGTTTTTAAGTGCATGCTGGAGGCCAGTGCTGCGCCCGGTCACGTCCAGGACCACTCGAGTTTCCTCTGTCCTCACTTGGGGTCTCGTTCCAGCTCAGAGCCTGTGGGGAAGAATCCCCCCGCCCTCCCCCTGCAGCGAAGCTGAGCCACCTTCAGCCTTGGGTTCCCCGCAGGCCTGAGCCTGTGTTCCCTTGGAGGGCCAGGATATAAGTCGGGGACAGAGGAGAAGCAGAGAGAGGGTGTCTGGGGGCAAGAGTGGGGGTGAGCAGCTGCTCCCTCTGCACGAGGAGCGCCTCTCTGGCATCAGTGCTAAGTAATGACAAGTCCTGTTTCTGGGTTTCATGAGGGCCACCCACCCACCTCATCCCCTTTGTTCATCGTGTTGTATCATGTGGACTATTTTTTTTTAGTTGGCATATAATTCATGTACTATAAAATTCTCCCAGTTTGTTGTGCAATTCAGTGATTTCCATTATGTTCACAGAGTTGTCCAACTCACCATGATCTAATTGTGGAATATTTCTGTCACCCCAGAAAGGATCCCTGTGCTCTTAGCAGTTGGTCCCTCTCCCCTCCTCCCAAACCTGGTCAGCACTAACCTACTTTCTACTTCTATAGATTTGCCTGCTCAGGCTCTTTTATATAAATGGAACCATATAAAATATGTCCTTTTGTGTTCTTTCACGTAGGATTATGTTTCCAAGCTTCATCCGTATTGTAGTCTATGTCAGAAATTTCTATTCCTTTTTATTGCTGAACACTATTTTATCGTGAGCACGTTTTATGTTATCCATTCATCACAACGCACATTTGACTTATTTCCACGTTTTGACAAGTATTAATAATGTCACTGTGAACTCTTGTGAACCTGGTTCCGGGTGAACATATTTTTTATTTCTATTGGGAATATACTGAGGCAGGGAATTGCTCGGTGATAGGATATTTATCCTTTTGAAAAACTTCCAAAGGGTTGGAAGCTCTGCTTGTATAAGCCTCATACGCATCCCTCGTTTAAGAAGCTCTGCTTCTGGACAGAGAACCATGTGTTCTCTTTAGCTTCACTTGGAAGGTCTTCCTGTTACAGGTGACGGAGCCTTTCCTGTGAGATTTCCTCTCTGGGTGCACAGAGGCCGCTTGTGTCCATGGTGAGGGACACTTGTAACTTCCCAGACCCCAGGGCGCCCACCAACCCCTTTTGTTACTGCCAGCCCTTCCCTGCTTTTTTGTTACCTGCCAGCTCTGTCCTCTGCTGGTCTGCTTCTGAGGTGGCCTCCCCAATCCAGTTCACCTCATTGTCTGAGGAAACCTTTGCGAAGCAAGCTGAGAGGCTTGGGCAGGAAGGAAGAGTAATTTAGATCTTTAGGAAGCACTGTGGGAGGTACTTGAGAGGTACCTGTGAAGTGGATGTCATTTTCTCCACTTTGCAGATGGGGAGGTGAGGTGTCTGAGCAGTGACCTGGCTAAGGTCACTTAGCTGCTCACTGTCAGTGCAGACTTCTATGTTCTGTACTCCAAATTTATTCTGTACTGGTCTGGGTGTCTTGGCAATTCCTACTCCACCCCCTCGTAATTTCCTTGAGCCTATCACATCCCTGAGTTACAGAACTGTCAGCAAAAAGATTTTGAAGTTGGAAGCATTTAAGGTTTTTCACCAGCTAAATGCTGCTCTAATTATTTCTCCACAGAAATTGCAAACTCACAGGGAGAAATAAGGCAAGTGAGTGCATAAATAACTGTGATGCAGAATGTGGGAAGTGCCCAGAGTCAGGCTGGAGTGCTGAGCTGCTTTCAAGGGAGAACCTACCCCCCCACCCCGGCAGAGGCACCTGTAGCTGGCTGGGTGTGGGGAATAGGGAGACTTAGCTTTATGAGGCCTTTTTTGTATTGCAATATTCCATTTGATTTTTGCCCCAATCCATCTCACCCTCTGTGGAAGTCTTGGTGGAGAGAATGGTCTATGATTGGGTGGAAAGTCATAGCCAAGAGCTACTTTGGTGGAAAAAAGCTGTACACCAGAATGTGCCTGAACAGTGTTATCTCCAGGGTTAAGGCTTGGTGGCCTCTGTTCAATTTCTGCACTAGAGAAAAACGTTTACAATGAGCAGCATTAGTTTTAATAAGAAGAAAACCAAGTTATGGCAATCTAATTGCCCAAGAACAGATGAGTAGAGGAAAAAGCTGTGGTACAATGGGCTGCTACTCAGCTATTTAAAAAAATTAACACTTGGGCCTCCCCTGGTGGCGCAGCGGTTGAGCGCTGGGCTGCGAAGCTGCCTACAGCCTCTACAGCGCCGGTTCGATCCCCAGCCACTGGCGAGGGTCCCACATGGTGCGCAGACCTCTCCTGCCATGCCCGCTGCTCCCCTCAGCAGTGTATTTCATCACTCTGCCTGTTCTGTTCCCCACTCTGTCTCTGGTGAATCCTCTCACCCTCCTGCGCTTTTGACTGTACCCAGTGCTTATATAAATAAATAAATATATCTTTAAAAAAAAATTAACTCTTGCCATTTAACAACATGAACGGAACTGGAGGGAATCATGCTAAGCTGAGTCAGTCAGAAGGAGAAAGACAAATATGGGATGATTTTATTTATACGTGGAATATAAAGAAAGAAAACAAAGATGCATCCAGAAGTAAACCAAAGTGAACCCTAGAGACCTGACTGCAGAACTGAGGCTGCCAGAGGGGGAGGCTGGGAAGTGGGCAGCAGGTTGGAGAGGGAACTCAGTGGACTATAGTAAGGGCCTGCAGGTGCCTTGGTGGTAGGTGTTGTGTGGTAACATACATTTCAAGAGCTGGGAACCTGTGCCCCTAAATCATATAGTGATTTAAAATATTGCCTCAAAAAAAAAACCCCTAAAAGTTAAAAATAACAAAATGGAAAAACATTAAAAAAAAAAAAAAAAAAAAAAAAAGGCGGGCTTCCGGGGGGGAGCCCACTTTGGCAGCAGCAACAGTGCGGTGGTTTCATGTGCTCAGGCAGAAGCCCTGTGAGCACTTTTCCTCTGGTCAGCCCTCCCAGAAGTGCCTCCAGAACCCCCCTTTTCCCTCAGCCTCCCAGCCATGGTTCTGTAATTCAGCCACACGCTGACATTCCCAGAGGGCCCTAAGGGAGACAAAACGTCACCCACCGCCCTGTCTCCCGCCAGGTGGACCTACCATGACTTCTTCAACCGGTACCGGGTGCTGGTCAAGAAGAGGGAGCTGGTCAACACGGACAAGAAGGCCATCTGCAAGTCTGTCCTGGAGAGCCTCATCAGGGTGAGCCCATGGGGCGCCCTGAGAACTGGGGGGTGGGGTGTGGAGAAGATCCTCTGTGGTCTACCTGCTTCTTGCTGGAACTGTGAGATGCTACTCCATTTTCCTACACCAGTGACTTTGAAGGAAAGCCCCTTTGTGTGTCTAGCGCATTCCCTAGACTTTTTCATATGTTGGCACTCACAGAAAATGAAATTATTGGTGCAGCCCACTAGGTCCATGCTGGGGCAGCTCCTGGCCACAAGCTGCTGGCTCGGGAGTGTCCAGATGCTCTGCAGCTTGAAGCTCCTTAGTGAGCCACCTGCCTCGCCCTCCCCCCTCCCCGCCCCCAGCAGGGAGTGTGGGAGGGTCTGACCTGGAGCCAGGGCCCAGCCTGGAAGGCAGCAGAGGGGAAAGGGGTTGCTGTGCTCCTCTGTCTTTATGGCATCGCCAGCCTCCAGCCCACCTCCAGGTGCTGGTTTGGAATAAGCAACAGATTTTCTTTTAATTAAAACAACCTGAACTCAACACTAACCCTTGAGACTGGAGAACCATAACCATGGAACCACTGGACTCTTGTGAGGGGCAGAGCCTGAAACAATTTATAGTTCCAGAGTGTTCAGGGATTTCAGCAGAGAATGATCATCCTCGAAATAAAGGGTTAAATCACATCAAAAAATCATCCCTTTAAGAAAGCAATAGAAAAAATTACATTAATCTTTATTTAATTTTCCATTATTGTTTTGCTAGGAAAAGCTATTCACCTGGAGTAGCTCTTTGCCAGATTGATCCGGTCTTTCGGTCATGTGTTGTGTTATAAAAGTGACGCGGTCTCCTTCTGAGCCTGCCTTGGCTGCTTGAGTCCGTAGCTCCAGACAGTGCAGAAGAGGGTGCTGAACACTCGGGAGCCGGATGTGGACAGTCTCATTAGCTGGAGGTTGCAGTTGGTTATTTGGAGTCTGGGGTTTTTGCTGTGCTGCATCTGTCGTATCCACATTTCAGAAAATTTGAAATTCAAAAAATTTTTCATGAGTGATAAAAATATATATTCAAGAGCCCTCAGATTTTCTTGCTTGTCCCGGGAGCTGGCCCATGCATGTGTGGCCAGGGCTCATCGTTCACTCTCCCACCTGGCTGACTTCTCTGGCCCAGGTCACAGCGCCCCTCTTCCTCGCCCTTCCCTGGATTTCTCCAGGCTTATCAGCAGAGTCTGCTTCCCACCAGAGGGTCCTCTGGAGCTGCCCCAGGTCCAGCGGGCTGAAGCAGCTTCCTCCTGCTCTGCTCCCTCCGGCTCCCTGGACCTTGTGTCCCTGCCCAGGGCCGCCTCCCTGATGGGCTCAGGTGCAGACCTCGCCTGGCAGAGTGGCCTCTGCTCTGCACCAAGCATACCAGCTTGCCAGCGCCATGTGTCCTGCATGTTCCCCACCAGCCCAGCGTGCTCCCCACCTCCAATGCATGCAGAGCACAGTCTTTGTTGACAACTCCCTGCCCCGGTTGTGAGCACTGGCCTAGCACAGCAGAGCCCACCAACCATTTGTGGAGTTATAAGCGGACAAGTGAATTACTTAATGAATCATTATGTGAATATGTGCTGTTTGCACTGTGTGGAAGGTTTTTTCCTTCTCTTTCCTGTCTGGGCAGCTTCTGCTGTCCTTCCAGACTGGGCTTTCCAATGCTTCTGGTCTGTGGAGTCTGCCCTGGCTTCCAGGTGGGGTCAGGGCTCCATCTTCTGCTGGTCAGCAGGTCTCGGCTTCTGTCTTCCAGGATTGTGTTTATACTCATGTAGTGGCACCAAGGGTTTGTCATTTCACTATACTGTCAACGCTAAAATGGCCAGGGTCCTCTATCTGTGAAATAGAGTTGTGGCTTGGGATGGATAGCTAAGAGTCCTTTCTGTTCCCTCAATTCCTGATTCTTGGAGGAAGGATCTCTGAAAGGGTCTCCAAAGATGACCCTGGTTGATGGATACATGAATAGTAGTCAGCAGATTCCAGTAGGTTAGAGAAAGTTCTAGAGTTAGAGAAAGCAGATCTGAGAGAGGATTATACAGTGAGACCAGGCCAGTGGTGACTGGTTCCAGCAGGTGGGAACTTCAAAGTCATCATAATAGAATCAGGGACTTTGTCTACCAGCTTGCTCCTTCCTGGTGCTTTTTCCAGAATAGGAAGCAGAACATGTGGACTCTGGCTCCTGGGGTGCAGCTGGCCCCTCCCAGCTCTAGCTCTGCTAAAGCCCAAGCATCCAGTCTTGTCTCCCATTGACTGTGACGCTAAGCTGCATACCTTATGCTTCTGGGCACCCCCTCACTGAGCTGCAGCCTGTTCATCAGCAAAGCAGAGACAAAGCAGGGCCTCAACCTTCCCACCCAACTCAGCCTCTGGAGGAGCATATGCCTCTGGCTGTCCTGAGTGCACACTGGGTGTTTCTGGCTGTGCTGAGGACCCACTGTGTGCATGGCCTGAGCAGACCAGGGCTGGATCCAGGCTGGCACCTGTCCCTCGCAGCTTCACAGAGAGCCTGGCCGTGGAAGGGATGTCAGTGACCGTCCTCTGGATACTGTGCCCCCGCCCAGGGAGCACCATCTCCCTTAATGTGGACCCTGGGCTCCTGTTAGCCCTGTACGGGGTAGGCCACGAGAAGTGGTGAGTTGCTTTATTTCAGAGTCATTTATCACCCGAAACATAGTCGGGTGTGTGTTTTTCCTCAGCCCTTGGCTCATGGCTTCTTTCTAGGACCTCCATGTCAGTGAGCAAATTAGTTAGGAGCCAATTCAGCGACTGTGAGTTAACAGTCACTGTTCTCGCCCAGGCTGCCGAGTGTTCTTTTCTTACCCACCGGAGGAGCGCAGGGAAGGGCAATGTATTTTTATGTAAACAGATGTCATTAGGACAGCAATTTTATATCCAAAAAGAAAGGAAAAGAAAAAAAAGAAATAACAGTCTGAAACTGGACAAAATTATTTGCGGCATTATTTACAATCTGGAATGCCCCATACAACTGTGTGGTCTCTTGAGGATAACCTTTTTAAAATGTCAGCCAGATCAGGTCACCCCCTTGCTCAGAGCACTGCCCTCCACACTTCCCTTCCCACTGCTGCACCGACCTACAAGGCCTTTGGTGATGGTGATGGCTTCTCCCTCCAGTGACCCTCAGGTCCCCCTCAGCCATCCTGGTTTTCCTACTACTCAAACATACAGAGCTTGCCGCTACCACAGGACATTCACTCTGCTCTTCTCCTGCGCTTTGCTGTCGTTGCCTCCTTCAGTTCACCCAGGTCTTGCTCAGCTGTCACCTTCCTAGAAAAGGCTTCCTTGGTTATCCTATTTAAATATCTTCACCCCAATTATGCTCAGTGAAATAAGAAGGAAAAAGAAAAATCTTGGATGGTTTCACTTACAGGAGGAATGTAGGGGAACCAAATAAGGGACCAGGAAAAAAAATAAATTAAAAGAACTAACAGGCAACTATTAGAGACACTCTGCAAGGGAAGAGGAGGGAGAGGGATGAGAACAGGGAGGGAATGTTCTTATGCAAGGGGCCCTGGTGATGGTGCGCGGGTGAGTTTGGCGGTGGGAATTTTTGTGGGACTGCACCTGAGAGGAGAAAGCATGCATTGTACAAAAAGGAAGAATGACGTAAAATATATATAAAATAAAATAAAATTTTTAAAAAACCTTAAAAAGCAAATATCTCCACCCCACCCTCCCACCCCCAGTTTTATTGTCTTCCTAATCCTCCCCAATGCCCAGCAGACCTGTGTCTTTGTTGGTTGCTGAAGGGCAGGCGTCTTGCTCACTGCTACTCCCTGGACCCCCAGCCTAGGAAGGAGGGATGGGGGGACTTGGTATCTGTTGATGATGCTGAGTGTTCATGTGTATCTAAGAAGGAGGTGATATCTGGCGAGAAATTCTGCAGTGGAGGAACTGGGGTGGCAGGACTTGTTACCTCTCTGCTCACTGATGACCCACCACCTGCCCTCCCTGCTTTGCAAAGGATCCTGACAAGTTCCAGTTTGGCCGCACCAAGATCTTCTTCCGGGCAGGCCAGGTGGCCTACCTGGAGAAGCTTCGGGCTGACAAATTCCGGGCAGCCACCATCATGATCCAGAAAACCGTCCGGGGTTGGCTGCAGAAGGTGAAGTACCGCAGACTGAAGGGGGCGACCTTGACCCTGCAGCGCTACTGCCGAGGACATCTGGCCCGGAGGTGAGCCGAGCATGACAGGGCGGGTGGGGGTGGCTCTCAGCAGCTTGGCCCCTCTCTCGGCCTCTGTAATCGTGGCTTTTCCTGGGCCCTCCCAGCTCCTGGAACCTTCTCCCCTGTGTCCTTCCCAGGTCAGGAACTGGGTCTAGTTCCAGGTCTCCTGGTTTCCCCTATTCCCATCCCACCGGCACTACCTAGGACCAGTGGGCTTTGCCAGAAAAACCACCATTTTACCTTTACTTCAACGCCAAAGTAAAATAATCTGCCTTTAGAAAAAGAGGCAAATTCAACTTTAGTCGCAGTTCACTTAGACTGAACTTCCGATTTGTCTCACCAATTTCAAAATGCCTGGCAAGCCCCTTTTATGAGTGGTCGCACTGAGCTAGCGTGGGGTGTGACTTGTCTGCCCACAAGCAGCTCTAGCAATGGGAGCGCAGAACTGATGCCAGTCAGACTCCCCTGCCTGTCCAAACACCATGCAGGAGAAACGCCTCTGCCATGCGCATTCCCTCCTGGCTCACCTGATCAGTTGATGAAGCTTCAGGGCAGGCTGTGTCTCCACTGTGACCTGAGACTCTCCCCGTTCTTTGCACAGTCGGGACATTAGAGACCCAGTTCAAAATCTGCGACCTCTCCAAGTAGAGAATTGCTTGGAGAAGTCAATAATTGCTATGAAGTCCTGCACTTGCAGGCCAAAGTTTCACAAGTGGCTGCTTCGTCATCTCTGCTTAAATGTAAGAGAGAGCGCCCCTGAGACCTCATGGTGGGGGAGATCCTTTGTATCCTGATGCAGCCTGCTCAGACTCAGTTGCTCGCTCTTTATCTGAGCATGACTAGAGATGATGAATGCCTTTAATTACCTCCAGAGTGTCAAGTGATGATCTGGAAGAAATGCTATAGAAATGAGAACACTGTCAGGAGTAGCAACAGTAAATTATTATCGACGGCCTGTGCCAACTAGTCAAGGCATCGCTGAGTACCCTTGTGCTCTCAGACACCAGATGGTGAGGATATAAAGCAGGGACGGCCTGCATGGAGCCTGTGTTCTTGGGGCTCTGCAGGGTCCACATGAGGAGCGCATAACTTAGGGAGAAGGAGCTGGGAAATCACTCAGATCAGCAGCGGGCAGGGCAGGGTGTGTTGCCGCCACCTCTGGGCGGCAGTTGTTTCAAAGGTCCTTTCTAAGTGTTTAATATCCCGAGTTTCTACTGGCGCACTTACTATGAGCCTGGCATCAGAAAAAGCTTTTAAGACGCCCAAGGGGTCTCAGGCTGACTTCTCATGTGGCGGGTGAGGTGGGTAGTGCAGAGGTGAAACAGAAAAGCAGGTGTCCCCGTGCAGTGCATGTGGGCAGCCAGGACTGGGGAGATGATAAAACTGGAGAGGAGTGTAAAGGTCTGAGGTTTATTCCTTCAAGCACCTATGAAGCCAGGCCCTGTAAGATGATTGAGACACATCTCAAAGCCTAGTGAGGAGCCAGAGACAGACAGGAGTATAAACACTGGAACTTTCCTGGGGGCAGAGAGGGGTTGTAGTGGGGGAGTGCACAGGTGAGGGTCCAGAGTTGGTCAGACTTAGACTGAGTTTTAAACCTGTGGGAAGGCTTTTTGACAACACAAGGAGAATGCTGATTCTGCCATCCTGAGCCTGTGCTTCAAGTGCTCAAGGGGTTGCTGCAGTCCTAAGGGAAATGAGAATCGGCTTGGTCTGGGGTGCCCAGGCAGGCCCAAGGGAGGAGGCTGACATTGGTGACTGGCTCAGAGGCCTCGGCCGCAGGCCCACTGGCGCTCCATCCCTAGGCTGGCCGAGCACCTGCGGAGAACCCGGGCGGCCGTGGTGTTCCAGAAGCAGTACCGCATGCGGAGGGCCCGCCTGGCCTACCAGCGGGTGCGTGGGGCTGCTGTCATCATCCAGGCCTTTGCCAGAGGCATGTTCGTGCGCAGAGCCTACCACCAGGTACGTAACCACCCAGAAGGAATCCCAGGCTACAAGCTCAGAACTACAGTGGCAGCCAACAGGTTCTCACTCACATGACCTTTTGTGGGTGCTCCTGTTTTTTAAGTGATTTCACACCTCTGCTCCCACTGAGTCATTTCCAAAGTCCCATGATATGGTGTATTAGTCGGGGTTTTCCAGAGAAACAGGACCAAGATAAGGTGTGTGTGTGTGTGTATTTAAGTTTATGTATTAAGACGTACTACGAAGAAATACTCCAGAGGTCCCCAGTCTGCCATCTGCAAGCTGGAGGCCCAGTGAACCCAGTGGTGTAACTTGTTCCAAATCCAAGGCCTAAAAAACAGGGGAGCTGATGGTATGAGTCCCAGTGCAAGGGCAGGCGATGAGATGGGGTGTCCCAGCTCCAGCAGTGAAAAGGGGACTCATTCCTCCCTCCTCTACCTTTTGTGCTATTCAGGCCCCCGGTGGATTGGAGGACACCCACTCACATGGGGGAGGCTCGCACCCATTCATATGTACACCTTAGAAACCCTACACAGAAACCCAGAAGCAAGGTTTAATCTGGGCGCCCTGTGGCCAGTCAGATGGACACAGATTGACCATCACGGGAATGTCGCTCCCCTGACAGCTGAGCCCTCGGAGAACCTGCCCAGGGCGCACGGGCACTCAGTGGCGGAACTTGGTGACTCTCTGGGTCTCAGATTCAAGAGAGGGGGTATTGTTAGGGATCATCAGTTCCACCCCTTCACAAAGTGGTTAGGAGCCTGGTGCCCATTGCAATGAGGTCAGGAAAGGGGCCCTGCCCCCCTGCCAGGCCCTGGCTAGCTGGCCCAAGTCAGGATGCCTCCATCCCCCCAAAACCCCCACGCAAGCAAAGTGCATGCTAAGATGAGAGATGACTTTGCAGGAAATATCTAAATGTTCTTTTTTCTCCCTGAAACAAACATCTGTGTCTTCTATGATCAGAGAAGTTATGATTTTCCAAATAACAAATGAAAACACTAAAGTGACAAGCAAACGTGACCGCATGGTCAGCCTCCGGGATGGAACACTCTCTGATGCCATCCAAGGGGAAACCAGGCCCCAGGGGAAGGCTATGAAACCCTGGGGAGGCTGGTGACGTGTGTGCGCCCAGCTGTCTCAGAGCTGTGATGTAGGCCATGTTGGTCTCCCACATGTTTGCTTATTTACTCATTTACTCCACAAACATTTATTTTGCAGGGCACTGGGGCACGAATATTAATGGTGCTTTAAATTCTGAGTGGTTTTCAACTTGGTATGAAAAAATACCAGTGAGTTCCAAACCAAGTTTATAATTAGAAGCCATTAGCCCATTGTGAACTCTCACTGGAGAATTTTGCTTCATCTCTCCAGCTCCGGGACAGGATCCAAATCACCTGATTATCCAGCTGGTGGTATCAGTTGGATAATCTTTAGTCCTCTCTAACTTTGAGCTTTTCACACCTTGATTTTCTAACCAGTAAAATACACAAAAAGGAACTTGGACAGCTGATTCCTTGCAGGTGCATACAGCGGCAGAGCCCAGTTAAAATTTACTCTTAAAACAAATGCTACTAAAGTCTTAGGTCTGAGAAGCGTGACCTCTTTGTACCTCCTAGCACTGAGGCTATTCCTGCTTCTCCCCTCCTCTGCTGGCCCATGAGCTCCCCTTGCTCCCATGCTGTGTGCAACCCCCAAGAGCACACTTGTCCCCTGCCAGGTCCTCGTGGAGCACAAGGCCACCATCATACAGAAGCACATGCGGGGCTGCATGGCTCGCAGGCATTTCCAGCGTCTGCGGGGCGCGGCCATTGTCATCCAGTGTGCTTTCCGGAGGCTCAAGGCCAGGCAGGAGCTAAAGGCCCTCAAGATTGAGGCCCGCTCTGCAGAGCACCTGAAACGCCTCAACGTGGGCATGGAGAACAAAGTGGTCCAGCTGCAGCGGAAGATCGATGACCAGGTCAGTGGCGGTGGCTCCCCTGGGGGCGGGTGTGTCACTAGGGTGTGTTTAAAAGACACCCCTGGCTTCCTCCAGAACCTGAGGGAGCAGGGCAGTCCTTGGGGCATCACCCCACTCTGCAGGAACAGTCACTGATTGTGGCAGACAGAATAATAGTCCCCAAAGATGTGCATGCTCTAACCCCCAGAGCCTGTGAATATGTGACTTAACATGGCAAAGGGGACTTGTAGATTAGATTGTTGGGGATCTCGAGAAGGGGGTATTCCTGGAGTACTTGTGTGCATCCAGTATTATTCATAAGGATCCTTGTAAGAGAGAAGCAGAAGGGTCAGATTCTGAGGAGAATCAGGTATTGGAGTGATGAGAGGCCAGGAGCCAGGATTGCCCAACTATCACCAAAATACTAGTCCTCCCTGTGTACCAGCATTGCTAAGTAGCGTCCCAGAGCTGGAAGTGTGAGCTTTGCTCACACAGGGAAGTGAGGTGACACAGGGCTGGGTTTCAGCTGCCTCCTGCGTAAGGAAAGAAGAGGGGCAAGGAAGGAAAATAACAGGTGTGCATGGTATAGGGTGTGGAGAAAGAACTGGCCTTGGGCCACGAGCCATCGCTTTGGAGGTCCCTTAGTGTTATGCTATGCTAAGCATTTTTCAAACTTCTCATGACCCTAATAGGGCAATAAAATAAATGAGCCATTTTATAGCTAAACCAGCTGTCCTGAGCAGGAGCTCAGAAGCAGCACACGGATCAGTAAGATGTTCCTGCTCCTCTGCTCTTTCTCAGGCTTCCTGAGAAGGGTCCATTGCCCTCGGTGTGGTGTTCCCTGTATGATTCCAACAGGGTGCTGTGCCTGACAGGTTTGGGGCAGGGTGGAGAGCCCCGGCACCTGCCCCTGCTCAGCAGCAGTGACACACCAGGTTGGGCGAGAAGACACATTGGTCTGAGGGCAGCAGTGGAAAGGAAAAGGTCTGGTCTCTAGAACTTGCCATTTGAATGCAAAATGCAAGCACAAAGATTATGATGATTGTGGCTGTTGGTGACTGACCAGAAAAGATACTTGCATGGTCAAATTTTGCCAATTGACCTTCTGAGGAAAGTACCAGTAGAGGGACATGTAGGCTGTTGGCACCGCTGCTGCCTGCCAGGAGCCCTGTGCGCTGCCCAGCCACCCCAGCCCTGGGTTTCCAGCCATAGACCCTGCATTGACATTGCTGATTTCTGAAGCTGACTGGAGAGGTTAAAAATAAATCTGGTATTTTACAACCACGTGCTTGAACATCCAAAGAGAAGCAGATTTAAAGACCTATTTTTAAAAAGATCTTTTTGCCATAAGCTTCCTGCTTGGTGAACATCTGTGAGTGGTGGCAGGTGTTTCCCACCCTGGACATGCAGAGGGTCATCAGAAGGGGCAGGAGGGTTGGAGCAGATCTTACTTTCTTGCACCCCTCCACATATTGCCCCACTATGTGCCAGACACTCTTCTCATATATTAACTCACTGAATCCTCACCTCAACCCTATGAAATATATTAGTAGTTTTCCCACTTTAAACTGAGGCATTGAGGAGAAATAGCCTGCCCAGGGTCACACAGCGTAGCTAGAATTGAAACTTGACCATCTGGTTCTGGAGTATGTTCTGCACCTCTAGACAAATTTTAAGATCTCTGCCCCTTGAGACCCTTCAGGTGAGTGAGAATTCACCCATCTTAGGGGACAGCTTAGCCTGGTTTTGGGTCCATCTTCCCATAGGCAGATCATCCTTAGCTCGGATGGCCTTTTATGATGGACATGTGGCCCAATGTCAGAGAAGACACTTGGCACTGCTTCCTGAGAGGGGGCATGGCTTAGAGAGGGTCTAAGTCCCCAGGACTTCAGAGGTCCTTGTCTTGTTGTAGTCTCTTAGCAGATAGGGCCTGCTGTTTGGAAATGAGTGGCTTTTGTTCTTCATGTCAGGCCTAGAGACAACTAAGGGGGTTCCTCCTTGGACACACAAGCTTCTTAGGCCAGAAAGAGAGGGTACATGTGTGCCAGGGACAACAGAGAGGTAAAGGCACCCTGAGTATTGGTCAGAGCAGCATGGGGTAGCTGGACAGAGACCTGGCTTCTGTTTCAATTTTACTTGCTGCCAGAGCTGACAGCTTGAGATTATGGCCAAATGTCTACGTGGGCCTTGACTTCTGCAGAGGGGATTAGCATCTAAGTTCTCTAAGGTAAGCTGGAGCTCAGAATGTATTGATAACAATGATCAGTCTACATGGTGGTTCCCAACTCCATGCCTCACTGTTGAATCACCTGGGAAAGGTTTTTCAAACAGTACGCCCGCTACCAGGGACTCAGTGAAGGAGAAAACTGAAAGGTAAAACCAGGGTAAGGTTAGTTACCAACAATGTTCTCTGATTCTGTGCACTCAACTGGAGAGACAAGAAGAAAATGGGCACCAACTTCCAAGGCAAATAGGGTCGCTTGAAAGTTGTTGAAAGAACAAGTTCTTGGGGTTTGGAGCTGTCCGTGGTGCTGAGACTTTTTCCTGTGGGTTTTTATTAGCTGTGCTGTAATTAGCCACATCCCTCACACTATCCTTCAGGAGTAAGTACAGTGACAGTTCCTGGAACCATTTCTTATAGTGTCCCTAGTGTAGTCCTGAGGGGTCAGGTCATATTTTTCAGCCAAAAAACCCTGTGAGCCTGCTGTCTACCAGTCCAGCTGTATTCATGTACAACATGTAAAGTGACTTAGATTAGTTGAGCCTCTAGTTTTGTTTTGTTTTTTTTATCATGAGAGTAAAATTTCTTAAATCTTTGAGGTTATTTCCATATATATTTTATCTGAAAAAATATAGCACAAACATTGATTTAATCCCTAGCCATTTAAAAACAATTAGATTCAGTACCGGTGTCACATAAAGGCCCTCATTATTCAGAACAGAGCTGGTCAGCTCTCCTGGCCACAGTGACCAATGGGGATCTTAGTCTGCCATCTCAGGGAGTTTCTGGGGTCCACGAGGAGCATGTGCCCAGGCTACCCCACAGCCCGGTCCTCCCCTGGTGACCTGACCCAGACCGTGCCACCTGGAGGTGACAGTTGGACTGAACTTCACTTCCAGCTAAGAAGAAAGAAAATTCAAGGAGGCTTATCCAGCACATGTCCCTCCTGAACCCCGCACCCATGTGCAAACTCCAGGGTGCGCAAGTCCAGGGTGAGAGGCATAGATGACATTGGACTTTCTAGAGCAGATGCTGCCTAAGTGGATTTCTTCTTTGTGATTACTTAGAGCAAGGTTGTCCTCCAGACCAGGCTCAAGGGCATATTGGGCTGTAACTGGGCGGTTCCTGAGACCCTGTGGAGAGTCTCTTCCTGTGACATCCATGCGGGAAATGTGCTGTGTGGAATTGACAGCAGGTCTCAGCTTTCAGGTCCCATCCTGCCTGGTGTTGTGCCAGGCCCAACAGTAGATCTCTCGCTCCCCACTGCTTTCCATGAAGCTTAATTTCTGGCGTGATTTAATCATGGATTCCTGGGATGCCCCAGTTTATTGGTATTTTAGCCAATAGCTGTTCTACTTTGTGATCCTGCAGAGAATGGAAGTAAAAAATAATCAGGGACTATTTGTCACTTGCTTATTTGGAGACCTGGATAAGCCAGTGGGGAAAAGTGAAGACCACTTTCAGCTGTGGTTTCTGTCCATGTGTATGGTAGCACTTGACACTATCTCAGTCTGCCTGGGTCCTTGGAGCCTCATCCATGTGCGCTCATCACAGCCACAGTCCCAGTCCCTCCGCACCCACATCAGGGACGTGGGGGATTGCTTCTCACTTACCTCTCACTTCAGTGAGTACATGACTGGGCACCCCCATGGATGGATTCTGCCAGGGCATCAATTTCTGGAGGGCAAGCTGACAGGTGGTGATGGGATCCCCTGGCCCCTCAAGGGCCTCCTTAGAGAGGGGATGCTGAAGGAGGTCCTTTGTCTCGGAGCCAGCGATTAGGTTGCAGCTCTTTGTGCCGGCAAGTCCAGGGGCAGGAGACCCAGTGTGAAAGTGCAGGGGAGCCTGAAAAGCCCAGGCTGCAGATGCAGAAAGCCAGCTGTGTCATTCCCACAGCTTCCAAACCAGATGTGAGGTCTGTCCAGCTGGACAGAGGAGGGAACAGCTGTCCCCAGCTCTGCCCCTGCTCCTCAGCACTCCCTGGACATCAGTACTGGCGTTTTGTTTTCCTACCTCTGTCCTAGGCTCACAATAGAGTTTTGTGAGGAGATGCCAGGAAAGCACTCAGGCGTGCAGTGTTGGTGAGATTTAATCCCACCTTGGAAGTTCATTTATTTTATTGCCTTCATGTCTCTTCCTGGCCACATGACCTTATTCCCCACCTTCCTACCCGTCCCCATTGCTCCCCAGAACAAAGAGTTCAAGACGCTGTCCGAACAGTTGTCGGCCGTCACGTCCACGCACACCATGGAGGTGGAGAAGCTGAAGAAGGAGCTGGCCCGTTACCAGCAGACCCAAGTTGAGGACAGCAGCCTGAGGCTGCAGGAGGAGGTGGAGAGCCTGCGCACGGAGCTGCAGAGGGCCCACTCGGAGCGCAAGGTCCTGGAGGACGCCCATGCCAGGGAGAATAATGAGCTGAGAAAGGTATGTGGAAGCCAGAGGGCAGGGGGTGGTGGTAGACTGGCCCACAGAGCACCTCCTCGGAGGCTGCTTCCTCCAGCTCTGAAATTGCCATGGGCTTTCCTGGGGCTGTGCCCAGGCAGGCTAACATGCATTTAGGAGGACCCCTACAAGTGTTTGTCCACCTACCCAGTGTTGAGCTGCTGCCATCAGCTGAACACTCTCCCCTGAGAGGGAGACACATACCTGCCTTTGGGCACCTTCCTGACACTGTAGAATTAGCCACTGCATAGCTCTGGGACCTGAGGCTGGTGTGACAGACTGTGCCGGGGGTGGGGGGGGGCAGCGGCTTTTTTTCTTGACATTGCACTCAGTGGTTAGGGCCAGCCTTTAGCTCTCCCGTAATAGCCATTGTGCTTTGGGGGATTTTCCTCAAGTGCAAGATTTGGTAGCTTTTGCCTGACTCCCCTTCTCTGGGTAGGGTGTGCCATAGGTTTGCTCTTCACCCCTTGAAATAGAACTTCTGGGGTTGGCCCCACTCCCTTCTCCAAAGTCAGGACAGAGATTCCCTTCTTCACTCCTAAGAGAGCCGCTTAAACCAGCTTGGTCCCCCGCGCCACCGAGAGCCACCACAGAGCCCTGATACATTGCTCGCCCAACGCCCTGCAGGGGCCCACAGCCACAGGGAGAGTCACAGGGCCTTCCTGTTGGTTTCTGTCCATCGCTGCAGTGGGCTGAGAAGCTGAGGAGGGAGGGCTTGAGTGATCTGAACTCAATAGAAGCTTTCAGTGTTCGAGATTGGGGCCAGCTGGATGCCGCCACAGAAAGGGCCCTGGGGTAGACACTGAAATTTCCAGATTCTCATCCCAGCATTGCTCTTACCAAGGGTACACAGGAAACCTCCCTGGCTTTACTTCCCTCATCTGTTTAAAAACAAAAACAAGGTCGGTCTAAATATTTTCTAAATTCCCTTCTGAAGACATTTTATGGCTTCTAGAAAGAGGACCTCAGCTCTCCTGTCGTCCTCTCTCCTCCACCGCCCCATTCCCTTTGCCTGGCTGGGCCTCAGCCAGGCTGCAGCCACACTGAGAGCAGGAGAGGTGAAAGCCTCGGGCCAGTGCATGGCGGGCTTGCACGCGTTGAAATCCTGTCCCAGGCAGAACTTCTGCTCTGTCCATCGCTACTTTCCCAGATTCTGGGGACTTCCCAGGGTTCTGGAGTGGATCCACATGGGATTAGGTAATGAAGGAAGAAAGACTTGGGGCCTCCCAGTGCAGGCAGGCTGGCACGGAAAAAGCCGCCCTCCCAGCATGTTGCCCAGAGTCACCTGCTGGTTCACGCACCAGAGGCATCAAGTGGACTTCATGTTTGGGAGTAGCGCTGGGGTGCTGGGAAGCTCCCATAAGATGGAACTACAGGCCTGTACAAGCCATGGAATCCCTTACTAGTGGTATGTGGCCCTTGGAAACAGATGGACAGCCACCTTTCTATGTGAACAAAAACCCAGAAGGTAGAATCCAAAGGCCACAATCAGAACTGAGAACTCTTGAGATCGGTGAGCCTAGGAGGAGGCGCGGAAAAGCATGTTTGCCGCCTGTGCCAGCCAGGAGTCACATAAAATGGGGCCCCTTCTGGCTCCGCCACAGACAGAACGCTTGACTAGTCGACTCCCTGCTTCCCACTGGGCCTGTGATTTGGGGACTCAGCGCTTTTAAAATATCCAAGCCTCCATGCAAGGGAGCCTAAGGGTTTATAATATGAAAACCTTCGTCAGCTGAGCAAAATAGAAAAGCCTGCTCTCTCCTGCCTTAAAAAAAAATTGTTACTGTTTCCTAAGAATGTGTTGAATGAGGTCTTAGATAAAATGAGAGCTTACGCTGGCAGAAAAAATATTTTCAAGGACAGTGCAGTAGGCACAGGGTCAGAGCACGCAAAGCAGCTTCCCTGGCTCCAAACATAAGCAAGTCCCAAGTTAGTGATGCCCCAGAAGAAACCAGCACAAGATGACCCACGGTGGGCAACGCCCAGCTCTGTCCAGGAAAAAAAGAATGTGGAAGCAAAATAGCCTCCTCTGCAGGGTCTTCAGAACCTTTTAATCCTGAAGGGGGGCGCGTGCTCCATCTGCGCTTTGTCTTCTGTGCCTCGTCGGGGGGGTCCTGCTTCTCAAAGGCGCTATGTCCAGTCTGAACACATGCTGAGTAATCAGACAATTGGTTTCCTCCCAGGCTTGTCCTGTAGCTTCTCTGCGCTGAGCAAGATTGATGGGACTAGTGAAGCAGACTGAAGGAGCTGCCTGCCAGTAGATGTTTAATTAATGGATTTGATATTTCTGTCAGCAAAGGAAGCAAATGTATTGGAACTGGCATCCTGGAAAACTTCGGGCTCCCCACCCCTAACGATTGTCGTTGGCATGCCAGGTCTTCCTGGGGGCAGGGACTCACCTCCGTGTCCACAGAGCCTGGGCATCCCCCACCCTGACCCCAGCCACGTACAGCTCACACCTCTCCACTAAGGGCCCCCCTGTGGTGGCCTCTCCCCGCCCCCCACCCAGAGCATCTATCCACACCTTTTAGCTGCCTTCCTGTGTAGCCTCTGCTGTGTGTTGTGTGTGTATCCGTGTATTTCATTCCTTTTTCAAGTTATCAGTGATAACTGTGCTAAGTAACATGTGTGGCTGAGCTGTTTTGTGTCCCCGATGGGGCTGGTGGCTCCAGAGGCAATAGCTCACGATCCAGAGTTGGCCCTGGAATGTGGCCCATCTGCATATGCTATAGCTCCACATGCATCACCTCATCCAAGGCTGAAAACACCCCGTGAGGTGGGCAGCAATTTTACAGCAGGGACCTGGGGTTCATAGAGGCAGGACCTGTGGCCCTGAGACTCATCGTCCTTGCTTTAGACCACACTTACGTGGTGACCCGGGCGTCCTTTTGTAGTTCACACAGCCTCTGGAGGCCTAAATTCAGGGGCCGTGGGCACATTTCCACATCCTCTCCCTGCTGAGTCTCTACCTCGCGCAGACTTTCTCCGCCTGTGTCACCAAGGCAGAGATGCGACACGTGTGGGGAAAATGACGTGACGCCTTCCTGCAAAATGAGTCTCCAGGGACTCCAGCGGGAAGGTGCAGAGGAGGATCCGTGGTGATTTAGCCCCCATGTTACAAAAGAAACAGGCCCCTCTCCCCTCCTCCTCGCTCACCACTAATAATTTCTAGTTCCTAGGACACGGCTGAAGTATTACATTTTTAAATCCATACAATTAGGTGTTCCAGTAGTAAATAGCAGTGTAACCGCTTTAAAATAAACTTGCCTCTTACTGTTTTAATTCTTCTTTCTCTGAACAGACCAGGCCTTTTCTTCAGTTAGTCTTTCCTTTTTTGCTCTCTTTTTTGCCACTTTCTCTCCAGCGATCTTGACATTGGTATTGACTTAGCAGCATGGTCAGAGGTGGACCCCTAGACTGGACAGCGCATGCCGGGAGGTCTCCTTCCCTCTGCAACACCTGGACCGGGAGGTCCAGTGAGATGGGCCCAGGCAGGTCGGGCTGTTTTCATCATGAACTCCAGGCCCTCCCAAGATTCAGATTTGAGAGCTCAGACTTGACCAAGACAGAGCAACAAATGCAGGCAAACTAGAGCCTGGTGCTAGGATCCGCAGGCCCGCAGGCTCGTGGGGCTGCTGTGGGCTGTTCAGAGGCTGTCACAGGCCTTGGCTGCCCGTCAGCAGTCAGCACATCTGTGTGGTTTTCCTGGGATTTTTCTTGCGGTGTACAGTTTCTCCCTCGAAATGAAAGCCAATTCGATCTTCTTACATGAAAAGAGCCTTTAGACACACCAGTTGAAATTCAAGCCCACAGGGGGAGCCTCTCGGCTGCCTGTTCTCCGGGGACACATCCCTCCCTGACGCTCTCTTTCAGCGAGTTGCAGACCTGGAGCAAGAAAATGCTCTCTTGAAAGATGAGAAAGAGCAGCTTAACAACCAAATCCTCAGCCAGTCTCAAGGTAAGTTCCACAGCGCTTGGGCTTTGATGTTGGGTTTCAATTTCTTTTCCACGGCGGTTGTCCCTAGTGGCCCCAGGTGAGCTGCTAGTCACGTGGAAAAATGGGGACACATGCCTGCGCATGCCCCAGAGCAAGCCCCTTAGCGAGGGCAGCCCTCAGTGTCTTCACCTGCACGGTGGACACACAGTCCAGACGTGGGGGCTCCTGTGAGGAGTAGGACACTGGGCGTGAGTGAGAGACTGGGCTGGGCCCACAGTGAGCACTGAGGAGCCGTCAGCGCTGCTGTCCTATCTTCAGCATCCACAGTGAGACTTGTGACGATTGTTTCTACCCCATGGGTCATCTATTCATGTTGGCTGAAGATGGGGTCACGGGTCAGGTCTAAGGTCACCTCCCTCAAGCACCCACCAGCCTCTGAGCTGTCAGTCCCCATGTTGTGCTTGACTAAGGAAGAACCGTCGGGGGTCCAGACCCCATTCTTACCGGGCTCGGTGTGGCCTCAGCAAACCCCTCACCTTCTCATCTCCTCAAGTTCCTCTTCTATCAAGAGAGAATGAACCGCCTGAGACCACAGAGGCACCCAGCTTGAAATCTTGTTGAAAATTACTGTTTGTAATCCCTCTTTTTCTTTCCATTGATATGAATAATAAGTTTGGGGGGGGAGGGAGCCCACCCATGTTATGTGTATGTCTTCCCTCTGTCCCCCACTCTAGACCTTTGGCTTTATCTCCTCAACTCTCCTTTACTCTCCCTGCACTCCCAAAACCTGAAAGACCAGGAGGAGGGAAGGAACTGGACCGGACCCTGAGTTCTTCCAGGAACTCTGTCAGCAGTTGCTGGGGCAGGTGTCAGAGGGGCTGGCGCGTTACTTGAGGGAGGGAGTTGTCACGCCTGCCATCTGCCTCCCACCTCCCCCCATTGTCCTAAAGAGCATGGGGGCTTCCCCCTACCCTCCAAGCATGGAGGCTGCAGTGACAAGCTTCCTCCTGCAGCAGCTGAATAAACTCTGAGCTGTGAGCAGCCTTTTAGCAAGAGTCCTCAGAAGCCTGGATTCGATACTGGCAGGAGATCCGTGTGCGAGCACAGCTGCATCCCGCTTGCTTGCGTTCTAGGTGAACTTGCCCAGAGCTCTGTCAGGGAGAATCTCCTGATGAAGAAGGAACTGGAGGAGGAGCGTTCCCGGTACCAGACCCTAGTGAAGGAGTATTCGCGGCTGGAGCAGAGATATGACAACCTGCGGGATGAGCTGACTGTCATGAAGGCAAGGAGGAGCTTCTGTCCCCTCACGCCCAGCACACCCCACCCCACGCCACCCCCTGCACCTCCCCTTGGCTGGCTTACTGCTGTCCATCCTGTGCAGCACCTACACCCCTTCTTCTCCGCCTCGGCCCCCCACCCTCCTCCTGTCCAAGATGCTTTGCATCCTTGGTGATAGCTACCCCATAAGGAAGTAGTGGGACCTGGTGATTCATTCTCAGGAAAAGCTCGTTTCCCTACTTTGGGGTCTTATAAAGACCTATTAGGAGTTTGAGGAAAATTCCACCCAAGTGCATGTGTCATCCTCCTTGTTTCCTGTTCTGGGAAAATCCCTGCGTTTCGACAATATTGGTGCGGAGGTGTTCTGAGACTTCTCAGCTTCATTAGCACAAGCTGCCAAGAGGCCCACGAGGGTCTGATGGCTTCTCCTGATCGTCGATGAAATGCAGTACTCATAGAAGCATTTTTGTATTTCAGGATTTGTCTTTATTTTCTTTACTCCATATAAACAGTCCCTCCAGACACGCATAGTCAAACAATACTGAGTAAGTTAATTGCATAGAAACCGGAGAGAAGCTGACTAGGAACATACACAGAAACCTGAAATCTTCCTACCGAGATCAGTTTCACACCAAGACAGATCCGATACAAGGAGGGAAAAGGCATTTTAAATGAACAGTCTGAATGATGGCTCTCATGTGCTTGCTGTCGTTCAGAATCAGAACCAGCAGCGTGCAAGTTGGAGTGGAGGACCCTGAGGGGCAGCTTCGCAGCATGCTTTCTCAAGCAAGCCCATGACTGGATGCCTTTGTGTAATTTCAGGGGAGACCGGGGCAAGGAGTTATTTCCCCAGGACTTTGCTCGAGAAGTTGGCCTAAGTGTTAGGGATTTGCACGTCACTGAGACAGGACCTCAATCCTCTGGTGCAGCAGCCTTCTCTCCTCACTGTGGTTTTGTGGGCTAGCTAGATGGAGGACTCTTAGACCATACATGAACTTTTCTGAGAATAGCTCTATTTAGGCGCTGCTGTAGGAAACAACACCACCTATTGTGGATAAATGAGACAAAAGACCAACTCCAGGGCTTGCTACTCTTTGAGAAGTAATAATTCTTATTAACATGAATTCGCTACGAGTTTTCACATTTTTCTCTGTGAACAGCAAACCCCAGGCCACAGGCGGAACCCGTCAAACCAGAGTAGCTTAGAATCTGACTCCAATTACCCCTCCATCTCCACGTCTGAGGTCGGAGACACAGAGGATGCCCTCCAGCAGGTGGAGGTGAGTGAGGCCGCTCCTGGCTACTGTCTGCACTATGGGGCGGGGAGGGGGTGACTATGCATGGTGTGCCCCAGGGGTGGTGGCAAAAATGCCCAGGGTACATTCTTGACAGCTGCACCATGGACATTCCAGTGGACTCCAGACAATACTCTCAAATGGGCCTTTACTGTGCAAAGCAGTACACACTTGTTCACCCACCCACTGTCCAGGAAAGAAGGAGGAAGGTAGATGCCTGATTCCTCCTGGCACACAGGACCCTTCCAGAGAGGTGAAATGGCTGACTTATGAAGGAACGCCAAATCACTAAAATATTCATTAAAGTTTATCCTCATTTAGTATCCTATTGCATATAGTAATAGCCACAAATCCTCAAGAAAACTTCCACCTTGACTTAGCTAGATACAAATCAAAGAACAACAGCAAAAATTTGGACTATTTGGAACAACAAATATTTGCTGAGTGACTGTATCTTTATCCTTCGTAACCTCATAAAGTCAATAAATAATGCACCTTACTGTGGGCTTTATCCTGTGTGTGGTTTTAGGCACACAATTTTTCCTCTGGCATTTGGAAAGAAAATCACAAGCACATGAAAGCTTATAACGTGTCTGAAGAGTGACATGGAGGAGAGATGTTAGAGGGGGAATGTGCTTTGAGCACATCTGGGAGCCAGCTTGCTGGTGGGCCCTTAAGAAACTGCTGTGGCAGGGCCAGAGATGGTCCCTGCCCTCAAGGGGCTGCGATGAAGTCTGAAACAGACCGGTTGCAGGAAGAAGTCTGTAATGTAACTGCAGGCACTACAGTTTAGTGCCATCAAGAAAAATAAAGGATGCCAGCCAGTGGTGGAGTAATAGCTGACGGATAGAAGAGGAGGCCCTCAGGATAGAAACAAGGTCTGGCTCTCTCGTGCAGTTTGATGTGGTTTGTCGCTTGCTGTATGCACTTGGTAAGCATTTAGTAATGCAACCCAAGGTCCTCAGTTTTGCTGTTGCGGTCTCCTAGAGCTGGGTCCTGGGGGCTCTGTCAGCCGGAAATCTAGACACGCCTCCCAGGTGCTTATATGTGACCATTTCATGCAAACAGAAGCACGTCCATCGCTGAATTTATGCTTTCAAGGAAGCTGAGACTGGTTCTTGGTGTTGGTCAGGATAGCCAGCAGAGTGCTGACTAAACACGGAGCTGCCATCAAATGCTGCTTGAACCAATTGTGTTGCCATGTGTGTTCTGCAAGCATTTTAAAAATCCGCATGGATAATGCTCACGCAGATTCACATTTGTCCATGTCCATCCACACATGACAACCCTGGAGGGCCATCCCAGCCATGAATTTAAGAGAAGGAATTGACTGGGAATTGATGCTGTAAGAACTGCTGGAGAAATCAGTCAGGGCAGGCAGGTGTTGGTTCTGCTTCAAGGTGCACATTTCCAGTGATCAGTTACCAAGATGATTCTCTATCAGGAAATGTTATGTCCTGTGCTTTACAATTTCTCTGGTGTGAGATCATTTTCTAAAAGTGGAGTGTTTTACCTTCCAAACAAAATAGCTGTGTCTTTATCCATTTGTTCCTGGAATATATGATCGGTCACCTTAAGTGACCCACATGGGAGAACTATAAATGGGTGAGACGCAGATGTGATCTAGAAGGAAAATGAGGCCAGAGCACCAACTTGAATATGAGGAATGGTGGTTGGCTGCTACTGGCTTTGTATCAGAGGCGGGGATGCCATTTCAAAGCAGAGAGAAGACAGGTGGCTGATTGATATCAAGGCAGACAGTATGTTCCCGATAGCATTTATGATCCTGAAGCCTCCTCTTCCCTGCTCTGTCCTCCCGTGAAGGAAATTGGTCTGGAGAAGGCGGCCATGGACATGACAGTCTTCCTGAAGCTGCAGAAGAGAGTGCGGGAGCTTGAACAGGAAAGGAAGAAGCTGCAGGTGCAGCTGGAGAAGAGAGAGCAGCAGGACAGCAAGAAAGCCCAGGTGCGTGGAGGGGCGGCAGGCCTATGAGCAGCACCCTCGAAGTGCTGGGGACAGAGAATGGTCTGGCTCCCTCCTGCCAGGGCTCCTGTGCAGGGCAGGACCCCAGGGGTTCCGCAGGGCTCCAGAGGAGAAACACATGCTTCTCTTGAGTTGGTATCATACTGATTCTTCTCTACTTCTGCCCAGTTGGACAGAAGTAAGCTGCAGTATCCCCCACAGCAAAGGATTCCCTCTGGTGAAGCGGGGTTGGGGGGGTACCTATGGCATCATCACCACTTGCAGAGAGAAACAGGGTGTGTGATTAAAGTGTAAGTGCAGCAGAAGTCAAATTAGAGTAGAGAAAACTGGTTGCCCTTTCAGAGCCAGAAATGACCATGGGCTGGCGTTTAACCCCATGGGGTCAAGGGCAGACCAAGGTGCCATCACTCACCCCTCCTTTCCATGACTGCACCCAGGCCTCAGTCCAGATCATCATCAGCATCTGGAGTCTTTAGAGGAAATTGTGTCCCCAGACATAATACTGCATCTCAAGGACCTGCTGGGCGCCTGAACTATGCTCAGCCCTGTGTTGGTGTCAGGATCCAAATACGTGTGCAAAGTGCTTATTCAAAGAGGCAATGAAATGCAAGAGAAATCCCCAGCCATTAAGGAATTTCTGTTCTAGTTCAGGAGGACCACACAGAACACAAATGATAAGTAAGTAATATGGACAGTGCTCAAATATATGCCAGTCTGGGCACAAGCAGCTTGGTGCTGGGGCATGGAAGAAAGCAGTAATAGGAGAGCAGATCCTCTTGCTATTTCCTGGCAAGTAAAGGGCTGCTTCTAACGGGATAAAGGCCGATTCTGACGTGGGCTGTATCATTAACAACCTCGTCGCAGGACTGTCGAAGCCCTCTGGTCTGTTCTCAGGCCTGAATCGTCGATGTTGGGGCTTGACACCCTTCCCGCACCCCCAGTCCTAGCCCTGCTCCCACCTCTACACACCACACTGGCTTCCCTTTACATCACATGCGAGATAGACTTGATCTGTATTGCTGGCAAATTGTTGGATTTCTTCCTGAGCAGAAAGGGGGAAGGTAAATCTTGCTGATGGATTTAACTCTCTCAGGTGGATTAGATGCAGAATGGAGAGTGAAAGAGGTAGGTTTATAAAATGACTCGTTCAATTAGAAGGGAAGCTGCCCTGACAGGCGAGCACAAATCAAGCCTGAGGAAAAGCTGTGCGGGCCGCTCTGCCCTCCCGGCCCCTCCCAGAGCCTGACTCTCCAGGTCCCCACTCCGGAAATGCCAGAGCCTTCTTGAGTCCTGGCTTTAGGACTTCTGTGTGTCTTGATACCAGATTGAAAAAAAGAAATCACAGAGCCAGAGTTAGACTTGGCCCAGCGCCCAGTGATGTGCCTGCGGATTCTCTGTTAAGGGACAGTGACCCTTTTCTGATGGAGTTTAGTGAGGGGAGCAGGGGAGAACATGGATACCCTCGACAGCATCCTGAACCCAGCTTCAGAGCTTGGATCTGCCCTGGTCCTGAGCCATCTGGGCCTTTATTCACACTTGCTCTATATGAGGAATGACAGGGGTCTGTGGGGTGTATCCTTGTGTGGGATGATGGGTCCACCTGAGGATGGGGCCTCTGTGATGGCCAGCCAGGCTGTCTGTGTATTTGACTTCCTGTCTATCTGCTCCCTTTCCCAAGGCCCCGCAATGCCACCAAGGGTGACACCAGCGGGCTGACCACTAGGAAGCCTAACTTGCCAGTGCATCTTAATATTCACCTCTCTTTGGATCTGATTAGAGGATCAACATTTTTCTTTCTTTTTTTATTTGTTTATTTTTAAGATTTGTTTATATAAGAACCGGGGTACAGACCAGATGTGCAGGAGGGCGAGAGGATTCACCAGAGACAGAGCAGGGAACAGAACAGGCAGACAAACAAATACACTGCTGAGGGGAGCAGCGGGTGAGACAGGAGAAGTCTGCTGCACCATGTGGGACACTCGCTGGCCAGCTGGGATCCAACCGGCGCTGCAGAGGCTGCGGACAGCTTCACAGTGTGGCGCTCAACTGCTTGTGCCACCAGGGGAGGCTCAATCTACATTTTTCAACAACAGATGCACTCAACAATTATCCATGTTTGTGCAGCAAATCCACACTACATGGGCTGCAAGTCCCAGCCTCTCACAGTGACAGCAGGTTAAGAAGTGACCCTGAACAGTTACATCCCCTACCATGGGTGCTGGTGGGAGCAAAGCAGAGACTGGCACCTTGAAGAGTTGTTTCTTTTCCCCCAGGGTGCAGGGCTGGAAATTATGCAGTCATCGTAGCAGTCACCGCACTGCAGATGATGTGATGCGCACTGTCAGGTTGAGGCTCCCAATAGCCATCTCATTCAGAGATGGTCACCTATGACTTGAAATCACCCCTTTCATTGACTATTTACATGCGTGTTTCTATCCCTTCTCAGTCGACGATTCAAGTCCAATAGCTGCCAAACACTGACAGTAAGCAGTGTGTCTGTGGAGTCTGGTATCACTCAGGGTTGTTGACTCTAAGTAGAGGAGGCTGGCCTGGCGTCTTAGTCTTCATCTTACCAGACTCCTCAGTTGGGTCTGAATGGACTGGCATTCCAGGTGTTGCCATCCACACCCACTCAATTTGGAGTTCTGGCATCATGGGGAACCAGCGGTCTTGCTGCCTGTTACCAAGTGGCATGGAAGAAGCAGCTTCTCCATCAGGTGCTTAGTGATTTGGTTGGGAAAACAGACTATACATGTACACATATATGCACCCAAGTAAACTAGAGCAGGTCATTAGCCTGGTTAATAATTGCATAATTTAAAAAAATAATTGCATAATTATTACATATTAACTAACCTCCTTAATAAGTACATAATCATTATAAATTCATTAATCCTTAAATCTCAGTATTTCCAAGGGCTGCCACAACAAAGTGCCATCGCTGGATGTCTTAAAACAACATTTATTCTCTCTAGAGACCAGGTGCCAAAAATTAAGGTGTTGACAGGGCCATGGGCTCTAAAGGCTCAGGGAGAATGTGCTCCCTGCCTCTGAGTTTCTCGTGTTGCTGGCGACCCTGACTTGCAGTGGGTCACCCCACCGCCGCCTTGTCTTCATGTGGCCTACGTCCATGTGTGCTCTCTTCTCTCCTTAGAGGGACGTTACGTATCTTGACTAGGCCCACCCTTGATTACCTTTCCACGTGATTCCGTCTGCAAACAGGTCATAGTCACAAGTTCTGGGGGTTAGGACCACAGTGTCTCTTTGGGGGGGGGTGGGAGAAATTTAACCGCTAGCACAGTGTTCTACATATTCAAACTTCCACATATATGCGAGTGTCTGAGGGGCCCTGGCAATGAAGTTACGCACTGGGTGAGGGCAGGCAAGAGGGAGTTTGTTCTGAAGAACCTGATGGGGCCCTGGAGCTGCGTTTTGAAGGTGGAAAGGAAGTGGACTGGTGGAGGGAGGTTCGCTGGTACAAGGGAAAACAAGCAGGTCTGATCATGGCTAGAAAGGCAACGGCGGAGTAACAGCCTCAGCGGACAGTTCAAGTCCAATAGCCTCACTTCCCATCTCTCTGTCCGCAGGAGGAGCAACTGAAGAATGAGGCAGACTTAGACCAGGACGCGGATCTTGCCTACAACAGCCTGAAGGTAAGACTCCTGGGGAACAAGCTGCCTTGCGTTCTCACCCTCCGCAGACAGATGACGGACAAAGCTGGGTCCAGGAGGCAGGCCCTGAGCTGAGGGCTGCTAGTAAGCGTGGTTCCTCCTGCCCACACTTCAGTTTCTTTGAAATGAAGGAAATGTGTGTTTACTACAAGAAACCATAAGATATGCTGATAGGAAACTGTTCCCTCTAGTGACCATACTTCTGACAGAAAATATGCGGGTTTTCCACGTAAGCAATCCCGCAGTTCTCTGAGGACACCAACTGGGTGTTCTGTCACTTACTTCAGCTTGGGCACGAATTACCCGGAATTCACTGGTTAGGGGCTCAGGCCCGCACGACTGCCCCCACTTCAGACGCCAATCACAGGGGTCTCAGGTTTACACCCTCTGTCCAGCTGGGGTACAAATCCGGTGTTTCCAGGGCTGATGGTCGACATTTTCCAAGAGTTACCTCATCAGGTATGACTGAAAGGGGCTTATTACGGATAACAAAAGACACCGCTCTCTGGAATCTCTAAAGGTTTTAGATGCTCTGGGCCAGAGACAAAATCTATACTGTTAGGGCACATGTATGTTACCTCCCTGGTGCAGGGTCAGCTCAAGTAAAATGTGGCCAGTGGAACAAAACCACCTTGAAAAATAATCAAGACTGGCCTGGAGCGCCATCCACCCCCCCACCGCCATGCTGGCCTGGCAGGAGGCCATAAGGGGGAGGATGGGGCTTGAGGGTCCCAGAGCTGGTCTCCCGTGCGATGGGGAGCCTGCCGGTGACCTGGAGGAGCATGCAGAAAGGGACAGAATGTGCCCACTCCCTGCTCCCAGTCTCAGGGACTCGGGAACTAGGAATTGATCCAAACTGCCAGAGTCAGTTACTCTGGTCCCACTTATGGGAACTCTGGTGACTCTTGCCTCACCCAGGAGAACATCCTGGAATCATTCCTCTGGCCTTGAACAACCGGGTCACACCAGTGATTTAAAAACAGGAGGTTTTGTGGGGGTTTCTTCCTTAATTATTCATTAGCCTTATTTTCCTCGTGAGATATTTGGAAGATGTAAAACCCTCCAAAGGGCAGGAACATCTCTGCCATGTGGGTGCCTGTGCCTCCCTCATGCCCGTCTCTCCAAGGGAGGAAAGGAGCTGTGAGCTTGTAGGCTGCCGGGCCTCAGCCCCGCCCCTGTCCCAGCCCTGGGGACAGTCCAGACCAGGGGTTCTCCGAGCCTCGTCCCCGGGGCCGGGAGCTTCATAGGAACATGTAAATGCAAATCTTAGACCTCAGCCCAGACCTGCTGACTGAGAAGCTTTGTGGTGGAGCCCAGCTCTGCTTCCTCATACCTCCTTCCCAGGGATTCCGCTGCCTGCTCATTTGTGAGAGCCACTGTTCCAGCGTGTCAGCAGGCACGGTTCAAAGACTCCTTTGCTCCACTCAGCCTCCCGGGGATACGTTCCTACAGGCCGCACCTCACTGCCCAGCCCGGGACATGTTCAGTGAGGGCTCAATCATCTCAAAACTCGCACAGCTCAGTAACTGCTCCTTGGAGCCTCTGCTGCTGGCCAGGTTTCTCAGGCAGCTGGCCCTAGATTTCCTCTCATTGCCCCCGATGAAATCTGACTTGACCTTGTTGTCAGTGCAGTTACCGATCTACAGCCTTTACTGAGTGAGCTACCACTTTAGCCACCATCATGTCTCCTCCCTCCACCCACACCCGAGAAAACTGAGGTCCCAGGGCCCAGTTAATCCTCCAGCTATGATGAGGACTGGTGTCCCTGTCCCCACAGCCAGTGCTTCTTTGCCGGGAGGTCCTGGCTCTCTGGGGGTGGCACCTTTCTTAGAGCAGGAGAACTACCTGGGCACCAAGTAGATCCCCAACTCCTGACCTTGGTCAGTAGACTCCCCATAGGCTTGCTCTGCAGTGATCCTTAAGTAGAGACTGCCTTATGCCGGGGCCACCCGCATTTCTGCAGACTCACCATCTCCATGCATGGTCCTGATTCTCCCAGAAATGGCCCCATGTGTGGGGAAGAATGGCCTGAGGTCAGGGGGCCAGGCTTTGAACGTACTATGTGCCCTCCTCAGCCTGGCATTTCCACAAGGAAGGTTTCACAGCCACATGCACTTAGAAACATGAACACCAGTGAATCACACCAGTCACCTGGGATTGGGAGTTCAAATCCAGACCCTGGTTTTGATGGCTGGCCGAGTCCAGTCAGAACTTTGGCTGTGTGCTTCATCATTAAAAAGGGAAGGTTGCACCTACCTTCCTAAGAAGACAAGGCAGGCTGGTTAAGGAAGGCAGAGGAGTAGGCCCACATGGGAGAGGGCCTGAAACCCAGGGAGTAATGGGATGTGTCACTCGGGCTGTCTTCCAGAGGCAAGAGCTGGAGTCGGAGAACAAGAAGCTCAAGAATGACCTGAATGAGCTGAGGAAAGCCGTGGCCGACCAAGCCACACAGAACAACTCCACCCACAGCTCCCCAGACAGCTACAGTCTGCTACTGAACCAGCTCAAGCTGGCCAGTGAGGAACTTGAGGTTCGCAAAGAGGAGGTGCTCATCCTGAGGACCCAGATTGTCAGCGCTGACCAGCGCCGGCTTGCTGGCAAGAGCACGGTAACAAGATGGCGGCTGTGGCTGGGCTAGTTCGGGCATGACTCTCAATAATAGAGTTGGTGTGTTTCTTACACATCTTTACCCGTGAGGGGCTTAAACCTGAAAGAGGAGTCTTTTGCCCTTCTCTCTCCTCTAAAGGCAAAGCAGGGTACTTGCTGCTTTTCCAGCATCACCTTTGATAGAAGACTTTGTTGGAGGTTTCTAGAATCTTCTGAAGTTTCTCAATATGGACACATTCAAAAGGAATAAGGTGCAGTGTTAGAGACACTGCACAGCCTAAACAGTCCTTTGATTTCATTTTTCACCTCATGCCTTGCCCCTTGCTATTTACTTTGTTTCTGAGAGGGAGAGTCTCTGCCCTCCCAGGTTAGCAAGAGCAGGTAGGTCACTGTGAGCTCTAAGAGCCTGGTCCCTCTGTGCATGGGCACTGGAATGGTGTGTGAGGATAGGGTACAGTCATGAGTGTGGAGGGTTCAACATTGACATAGATTTTAGTCATATCTGCTGGATTTGAGTGCTTTCCACCTGCCTTCCACCATTCCACACTCAGTGCCTGCCACAGCCAGTTCCTAGTTCTCGTCAGTAATGTCTATTCCACTGTGACTTTTCTCAAATCATGGCTGCCTGGGGATTGCTGCTCTCTGAGGTCTTCCTGGTCCTTTGTCTTTGTGTTTATACCTCTCTATATACTTAAAGTCATTTTGTGGCAATTGTTTGTATAACCAGCCTTACTTTTTTTTTTTTATATCTGGGTCTTCTAGGAGCCAAGCATTAACTCCAGAACAAGTTGGCCAAACAGTGAAAAGCATGTAGATCAAGAAGATGCTATCGAGGCCTATCACGGGGTCTGCCAGGCAAACAGGTAAGTCCCACCTCCTGTAACTGTACCTGGGGGGGCACTGGCCAAGGGGCCCTGGGCTGTGAAGGCCTCATGCTGACCATTGCTCTGCACCAGGGCCTTCTCTAGAAGGCAAGAGAAGGAACAGATTCAGTTAGTCCCACACCCTTAGGAAACCCCTGTTAGCTCCAGCAAAACTCCAAGAACATCCCTGGAGCATCTAGAACCCAGATCCTCTGACAAACATTCAGGAAGGAAGCTTCTCTGGAGGGTTAGTAGGAGACAGGATAGAAAGAACTGTGAGTGACTTGTCTTGAGAGATGGCCAGCACAAAGGGCCCAGCTCAGTCCTAGGAGGGGCGCTACTTCTGCTGTCTGCTCTCACACACTGTCCTTATTCAACCCAGGCCCAACCCCTACTCAAAGGAATAGAATCCAAAGTAGACACTCTTGAGGCTGGCTAGGGAAGTCTTACCCTTGCCATATCGGCCAAAGTGAGATTTGCCTGCAGTTTAATTTGTTGGACCTTAGTCAGTCCTCAGGATGAGCTGCCCGGGATTAAGGCAATGGGAACCCTCTTGCAGCCTCTGTCCATGCAGCAGGTCCTAGAAAGTGACTGACAGAGGCACTGGGCCCCCGGGATGTAGGAGAAAATAGAGACCCCAAAATCTAAGAGCCAAGTGGTAGAGAATGTGGACTCTGGAGTCCATTTGCTATTGTCAGTAACTTTCACAGGCACTCAGTGCCTCCGTTTGCTCACCTGTGTGTTGGGGACAAGTCATGCTGCCTCCCTCACGGGGTGATTGAGAAGCTGAGGTGAATCAGTCAGTGTAAAACATGCGTGAGTGTTGGTATCGGTGTTGTGATGACATATACCGCCTTCTTGTGCCTCTGGGCATAAAAGATGTGGCCGTCTGTTCCCTGGTTTCCTTTCTCTGACCTCAACTAATTGAATGTTGATCACCAAGCATTTTCTCAACAGCGAGCACTTCCAGAAGACGTCAGTGGGTGGCACTGGAGTGTGACAAGTGTTGAACCTGAAGGCTGAGTGCTGTGGTTTCCATATCTGAGCCAGGCCCTTTCTGAGGGCACTGTGAGGCACATGGCTGGCCTGTAAGTGGCAGAGTCCAGAAGGCCTGACTGTCCACTGGGCCCTTCTGGTCCTCTGCCTGGGTGATCAGAAAGGGAAGGGTGTTGAGTAGCCCCCAGGAGGAGACAAGAGAGACAGGATTTTTTTCCCAGCAGGAGGGAGGGATGTTGAAGGTGAATCTCTCAGTGCTAATGCTGGAATCAAGATTTAGTCATTTCAGATTATCTTGAGTGGAGATAAGGAATGAAACAATAAGAAAAAAGGGCACTGGGCCTCCCCCGTGGCGCAGCGGTTGAGCGCTGGGTTGCGAAGCTGCCTGCGACCTCTGCGGCGCAGTGGTTCGATCCCCAGCTGCTCCCCGGCCACCGGAGGAGGGTCCCACGTGGCGCGCAGACCTCTCCTGCCGCCCGCTGCTCCCCTCAGCAGTGTACTTGGGTCCTTCTGCCTGCTCTGCTCCCTGCTCTGGCTCTGGTGAATTCTCTCACCCTCCCGCGCTTCTGACTGTACCCAGTGCTTGTATAAACAAAACAAACAAACAAACAAATAAATAAATAAAAACATGCCTCTATAAATTAAAAAAAGAAAAGAAAAGAAAAAAGGGCACTGATGAGATTTAAATTAAAGCAAATAAAAGGCAGGAAGCAGGCGTGTTGGTCATGGCAAGCCAGTGAGCAAACCTTCTGGGCCTCAGAACCATCACTGTGACCAGCTCTATTTGTTCATCCAAACGGTTGGCAGGGTTCAGGTCCCAGGTGTCAGCTCTCCCAGGGGCTGCTTAATACCCTGGACTTGTCTTCCTTCACAGGAGTAGTAACACTAGTGATAAAATAAAAATAGCTTTTCTTATATCTTAAAATAATTCCGTTCCCAGCAAGCCCTGGGTACACTGCGGAGCTAATAGCCCGTGAAACCGAGTTAAGTACAGGAAGGAGCTGCTGCCTGGGGAGGGGAAGCTGGAAGAACAGGTTCCCCGGCCCTGCCACAACCTGGGAGTGTCCTCTCCTGATCTGGTAAATCCCAGCCTGGTGGTGGGCGGAGGACCCAGGACCCGGGTTGTGAGTCCCTGGAGCCCCGCCAGCCAGCGAGGGGCTCTCCTTACAAGGGCCGCCTCTCCTCCTCCCCTGCTTTCCTTTCATCGAGGGTGTTCTTCTTAAAACATATCGTTTAGTATGTGTAGGAGCTTGGGAAATCTGTCCTTTCTCTAGAAAAGCTGACACAGGATTTTTCTGGGATTTCTGGAGGGCGCCTAGACCATCCCTGCCGGCCTCCCACGGTCCCTCCGAGTGCCTGCGCTCCCCAGGTTCAGAGCTCTGCGGGGCTGTGTCCTCATCTGCCTCTGTCTTTGTTCTCCAGTGTGGGGAGAGGAGCCCTGTCCAGATGTGCTCTGCGAGCAGCCCCAGGAGTGTGCATGGCCTTGGCCCTCAAAAAGCCCTCCCTGCTGCACTGGGAGAACGAGGGGAAACTGCATCACTCTTACCGTGTGCAGATGACCAGGGCCAGGCTGCTGCGGACAGAGCTGGGCATTGCAGAGTCTGCCTTCTCGGGCTGCCTGGGGTGTCTGTCGGGGTGTCTGGGAGAGATGCTCCCAGGCAGGCCTCCCGGCTAGGCTTGCACTCGAGGCCACAGTTCTCAGCGGAGTGGGAGTGTGGCTGGACTCAAGTCTGGCTCCAAGAAACTGCTCCTTTGGCCACCACCATTTCCGCCCAAGCCTCCCACGTCTGTAGAATGCCAGGGTGAGGCTTCGGGGCATGACTGGATCTTTCCTCAGTCCTGGGCACCCTCCTTGTAGCACCTGGTCACGCAGCAGGTCAAAGAAAGCAGGAGCAGTTTTTTTGCCACCTGGGCTGGGCCGGTAAGCCTGGAGTTATTCACATGCCAGCTTCTAGGCCAGTGGAGGCCTTGTAAGCACAAAGCAGTGTGTGCAGCCCCCTTGGGGTGCCCTTGGAGAGGAAAGCTCAACCTCAGCTGCAGCAGGATGCCCTGTTTGATATGGCAGAGGTGGGGGAAGAGGCCCCCCTTGAACTCTTCCTGCCTAGAAATGCTCGGCTCTCAAGGCCATCAGTGTAATCATCACTTTGACCCACAAGCAAGTCACCCCATGTGTCCAGGTCTGTGGCTTCAAGTGATTCTCTCATTTTTATGTTGGGGTAGCTGCCCCACACTCCTCAGAAGCTCCAGGTGAGGTCCTGGGCAGGTGGGTAGTAAGTCCACACGTGAGGTAAGGAGGTGAGAACAACCACTGAGCACAACGTGGGCTTTTGAGAGACAGGAAACTGCTGATCTTGTTGCTGGTTGGACAAACTGTGGGTCTTGGAGCTGGCGGGACCATGAGTCACAGCAGGGGGAAGATTGTCGAGCCGTAACTCCCCCCTCTCCTCAGAGGAGAAGGGCAATACACATATCCCGCTTTCCACAACTTCACATCATGTCTCTTGCTTTTACAAAAGACCTACATTATTAGTACCTGCTCGCGCTACCCAAAAGAAATCCAGAGAGGAAGTTTGCTTTTACAGCCAAGGGCGAAAACCAGAACTAGTGTTCAGTGCTGGCTCTGCAGCAGCTGTGACGAGGGCGCTCACCCCAAGCAGCGAGAGTGGCCCCACGGAGCTCTTTCCCTGGGAATGCCTTTCTGTTTTCTGTGCATCTTATTCCGGCCATTACCATGTGTAGTGTTATTTTAGGTTTTATGTGTTATTTGGTATGATTGGGCAGGTTATATGGTGGTGGTTTCTTCATTTTAGGCCATTTCAGCTTAGCTAAGATTTCAGAGGTGGTGGGGGAAAGCTGTGTTACCTCAGGCCTTTTCTGGCGCACAGCCTTTACAGTTAGAAGGTTCTGTAATTAAAGATCTAGAAGGAACCACTCAGATAGTTCAGCCAAGCACTTTCACTTACCCGTGAAGAGGCAGGCTCAGAGCACGTAGGAGGTTATCCAGGGCCGAGATCCTTCCGGAGGGTGGTTCGCCAGCAGGTGTGCTCAGTGCTGTGTTCTGCTGCCCCCTACAGTCAGACAGCCCACCTGCTGCTGATTTGTGTGCATCTGTGGCCTCGTTGGGTTCGGGACAGTCGCGCGCACACGGGAGCTTCCCCACGGATATTTGTTGATTTGTTGACATCAAGCACTTGTATTTTAAATAATTCATTCCTGTGAGCGGCTTCGTTCGGGTTTTCCAGCTCACACCACCAGGGGGCGCCCCTCCCTGCCTTTGCCCCTTAGCGCTGAGCCTGCGAGGGAAAGGCCGTGTGGGTTTGGTTCTTTGGCTGGGCGTGGAGGAGGGGCCTGGTGTCAGTTGACGGATTTTTAATTTTTTAATTTGGCTGACCGGCCTGTGCGGTTCTTTTTGTCCATAAGGTCTGGCATGTCACAGAAATAGGAATCTGAGTGTTTCCCTCTGAGTAGGGGGATTAATACAAGGGTCCACCCCCACTGGGGGCCTTGGTAAGGTTTTAGGGATCTGCCATCATGAGAACTACAGGAGTGGGGTGACCATCTGAGAGGCCCAGCAACCCATTTAGAGTCTGGAGGGGGAGCCAGTGTGAGGCGGGGAAGCGTGTTCGGCCAAGGCCAGGAAACCACCTGCTTCCAGCACAGGGATCAGCGTCGGGCAAGTGCTCTCCATCTTGCTGGCCCTCCACGGGCTGGAGCACTGGATCCCTGGGGCCCTTGCCCCGTGATCCCCCCCACCCCCACCAGGAAGGGCCACAGCAGTGCCTGCAGCTGCTCCCGTGTGAAATGTAGGTTAGAGCCTGAGAAGAGAAAGGGGCTAAACCACCAACTCTCCTTCGACACCGCCCGGTCACTCTTGGATTCTGAATAAATGACACACACAGGACAGGGAAGTGCTAAGCACGGGAGGGGGCAGCACAAAGTCTGCAACCAAAGGCAGGATCTGGGGAGGCAGGCAGTATCTGGGTGAGAGCTCTGGATGCTGTGGGGGGCAGGAGTTCTGACAGGAGCCATCACTGGGATAAACTGGTTGGCAGTTGCCCCGTCCCCACCCCCATCGTTTAGCTGGAGGGAGAACAAGCTGCGAAGCGGTAGCCCCAGAGATGCACCCCTGCTAGCTCCCTCTCTCCACTCCTTGAGGCTTTTCAGAGTGGACCTGGTGTTGATGGGACAGGCTTTGCCCCAGCAGAGGCCCATGTGAGCCCCAGGAGCTGGGGCTCCTGTTCATGAGACTGAGCTGAGGACAGGAAATAGGAGCACCGCTCCCTGGACCTCACACAAAAGCTGACAGGAGATTGCAGTGGCTGGCCACGGCCACAGACACTCCTGGGGGTGATTATTTCCCCCCTGAGAGCAGGTAGAATGGCTGCTGCTCCTACAGCCTAATTCCTCTCAGGAAAGCTTGGCTCCAACCAACAGAAGGCCACCCAATCCTGCTGGCCTTTGAGGGTCTCCTGTGTGCCCAGGCTTGTACCAGGTGTGTTAGTGTGTGCAAGGAGCCTGTGGCACACCCCTCATCTCCAAGAGTAGCCCTGCAGGCATCAGACAGACACCAGACAAGTGGAGAGAGCAAAAGAACTTTCCAATAGAAGGCTTCTGGCCTCCCACCTTCCAGATTGAGTAGACAGGGTAAGGTGCCAGTGCCAAGGTCCAGGGAGGAAATTGAGTTCTCAGACCACACATCATAGTTTTTGTTAACATAGATATGCTCATTTTTCAGCTGGAGTGGCGGCAAGGGCACAGGTAGGGCTCACAGTCGGGTGCCGGCAGGCAGCCCCTCAGGTCACCCATTTGCCATTTGGTGTCCAGGTTTTGTGGGTGATGCCAGGAGGCTGCCTATTGGGTCAAGTTTTCTTCATGCAAGACTGAATGAAGCAAGGGTGGAATCAAGCCCGGGGAACACTTACGTGAGTGTTCCTGAGTGGTCAAAGGAGCTAAGCATTGAAGAGCTGGCTCAATAGACGGCCCCTTCCTCATCCTCGCTGCCAGCTGCCCACCAGTGCCAGTTCCCAGGAAGGCAGTGTCCAGGAGACCACCCGGCACAGCCAGTGCCCCTCACCCCAGCAGCTCTCACTGGGCTTGGTCCTCTCCTCCTGCCCGTTCGCATCTCTCCTGAGTGTCCCTCTTCCAAGTGGTTCAGGCAGAGGGGAGGGCCGTGGGGGAGGGACAGGAGGAGCTTGCGAATGACAGCGGCCAGTGCACCCAGCCCCCAGGCTCACCAGGACAGGTGCTGTCCTCGCAGGACCCGCTTCTAGGACAGTAGCGAGAGCCCCGGCGGGGCGGGGTGGGTGGTGGTTTGCAGGCGCCAGGCTAGGAAGCCACTTCTCAGGCTTTCTCCTCTAGTTTTCAACTGACTGGTGTCGCCTTCCTTTCCTGGACCCTCTGCCTCCCTCCTTCCTCGACGCTGGACTCCCTGTTTTTCTGTCCTTTATTTCTAGCAAGACTGAGGACTGGGGATATTTGAATGAAGATGGAGAACTCGGCTTGGCCTACCAAGGCCTAAAGCAAGTTGCCAGGTCAAACATACGCCTTTCTTCCTGTGTCTGCTTTGTCTGTTCCGCCTGCTCATGTCTTGCTTGTTTTTCAGCTGGAGTGGAGGCGAGGGCCCAGGGAGGGCTCACAGTGGGGTGCTGGCAGCCAGCCCCTTGGGTCACCCATCTGCCACTTGGTGTCCGGGTTGTGTGGGTGATGTCGGGGCGGCTGCCTGTTGGGTCAAGGTGCTAACACTCGATGGCCCCCTGGAACCACTGTGGGCGAGGACACTGAAGCTTGGAGGGGTTGAGGAACCTGAGGATCCAGAATTGGAACCTGGCTCCATCGATACCAGAGTCTGAATCCATAAGCCGCTGACCTTCAGCTCTTGGAGGGCAGTTGAGCAAGGAGGTCAGACACGCATAGAAATAGCACAGCCCTGGCCACGTTGCGTGTACATTGCTGTGTGTGTGTTTTCAGGTCTGTGATATATAGCTTTGCTCATGTGAGCCCCCGCAAAAGATGGGGCAGTGCTCGTCAGGCTTGTTTCCTAAAAGAAGGCTCAGCAAGGTGCAGTGAGGGCCACTCCCAGCTCACTCAGCCAGGTGGGGCAGAGTCTGGTCTCACACACCATCTCCGGAGTTCTGCCGTTACAGCAACAAGAGCATCTCTTCTCTGCAAGTCAGAGTCACCTAGTGTGCCAGGTAACATGTCTCCTGGCTCCAAGTTCAAATGTGGCCCCATGATCTGTAGGCAAGGGGACGCCCATACCCCTTCCTTTGCTGGCAGGTTGTAGATCAGAACAGGACCTGCCTCAGGGGGTCATGGAATGGATCAGAGTTAATACAGAAAAAGCGCGTGGTGCAGGCCTGGCATGCAGTAGGCACAGGACAGAGGGTAGCAGCGGCTTCTCTTATTATAAAGGCTAGTGTTCAGGGAGAGCAGAGTCCTGCCCCACCCAGAAGTTTACTATATTGGACTGGGGAGCCCACATGTGAAACCTGTAGGTTCCTCATGGTTCCCTCTCAGCAGACTGGATGGAGTTAAGGCATAACAGATAATGAGTAACACAAAGCACAGGCTGATGCATCAGGAGATTTGGCTTCTAGAACCAGCTCTGCTGCTGGCTGTGGGCTTGGACCGACCCCCCGCCACCCAGCCCTAGTTTTCTTGCCTGCAGGATGAAGTGCCCCCTGCCCCTGGCAGATGCTTGGGTGGCATTCTTGGAGCGGGCACAGAACTTGGGTCTAAGTGACCACGGTCTGTGTGGAAATAAAGATGTGAGCCGTGAGCTCGCTGCAGGGACGGGGAACTGACCCTCAGCACAGTCCCCATCACCCAGGTGTTCCTGTTCTCGCTAAATCTATAACTTAGGACGACGTTGGGTATACCATAGCCAGGACTGGACGCCATCCTGGATATTGTGTGGCTGCAAAAATGCTGATGTCATCACCAAATTCTTCCCCACAGTCATGTTGTTGCGCCTGCCTTTAGAGATCCTGCCTGCCTGGTTGGCGGATCAGGCCTCTTTGTTGCATCGCCCCTGGGAGGAAGCACTGCACCCCATGCTTTATGGGGAAATGCTTCCCTCTGGGAGTGTGTGGTGCAAATGCTCCTGTCTCACCTGCAGAATGAGCAGAGCTGCTCCTCTTCTCACTGCCTCTGGGGCAGCCGGGGCTTGAGCAGTTGCGCACAGGCACTCCCAGCTCCTCCTACCCCGGTCAGTCTTTACCTGCACCCCAGAGACAGACTGGGGTGAATCTTCCACCGTGCAGACCATGCGAGGAAGCCTGTAGTGGTGCCTTTGACCCAGCACCGCTACCTTCTCTCGTGTGAGGTTCGTAGTACCGGATCACCAAGTTTCTGATTCACGTAACTGAGTCCAAAAAGACAGCTCCCTAGTCACGTTGGTATTTAACCTTAGCAGCTGTCATCCCTGGCCTTGTGTCAGCTGGACGGGTGCTCTCCCAGCACTCAAAACATCTTGTGAGACTTCTCCCCGACCGCCTCCAGATCTTTGCTAGGGTGCTCTGCTCCTTGTGGTGACACCAGGTGACCTTAAACCTTCCCCCATGTCATTTAGCCACAGTTCGACTGGAGGGGAAAATTAGAGCTCAGATCAGGCATTAAGTGGGGGTGGGCATGATCAAGATAAAGAAGGGGGCAAATATTTTACCTTTCTAAAATTTGTGGAGAGTCTAGTAAAGAAAATGTGTAATAGAATGTGTTCAATCCACCCGAGTTTGTCTTCTCGAGGACCTTCCTGTGAGTTTTGGGGTTTCCATGCCTGCTGTTACTTAAAAGATGCTGTAAGACATTTCAGCAGATGACATTTTGACCTGGAGAGAATCTCTCAATCCCAAACCAACAGACTGCCGCAGACGAGGGAGTGAGGGGCCTGGGTTGGCATCCTCCGAGAGGACACGCTGGCCTGCTTGCCTGATGTGCCCCTCGGTGCCCATCCAGCTGGGTCTGTGCAATGGCTGCTGCTGTCGCGTGCTTGGCTGCTCACCTGTCACGTGTCCACATGTGGCCCCTTGCCTTGGGGCCCTGACCCAAACCCCACAGTCACCTGCCCTCCTCCCCTGCTGCAGGTTGCTGGAAGCACAGCTGCAGGCTCAGAGCCGTGAGCATGAGGAAGAGGTGGAGCAGCTCAAGGCCCAGGTGGAGGCGCTGAGGGAAGAGCTGGACAAGCAGCAGCAGACCTTCTGCCAGACGCTGCTGCTGTCTCCAGAGGCCCAGGTGGAGTTCGGCGTGCAGCAGGAGCTCTCCCGGCTGACCAACGAGAACCTGGTGAGTAGGGCTGCCCGCTGGGCCCCGGCTCAGCAGACATGCTCCAGAAGAAAATGAGGCCAGGGAGTACCCTTTGCCAAATGGACACGGTTTAGGTTGCTGGCCCTGTGACAGGGCTAAATATAGAAACCTCTAGTTAGCAAGGGTCTAGGACACCATCTCTGTTACGTGTTGCTGTATAACCAACCTCCCCAAACCTAGCTGCGTAACAGCCACCACCACGAAGAGGGTCATGAGTTCTGGGTCCTTGGTGCTGGCTGGGGCGTGGCTCCTTCCCCTGTGTTCTGTGGCTGCCCACCCCCACCATTCACTGGTGACCCCAAGCTGCCTCACATGGTGCTGCTCCAAGAGGGGGAAGGTAGAGCTGGGAGGTCTCTGAAGACCTCAGTCTAGAAGTGGCACAGGGTCACTTCTGCCCCCTGTTTCTGGGAGGAGGAAGAGGAGGAATTGTCGGTGGCCATCCTCACAGATGCTTGCCAAAGGGCCGGAGAAGTGGAAGCCTGCTGTGTCCTCAGAGAGCATACAGGTTAGAGGGGAAGCAGACACGTGAAAAGAGAGAGGCGGGTACTTCTGAAAACATGCTTCTGCATGCGACTAATAAACATGGCAGCCCCCTTATCTGAGGGGGTGCATTCCAAGACACCCAGAGGGTGCCTAAAACTGCAGACGGTACTCTTGCTGTATCCTCTTTCCTAGGCATGCACACCTGTTATAAAGCTTAATTTGTAAATTAGAAACAGTAAGAGATTAACAGCAGGGTAGTTATACTTCAGTGTTTAATCATTATAATGTACTGAGTGTTACGCTAATGGGGTTTCTCTCAAAATACAGCGTATTTTCAAATCACATGTGACCATCAGTAACAAACCATAGAAAGTGAAATCCCAAGTTACTGGGGGACTGTGGTATTACAATGAGAATTGTAGGGGAGGCTTTTAAGAGGAGGTGGAGCTGAGGCAGGAAGGGGACGTGGACCATACAGGCAGAGCGGAGGCACATGGGACACAGGCAGGAGTGAGCTTGCGGGGAACAGTGGGAATCCCCCCAAACCCAACCCACAGCCTCATATACCTGCAGGGCTTCCAGTCCCCTTTATTACCAGGGGACCCCTCAGTGGGTGGCCAGTCCCTCCTCCCAAGGGGGGAAGTGGGTCCTAGACTGGGGATACATATGCAAAGGGCCTGCCCTCCTTCCGTTTCTCCCCGCCACTCGCACGTGTGAGCAGGTGGCTTTATGGAAAGGCTGGCTTCTGCCACATAAAGGAGGCCATGTGGGAGATGCTGGAAGGGTCACTGGCCAGGAGGCCCCTTGCCAGGAAGGCTGTATTCCACGGAGGAACCCCCCCAGCTGAGACAGCTTAGGAGTCAGCGTGCCCTGGGTCTGAACAGGAGCCAGAGTGTCTGGAGGACAAGGAGGCGGCTGATGAGGCTTCAGCTTGCAGCCTGATGGATGATTCCGAGAGCATGGTCTGCCCTGTTTCCCCAGTAGCAGAATTGGGGTTGGGGGGAAAAAGTGGGTCAGTGGGGGGGGTCCTGACACTGGCAGAGATGAGGTCTGTGCACACGGGCCACAATACGGCTGCGGTGCGTCAGGACCCGAGATTACAGGATCCAGGGGACTGACTTCTAGCTGGAGTGACAGGGACGGACTTTGCAGCTCTCCCAGGCCTGTGCGGCAGGAAAGCGAGGATTATTCTGCCTTAAAAATTTAGATATCCCCGGCCATGTTTCCAAGAGTCCTCTTGGGCAGATCTCACTCTTTTGTACAATCCACAGCTTTAGCTTTGTGACTTTGGCCTTGGTAGCGCTCGAAGCCCCTCACCCCCTCACGCGCAGCACTGTGTTCCCTTTTGACTAATTTTTTTTTTAAGTATTCACTTTTTTTTTTTTTAAGATTTATTTATTCATACAAGCACTGGGTACAGTCAGAAGCGCGGGAGGGTGAGAGAATCCACCATAGCCAGAGCGGGGAGCAGAGCAGGCAGAAGGACCGAAGTACACTGCTGAGGGGAGCAGCGGGCTGGCAGGAGAGGTCTGCGCGCCATGTGGGACCCTCCTCCAGTGGCCGGGGAGCAGCCGGGGATCGAACCGGCGCTGCAGAGGCCGTGGGCAGCTTCGCAACCCAGCGCTCAACCGCTGCGCCACCAGGGGAGGCCCTGTGTTCCCTTTTGTTTGCCCTGAATTTGCTGGTTGCCGGCTAGAAAGAGCCCCAGGCGGTTGCAGTTGGCAGCACTGAGAACCACTGCCTTGTAAAGGATTCGTGGTCTAGGATTTAAGGGGCGGGCAGGCACCTCACAGGGGTGGGCAGGTGGAGCCTTGGGCCTCCTAAACTCTTATCCCAGAAACTGGCTGAGATTTCAGGGTCTTGATCGGGGCCAAGGCCTGCCTGCCAGATTCGTCTCTCCTTGGTGGAGCACCTGATGTTTTTCTAGCTGCAAATAGGTGTTGGGGCTTTTATTGCTGGGCCTCCCAGGTGAGAGTGAAGCACTTTGCACAGTGGTGGGAGAGACACAAGTGTGTCTTTTAGTCTATGCTGCCTCGCCTGTCCTTTGGGCTGAGTTTTTAGGCACCTCTCAATTTGACAACTTTTTTTTTTTTTTACTTTTTGACTTTTTGATTAAGATAAATAGCTGAAGTCCTTGAGTGTGTAACTAACTAGGTGTGTCATTTGTCATGGCAGCAGCCCTGGGGTTGAGCTTTTTTGGCTGACTTCCATCTGCAGGCCAACTTTAAAAAATTGTCACACAGATGTTTTCTGAGATACCACATCACTCCTAGTCTCAGAGACCGTGATGGAGGTGGAGCTCCCTGCCTGCCTTTCTGGCCCCAGAGGCCCACTGGCCATGGGCTGGGGGGCCTTGGTGAAGGGCTATTTGCTTCTGGGCCCCAGGTCATCTCGCTGGTCTGCTGGCACTGCCTTCCCCTCCCCCTGCTCATTCCTTCCCGGGTTAGTCTCTGCCCACCTGAGGAACCCCAGGCTGGCCTGGGAGAAGGGAGGAGAATATTGGCCTAGAGAACCCTGGGGTTTGAGACACAGGCAGCCAGAGCCAGGAGGAGCTGGCACCCTCCTGAGAGTAGGAGCTCTGACCCATGTCCTGCTTCCTGTGTCTGGCCCGGAGAGCAGCAAGTGGGGCAGGTCACCTGGTCGCCACAGAGCCCAGCCCTCCTCAGTGACCTTCACACTGAGCCCTGGCATTTTACCCCTGCCCTCTAGGGCAGAGTTGAGGCCATTCTTACCATTTCCTTTTGCTTTCAGGACCTGAAAGAACTGGTAGAAAAGTTGGAAAAGAATGAAAAGAAGCTCAAAAAACAACTGAAGATTTACATGAAGAAAGTCCAGGACCTGGAAGGTGAGTGTGTGAGCGTGTGTTCTGCTGTGTTCTGCGAGTGCACACTGGGAGGGAGGCAAGGCATTACACAGAGACAGCCGCAGGGGCCTCGCCCCGGGCTGTGGCTAGTCAGGCAGGAGAGAGGTCAGTTCTGCACTGGAATCTGGCTCAGAGAGCTCAGGCTGAGATCTAAGTCACTCTCCTCTGACTCCCTGCTACAACTCTAACCACCACGCCCCACCCACTGGTACACCTGCCACCTTCTTGGGACCCTCTCTTGGCCTTGGCACCACCTGGATACCTCTCCCCGCCACCACCACCACATCCTTCCACCCTTGGCTCAAGAGCTGCATCCCGGGCCTAGTCCCCAGGGCTCAAGTCCTGCCCCTCGCTCTTGTCACACCCTGTGCCCGTGGGGTCGTTTCCACCACAGGTTTCCTGTATTAGCTTAATCTCACGTTTATGCTCACCTGCTGCTCTCAAATGGGCCTCAGGCCCTCTCTCCCCATACTCACCCTGTGCTCCTCCATGGACTTCTTTTCTCTATTTTTTATCCTCTATTTTTTATCCTCCTGGTGCTCAGCTCCTGAGATCACACTTGGAGTGCGAGAACTCAGAGAACCCAGAACAGTGGTCCTGGACCTCCCTGCCCCACGGGCCTGAATCTGAAGGGCTCCGTTCATACTCCACCATCTCTTTCCTTCGCAGCTGCACAGGCCTTGGCCCAAAGTGACAGGAAGCGCCATGAGCTCAACAGGCAGGTCACTGTCCAGCGGAAAGAGAAGGACTTCCAGGGCATGCTGGAGTACCACAAGGAGGACGAGGCTCTCCTCATCCGGAACCTGGTGACAGGTCAGGACCCTTACTCCCCTCCCACATCACATCCCCCCACACAAACCCCACTCGCTCACCCACCTCAGGCAGCATTCCTGTCCGGTTCACAAGTGGTTGAACGCTGAGGTCTGTGCAGCCCAGGTGGACAGCAGGGCTCTTGCGAGCTGCTTTTCTCAGCGGCCCCAAACCTGCTCTGCCAGTGGTACAGGCTGAGGCCCCTCTGGCTTCAAGGTGCCCAGCCTCCTGCTCTGTGTCTAGTTCAGGGCAGCAGCCGCCCCTATGCTATGGAGGCAGCATCCTAGAGGAGAGAGGAATCTTGCTGCTCCCATGGCCCGCCCAGCCCCATTCTCTGGGCCTCAGTTCTCACCTCTGTAAACAGGGCATCAGGGTCCCGGCAAACTGACAAAGGGGGGACAGTGCTAAAGCTACACACCCTTCTCGAAGTCGAGGAATTCGAAGAAGTGGTAGCTTTGGCAGAAGTTCAGATAAGAAACCAACATTGTTTTAGAGACTGAAGTTTGTAGAAGGTCCAACCTGCCAGCTTAGCCCTGTGCTGAGGACCACAGGAATGGCGAAGCGTGACGTTGGCCTGGCACCCATTTTCCATTTGCGCTTTGCTTTGGGTATTTTTAGTAGCTGCGTATTTTGCTCTTTTTATAGAGGTTAATTCCCCTACACTTGCCCAATAATTAATGTGACATGGGTCATCTCAAACTTCCTTAAAGAGGCTGCCTCTTGTTCAAATGCTGCTGGGAATGAACCTTTAATCTCTGGTGAGCGACACTCAAAGCTCAGAGCATCAGAGTGAAAAAATGAGCCTGCCCTTGTCTGCAGATGAGCGGCTCCTCCCAGCGTCTTGCTCAGGGGGCCTGAGGCAAGGTCCTGCTGGCTAAGCTAGCTGCACAGTGCCGTCACCTCCCTGCAGAACACGCCATCCCAACGGCTGCCAGGGCTTTTGTGCCCACCTCTTAGGCACCAGCACTGGCTAGCTGAGAGAACTGTAGAGCCGCGGTCCTGGCCCCCATGATTTTACCATCTGTCTGGGCAGACCAAGCCAGCCGACGGGAGACCAGGCTCACATCCCAGGGTAGGACAGGCTGTCTGCAATCTGCACATGGGTCAGACTTGAAGCAAGAGGCTATCGTTCAGATGTCTGGGCCCTAAAATATGCTTTTCTGGATATTCCTGACGTTCTAATTAGAGCCAGGGTGGATTCACAGACATCTGTCGCGCCTATGAAGTGCCCGAATGTTAACCACGTACCAGAGTATGAAGCTGACTAGAAGGACGGGATGTGCTCGGGAGGCAATGTGACCCCAGGATCAACTAGAGAGGCTGGCAGCACAGCCCTGGCAGATCTAAGGATGCTGTCCCTTCCCCAGCCCCTGGTCCGCCTGTAGGTGAAGGGTACGTGGCCTCTCCCACTGGCCATTCCAAGCTGGAGAAGGTGCCTGAGGTCTGGGGTGGGTGGTGGTTACAGGTGGAAGAGATGAGAGTGGAGGAGGAGACAGCGCAGGTGCCCTTCACCCCTCATCCGTCTCCTCCTCCTCTGGGCTCCTGCCACCACTGGTTGCCCTGTGGCTTACTCTGAAACGGAAATCTGATCACTGCTAGCTGGCAGGAAAGAAACGAGGCTGTGTATGAATCTGCAAATCACAGGGAGAGTCACAAGCCCCTTTAAGTTCTGCCAGAGCAAACTGACAGGAACAGGAGGAAGGTGGGCAACGGTGAAAACACTCATCTGCCAGCTTGATCTGGCTATGAGAATGGCCAGCAGACTCTGCCAGGTAAATAGTTTCCCAGCTGAGGGCCAAATGTGCTAGAGGTTGCTGCAGTCTGCCTGGCCCTGGCAAGTTGGCTGTCTTCACAGATGTACAATTTGCCAAGTTCTCATGGGATCAGCCTGGCATTCTTGCTGCCAAAGCCACCTGTGGCCATGGTCAGGAGTGCAGAGGAATGTAGTTTCACCAGGGCAGGGAGCCCCTCTGTGTTCATAGGTCTCTTGCCACCAACGCCTTGTCTCAGGGAGTAAACTTACCTCTGAGTTCTATATGGGAACCAATTTTGTTACAATCAGGACTGTGGTGTTTGGGGTTTTAACCAGTTTCTGAAACTGCTGGTAGGCAGGGTCAGAGGTGTTTATGTGCCCAGGGAAGCTTCTCCCTGCCCCAAAATCTATTCATACATTCATTCTCAACTGCACGGGTCTCAGCTGCAAATGCCCTTGCTCTTTGATACTGTTAGATCTGAAGCCCCAGACACTGGCAGGCACGGTCCCCTGCCTTCCGGCTTACATCCTCTACATGTGCATCAGGCACGCCGACTACATCAACGACGATGTCAAGGTGCACTCCCTGCTCACCTCCACCATCAACGGCATCAAGAAAGTCCTCAAGGTACGTGCCCACGCCCCAGGTGGCGGTGGATCCAGTAAGTCCTTCTCACCTCGTCTGTCTCCTCCTCTGGGTTCCTGCCACCACTGGTTGCCCTGTGGCTTACTCTGAAATGGAAATCTGATCACTGCTAGCTGGCAGGAAAGAAACAAGAGGCTGTATATGAATCTGCAAATCACAGGGAGAGTCACAAGCCCCACCTCACCATTGCTTCTCTACCCAGGTTTTGTAGTATTAAGTTCTACAAAGTCTCCATCTGTGCGGGTAAATGCTGTAAGCACAGAAGCAGCTCACCTGTGTAACCGGAATACCCACCAGGCACTTCCAGAAAGGGGTGAGGGGGCTCAGAAATGGCAGGAAGCCCAGAACTCCGGGGTAGTCCTCCAGCCGCTCCCTGCTAAGCCTCCAGGGAGCCCCAGTGCTTTCAGAGCCTTGCCCAGGGATGGTAGGAAGACGTCCTGCTTCAGCTGAGCGGGACTGGCCCCACTCTGAACATAAGCTGTTTACTGGACCATTCCAAGGGGCTGGGGCCCACCACCCAGGGAGGCTGCTGACATTTGTCAGCTCCCAAACGAGGCAGCCTAGCAAGATGGGGCTGCTGAGAGGACACTGGTGTGGGTCCAGAATGCCGCCTCAAAGGCATGAGGTGCTTCTCCAATGTAGTGGCGGCCATTGCAGTAACAGGTCAGCCTGCAGGGAGGCGATGCCAACTACAAGGGGCTTTTCCCTCAGTGGGAGGGGCTTCCTCCCCCAATGGTGCCAGTCTTAGAGACTGACTTCAGTTCACAAGAGCATCCCCACCTCAGGACACCAGACATCCAGGCCAGTTGTGGGAACCACTGAGCCACTGCTGCTGCCCCTCATTTCCCTTCTGTGGGCATGCCGGTGCCAACATTTCACTTCCATCTTCTGCCAGTTTGACCTTAGTAGCTGCACCGTCTCCCCTTCCACAGGCTCCATAATCACTTAGCCACAACCAGCCCTGGACACATCTCTCTGTTCTGCATGTGAAAGTGGCTTTCACACTTGTCTCCTGCCTTGACCTCTTGTGAGCTCCAGCTAGGGGTTGGCTTCTAATGTCAATTCCTCAGGGAAGCCTGCCCAGATCACCAGCCCCACAGGCATGTCCAGCCACACCAGTCACTCTCTACTTCCTTGTCTTACTGTCATCAGAAGACACGTCTCCAGCATTTAAAGGATAATGCTTACCTGAGATCATGAGCTCCTCAGAGTCCTTCATCTCAGTCCCAAAACCATGTGATAGCTATTTGCATTTTTGAGTAGATTTTTGCCTTTAGTTGTGATTTAGAACCATTTCTAGGGTTGAAATGACTAGACAGCTAGATTCCAGACCATCTCGTGGGCATGTTCCCCAATATCCCTTAGGTTGGATCGCTGCTAGTTCGCAACCTGCCTGGACCACTAGCCCTGTGGTAGAGCCCAGGGCTGCTGACATGAAGCTTTGTCTGTGTCACTGGCTTTGTATGTTCAGCCTGAAGGTCACCTGTCCTCAGTGTGTGGACCAGGAGAGGGGTTTGCTTCCCATCCCAGGTAGTGGAGGGACAGTAATGCAACTTCTTAGCCCTGGAGTCCTCTCTGTGACAGGCGAGTACCTCCCCATCACAGGTCTTGCTGGGTGAGAAAGGGAAACACGGAGGGAGCGGTATCAGGTAAGCATCTCACCAGGTGGCAATCACTGCTCAGAGCTGGGATGTCTTTTTCTCTCCACAGAAGCACAATGATGACTTTGAGATGACATCCTTCTGGTTATCCAACACCTGCCGCCTCCTCCATTGCCTGAAACAGTACAGTGGGGATGAGGTGAGTGCTGACACAAGCCATCCCTGAAGTGCCCCAGGTCCTTCACCAGTCAGGTCCTTATTCCTCAGGCACAACCATAGGGCTTCCACATCAGAGCACCTCAGATCTCAGAATAGGGGGTGGCATCAGTCATGGAAGGCACCCCTGCTTTGTCTGAAAATGGATCTCCCCTAAGGAGAGGGTGTAAGGTCTTCGGAGCACCTCTGGGACTTCAGGCCATGGGCATGCTTCATTATACATCTGCTATATGTCAGGAAGCAGGAAGGCAGCCAGGACCCCCAAAAGCCCCAGACTCAAATTAAGTCGAAGTAGTAGGGAAATGAGTTCATATGATCCATCATTTCCTAAGAGCCCCTAGGACGCTCCAGGGAGACCTCTGTGACCCTGACTTTCTGAGGTAGCCCTAGACAAGGCCCTTTCAGCGACTGCTGAAGAAAGCCTGTGTGTCTAGTGGGCCCATCTCCTAAGCCAGGTACCCAGGGTGTCCATGTCAAGGCACACTATGGCCACAAGAGACTCAACATAAAGTGCATTCATACAAACTGACCCTGAGGCCCAATTTCATGTTTCTGACTAAATCTGATTACTTGGTCTACTCTCCACCCTTCTCCAGGTCAACATGTAATATAAACCCATAGACAGTGCAACAATTTTTAAAGCTTATCTTTAAAGCTTATCTTATCAGGCACTTTCTGTGCCTGATCAAGTTTTGATAGAATGTTTAAAGAGTGTGCCATCGGCTTGGCCTCACCCTTTGTGGAATGTGCCTTGATTCCAGAGCTCTCCTTAAGTCAGAGCTTCATTTGACCACTTGCTTATTATAAAAGTGATAGGTTAAATGTTGAAGTGGATTCACTGTATTACTAGAAGAAATGGCCTTCATTTCAAACCAGACATCCTAGTACCTAACCCGAATATCACATACAGACTTTCACTTGAAGCCAAGAACACCTTTAATGTTATTTCACTCAAGTTCATCACTTTTCCCAATGTGGTGTGTGTTCTCTATATACGGCTGGGGAGGCCCCTGAATCCCATCACCTCAGGCTGCTGTTGTACATGCTTATTTTCTCAGGGACAAGACTTAACCACAGTGTAAACACATCTTATAGAGTCTAACAAGGGAGAGAAAAAATATATGTCCATATACACATACATACACACACGCATATATACTTAGCTATCACATTTGTCTCCTCTTCTGCCTGTTTTTGTTTTTATTAAAAGTTTTGGGATGTGACATGTCGCAAGACAATCTTCTGGGGCTGGTCACCATTTTGGAAGGAAACACTGATATTTTTGCCTATTGCTGGTTTCTTTTCACCTGAATATAGAAGGGAGAACAATGGTCACATTGAGTCCTTTGGATATTAGCAGTTTTTCAAATGTACATATTATTTTATCTTGTTAGAGGACACAGTTCTGAGCTGGGGAGTCAGTTCATCTATTAATTTTGATACCCATACAAACTGACCCAGGGCCATACTCCTGTATGGGCTGTGCAACATCTAATATTTTAGGTATATTGGAAAGAGAATTGGACACAGAATCAGAAAGTGTAGATTCTTCCTTCCCTAGACCAGCTACCAACCTGGTGTTTGCTATCTTAGGAAAATCACATCATCTCACCTCAGGGATAGGACTAAATGATTTAGGCCTTTTTAATTAAGCAGTTCCAACTTCTCTATCATGCTAAGTTTTCACTGTCTTCAATTCAATGACAGGGTTTTATAGGACATCATATAGAGAGGCTACTAAGGCCTCACTATAGGCTATTCTGAGAGTAACCAGATGCCCAGAAGTCCTGCTAAGGCTAGCAGACCACAGAACCTCAGTAGAGCTCTCTGCTTTCCCTCTGCAGGGCTTCATGACTCAGAATACCTCCAAGCAGAATGAGCACTGTCTTAAGAACTTTGACCTCACTGAATACCGCCAGGTGCTGAGTGACCTTTCCATTCAGATCTACCAGCAGCTCATTAAAATCGCCGAGGGGCTTTTGCAGCCAATGATCGGTAAGCTGGCAACAGGCTCTCCAGCACTCATCATGGGTTCTGAAGCAGGGGAAATGTGGTAAGCACTGCCTGTCCCAACCAGAAAGCTTCCCATGGAGATACATGATGCTTGGGGTAGTGAGAACGCAGGTCACGTGACCTTTATCTCTTTTTCTGTAGTACACAATTTTTTACCCCAAACCAACTAATTCCCATAGATAATAAATTCAAGAGGTGTAAATGCATATTACTGAAAAGATATAATAACCCTTTTATCTCTCTCTCACACACACACCCCTACACCCCTTATTCATGAAAACAGGAAAGCACCAAGTGCATTCATGTGGAAGAACACAGTAGCGAGTAAGTGTTCATGCAACCAGGACTCATTGAACACTTTGTTCAAAGTAGTACAGTGGGACAGTTAACATGAAATCAGTATCGAAAAAATAGCAAATATAAAGCAGTTATTTAAAAGAAAAGTGGTTTCATATATGCATCACTCACTGTGCTCCACAAAAGCTGGAGAGGGAATGGCCCCTGGTCTGTTGTGCAATGCTGTCCCAGGTATTTAGAGTACAGGTCAGATACAAGTGAATTCCAAGTAGTTCAGAGGCCCTCATGCCATCCGGGAGTATATCCCTTGGGATGTGTTTTCCAAATCCTCCTTCCTCTCTGTGGAGCTTCTCAAATTATTTAACCTCTTCATGCTTCAATTT